>NW_027203382.1:6805500-7424000 GCF_024711535.1 Dipodomys merriami
TGGTTGAACAAGTTTACACTCCCACCAACAATGCAGTAAGGTTCCCTTCTGTCCACATCCTCTCCAGCAGCTGTTGTTATTAGAGTTCTTGATTATAGCCATTCTAACTGGGGTGAGGTGGTATCTCAATGTTGTTTTGATTTGCATTTCTTTTATGGCTAGGGAGGTTGAACATTTCTTCATATGTCTATTGGTCATCCTTTTTTCCTCTCCTTATATATCACCCTGTACCAGAATCAACTCTAAATGAATCAAAGACGTCGGAGTCAAAGCAGACACTCTGAAAAATTACAGGATGGAATAAGAGAAACCCTAGGTCTCCTTGGCATAGACCCAAATTTTCTTTTTCTTTCTTTCTTTTTTTTTTTTTTTGGTCAGTTGTGGGGCTTGAACTCTGGGCCTGGGGCGCTGTCCCTCAGCTCTTCAGCTCAAGGCGAGCACACTACGACTTGAGCTACAGTGCCACTTCCAGTTTTCTAGTGGTTTATTGGAGATACGAGTTTTATGTACTTTCCAGCCGGGGCTGGCTTTGAACCACGATCCTCAGATCTCAGCCTCCTGAGTAGCTAGGATTACAGGTGTGAGCCACCGGCGCCCGGCTCCAAATTTTCTTAATAGAGACTCAGAAACACAACAAATCAAAGAAAGGTTGGACAAATGGGATTGAAGCTCACTCTTTGTAAGTTCTTTTTCTATAAAGTTATTTAAATGCAATGTTTCAGTTCAGGTTCCCTGGGAAGCAGAAGGCCTGACAAAGATAGCAATAGATTGATTAGGCAAATGCCTGTGGAGGTAAAAGAGAAAAGGGAGCAAATATCAAGCAGTTGTCATATCTCAGATACCACAACTAATATCTCACACTACAATACAGTTCTGATACCTGGAAGTTGGGAGTAGGAAGGAGAGGAAATTCAGTAGATATAGCTTCACATTGTAGTGTGTTGGGGAATAGGGTCAGTCAGGTCGTTATGTCAAAGCCACACAAGCTGCTCCTGCTGGTCAGTCAATTGTTTCTGCTGCATTGTGTGGGGATCTATGATCTGTCAATATCTGCACAGTGATGCTCACTGAAAGTGTATGAGATGAAAAATCAAACTCATACCAGAAATAACACTTCTGTCTGTGAGGGCAAACTATCATTCCTTTGAGAGTGAAAGAGACTCAGGGTAGTCAGATGGCCAACAAATTACTGGCTAGTCCCCCAAAGGAAGAGTGATATTCTGGGGACTCAACATACTGATGGCAAGTAGTCCACATAGAGATGACAGTAGCTAACTAGGGATGAATACGTATGTGTCCTTGTTCAGGTACTGAGTAGCCTCTAATACTGCCAGCTTTGTTGTTGTTGTTTATATACCCGTCAAAGATTTATTTCTAAGTGACTGAAGACTAATGTTGGTTAAAACTAACTTAAGTCACATTGTCTATATAATTCCTTATTGCCTTTTCTATAATGAATGCTTTCCAGTACATGTCAACATATGATACAGAAACCTCATACTTTGTGTCTTCTCCCATATATGTGTGTTTACACATGTGTCCACTGTAGTATTCCTTGTCTTTGATCTTCGAGGCTATTGGTGTCTACTTTCATATAAAGTATGTCTAAGCATGCTTCAACCAATAGAAACATTATTTTCTTATTCACGGTTACTCAAACTACCTCAGAATATAGTCAAAATGTATAAGCATTATACTGAGAAGTTTTTCACTCACATGTTAAGCTAACCCATTCATAATCCAAGGTTGAGCTTTTATTCTCTTCTAGCTGTTGTCCCCCGTATTTGATTTTGGTACCCTGCATCTTATATATACATTTATCTAATTTGGAGAGGGGAAGGGGAATAATAAATGCTAAAACAAGGACAAAGGATGACCCATTGCAATAATGATACTCACAAGACACTATGTTGGAAATGAACTTTACAACTTGTGGGGTAGGGGGGTGGAGGGTAGGAAGGGATAGTAGGAGAAAAACAAAGGGGGGGGGTAAACGACGTTTGACAAGAAGTGTACTCATTACCTTACTCATGTAGCTGTAACTCCTCTGTACAACAGTGGGGTTTACAATAAAATAAAATTACTGTGTTTGGTCAGATGAGCAAAGTGAGGGAGGGGCACTGGTGTAACCAATGGTGGATCTGATGTAAGGCTTAGAATACTTTCTCATTCAGCTTCTACTTGCTTATTTATCCTAGAATATTATTTCTTCCTGTGATGAGACACTGTTTCACTAGTTCAACTTTAAAAGAAATAGCTCTGTGGCATTATTGAATGCATGGTTATTCAGTGTCTCAAGGTCAAACAGCCTGTACTGGGACCAACTGATAATGTCAAAACCTATTTCTTAAAGTTCTGAAATTCTCCATTCCACATCATAAACTTGCTTCTGAGGCTAGGCCCTACATATAGGGCTACCATGAAATTGAAATGCCTATTTTCTTTACAGCTGACATACTGTCCAAGCAATGTGACTTGGACTGCAGTCTGCATCTCCTGTTGATACCTTTCCTGCTCTGAGTTCCATATCTTCCATGTTTTCTATTAAATAGACTGAAGAGGAAGCCCTAAGTTTGAAATGTGTTGCCTCCAGAGCTAGAAGGGTTTATGTTTTCTAGTTATGGAAAAAGATACCAAGGGTATCAACTTTTGTTTTACTTTAAAATGAATATTCATGCAACTCTGAGTATAATGGACCACTGAAAACATCACTAAAGTAGAAGACCTCTGAATGTTTGAAGAATTTTTCTCCCATGCTCTTGAGACAAAGCATCTTACCAATGCCATCTTACCTCTAGACATCTCTGGTCACCCTACCTGATCATGAAGACACTGAGGTTATGAATCCATGTGCTTATTCCGTTGTATGTTCAGTCTCATTGGCTGACACTAGGTGAAAGAACAGGAGACAACTGTACACGGAAATAATATAACTGTGAATATGTTTATTCATTTAGCTATTACAGGTAAGTAAAACGTGGTCCTTTTAAAGAAGAAAGTGACTTACATTCTTTAGTAATGAAATAATGCTGGCTGAAAGATGTGATTGGGACTACTATATGACTGATCAGTTACTGTAGGGACCTAACAATATGGGTTCTACACTCCTAAATCACAGAGACAAAATGATAGCAGTATTCTCTACCCTCTTCCTATGATATAATGTTGGTCTGATTTATCATCTCAGCTGAAGGATGAAAGCAGTTTTAGAAGCTTTCATTCAACCTTGAAGCCATAACTAGTGCTTACCAAACTTAGACAAGGACTTGAATTGTCAGTCTTAGGTATAGGCTCAAGGAAGTGACTGCCTGGTATGTCTGAGGACCCAGTGACCCACTGTACATTATGTTGTAGAAGAATCCATTAGTAACTTGAACTCACTTGAGGAAGTGTTATGATGATGGTTTTAGTCTCTGGGTATCAAGGTCCATTTAGAATCAGTACTTAAAATGTTGGGCAATATCTTTGGCCAGTGTACAATCATCTGAGCAAATGGATGTAGGTTCTTTTGTGCAAAACTAAGTGCATTTCTTACCATATCGGCTTTCTCAGGAAATGAGTCACTCAAGTTTCCTGCTTTCCACTGTTCTAGATATTAATCAGGACCCTTTTGTTGCCTATTTATTCCCTAGGGTATAGAAAATTAATCATCTTTATAAATATCCTTGATAGTTACTATGATTGTGGCTGATGGTCTCTATTGTCCCTTTGGCTATTATGAACCAAGCAAATATCCAGGTCTCCCAACCTGGTCTGCAGAGGCTGCTTCTGGCAAACTTCTTGGTGAAGCTGTTCCCCATCACCGGTACATTCCTAATAGCCTTGGTGAATTCCTGGTTCCCCGAATCATCTCCTGAAGAATAATCCTCAGCTGGATGTCATTTGAGCATGTCTCCTTATTGAAACTTTTAGTTTCATCCTCTACCATCTGTCACCCCATGTCAAGCATTTCAGCTTTGCTCAGCATTGGCCACTGCTTCCTCTAAAGTTCTAAAGAAATCTCCTCAGCAATGATTTTTGCCTGATTTCCCGGGGTTCTGGCCAACATCTTATATTTGTGTCATGAGAAAATATCCTCAAAGAGAATTATTGTTCACTCAGTACTACATTCAGGTTCAGTCTCTGAAAACTCCCTGTCTCTATGCTTCCTCGCTGTTGTTCTTGTCACATGCAGTGTCATTCTGTTTTATTTGGCTTCCTCCATCCCCAGCTATATTTATTCTCAGGATCAGGCTTGCAGCCAGAAGTAGGTGAGGGCAGCTTCTCAGGGGACATTTTTTGCAGAGGAGAGGTTAATGTAAAGTCCTCTGCAGGGTCACCTCTGCAAGTTTCATAGTTTGAAGATAGTTCCCAGAGCCCCATGTTTGGGGAGCAACCAGCTGGTTCCTCTTTTCCCTGTCTCAGTGTTTTAAATCTTTTCCATCTGAGCCTTGACATAGCATGACAGATTTTCCTTGAGTGGTCTTTAAAATGATCTGAAGTTCTATGAGCCTAACTCTTGGGTCCTGTGGTTACTCCTGTGTGTCTGTTTTGATACTTCAGGAAGTCAGAGCCTCTTCTGAAGCTACCAGAAAGGCCATCTGGCCTTTTTAGCATTGAATACCTGACTGAAGTACCTCATTCCTCCTCTGCAGTGTGTCCATGTCAGTGCAACTTAGTCATGACTAGCCAACCCACTATTTCTAAAGGCACTTCTTTCCACATAAAATTTAAATGTCTGAATCTTCAAGCCACAAAAAGTCCTCCTTCATTGAGAAAAAAACCTTTTAGCTGCTGGGCTTCCTACTTGTGCCGAGAGCTTATCTACTTTCAGGAATCTGCTTTAAAAATAAATTTTATCATATCATTTTTTTGGGGGGTCTGGTCGTGGGGCCTGAATTCTGGGCCGGGGCGCTGTCCCTCAGCTCTTCAGCTCAAGGCCAGCGCTCTACCACTTGAGCCACAGCGCCACTTCCAGCTTTTTTCTTTTTGCTTATGTGATGCTGAGGAATCGAACTCAGGGTCTCAGGCATGCAAGGCAAGCGCTCTACCACTGAGCCACCTATCAGATCTTTTTGACGCTAACAGTGTCAGCTTGGAACCTTGGGAAGAAAATTCCAATTTGATATTAGAGGGGAAGCAGATATTCAAAGAAATGCTCACAGAGGATTGAGTGTGTGTCTGGAGAATGTCAGTGTCAGCCATACCCGACACACAACAACAGAGATAAGGAGGAAGGATAATGGGATGGGAAGAAGCTCAGACTGAAATGCAGCTCTGAGAAGGTGATGGCTGGAGGTCATGGCGTAAGGATTGTCCCTAAGGCAAGTCTCAGTTTGTTTAGCAGTTAGGAAGCTCTAATGATGAGCAATCTGGGTACAGTATGGCCTCAATATGACTTGGCAGTGGATTCCATGATGCTACAACAAAGGCTATCTGCAGAATACATTCCTCCCAGTATATTCTCTTTTTTTATTGTGAAAATACCGTACAGAGGGGTTACAATTACATGGGCAAGATAATGAATACATTTCTTATTAAGCATTGTTGCCTCCTGCTTTGTTTCCCCTTCTCATTCCTTCCCATAGAGCTCCCCTATGACCCAGCAATCCCACTTTTGGGCATTTACTCAAATGATCACAAACAAGACCATACGAAAGCTACCAGCACAACTATGTTTATTGCAGCATTATTCACCATAGCTAAGATATGGAACCAACCCAGATGCCCCTCAGTAGATGAATGGATCAAGAAAATGTCGTATATATATATATATATATATATATATATATACATATATATATACATATATATATATATATATATATATATATATATACACACACACACACAATGGAATTCTAACAATGGAATTCTATGCCTCCACCAGTATGTTCTCTTTAAGGCAATGTGATTCAGTGACTCACACAGTTGTATTTCAGGTGTTGTTGCACTGGAATTTCATGTAGGAGGAAAATAATAATTACTTAATTTTTGCTTGATTCTAAATGTGCCCAATTGCGCAGATTGTTTGGTTGGCTTTTAAAACCATGCCAGCCTAATGCAAACGCTTTCTACCCATCATTGGTTCTCTCTTCTTGATCATAACTATTAGCTCAGAACTCTTTGTTTTGTACTTATAGTATAAATTATGTATTGCTAAGTGCATTACCTTGCTTTTTCTCATATTAAAATGTATCTAACCGCTTTTGTACACACTGTTCCAACTTAAGTGATCTTTACATAGAGTTTCTTGGCTACTAGGGTTTGTGCAGTGCAGGGGCCTATTTATCATTTCTCTTTTTTTTCATTTCTCACCTATAATGAACATATGCAAGTTGTGTCAAAGTCTTCTCCAGTTTAACTATCTTCAGATTTTAATATATTGATTTGGTGCAGACAACTCTAAGGTCTTTGAGAAGAATTTCTTGATAATATTCCAAGGGATTCCTTTTCTGTGTCAGCCTTGTATCTCTGTACTGGAGAGAATGAGTGGGAACCCAAAAGCCTGGAAAATCTAGGCTATGTGTGGAGTTTCCTGGTTATAGAATTATACATTTAATAGCAAATTCTGCAGGTGAGATCTGTCTAGCTACTTTAGACTTACCTAACTGCATTAGAGGTAAGTGAAAAATCTTTAGTACCTGGTTCCTCATGAGATAATCAGCTACCTTTGATTTGGTTTTGCTTGATATTTCAGAATAACATTGAAAAACTTCATCACCTATGTCCAAGCTGTCATTAGAATAAAGTAAGGCAACTCTTCTCTTCCATGTATTCTGTAATGTGCAGCATGACTGTAGCATGGTAAAACTTTCTGCCATATTCCCATTTGCTTTGGGCTACAACTGTACAGCCAATATCTAGAGTCAACATGTACAAGACCGTTTTTTAATGCTAAGGAATTTGAACAACTTGATGAGTCACACACACACACACAGAGTAACAGATGGACAGAGGGAGACAGAGAGCAAGACACAGAGACAGAGAAAAAGACAGAGGAACGCAGAGAGAAATCAGTGGATCTATTTTTTTTTTCTTTTGTGGTGCTGGGGTGGTGCCCAGGGCTTTGTATTTGCTAGGTAAGTGCATATTACTAAGTTACACTATCAGACTCCCCAGATATGTATTTGAAAAGTCTTTTATAATTTTTTTCTGCCATTTAGGCAGGAAAGAGTTTAATGTGAGTAATTTGTTGTTGTGGTTCCCAGGCCACATTTGACCCTTAAGCCAATATTAATTTCTGGAATTCTAGTAATCCTGTCATTCAGATGCCAGTTGGTCCCATGCTCTCTCCATGGTAATCAGCTTTAACCAGAGATTCTCTTTTCTAACTATTCTAACTATCTGGATGGAGACATGTAACTAATGCTTGATAATAGATACGGTAGCAGCGATTATGGGTGCCATCTTCTCTATTTTGGGCAAGATGTATAAATGGTAAAAATGATGGCTTATACCCAACAAGATGGAGCACAGGTCTCTGACTAAAAGGCAAAGCTACTTGCTCATCAGGGATAACTGAATTGCACTAAAGGAGAAATGAGCTATCTTTTAGAGCACCAAAATTCCAGGATTATTTGTCATAGTTACTGGCATTACCCTAAGCAACACAGAATTTATTCAGGCAAAGGAAAATCTTAAAGTCTAGTTTCAGGAAGAACCGCTTCATTTACTTTGAGCTTAAGAACATGAGTATGAGTAAGAACAATTTGTAATGTTCTAGAAGAGAGATAGATAGAGACAGAGAGAGACATAAAGACACACAGAGAGACAGAGGCACAGAGCGACAGAGACACACACAGAGACTAAAAAATGAAACTTATGGGGCTGGGAAGGTGGCTCAGTGGTAGAGTGCTTGCCTTGCATGCTTGAGGCCCTGGATTAGATTCCTCAGCACCAGAAAAAAAAAGCCAGAAGTGGTGCTGTGGCTCAAGTGGTAGAGTGCCAGCCTTGAGCTGAAGAGCTGATGGACAGTGCCCAGGCCCAGAGTTCAGGCCCCACAACTGGACCCCCCACACCCCCAAAAAAGATGAAACTTCTAAGACCAAAATAGTGTGACGAAAGTTCAAAAAAACAAAAGCCATGTTTGAATAAGTTTCAAAATAAAAAAAGATAGTAACTATACACACTTCATTTAAGGAAAACACATAGTTGAAATATTATGTCAACCTGAGGACAAAGGAAGGGTTTGGAAACGACAAAAGAATTGTGTTAAAGAGGAATGACTGGAGTTCATGAAAGTGTAGGAACAAATCCAGAAAGGCAGTACACAACACATGGCAATCTTAAGCTTTCAAATCAGCATTGGGAATAAAGAGAGTGAACACCACAGGCTTGGAGATAGAGTTCAGCTTAGCATGCACTGGGCTCTAGGTTGGATCCTAGAATAATCACTGTAGATGTGTATTTTTGTCTTCTGTACATAAGAGTCCAGCTAAGAAAACCTTGGTAGAAGTAAACAATAGTTTTTCTCTTAACACACTTTAAATGTTATGAAACACAGGCATGTTATCTCATGTTCTGAGAATTAGAAATGTTGAATATCATTAGTAAAATGATAAAATGAGCAACTGAAGCTCAGAAACAAGCAATTCTTTATCCCAGAAAGCTTCCCATGAATAGTGGCAGTGATAGTACTTCAACCAAATTGGCCATTTCTACATGAAGCTTTTTTTCTTTAACTATGTTGAAAACGAACTTTTACAACTTTGGGTGGTGGGGAGGAGTTGAGGAGGTGGGGAGGAAGGGATGGTAGGGGAAAAACTAAGGAGGAGGTGACAATACTAGATAGGAAATGTACTCTTTACCTTATTCATGTAATGGTAACTCCTCTGTACACTATTTTTACAATAAAATATATACAAAGAAAAGAACCACTGGCAAAAACAAGTGTATGACAGGGCACTCCTACTTCTGAGTTTATGATGCTGAGGGGTTTGACTTCTTTTTCTTTTTTACATTTTTTTAGGTCAAAAGCTATGTGCATATGACTGTCTAAGATGATGCAAAGCAAAATGAACCCCAAGATAGGGACAAAAGTGTTTTTTTTCTTTCTTGCTATTGATTTTAACACATTTATAATGTACTATGTGATTTTTTTGTGTGTGTGTGGTCATGGGGCCTGAACTCTGGGCCTGGGCGCTGTCCCTCAGCTCTTCAGCTCAAGGCTAGCGTTCTACCACTTCAGCTACAGCACCACTTCTGGCTTTTTCTGCTTATGTGGTGCTGAGGAATCGAACTCAAGGCCTCATGCATGCAAGGCAAGCACCCCACCACTGAGCCACCTTCCCAGCCCTGATGTGATTTTTTTTTGTTTCTTTGAATGTTCCTTCTCCATGGTATAACCCGTTTTCACTGTATTTGATGTTGGTGCCCTGCATCTTGTATATATACTTCTTTAATTTGGGGAGGGGAAGGAAAAAAACAAAATGCTTAAATAAGGATACAGACTGACCCATTGTAACAATGAGATGTACAAGACACAATATTGAAAAATGAACTTTATGATTTAGGTGGGGGAAAAGGGGGAATGGAGGAGTGTAGTTGTGAGGTGGGAGGGAAGGGATGGTAGGGGAAAAACAAAGGAGGAGGGGTTACAGTTACATGAGTAAGGTAATGAGTACACCTCCTTTGTTTTTCCTCTACCATCCCTTCCCTAATGTTTGCAAAACCAAGAATGAAATTAGCCTCAGTTATAGAAAGCATTACCTAAATATTAAAGAGATATATAAGAGCTCTTCCTGATTGGATAGGCTACACATATAAGAAGTCTTCAAAGAAAATGTAATGGCAAGTGTCTTCTTTGCTTCAGAATTAAAGTATCGTAATTTTGCTTGAAGATATATTATGATAACCTTCCTATTTAAAAAAAAATTGGAGGGCTGAGAATGTAGTATAGTGGTGGAAGAGCTTACACAGTGTGTGGGAGGTTCTGGGTTTGATTCACCAGCAGTGGAACACATTAAATAAGAGCAAAAATGATTCTACATACTTTTCCTATTTATCCTACAAATTCAATGTCTGTTTTAAGTCATGAGTAGGTGTTCAGGATATGAATGTGGAACTCAGTGTTTGCCCTCAAGCAACTGAGTGAAAATCCAATTGTGAAATCCTGATAAGTGTATAGATGTTTACCCCAAATCAAATGTTATGATGCATTTTATTGCAGCGAAGTACATGTTTTGATAAAAAAATAATAAAAATAGTAAAAATTTTTGGAAACTTAGCCACAATTTCATAACTATGTCATAGCCAAAACATTTAGTTTTGATGATTGGCTGCCAGATAGAAGCATATGGAATACAGATTTTATTTTATTTTTTTTTTTGGTCTCCAATTTTCTGATAACCACATTGCCTTTTTCCATCTCACCCTTGCCCTCTCTTTCTCTCCTCTCTGCTCTTTCTCTATTTCTATGCTTAAGCCTACCCTTACTTTCAAGTAGTGCAGTTGAAACATTAATGTCTCTAAAGTCAAAATTCTTAGTTTCATATATGGGCTCTGCCATTTTCTATTTGGGCCATAGTTTACTTATAATGTATCTGTCTTAATCTTCTTGCCAAAAATATGGTATTCATCTTATAAGGCTGTTGTGTAGAGTTAATGAGTTTATATAAATAAAGCACTTAGTGCCTGGCACATGTAAGCATTCTGTTATAGAATATGAGTTTCTTGTTGCAGCTGTCACAAATTACCACATATACAGTGACTTAATGCCCATGTATTATCCCATGTATTATCAGAGTCCAGACAGGCACTGCTGCATTTCTGATGAGGATTTTACAAAGCAGAAGTAAAGGTGTTGGCCAGTCTTGGTGCTTATCTAGAGACTCTGGGGGGAGAAAGGAATTTTAGATGTTTGGAACGATTTAGCAAAAGGTGGTCAGACACAAGCCCTTGCCTTCATGACTGTCGGCTCTTCTATTATCAAGCAAGCTACTCACATGCTTTGAATCTCTTCTACTTCTTCTTCATCTCTCTTGGCTGAATATTTTGGCTTCCTGTTCTAATGTTAAGAGCTCATGAGATTACGTTGGGCTCAACAAAATACACTAGTTACAATCTTCTGATCATCGGCATTGGTAAAGTTTCTTTTCCCATGGAGTGTGACATTCATGGGTCTTTTTTTTTTTATTTTATTTTTTTGGTCCACTGTGGGACTTGAACTCAGGGCCTGAGGTCTTGTCGCTCAAAGCTAGTTCTCTACTACTTTAAACCACAGCTAAGCCACAGCTCTCACTTAATTGGTTGATTGGAGCAAAGAGTCTCACGGACTTCCCTGCCTGGCTGGCTTTGAAACATGATCCTCAGATCTCTGCTCCTTGAGAAGCTAGGATTACCCGAGTGAGCCACAGGCACCCAACACATTCATTGTACTTTTAAACTGATATGTTACACTGATACTCTTGTACAACTACTTAGTCATATTAAACATAAACTAATAAAAAAAGAATTATTAGGAAGAAAATAGAAATAAAGTATAGTTTTTAGCTTTTTTGAGATGCCTGAAATGTAAACTACTTTTAAAGAAGTTGTTTTTTCCTTTTGGTTTGGGATTTGGTAAAGGTGGTCTGTCAATGTTGAATCAAACTTTTCTGAGCATGAAAAATTCCCCATAGCACATGTCCCTGGTGAAGTTTATCACTGTGGGCTAGTGTCTGCATACGTGTTCAAGTTCAAGAAACACCTCACATTTGTTTTGGATGTTGGATTCATACAATATAGTATACATGTGTGTGTGAATGTATACATGCGCCCATATTAAAATGCATGCACACACAATTGATTTTCATGATGAATTTGAATTTGTTTCTTGAACAGTTTTATTTACTTTAGTATATATTCTGTATATTAGAACCATCCCAGGAGCAGCTATTTTTAAAGAGAGACAAGAAATGAATAAATATAGAGGAGGAATATCTTTATATCTGCTGAATTTTATTATAACTTCCACTGTTATTCCTAACTTGCTCACATTTTCTATTGTAATTTTAGATCCCAGTTGTTCACATCAATTTCTATGCATATTTACCCCTGTAGTTACTGCTTGTATCTAAATTCTTTAATTCACCAAAGAGTGGCCCTGTGTAGTCTTTATTTGTTGTCTTGGAATGGGGTTATCTAGGTCAAAACTCAGTCTTCAGCTTCATAAGGATAAGATGACATTTAAATCTCAAAGGATATATTTATGCAAATATTAAACATCAAGAATGACTATGAGTCATTGTGAAGTTTCCTAAATCTCTTTTTAGCTAACATTAATAATTTACAGGTTGAAGGATACTTGCTGGATTCTGATCAAATCCTTTAGAGGAGAGGATGTGGAATGATGGGCTTTCATTATTTAGCATCCATTTGTATGATATCACTGCAACTTTTTTGGCATAGTTTTCATGCCCAAAATGTTTTTAACATCTGTGTGACTGTTCCTCTTTTAAGTCTGAAGATTCAGTATTCATTAATCTCTCAAACCCCAATTGGACTTCAGAAGCAGCTGAATGGGTTTTTGAGAAGTGCACAAAATACAATCTCAAAATAAATCACAAGAAGTGTAAGGTAATGGTTTTTAGTTCTAGGAAATGCATGAGTTCCTGGTATGCTTAGGGAGTTAAATTTAATGTGCTGCAATATTTTATGTGGCTTCACATTATCTTTCAACTAAATCTGTCATACAAAAAGCAAAAGTTAGGATCTCAGCAACAATGGGTAAATTAAGTGTAGGAAGAAACAAATTGAGGTCCATTTTCAGGATGTACTGACTTAAAGGATGTTTCTATTATTAGAAATCCATAGTTGATGATGGTAAACATATTAATATTGTGATAGCAAACATTAATATTGCTTTGGGAAAATAAGGATGACATTCTATGACACAATTAGTAATTTTTGTAGATGAATCAGATTGGAAAAGGTCATTTTTTTTCTACTTGGGTCACCTTTTTGGTACATCTTTAATGGGTGTTATTGTGACATTTTCATACATGAACATATTATACCTTGCCTGTATTTACTCCTCCCACATTACCTTCTTTTGTCATGCTTTCTTCGTCTTGTGTTCCCCTTCCTCTTCCATATGATTTATATTTAATATCACTTCTACACTTTCGCTAGGAAAAATGAATGGATCAACCAGGCTGTGAAAGAGAAGGTTATGCTATGGGTATGAAATGAGCAGAGAATAATATACTTTTCAAGAGAAATGCAATATGGTCCACTAAGCTCAATCAAACTACTAATATGGAAAGAGGACATGAAGATTGTTTAGTATAAACAATTGTTTAGTATAAAATAAATTTGTTTTCAGTAAAACATTAATGCAACATAAGAAACGTCAAAAAATACTCTGTTTATTCTTTGTTTCAAACTGCAATGAAAGCTGGCCCTATCATACTCTTTTCCTTTAAAGAGATTCTTTACCTGGGACATCTTGAGCAAGTATGTATTTTGTGTATATTACTAAAATGAAAAGGATGCCAATTCTAATAATCTTTATTGTCAAATCACATGATTTAGATTCTAAGAGTATGACCAAACATTTTTATTGTATTCCAATTTTGTAAAGATAATATTAATGAAACAAACTATAAGTTTAAGAATTTTTTATTTTAGATATATATTTTCATAAATACAAAACAAATTTTAACAGGAACTTATCTGCAGGAAACAATTTTTATTGTCAAAAATAATAACTGATGAAGAGCTTTTTTTGGTGTCTTCTTGTAAGAAAAATCAAGAAGCTTTTATCAAAGGTTAACAAAGGAAAGAAAAATTCAAAGGCATTTTGAAGCATTCAAGGAACATTTTTGTAAATGAAAAAACTACCAAGAGAGAGAAGATCTAGAAAAATTGACTTTAAGCACCTAATCACTGATCAAAGTGAGAGTTTGAGTCAAAATCTTTTCTATTCAAATGTGATTTGACATTTATCTGGCTAACAGCTGGAAAACTATTTGTAAAATTTTGTGGATATTAACCATTATGTTTGATTTGGTAGGTTTAAAAACTTGCTCATTCTAAATATGTAGAAATATAATTTTTACAGTTTCCCAGCAAAAGGCACTTGTAATTAACCTTTAATTAATTAATAGACTTTTAAGAAAACTTGTAATACTTCAAAAAAGGACTGCTATTGCCACCTATAGTGTAATTATCCCTGTAGGATGTTTAAAAACTGAGGAATACCTATACAGGTTAGATAATAAAATCAATTCTTATTGTAAGACTCATACTCTCATAAATCTTTCCACATGGCCTTCTCTAAATTCATGATTGCCTTGGAAGCAAGATATCAATCTATGAGCAGTGAAGGTATACCTATTTGAAAAAAACATAAGAAAGAGTTAGTGGCAAATAAATATGAGAAGGAATATTCAGCATCCTTAGTCATACAGCAAAAAACAATTTCCACATAATTAGGATCTGTCTTTCTTCCAGGTATTCTATCCTGTTCCCTGTGTACTTTAAAATTTGTTTTGGTGGACCACAGTCTCTATGAGCACTTTTAGAAAAGCTGGATGAAGGTAAAACTTTTTCTGAAAGTATCTTTATCTCTGTAATGGTATAGAGTTCATGTGACATCAGAAATTTTGGCCACCAGTGAAGTCACTGCTTAGAAAAGTCTGAAGCTATTTCAATTTCTCTTCCTTTTCAGAAATCCTCTCCCTCTCCCCCTTTCCCTCCCTGTCCTTAACAAAAGCTTGGTGAACCTCACCTGTTCTGAGAATTTTAAAGTATTGGTAATCATATGCTTTGACACAAGCATCTTCATACCTATTACAGTGACATTTACTGGATATTTAAGCAGAGAATTATGCTTATTAAATTTTGAAGTGTTTTATTATTTTAATTATAATTTAGTTTTACATTTTTCTATTTTCTACTTCAAGAACTCTATTTTTTTAATACTGGACTTTCTGGATTGATATGTTCATTTTCTTAATTTTATTATTCATTTAAATAATTTTTGATACTCTTCCTGTTTTTGTTATGTGATATGAACTCAATGTTTTCTTTGTATTCTTGCCACTAATAATTGAAGTATTGAAGAGTTTAATTTACATTTACAATTTGAGACTATATTATTACATCTGTATTTCTTATTTCACCAGCCCAAACGTATTATGTTCTGTGTCAAATGACCTGGAATCCATTTCTACTTTTTAAGCCCTTCTACTTTTGTGTGTGTGGGGGGAGGGGGGGAAGGGAGAGAAGGCACCAATGAAAGTTGCTTTAACCTTATCTTCTATCATACTCTTTATTTAAGACTATTTTAATGTACTTTCTTTTTTTTTAAGTTTTAGCTAGGGTTTATTTTAGTATAATAGAGTTAAAGTAGCGAAAAAGAGAAAGAAAAGCTTCTTGTTTCCTAATTAGGAAATGGGAATTAAAGACTTTAACATATTTTTTAAATGTCTAAGAGCTCATAGGCTCTCTGGATGGTCTTGTGATATGGCGGTGCTCTATTCTTTGTCTCAAAGTGATGAGATGTTTTTCTTTCTTTTTCTTTTTTTGTTGGTCTTAGGGCCTGAACTCTGGGCCTGGGTGCCATCCCTCAGCTCTTCAGCTGAAGGCTAGCACTCTACCACTTGAGCCACAGTGCCACTTCCAGCTTTTTCTGATTATGTGGTGCTGAGGAATTGAACCCAGGGCCCAAGGCAAGCACTCTACCACTGAGCCACCTTCCCAGCTCTATACATAGATTTTCAAAGTTATCTCCCCTTCCTTTTTGCTTTGTGTCATTTTTCTTACTTTCCTTGCTTTTCACATTTAGGTTTCTTCAGATATCCATTTTTGGAAGACTAGAGATGTTGATTGGAAATTGTGGGGTATCAATGATTTCGTGAGTGATTTTGTTCTCTGTGAACCTCATAATTGGGTGATAGAGAAGAGCCTTTTAGCTTTGTGATTCTTACATACACAGATTTTCAGAGATAAGATTTACAATCTTATCTCTGAAGTGAAGGCCTTGTTGTTAGTTTGCTGGGAGTCAATGAGACAAGAATTAACAGCAGGTCTCAGTCACTAGAGGAAATATTTTGTCCCCTTCTTTTGCCATGTTACGTCTGCACTTGACTTTGGAAAGTGTTCCTTAGCTCAAAGCCTTCTCTGCTTTATTCTTTCAAGAGACTCCAATATTTGCAAGTCTGAGCAAGGTGTGGTCATTCTACTGCCAAACTCAGAGAGAGAATCTAGGGACCTGATTGCTTTCAACCCCACCCCTGCCCCAGTACATATTTTAGTTCGTTCTTTCTTATACTTCTAATGACATTTCATGCTACCATATAATTTGCCTTTTGGGGGTACCATGTTATAAATTTAATGAGTTTTCAGGTTTCCTTGTTGCTAGTCTAAAATTGTATTCTGAATTTTTTCTGCCAGTTGAACATCTGCTTTCCAGCATCTAAAATTTTGTCATTGCTTCTTTAGCTTTTCTGTGTTTTGAAGTTTATGCCTTGGATGGGATATCAATTCACTATTGTTTTAGCAAAAATTCAAAAGGGAATAAAATTAACTGTATATTTGTGATTTATGGTCATAATAATATCTTTTGTCCTTTATGTGTTTCCTTCAATATAAATCCAGCATTCCTTCCATCAATAGGTGGTAGTGCTTTTCCTTCTTTTGAGCTTTGATGAGCTTTTGAATGTGGCAGAATTGGTGCATTGTAACTTCTGATGCATGACGGTAAGAGTCTATTTGCTTCTGTTTGTGCTGTCTGGATGCTTGTTCTTAGAATCCAGCCTGGAGTTGTACAGTCATTACAGTCATTGGACAGGACAGTGTTCGAATGGTGAGAGCAAGGTGGGCAGGAGGGAAAACTGTGATGGAAGAGGTAGAAGAGAGAGATGAAGGAAGACAGCATTTTGGTCATGAGTCATTGAATCTGTTTTAAATTCTAGTCTATGATGTGTCAGTTGCTGAGGTGGTATAGGAACTTATCATCAGTTGTGGCATTTTTATCTCTGGACCTTGATAATTGGATTTGCAGCAACAGTACATCCAATAACAGTAAGTTTCAAAGTATGCAGATGTCTTAAAGTAATGCATAATTAAATGCAAAGTCACTTGTTTAAATTCCATCTCATAAATTCTTACAAATCCCATGTTTCATTTTAATATCTTGGTTTCAGTCCAAAGATGAAATGTCCTATTACCTAAAATAGGTTTTCAGATTCTGAAACAGCCCTTGTTTATAGATCCCTTGAAGATGACTTTTCTTTGTAAGAATTTTCATCATATTCTCAAAATATTGTAAACTATTTATATCCTTTCCCCACAGAATTCTTGATTTTCTATATAAATTATTCAACAAAGCCATGGCTCTTGAGGGATGGCGTGATTTCTTTTACACATGGAAAACAAATGTCCATGCTTCATTTGGCTAAATAATCTCTAATGTGTTAGAAGGGAAGACGTACCATATTGTGCTGGATCTCATCTTCATTCCCAAATCACCCAAGTGCTCTCACAGATTATCTTTCTTGTGTATTTATAACTTTTTAAAAATATTGTTTGAAAGTGCAATGAACTCTGTTTTCCTCCACCCAGAAGCACTCTGCTTTATGGTCAAATTTGAGATTCAAGATTTTACCTGACTTTTCTCTGCTGAGTACTTCACCGTGGCTCCTGAGAAGCTCACATGTCTGACACTGTTGTGTTTGCTTAGTAAAACAGGGTGAAAATAAAGTCAGATATGTTAGCAAATACAAGTTAGTATTTATTGAACTCTAAGTATCATTGTTTGGCTTTACAGCAGTCCTACTAAGTCAGTGAAACCTTCAGGATCTTAAGTTAGAAACTTAAAAGGATAAAAAAATTATGAATCACAGAAAGACCTTGGCTAAGACAATATTTTCATCAGAGAACTGTTTAGTGGGTATTTCTCTGTTATTCCAGGACAATTATATTCAATCCTTCATAAAAATCAGAGTTCCCAGGAGTATTTGATGAAACAGACTGCTGGGCCCCATTCTTGAGGTTTTTGATTTAGTGGGTCTGGGATGCAGCCTAAGAATTTGTGTTTCTGACAATTCCCAGGTGAAGCTCAAGTTGTGGTTTAATATAATTGAACTAGGGAACTCTGATACCAAGGGTCATTACTTAATAAAAGCACGTGGAGAAGCTTTAATACTTTCAAGAACTGCCACGTCTTCCTTTGTGATTTTGTTCTGCTGTCATCTCTGTTTCTTGGGTGAGCAGTGGTGATTCTCAGCATCATCAGGCTGTTGTGGCTGAATAAACCGACATGCTCAGTGATTCAAATAGTTATTTGCTTTGTCATAATGTAACATGATGATGTAGAAGTTGAACTTCCAGAGAATGCATCAATCCTGAGATGTGTTACTCAATGTTAATTATTTTTATCACTGCATATCAAATTTGTTCTGTATTAGTTGAGTGCTTTTAAAAACAAAAATATTCTAGGTGTAAGTATTGGTCTATAAATCCAGGTATTTAAAAATGTCTCTTGTCTTAATATTATTAAATTACCCTGTTTCTGTATCTGAGTCATCCGCCTCTGGAGGATGCCAGAAAATTCTATCTCAATCACTTTTAGGTCTTACTGCTTTCCTCCTGTACCTATACTCCTGTAATCCTAAATCCCTCTGAACCTTCCTCACTAATAGCCACCTAAATGTTTACTAGGACATTTGGTACAGTTTGATACACTTTTTGGCATAATTTTCTTCACTAGAAGTATTTATTAAATGCCTGTCATATGTAGAATATATTTTATGATTAAATTGGGAAAGCTTCATTCCTCTATAATATTTGATGGATCTAAGAATACTTATCATATATTGTCATATGTATGAACTATGAAACACAATTAAATGAATAATCATAAGCAATTCCCAAGTTAGGATACTATTGAGTTTATATCTGTTTCTTCTCTATTCAGTCTACTTACCTCTCCCACTTATCCTAAATTTTGCATTTAACATTGTCTCGCTTTGTAAAAACATTCTCTGGAGTAGAAATGTGTTATAGTTTCTTGCTTGCTTTCCAATTTCATTTGCTTTTTTTTTTTTACTTTAATCTGTTTTTATCTTTAACATCACATTTCTTTTTCTCAGGTTAAAAATGATGTTGTAATTGTAAACTACTGTATTTGCTTTTCACTTTTTATATCTGGGGTTGCAATTCTGAGTCTTGTCTCTTCTTAAAACTCTCTACTTGTTTGGTTTCTATGAGACCACATCCATTCTCATATTTTTAATATATAAAGTGTATATATATTTTTGCCTTTTATTAAAAGGAGCATTTTATCTGTCCTGTTTTTTAAAAAAAATTTATATAAGCCATAGTACTCTCCTAAGCAGAGTTCCTAACCGTCATAGTTTTCCTATGTGAATTTATAGAACTCATACTACCTGAGTAGATTCAGTCTGATTGCTCAAACTAAAGACCATAAATTCTGTACTTGAAGTTTAAAGAGGCCTTTTTGTTTACTCTTCTAACACTCAGTCTTACCTTATCAAAGCCACCTTCTACCTTGTGGCCAGCATATCAGTTTGAAGCTCTGTATTGGGCGTTCAATTCCATTCTGATGCATGGACTTACTTCTTAAGTGTCATATGGGACCTTAGATTTTATATTTCTTTATTTCAGTACAATGCTGGGGAATTGCTGTTCCATACAATGAATTATGAAACCTACCAGAATTTAAAAGGTTTGGATCACTCAGTGTTCCTGTGAGACTGTATAGTGGCAGCCAGACACTGCTAGCTCAGACCGGTAACCCTGGCTTTTGGGTAGGATGAGAGCCAGAGGACTGAAGCCTCCGGGCATCCATGCAAAAGTTGTTGAACTTCCATCTTAATGGAGGAAAGGTGGGCATATCTGGCCTGAGACTCTTATCCCAACATTGATTAGAAGCCTAAAACAGGTGGAGTAGAGTCCAGACCTGTGCTCAGGTGGAAATGAGACTCTTACCACAAAAATAACCAGTGAAAAACAAAGCTGGAGGGATGGCTCAAAGATAGAGAGTCAGCCTAACAAGTGTGACCCCTAATTCAAAGTTCAAGCTCTAGTACTGCTCTAAAAACAATATGTGAACAAACATAAAAGTATTAGAGACTTCCTTTTACCTATGCAGCTAAATAGAAACATTATATTATTTCACAGAATACTTGCCCAAATCCTAAAGTTCTTTCCCTATCAGGATTCCCTCACCCAATCTCTGCCCTCTGCTTAATTCTTCTTACTTCTAACTGAATGTCTCATAGGAGTCCTCATTTATCTCACTTGGTGCTCTTGCTTATGACTCTGTTTTGTGTTCTATTTGCCCCTTTTTCCTTTTGACTATTTAAAAAGGAATCTTAAGTTTACTTACACTTTTCAAGCTCCCACATTCATTGGGACACATTTTCTTTCTCTATTAAAAAAATATTGTAAAGGTGATTACAGAGGGGTTACAGTTACATAAGTAATGTAGAGAGTACCTTTCTGTTTGAACAGTGTTACCCCTTTCCTCATTTCCTTCTACTCCCTCCTTTCCCCTGGCAGCCTTCCCACTCCTAAGCTGGAAAGTTCATTTTCAACATAGTATCTAGTGAGTATCACTGTTGCATTGGTTCACCCTTTGTCCCACCATTTCTGTGATTCTCCTTCCCTAAATCAGATAAACTTGCATATAAATTGAAAGACTTGGAAAAAAACTATATTAAGTAAGCCAGGCCCAAAGAAACATAGGTCCCATGGTTTCCCTTATTTACAATAACTAGTATATATCTGAGATAAGCAGAAAAGATCAGATAAGTTGATGTTAGGTGAAATGAACCCCAAGATAAGTATTCAAATGTTTTTTTTCTTTCTTGTGATTGTTTCTAATATATTTATAAGATGATTTCTTTGTTGCTTTGTATGTCCCTCCCCCACGGTATAATCCCTGTTTTCATTGTATTTGATGTTGGTATAATTTGTGGAGGGGAAGGGCAAAAACAAACCATTTAAATAGGGATACAAGTGGACCCATTGCAACAATGAGATGTACAAGTCATTATGTTGAAAAACAAACTTTACAACTTTGGCAGGGGGGCGGATAGGAGGGCAGGGATGGTAAGGGAAAGAAAGGAGGAGGCAACAATGCTTGATAAGAAATGTACTCATTACCTTGCCCATGTAATTGTAACCCCTCTGTATGGTATTTTCACAATAAAAATTTTAAAAGAAGACAAGAGGTACAAAAATCAAGAACGGCAATAGCAGGGAATAAACCAAAGGGTTGGGGGGAGAAATAGCTGGAAACTGTACAAAACAACACTCTTGCTTCCATTTCTTGGAATTCATTTCAATAAGCATCGTTTTCTTCTTCTTCTTTTTCTTTTTTTTTATTGTGAAAATACTGTACAGAGGGGTTACAATTACATGGGCAAGATAATGAGTACATTTCTTATCAAGCATTGTAGCCTCCTCCTTTGTTTCCCCTTCCCATCCCGGAGCATCGTTTTTATATGGTCACATCCACATTGCAATTGAAGCACTGTGATCCTCTGCTAAGACTATCCTAGACATATTCTAGTTATTACAAGTGAGTGAAATCCTGAAGCCTATGTTTCTTTGGGTGTGGCTTACTTCACTTAATATAATTTTTTCCAAGTCTTACTATTTCCTTACAAATAGGCAATGCCATTCTTTCTGATGGAAGCGTAGAATTCTGTTGTGTGTATATACCAACTTTTCTTGATCAATTCATCTACTGAAGGGAATCTGGGTTGATTTCTTATCTCTGCTATGGTAAATAATGCTGCAATGAACATGGTTGTGCTAGTAGCTTTAATGTGGCCTTGTTTGTGATCATTTGGGTAAATTCATTAGGTAAATTCATACTGTTTCTCTGTCCACTATTTATCCACTATAAGGCTTTATTGAGAAGTAATCGTGTTAATTTTGTCTTGCTTATATTGAGAGGCTCCAGCTGAAATTATAGTTTTTTTTTTCAGACTCCAGTCCTGAAAAAAAGTAAAGGCTTTTTAGCTCATCTACTTAGAAATATATTTTACACTAGAGGATGAAGGAACAGGGAAATTACTGTACCCCTACATTACTGGCTACACTATAAAGTGGCTCCATCTTTTCAGGAAGCAATTTGGCAGATTCTAAAAAGAGCAAAAAAATCCCCTTCATGTTCTTGGACTTAGTCATTTCACTTCTGGGAATGTAGTCTAAGAAGATTATTTGAAATATGAACAGAGAACTATGTCACACTCTGCTTATACAGAACAACAATGGAAAACTCTGAGTGTGCCACACTAGGAGGGATTAAACAGATGCATATAATTGATGGACTATCACATATTTAAGTGAAGATTTGAAGCTCACATGGCAAGCATAAAATTATTTTTGTTGTAATGTTTAATAAAAATACTAACACAATTTGTGCTTCAAAATCCATTACTATATTTGAAAAATGCATTTGGAGACAACGTCTATGTTTGGATAGGAAGATTATGATATGATTTTGCAATGTGGTTATATTTTAGAGTAAGCAAAAAACAAAACACAAACAACAAACTTAAAAATGTCTTTGCTGGCTGCAAAGGTGGCTCAGTGGTAAAGTGCTTGCCTTGCATGCATGAGGCCCTGGTTCGATTCCTCAGCACCACATAAGCAGAAAAAAAGTCTTTGCTCAAGATGCAAACATAAAAGGGGATCCAAACAGAGAAAGATGAAGTAAAACTCCTTCTTTGCAGATGACATGATTTTTTTTTTTTTGGTCAGTCATGGGGCTTGAACTCTGGGCCTGGATGCTGTCCCTCAGCTCTTCAGCTCACGGCTCGCACTCTACCACTTGTGCCATAGCGCCACTTCCAGTTTTCTGAGAGGGTAATTGAAGATAAGAGTCTCATGGACTTTCCTGCCTGGGCTGGCTTTGAACCATGATCCTCAGATGTTAGCCTCCTGAGTAGTTAGGATTACAGGCATGAGCCACCAGTGCTCAGTAATGACATGATCTTGTATTTAAAGAACCCCATGGACTCCACTCCAAAATTACTCAAGCTGATTTGAAACTTTGGCAAAGTAGCAGGGTATAAAATTAACCCCCCCAAATCAATGGCTTCTCTGTATGCCAATTATGAGAAGAGTGTGGCTGAAATCAGGAAAGCAACTCCTTTTGTGATAGCCCCACAAAAAATAAAATACCTAGGAATTAACTAAAGAAGTAAAGGACCTCTAGGATGAAAACTTTAAAAACCTGAAAAAGGAAATTAAAGCAGAACTTAGGAAGTGGAAAAACCTCACATGCTCCTGGATAGGGAGGATTAATACTGCCAAAGCTATCTACAAATTAAATGCAATACCCATCAGTATCCCAACCTCATTCTTCAATGAAATAGAGAAGGCAATCCAAAAATTCATATGGAACAATAAAAGACACTGAATAGCAAAATAATCTTTAGCAGAAAGAACAATCCTGGAGGAATAACAATACTAGAATTCAAACTCTATTACAGTAATCAAACAGTAAACAAACTCTATTATAGTAATCAAAACAGCTTGGTACTGGCACAAGAACAGATCTGAAGACCAATGGAATAGAACTGAAGACCCAGAAATGAATGCACAGACCTATAGCTACCTGATCTTCGATAAGGGAACCAGAAAAATAGAATGGAAGAAAGAAAGCCTCTTTAGTAAATGGTGCTGGTAAAAGTGGTTAAACACCTGTAGAAAACTAAAGGTAGATCCTAATCTATCAGCCTGCATCAGAAAACTCCAAATGAATCAAAGACCTCGAAGTCAAAGCAGATACCCTGAGGAAGGATTAGGAGAAACTCTAGGGCCCCTTGGCACAGGCTGAAATTTTCTTAATAAAGATCCAGAAACACAACAAATCAAAGAAAGGTTGAACAAATGGGATTGAATGAAACTGCCGAACTTCTTCATGGGAAAGGACATAGCTAGTAAGATTAATAGAAAACCCATGGACTGGGAGATCTTCACTAACTATACAACAGACAAGGGCCTCATATCTACAATATACTTAAGACTAAAAAAAATTAAATTCTCCAAAAACAAATCCTCAAAAAGGAAACTCCCCATCAACAAGTGGGCCAAAGACTTAAACAGAGACTTCTCTGAAGAAGAAATAAAATGGCCAATAGACACATGAAGAAATGCTCAACTTCTCTAGCCATAAAAGAAATGCAAATCAAAACAACATTGAGATTCCACCTCACCCCAATTAGAATAGCTATAACCAAGAAATCTAATAACAACAGATGCTGGAGGGGATGTGACCAGAAGGGAACCCTATTGCATCATTGTTGATGGGAGTGTAAACTTGTTCAATTACCCTGGAAAACAGTATGGAGGTTCCTGAAAAGATTATGCATAGAGCTCTCCTATGACCTCACAATCCGACTTTTGCTCATATACCCAAATGAAGACAAACACAGCCATACTAAAGCTACCAGCATAACTATGTTTATTGAAGCATTATTCACCATATCTAAGATATGGATCCAGCCCAGATGCCCCTCAGTAGATGAGTGGATCAAGAAAATGTGGAATATATATAAAAATGGAAATTCTATGCTTTGATCAAAAAGAACGACACTGCCCCATTTGTTAGTAAATGGATAGGCTTGGTAAAAAAATCATATTAAGTGAAGTAAGCCAGTCCCAAAGAAATTTAGGCCCCATCTTTTCCCTTATTTACAATAGTTAGTATACATATAGGATAATCTTATCAGATGAACCGGAAAGCTCAAGTTTTATTTACATATGATTATATAAGTTAATGCTAAGTGAAATCAACCCCAAGGCTTGGACACAAGAGATCTTTCTTTGTTGTTGTTTTAACTGTACTAGGTGAATTTTTTTTGTTTCCTTTTTATATTCTTCCCCCTATTGTATATCCCCTGTTGTCACTGTACTTGATTTTGGTACCTTGCATCTTGTACATACATTTGTCTAATCTGGAGAAGGAAGGGGAATAACAAAATGTTGAAACAAGGACCCACATTGACCCATTGCAACAATGAGACCCACAGGTCAGTATATTGGAAATGAGTTTTACAACTTGGTGGGGGGCGGGGAGGAGGAAGGGGTCAGGTGGCAGGGGCAGAGTGGGAGGAGGAGGAGGAAATGGATAGTGGGACAACAGCCAGGGAAGGGGTTACTATGATCAACAAGTAATGTACTCATTGCCTTACTCATGTAACTGTAACCCTCTGTACAGCATCTTTACAACAAAGTTAAAAAAATGTTTTTGCTGTTTTACTTTAGGCAGCATTGTTTTCAAAATTGCAAGTGTATTTCAGTAGGGGTTACATATGCTATGCTTAATAACTTTTCTTGCGTTTGCCCTCTAAATGTCTGCAGAATACAAGTTCAGAGCTCAAAAATATAAAAACCTTATCATTAGATATTATTCGATATAATGTAATCTACATAACAATCATAAATAGGATGACTTTTCTGAGAAGAGGAAGTTGAACATGACACTGTGGTTCTAAGTTAAAAAATGTTATCCTGGGAAGTTACAGGCCTATATCTGTTTTTTGAATATCCAGAGTTAGCTTTATTACGCTAAATTGTTGGGAATTTACCATTTGCTATTGTATAAAGACATAGACTATCCTGAATTTGTGATTTAAACAAGTATATGCGAAATATTCTGAGATAAAAGAAAAAATAAACTGGTACTGGTGGCTTATGCCTGTAATCCTAGCTACTAAGGAGGCTGAAATCTGAGGATGATAGTTCAAAACCTGCCAGGGCAAGAAAGTTCATGAGACTCTTACCTCCAATAAAACAACTCAGAGAAGAGCAAAAGTGGCACTGTGGCTTAAGTGGAAGAATGCCTTGAGCACAAAGAGGGCTCAGGCCTGAGTTCAAGCCCCAGACTGGCAAGACAGAGAGAGAGAGAGAGAGAGAGAGAGAGAGAGAGAGACAGAGACAGAGACAGAAGACAGAGACAGACAGACAGACAGACAGAGACAGATACAGAGACAGAGAGAGACAGAGACAGCGACAGAGACAGATATTGAGAGAGAGAGACAGAGAGACAGAAAGAGAGAACAACTATTTATTTTATTTTAATTTTATTATCAAGGTGATGTACAGAGAGGTTACAGTTACATAAGTACGGTAGTGATTACATTTCTTGTCTAACTCGTTACCCTGCTCCCTCATTTACACCAGTTTTGACAGATAATTGAAGAAGTTTCCACAAAAGAATTAACATTTTTGTGTACAAAATGTAGGAAAAAGTTCAATAGTCAGAAAAATTAGGTAATGTAGTTGAATGAGGATCAAGAATGAATAAAGACAGCATTCTGCAAAAGTATTGTTTTGTAATCTTTTGGATATATGCTTGACATTACTATTGTTGGATCATAGGGTAGTGTTTTCTACATTTTTTTTTTTTGATGAATCTCCAAACTGCCTTCCACAGTGGCTGCACCAGATGAACGGGGTGTCATTGGTCAAGATGCATGAATGCACAAAGCAAGATGTTGAATTGAAACCTTTTTATAATTATTAAACATTAATAAAAAGACATATTAGATTTCTCAAAACCCAGTAGTCTCTGATCTTTTTTCTCATTCATGTCTCTCTCTACCTCATTCCTCATTATCTTTTTTTCTAGTAATTGCATGATATTCCTGCCACATGGCTTTATTTTAAAGTGTGTGTGTGTGTGTGTGTGTGTGTGTGTGTGTGTGTTTGTGTGTACTGGGGAGTTGTACATTCTCTTTAGATTTTAGAAAACTCTAAAATAGGCCATTAGCAAAGACACTGTGAAGAATGTCACTTTTCTCTGAAACTCTGTTGTTGCTATGAGTATGAACGTTTTTCTACTAGTTGGCCCCCTTACTCTTCATGTGGAAATCAATTAGCACCAAATAGTTGCTGATTTCAGTTCGCAAATTTTTTTTTGTTAACAACTCCAGATAGTGCATAAGCCTTTCCACTACCATCGAAAATTAATTAAACATTGTCAGTGTGCCTTTGCTTTGACTTTGATTATTTGAATTTCAACTGCCTTTAGGGAAAAAACATGGAAGTATATTACTCATTTTTTCACATCTGCAGCAGTTTAAAAGACTCAGTTGCCAAGAACTTTATGAAACATCACTTAATAATGACTGAGGAAATGATTAGTCAATGCATTTTTATACTCAAAGGGAAGGGCACCCTCTGTTGTCCATCTTGCTATGAAATGCTTCCACAAGATAATAGACTCAAGATATAAGTTCGCAGTGTCTTTATATATGGACACTGAGTGCTGGTTGACAATAGAAGAGATAGATTTCCATCCCCCACCCAAAGATCCTGATGCTGATAATGAAAAAAATCAATCAGCCATTCAATCAAATAAACAGAAAAACAATCAACAACAAATGGTTTCATTCTCATCTTCTAACAACTGGTATTTCCAACATTTCCCAATATTTTTGAATGCCAATTTTCTACTTTGGAACAGAAGACATTATTAACTGCACAATGTGTACTTGCATGGATTTTCATTTGTGCTATTGTTATTTAATTTTAAAGTGCAAATGAGATTTCTAAAATTTTCATTTTTCACAATGCAATTATTATTAACATTAGATTTTAGAATGGTCATGAAACTAGTAACTCTATGCTGTACTTTCAGATTATTGCCTAAAACTGATACTTCCAGATATTTGATTCTTTAAAATGTTCTCCCCCTCTAACCTCTATGATCTTATTACTTCTAACCATTTTCTTGCTCCTCTGAAACTTGTCATAAATATTCTTTCTTGTTATTATTTATTCTTTGAATTTTGATGCTTTCCAATGAATTATTTCTGATGCCTCTCGTACTTTCTTTAATATAGAACAACCCTCAAATATTTATTCTTAGCATATAAAACCTTAATTATTAAATTTTACATTG
This sequence comes from Dipodomys merriami, assembly GCF_024711535.1. NCBI lineage: Eukaryota > Metazoa > Chordata > Mammalia > Rodentia > Heteromyidae > Dipodomys > Dipodomys merriami. The sequence continues at coordinate 6,833,357 of NW_027203382.1, forward strand.
TTTCTATGCTGTTTCACTTGTGTAATACACACCATACCAAAGTCAAGCTCATCATTTTTATCTTTTTAATAATATTGAAGAAGGTACTCTGGCTTTTTCATTGAGGGGTTGGGAAGAGCATAGTATTTTGATTGTCTATTATAATCATTTGGTCATCATTTTTAAATCTCTTCAATTAGAGTTAAAGATTGCAGAGGTAATCTTTTTTAGTGGAACAATGCATATGTAGATAAATACATCTTTATCACATATATAGACATGCAAACATATACATATATAATAAACACATTTTGAAATTGCACATTAAAGAAAAATATATGTACTCATACATATACAAGTTTTAGAGTATAAACTTGCCTTGTTTCAGAGGACATTTTAAGTTTCCCTATTTTATTTTTCTTTGTTTCTTTGTTTTCTTAGAATTTTTAATTCTTATCCAAAATTTTTACTTCAATTAAGTAAACCACCTTAACAGAGGATATCTATTCCTAATGCAGCAGTTTGAGTTGATAGAAGATTACAAATGAGCTTATTTTATGAAAGTGTTAGAAAACAGCAAAATGAAATGAAAAACAGTGAAATGCATCAAAGGAAACCATACAATAATTGTGACTCTAGAATATTCTATATGATTTAAGTGAGTGGACACCTCTCCCTGGGTTTGTTTCCCCACCTATAAAGTAAATATTCATTGTTTAAAAATTCTCAATTCATAAAAATGATTCTTGCTGAGTAGAAGCTTTGTTCTGAAGTCATATTCTGGGGTTTGAAATTTCAAAATATGAATTAAGCTTATTTACTTATCTCTGTATGACTCCATTTTCTTTTCTGTAAAGTGAAAATGTTAATACTATGTTTGTAATTATAGACTGAGTATGATTACTGATAAAAGCCATACTATATAAGGACTCAATAAATATTAGCTGTTATGGACCTGGTTATCGTTTTAATGGAGATCAAAGACTGTCCTTCCTTAATAATTGCTCTCCCACAGTGCTTTCAGAATTTCCTTGTGTACACTTTGGAAATTTTCCAAAGTGAAGAGATTTTTAAATATCTTTTTCAGTTTGATGGTGTATTATTTTTTAACCAATTGAAAATCCAATGGGAAATTTCTGAAGTATTGAGATTGTGATATAGACATATTTAGACATATTAACTTTTTTCTGTAGTTTTGACAGTCTCATGAAAATTTGTATAATAATTATTTAATAAATAGATATAAATGCACACATGCAGAAAAACTTCTATTAAAAGCAGCTTAACATGTAAAAATTAAGCTTTTGTTTATTAGATAAACTTCCATTTGGTTATACTCTATACCCCCATTAGGCTAGTGCATCTACTTTTAAGTTTCAAATTACACAATATTTCTCCTCCTCTGAGCCCAATCTTTTGTTGAAGAGAGTTTGAAAACAATTCAAATAGAACAGTAGAATAACGGTCAACTTTCATCAGTCAGATCTATTGACTGTAGAGTAAACACTGGTACAGATAGTCTGTGCATCAAATGTGGGCAATCCCACTAAAATCCTGATATCAGTTTCTGTACATGTGTCTCATTCCCTGGAGGAAAATACTGATTTATGTGTAGATCATAATGACATCTGTGTCTGAAAAATACTTCTGTGACTTCATGTTCCTCTCTTGCCTTTGTCATGCATTGAGACATTTCTAATGAATACCTTTAGAACTTGTAAAGGAAACAAGCAACCAGGTTAAATACCATTAATATAAACAGTATCTATTAATTTATCAAAAAGTCAATTCATATTATCCTGAATAGGCATGCATAGAATGTCTGTGAGCAATTAGGTTTATGCAGAGTATACCTTTACTTTATGTATTTTCAGTGATCAGAATTAATGTTAGTGTGCTCAAATGAAATGGAAAAATATGGAAGAAAAAAGACTATACTCATCACATATTATCTAAAAATAAATGATCGGTGGAAAGTTGGCTCAGTGAGAGAGTGCTTGCCTAACATGCATGAGGCCCTGGGTTCTAGTCCTCAGCACCACATAAGCAGAAAAAGCCAGAAGTGATTTTATGGCTCAAGTGGTAGGGCATTAGCCTTGAACCCAAGAGCTGAGGGACAGCACCAAGCCCAGAGTTCAGCCCTCACGACCAACAATAAATAAATAAATAAACACATAAATAAACACATAAATAAACATTTATTAGTTTATTTGTCCTGTAGAATTACCTAGACAAGTTTAATAAGTCGAAACTGCTGGCAGAGAGCATAGTTAGTATAGACACTATTTATTCATTTCCACCTGTGATAATGGGATAAAGTGCTGCCCCTTTGAAACTACCAGTATATTTCCCTTAGCAATTCAGTCTTTAGATGTATATCCAAAAAATATCTTTTCAAGATGACAGTGACATAGTTTCATTACATAGCCCATAGCAACAGGCTTCAGTTATTAAGCATGTAAAATAAAGATTGAGATACTTGCCTTTCATTAAATCTCTAATAGTTTGAGAGTTAAATGTAGAAGATTGTAAAAGACTAGTTTTCCCCTTTTCATGCAAGTTCTATAGACAATGAATGTGAAGACTATCTCCTTGGTTACTTCTTTTTTCTATTCACATAGAATTTATGTTTGAAAGAGTAATTTTGGAAGAGAAGAAAAAAACTTGTCAATGACACCTAATAGAATGTGACTATTTTATGTTATATACATGACTTAAAAACACTGTCTCACTCTTCATTGGTGTCAAGTATTGTTCTTGCTTCACCCATAGCATGTACTAGGGAACAACTGTATTCTTAGAAGCTTCAATTATGTGGGACTCACTGTACTCAGGGAAAACTTGAGTTAATGACTCAGAAAATCTTGTTAGATTCTTTACACTTGTTTTAGAATGTTGTAGCACATGAAATAACACTTCCATAAAAATGATTGCCCGTATTTGAGAATATGGGCTTTGTGATCACACAACAGTGAGAATTTTAATAATATTTCTTGCAGGATTGAAAGAATCACTCAGACATTTAACCATTGAATAAAACGTAGTTCTAGTCCATATGTATCACATACTACTGAGCAAGTTGTTTGGAAAACTGAACAAGGAACATGTCTATGTTTGAGAATAATGAAAGGCATTAAAAAGTGTTCATTTGAATGGGACGAGGGATGAGGAAGAGGGGCAGGGAGGGAATTGATCAAAATAGATTATATGGATATATAGAAATATCACAAAAAACTTCCAACAATTAATATACACTAACAAAAAGAGAAAGACAGAATACCTCACAGAATTAGAATAAAGACAAAAATGGCATGTTGTTTGAAAGCATTTGAAAAGGGGTGCTGTGCATAATAATTGTTTAATAAATATTTCTTATGTCTTTTATCTTTCCTGATGACATCTAAGCTCTTTTCATTAATACACGGTTAGGCTGTCAAAGCGATAACTGATTTCAAATGAGATTACTTATGTATGTGTTACCATACAATTGGACTTCCAATCAGAAAAAGGCACACATGCCATCCAAAGCATAAACTGGAAAACAGATTGGAGTTTAAAAGATTTGGGATTGTAATGTTCTTGGAGGAGAATTAAGTAGGTATTCAGATTATTTAGTAGATAATCACATTATTTCTTGAAAATCACTAGAGAAAATTTATGTGAGGAAAGGTGATATTTCATGGAAAGAGGTTCACTAACTTTTTTTGTTGTTGTTGGTCATGGGGCTTGAACTTTGGGCTTGGGCACTTTCCCTGCACTCTTCAGCTCAAGGCTAGCATTCTACTGCTTGAGCCACAGCACCACTTGTGGTTTTCTGGTGGTTTATTGGAGATAAGAGTATCACAGAGTTTCCTGCTTAGGCTGGCTTTGAACTGCGATCCTCAGATCTCAGCCTCCTGAGTAGTTGGAATTCAGGCATCAGCCACTGACACTGGCCATTATTGACTTTTTAATCAGGAATAGGAGAACTCTCCTTTTTTTTAGTACATTGACTTTCTTTATTTCTCTATTTTTGGCAGCTGTCACCAAAAAGTTCTTAATTATCTTGTTTTGTCCCTTAGTATGTAGTAGTATTCAAAAAGAAATCATTTTGACGCCAGATCCAAAGACCTTCTCCTTCTCTTTATGGCTACACTTTCCATAGCCTGGGTATGTAGCTCAATGGTAGATCACTTAATTAGCTTAAGATCCTGGGTTCAATACTCAGTACTGAAACAACAAATAACAACAAAACTAGCAATACTATCACCAACAGCAACAAAATGTGCTATGTAGTTTCCCTGTTACTTCTTTTCTTCTCAATCTTAGCTTTTAAGGAATACCTTACATCTTACATCTCCAGAAACCTTGCTCTATTTTACTCTTCAATATAGACTTGCTTAGCATTTTGTGCTCACCCATCCTGGAGGATGTGTCATAGGCTACCATAAGCACATTTCATGTAAATATCATTATTGCCCTTGCAATCATTACTGCTGGACTGCTGGAGGACTACCCTCAATTGTCAGCATGCGTCAGAAGTCATCTCAAATAAGAGTCACTTCATCAAAGGTCACGTGTCTTTCTCAGTGTAGACAGTTCCAGCAGTCTATTGGCAGAGAAGTACAAGGCCCAGTATCTGTTCCAACTTTTGACAGCTTTAAAGAGTCATTTATCAGTTTAGGGGAGGCTTTCTCTGAAGCTGTATCTATTTTTAGTTTCTCCTTTTGACCAATATGTTAACTCCATGCACATTCTCTAGTAACCGTTGTGCTTCTTTTTTTTTTTTTTAAACTGTAAAGATAGTATACAGAGGGTTACAGTTACATGAGTGAGGTAATGAGTACACTTCCTCTTGAACATTGTTACCCCCTCCATTGTTTTCCCCCTACCATCCCTCCCTCCCTCCCTTTCCCGAGGTTCTTTTTTTTTTTTTTGATTGTGATTAAGTGATTACATAATTTCCAGAAATTCACAGTATTGTGGAATAATGATGCTCATTTAAAGTCACAAGTTCATTCTAACTTTCCTGGAGCAAATTGTCTATCACAGTCTGTAATATATAATGGTGCTCACATGTTATATACCATATATATGATCAGCAGCATGGGGATATTTAGTAGTGGTTCAACCAGATGAGTGGGAGTTCTTTGTTTCTTAAGTCCTGTTAGTTTTGTCATATCACCTAACATTTTGGATGTAGCATCCACTTATCAGGGAGACCATGTACCGTTTGTCTCTTCGTTCTTGGCTTACCTCAAAAGACTTCACATAGAACTCCCCTATGACCCAGCAATCCCACTTTTGGGCATTTACCCAAATGTTTACAAACAAGACCACACTAAAGCTACCAGCACAACAATGTTTATTGCAGCATTATTTACCATAGCTAAGATATGGAACCAACCCAGATGCCCCTCAGTAGATGAATGGATCAAGAAAATGTGGTATATATACACAATGGAATTCTATGCCTCCATCAGAAAGAATGACATTGTCCCATTTGTTAGGAAATGGAAAAACTTGGAAAAAATTATATTAAGTGAAGTAAGTCAGGCCCAAAGAAACATAGGTCCCATGGTTTCCCTTATTTGCAATATCTAGTATATGTATGAGTCAGGCGGAAAAGGTCAGATAATGTGATGTCAGGAAAATGAACCCTTAGATATGTATTTTAATGTTTTTTTCTTTCATGCATGTGTTTCTAAGGCATTTATAAGATTATCTCTTTGTTGCTTTGTATGTCCCTCCCCCACAGTATAACCCCTTTCACTATATTTGATGTCAGTATAACTTGTGGAGGAGATGGGGAAAAACCAGTTGTTTAAGGATACAGGTGGACCTGTTGCAACAATGAGAAGTACAAGTTGTCATGTCCAAAAAGAGCTTTACAACATCGGTGTGGGGGGGTGGGGGGTGAGGGAGGGGGGTGAAGGAGAAGGATTGGGATTGGGGGGGAGGGGCAGGCTGGGAAGGGATGTGAAGGGTAAACCAAAGGAGGAGGGTGCAATGCTTGGTAAGAAATATGCACATTATCTTGCCCATGTAATTGTAACCCCTCTGTACAGTATGTTCACAAATAAAATAAAATTAAATTAAAAAAATAAAAATAAAAAAACTGAAGTCTTTACTTTCTTAATATTCTACGTTATTTCATACCCAGTTATGCCTTTCATCAAGCATGCATATATGCATGTATGTGTGTGTGTGTGTGTGTGTGTTGCAAGTTATATATGATTACCTGTATACTCTTACATGTAACTTGCTTATGATTTTTGGGGTGTATGGGTATATTTTAAATATATATTTTTATTATAAAGATACTGTACAAAGGGGTTACAGATACATGAGTAAGGTAATGAGTATACTTCCTATTGAGCATTGTTACCCCCTCCTTTGTTTCCCCTACCATCCCTTTCCCTTCTCCTCCTCCTCCCCTGAAGCTGAAAGTTCGTTTTCAACATAGTGTCTTATACATCTCATTGTTATAATGGCTCAACATTATTCTTATTTCAGCATTTTATTATTCCCTTCCCATCCCCAAATTAGAAAAGTGTATATACAAGATGTAGGGCACTGGAATCAAATTCAGTAAGAACAGAGGTTATACCAAAGGGGAAGAACATATAAAAGAAAAAAAATCACACAATATATTATAAGTACATTAAAAACAACAGCAACAAAGATAAAACTTTTTGTGTCCTATCTTAGGGTTCATTTTGCTTAGCATCATCTTATGTGATCATATGTACATAACTTTTGACCTTTTCAGCTTGTCCTAGACATATACTAGTTATTGCAAATAAGGGAAACTGTGGGACCTATGTTTCTTTGGGCCTGGCTTACTTCACTTGATATAATTTTTTTCCAAGTCTTTTCATTTCCTAACAACTGGGGTGGAGTCATTCTTTCTGATGAAGGCATAGAATTCCAGTGTGTGTGTGTGTGTGTGTGTGTGTGTGTGTGTGTGTGTGTGTGTGTGTGTGTGTATCATATTTTCTTGATCCATTCATCTACTGAGGGGTATCTGGGTTCATTCCATATCTTAGCTACGGTGAATAATGCTGCAATAAACATAGTTGTGCTGGTAGTTTTAGTATAGCCTTGTTTGTGGTCATTTGGGTAAATGCCCAAAAGTGGGATTGCTGGGTCATAGGGGAGCTCTATGTGCAGTATTTTCAGGAACCTCCATACTACTTTCCAAAGTGGTTGAACAAGTTTACATTCCCACCAACAATGCAGTAGGGTTCCCTTTTGGCCTATGATCTTATTCCTGAAATGATTTATGTTATTTTGTAGGTTATATTCTTGGTCTATACACATGTGTGAGTGGCCACAGGACATATCACCTAGACATAGTGCCTTGGCATCTGAAAAAGATGGCAGCAGGGAGGCCACTACTACTCTTCTCTCACCTGTCTCCCCAGAAGCAGGGCATAGCAGAAGAGATTTTCTGATCTCTTCCACATGGCATGACACACTCACAAGAGAAGTACATCATCTTTTATTATTATTTTTTATTCTTTTTGTCGGTTGTGGGGCTTGAACTCTGGGCTTGGCTGCTGTCCCTGTGATCTTCAGCTCCAGGCAAGTGCTCTACCGCTTGAGCCACAGCGCCACTTCTGGTTTTCTAGTGATTTATTGAAGATAAGAATCTTACGGACTTATAAATGCGTTAGAAACACATGCATGAAAGAAAAAAACATTCAAATACATATCTAAGGGTTCATTTTCCTAACATCACATTATCTGACCTTTTCCGTTTGACTCATACATATACTAGATATTGCAAATAAGGGAAACCATGGGACCTATGTTTCTTTGGGCCTGGCTTACTTCACTTAATATAATTTTTTCCAAGTTTTTCCATTTCCTAACAAATGGGGCAATGTCATTCTTTCTGATGGAGGCATAGAATTCCATTGTGTATATATACCACATTTTCTTGATCCATTCATCTACTGAGGGGCATCTGGGTTGGTTCCATATCTTAGCTATGGTAAATAATGCTGTGATAAACATAGTTGTGCTGGTAGCTTTAGTGTGGTCTTGTTTGTAAACATTTGGGTAAATGCCCAAAAGTGGGATTGCTGGGTCATAGGGGAGTTCTATGTGAAGTCTTTTGAGGAACCTCCATATTGCTTTCCAAAGTGGTTGAACAAGTTTACATTCCCACCAACAATGAAGTAAGGTTCCCTTCTGTCCACATCCCCTCCAGCATCTGTTGTTGTTAGAGTTCTTGATTTTTGCCATTCTAACTGGAGTGAGGTGGTATTTTAATGTTTTTTTCTTTCATGCATGTGTTTCTAACGCATTTATAAGATTATTTCTTTGTTGCTTTGTATGTCCCTCCCCCACAGTATAACCCCTGCTTTCACTATATTTGATGTCAGTATAACTTGTGGAGGAGATGGGGAAAAGCAAGTTGTTTAAGGATACAGGTGGACCTGTTGCAACAATGAGAAGTACAAGTTGTCATGTCCAAAACGAGCTTTACAACGTCGGTGCGAGGGGGAGGGGGGGATGGGGAGTATTGGGAGGGGGGGAGGGGGAAGGCTGGGAAGGGATGTGAAGGGTAAACAAAGGAGGAGGCTGCAATGCTTGGTAAGAAATGTATGCATTATCCTGCCCATGTAATTGTAACCCCTCTCTACAGTATGTTCACAAAATAAAATAAAAAAAATGCTAAAAAAAAAATCTCACGGACTTTCCTGCCCGGGCTGCTTTGAACCTCGATCGTCAGATCTCAGCCTCCTGAGTAGCCAGAATTACAGGCGTGAGCCACCGGCGCCCGCTCACAACTGCATCTTTGAAGAGTCATAGCAAAAGATTTGAAACTAGAGCCTCGTGTTTTCCTCCAGTTTGTTATCATTAGCCCATACTGTATTTTAATTCAATTATTATTTTTCCATGATTATCAATATCTTCATTGAATTGGCATTAAATTTACCGTCTTATTAGTTTCTCTAGGAATTAGATTTTATATGAAGGCTTCAATCACAGAAAACATATTACCAAATTTGCATTTTTTCTTATTAATAGGGTTTTTCTTGTTGCTATTAAAGGGGCCTCAGCTAAGGAAAGTTAGAGGAAAGATATTTTTCCCCTGCCATATTCAATACACATGATTTTCATACTTAATTTCTCTTTCTTTAGTTGTTATCTTTGGCTACATCTCTGGGATTGAGCTTAAAATATCTGACCAATATGCCAAGTGCATAGATGTGAATAATTTCTCTTCCCTTCATAACAAACAAGGGGAACTACCCTATGAATTAAGATTCCCTCCCCAGGATGAGAATCAGGAGTGAGCCAAAGCCCCTATAGGTGGCACTGACTGTGTGTGTCTTCCCTAGTACCAAAGAACTGTAGGATATCATTAACAAGTCTCTGTGTGGATAGCTTCATAAGGTATTTACTGAGTCCTTTAGGGAAAACAGCAGCTTAGTTAAAATCTATTCTCCCTCTTATAGCTCAGTATGAAAAGTCCACACCACTGGCATGAATAACTTCAAACTGAAAAGAAACTTGGGTCAGACAAATGGTGTCATAACTTCCAAAACATTAGCACTAAAGTAATTCTGGATACAACTTGACTTGTTTTTGAATACTCTGTTGTTTTAGTCAATAAATATGTAGCTTGTCAAGAAGCCTCAGTTTGCATGGGTGATTAAGATTTTATTTCCTATTTGAAATGAAACTGATCTTTGTAAATGAAATAACCAAACGTCTTTGGATGCTGAGACTCTGGGTTATAATGATTACTTTTTGTGTTTCATATTTTATTATTTTATTATGGCTGCATTTGATCTCTATAAGAGTAAGATTTAAGGATGACCACCAGGATGTCAATGGCGCGTCTCCAGAACTCAGCTTGAAGCCATGTTTGCTTAGCAAGACCGGTATGTCTGTTTAGAATGTTTGTTCACTGTGATTTTGTAGACCCACAGGAAATTATTGGGGATAGTTTTCCAAATCAAACTGTCCTCTTACTAGCGCTATTTCTTAGGTAATGTGCTCTGATTGGTCGATTAATGCCTATTTTCAGCATCTCCCCAGGCATCAACTACAACTGTAGTTTCTTTCTTTTAATTCTATATTTAATGAGACTGCATCCAGCATGTTATGATTTCACAGAAGGAGAGCTGGTGTATCTACTGAAATGTCTGCCTGAGCTTAGAATCAATAATGGATATTCAAAAACATTAGATGAGTACTACATATAAACTTCCTCATAGGCAATTTGTAAATTTGGCTTAACTCGATGTTATCTTTAATTCAAGTTCAATACTGGCTATGATAGAAAAAAATGATAGATTTGGTTATCTGCCTACTATATTTTTTATTGTGCATATTTACTAATCAAAATGATAGGTATCATTGTAATGTCTTTTTACATACATAAAACATAATTGTATCATATTCACCCCTATACTTACCCATCACTCCCAATCCTCTTCTTCCTCCCTAATCTCACTATCTACTTTCATTTCATTCTTTTTCTCTCATAGAGTCCATTTATGGGAGAAAACTTATGATCTTTGTTTTCCTGAATTTAACTTATTTTGCTTAACATAATGACTTATAGTTCCATCTGTTTTTCTCAGAGCATGATTTCATTTTCATGATTGATGTTACTCCATTGTGTGTATATAGATATATATTATAAATGTAAGGGTATGTTTATATATGTATACACACAATGTATGTATATGTTTTCTTTATCCATTGATGGGTATCGAGGTTTTCCCTAAAACTTAGCTATTATGAGTAATGTAAAGAGAATCATGAGTATGCATGTGTTTCTGTTGTATGCTGTCTTTGATTCCTGTGGATATATACATATGAGTGATTTAGTTGAATCATAAAGTAGTTCTATTTTTAGTTTTTTTTTGAGAATTTTTCCATAGTAATTTTTATAGTAGTTGTACTAAGCTATATTCCTAACAATAATATATATTTTCCACTATATCCTTACCAGCATTTTTGTTTTCTTGATTATAGTCATTTTGACTGGGGTGAAACAGACTCTCAAATAGTTTTGATTTGCACTTCTCACATAGTTAAAAATGTTGAATTTTTCTTCAAATGCATATATGCCATTTGTATTCCTATTGAGGACTATCTGTTCATTTTGCTTAGCCACTTATAGCTTGGATTACTCATTCTTTTTATTTTTTATTTCTTTATATATTTTAGATATTAATACCTAGTCAGATAAATAACTGACAATTTTCTTCCATTCTGCAGACTCTCTCTTCAATGTAGAAATGCATTCAATTTCCTCATTACAGAGCACAATTATAAAACACACATACACACACAGACAGACAGACAGACACACACACACAGACACACGCACAAATGGATTAGCAAAACCTGTGAAGTTTTGTTTTACCAGTATGGAAGGTGAACTCTGTAAATCTGGAACAATGTTACAGTCTCTGGCACAGGTAAAACAATGTTTGTCAATGTTGTTGGTTGGAATAAAAAAAAAAAAGATCCTATGTAGCCATTTATATCCATAGCACATAGATTTTTGGAGTAGAGATTTCCCTCAGCTACTTTTAATTTTTAAACTAAGTTTTGAAGGAAAGCTTCTGAAGCTAAAAGATTTCTTTTTCTGCCATGTTTGATGCTAAAGAGATCAGCTAAATGTTTTGAGGCGTGTGTGAATATTGTGATGAATGCATTTCTGAGATACTCTTAGTGACTGATTTCCAGCTTGCTATCAGATTAAGTGTAGTAAGAAAGTAATTAGTTAAATAAACCATTTTAATTTCATATTTAAGCTAGCTGTGATATCCAATTATTGGGTTTCTTCCTCTTCCTACTCTTCCTCCTTCCTCCTTTTGCTATGGAATGCAATAGAAATACCTGGAAAGACTGTGTGTGATGAGAAGGGTACTCTCAACAAGGAAAATAGGGGTAATCATTATAGCTCCAATTTCCTGAAAGTTTATTATGGTACAGTTTGTTGATACAGTTTACTTAATCCTTGGACCAACACAAGGTACTTGAAATTATTAATGGGATCACATTTCAGAATGTTAATGTTCTTCAGAGAACATTATAAGTCATGAGTAACATTCAAGCTCAAAGCTACTCAGGAGGCTGAGATCTGAGGATCATTATTCAAAGCCAGCCTGGGCAGGAAAGTCTGTGAGACTCTTATCTCCAATAAACCACTAGAAAACTGGAAGTGGCGGTTTGGCTCAAGTGGTAGAGTGCTCGCCTTGAGCTGAAGAGTGCAGGGACAACACCCAAGCCCAGAGTTCAAGTCCCACGACTGACCAAAAAAAAAATCTAATTTTCCAACTTGTGTATTTAATAACTATTCTCCTGTATTTAATCCATATATAAATATATGCTACCTTCTTTTAAATGCTGATATGGGCTATAACAGGCATCAGTCTTTACACAAGAAAACCAAACCTTAACTAATTATAATAAAATTATAAGTGTGCTTTGTGATCCTGGAAAATTCCAATGATTGTATGTGGTGAATAGATGCTAATTAGCCAATGTGGTATAGCCACATTAGATAGTTTCCTATGTAAAATTAATCATACACCCTTATCCCTACCCCCACAGAAACAAATTAGTTTTTTCTATCTTAAATCCGTTTGCCAGGCTCTGACTTGGAGCCTGGAATATTAAACTGTCATCTTACAACCAAAAAAGGACAAGACTAAAATGAAAATGGATCTTATCCCAAATAACTAAAAGTTTTTTTGGCATTGTTTAATATTTGAAGGGAAAAAAGTGAGCTGTAATGTAACAGAAGAAAGCTCCTCACTGTCATGAGTGGACCACTGCTTATAACCCCAGAACTAAACAGAGCAGAGTCAACACATTCCCTGTAGTCCACAGTGAAGTAGGATTCAGTCTTGCAGCACCATTTTTGGAATTAACTTCATTATCTTCACTCTCTTTTCAGTCCCTTAGTAGAAGTTCTCCATTTTTTTTTTTTTAACAACATAGCCACTCTGTGAGAATGTTTATTTTCCCTACACTTTGGGGCTGTGGTACTTATTTTACTGAAATGATAAAATGAAAATGGTCATTCTGTTTGAGAGAGAAATGTTTTAAAAGCCAGCCAGAATTTAGAGTAACATTTCAAAAGATGGAGACGAATATCATCTTCCTGGAATATACTTACAACCTACTTCAAAGAGTCTGTCCCCCCCCACCCCCCGCCCGCCATGCCTTCCTATTTTCTCTTGATTTTTGTTTTGAGTTTAAAGGAATTGCTGTAGAATAGGACACTCTTTGGCAATGTTTTCCTACCCACTCGTCCTCAGCTTGCATTTCAAGAAATATTTGCATGAAAACAGGCCCTCTACACCAGAAGCTTTATCTATGTTGACTTCTGATGGATTGAAACCACCTTCCCCCATCTCAATTAGTGAGGGCAGAGCTTCAAAAGGATGAAATCCTCAAGCTTTTATCCAAGGTTCCTTCTCCATTATTAAATAAATCCCTTTCCTCTAATCTCAAATCACTCCTTTCTTTTACTGACCTGAGGAAAGCCCAGCTCCCTTCTCCTTCCTTTGACCTGTGGTCAATAGGCTCAAAATCCTGCTGCTTTTGTAAGTCCTTTATGTTGCTGCCTTTTCCTACTGGTTGCTGCTTCACAATAGCCTTCCTGCAGAAACTGAGGCTTCCACTACAGTGGTATTTTCATGTTTCCATCATATTGGTCACACCTAGCCATCCTGGAAGATCAAATTGCCTTTCCTTGAAAGGCTTCCAGGTACTTCTAATCTGGCCAGTTGTCTATCCTTGCTAGCACTGCACTGCCATCCTGTGTTTCTGTTATAGTAAAGATCTTTACATTGTTGTAATTGTTTCTTTAAACATTTGTGAACTCTACAGAAGGACCCCACTAATTTTATATTTATCTATCTTCTAATATTTATCTATTGTAATATATGTTAGTTATAACATATCTCTATTATATGTGTTGGCTATATATCTATATGGATTACATATATTATATATCTAATATAAATCCTCACAATTATAAAGTACACAGCAAATATTCATTAAATAAATGAATAAGTGAACATTCACCTAATCACTATATGTACTATATGTGTGGCATTTGGTTAGACTTCACTGAATGTTCATTGAAGGCAGAAACTTGAGTTGCATTTATGACAAATAGTTATTTTCATTTTTGGAACCCATCTAGTTCATGTGATCAAAAACCAATGTGTGGGACTCATTGGGCTGAAAAGACAAAGAGGCAGAATCAGGGATAGAAAGCTCAGAAGAGTACAACTTCTGAGTCAAGGCACAGAGGAAATAATACAAGAAAAAGCATTAAGAGTCTTACGTTCCACATTGGCTCTAGACAATTTCAGTCTCCTTTGCCAATTCAGGCCTATAGGAACCTTCAACTTTCATTTCAGATTCCATTTATCTCATAATACTTTTCTTGTTTCCCAGAAAGCTATTTCCATTGAGTCTCCGGAGAGTTCCTTCTCTTATGGAACAGACTTATTGTGAATTGTAGGCAGTCACTGTGCCCATGCCTGCTCAGTTGTAGATTTTGAGTCTGTCCCAATGGATGCTACAGATTTTGTCCAACATAGAAACTAAGCACATTGGAGAAATATATTGTTGTCATTCTCATCATTATCAGCATCATCAACATCACTATTTTGCTCTTTGATTTTAAGATACATAATTTTATCACAGATGCATGGTTATAATAAAAGAATAAAGCTCTTTTCTTCAGACTTTGTCTACCAAACATCTGAGTCTCTAGTGATTTGACTTTGTGAATCAATTTACCTGGACATTGATAATTTGAATTTGGAGGCTTGTGTACAAAGTTGACATATGGAGAGAAGTAAAATGATAGCTTCTATTATGTGTTAATCATAAAATAGCTTTAATATTTGCACTTGTCTTCCAATGGTATTGAAGAGAATACTGTTGTTCTCTCTTGATGGTAATATTTTGTCAACTACAAAGTGTTAAGGTTGCCATGAAGGAAAGAGCTAGGAAAGATCTGAACACATCATTTTCTCATGGAAATAATGTATCCAGACTGAGCGTATGGCTGTATGTTGGCAGGAGTTCTATAACTCGTCCACATAAAACAGTGCAGAACCAGATTGGTTTTTTTCTTTGTTTTAAATTTAATTTTATTGTCAGAGGGGTTATAGTTAAACAGTAAGGTAGTGAGTACATTTCTTGTCGGACATTGCTATTCTCTCCCTTTCCCTTCCCCACAATGCCCCAGCCCCTCAAGTTTTGAAGTTCATTTCCAACATATTGTCTTGTGAGTACTGATGTTGCATTGGTTTCTTATAACTTAGCTGTATGACATTGGATAAATCAGTTACTTTGGGCAGAACTTATTCCTGTTTTAAAAACAGGACAGTTCACTTAGACCATTTTAAAGATTCTTTTCTCAATTCAGATTTCTACTACTCTGTGACACTTTTGGAAATCAACAAGAAAGATGACTGACATAGAGTTTTCTTTCAATATTGTTCGAGGGGCTGGTTTTACTGCAGAGGGTTGTATTATGGCTGCATTTTCCATAATGTACAAACAAACAAAGTAATAGTCATTGTTTCCTTTAAATTTTTGCTTTGATCTACTAAGTTAGGTTTTCCTAGTTCTGTTCACTGGGTATTTTTCTCAGAAATGGTGTAAAGGAACATGGATGTGTGAGTAAAAGGGTCTTCTTGAGCTCACTCTTCTTTCAAAAATTTAATAGATTCAATTGTAATTTTTGTCATATTTAAAATAACTCAATTCCATATTCATTAGTAGCTACATCCTTTTACATCAGGCAATCATAAAGGAGTTATCATTTGTTTGAATTTCTAAAGTCAACATTTATTCATTGATTTCTAATTGAACTGAATGATAATAATTAGTGAGGGCTGATGGAAAGGAAGTAATTGGCCTTTGTTCTGAAAATTCTGCGACATTCTTCTAAGTAATTGAATATACAAAAAAAGTGATGCAAATGGAAATAAAAATGCACTGCATTTTCTAATTTGACAAAAATACAGAGGAAGAATGAGCAGTGGAGACAGGAATTTAAAGATATGGCTGGGGTTAGAAAGATAGATGTTTGTTGTAAATTTTTTTTCTCTTAAAAGGTTAAAAGAATATATGTTCAACTTTTACTCAGAAAAGTAGTTGATTTTATTGTTTGAAGGGTTAAGTCTGATCAAGGAACATTGAATGTATATAGTGATATGTCAAAATAAAATCCCCTTCTACAACTAATTGATGTGAATAGGCTCGAAAAATGCATCATATTTTCAACTAGATAGTTTAGAAAATTTCATTTGTTTTGTAGAATTGAATAATCTGTATCTAGATAAAAATCACTTCAATAATTGCTAAAACTTAAGTAATTAACAAACATTATTGATTGTTCTCATAAAAGTTGAATGAGATGTAAATTCATGTGTATATCATCTTTCACAGAATGTTTATCTTATATACTCTTTTACTTTCACAAATTGAAAGGAAAGAAAAAAGAATCCATAGAATTAATTTTATCTATTGTTAGTTTTTCTCTGTATGTGGTTGATTACATAATATATTTCTAAACTGTTCAGTTAATCACCAGTGAGATTAGAATACATTTTCCAAGTTGAGTTCACTGTTTTTGAATGTAACTCATGTTTTGCTCTGTAAAAACTTCACACAAAATTAGTAAAAGTATACAATTTGCAAATTAACTTCACTTTATTCCAACAGGGAAATTCTAATGAATAGTGTTCTAGTTTATGTCAATAAAATTAAATGTGCAAAAGAAGCAATTGAACCACTTTGGCAGGATCAAGGTTCTTGGTCTTGAGTTTAAGTCGCTTCTCTTTAAGCTGTGAGGGGAATACTTTTTGCTGTATGTGGTGTTGTGGGCACTTTGACTTAAAGTTCTCAGTGACACACGTTCCCTAAAACACCCTTAGGTCACCCCTCTGGGCATGATGAGAGAAAAGGGAACTGATAGAATGCTAGCACAAAGATATATTTGCTAGAAAGGCAGGTAAAGTGAAATAGAAAGGTGTAGACCAGAAATTGAGATGCATTAAAACTTCCAGCGGATATTTCCTGGAGTAGAAATTGTTTTGGGGAAGAAGCTTTTGAGGCCTTGAAGGCCCAGGCGTCAAGCCATTTTCTGCCAGGTCAAAGAGTTGATCGCAGTCGGGAAAAGGCATTTTCATTTTCAACCACAAATTGCTCTTCATTCCTGCAAAACAACATAGAAAGTGAAACTGGAAGCAAGCCAGGCACTTTGGTGGTTTTGCTTTGGGTGTGAATTGTTCACATAGCTCTAAGTTCAGAACATAATGTTATGTTCTGGAATGCCTTGGTGTGTTGTTAGAGGATGTAATGTCCCACTAAGGGCCATTCAATTCGCAGAAGGAATTGTAGTTAAAATGCAATGAAATATTATTTGTATACATGTGCTTGTGTTGTGTGCATGCACATATACATAGGTAACTGTTTGGAATTTTAAATCTTTTTAAAGAGGTGAAGAAATATCATATTTTCTTAACAGCCATAAAACAAGGATGGCAAATTCCTTCACATTTCTTTAGAGGCAGAATTTATCTGAATACATGATTTATCTCTAGAGGAGAAAAGAAGCTAAGGATTGATCTCGATGAATTCTTCCTTTTACTATGACTGCTCAGATTAGTATTTGCTAGAATGTTCTTATATATGCATCAAGGTCTGTATTCCTGAGCTCAGAGTATGACACAGACAGTTTTGTCAGAAATAGGTGGAACCTAAGGCATTCTGTGTTTTTGATGTTTGCTGAATGTGTCTGTGATTTATTGATGTCTCCCAGACCTACAGATAACAGATCTGAGCAGCATACTTAACGCGGGTAGTGGTGGGAGATAATCGGCCCTTCTTGCACTTACAGAGCAATGATGGAGGAGAGAGAGGACCCAAGTGCAAAGCACTACCCTGACTTGAGACAGATGGATCCCTTTGTTGTCAGCTGAGTTGAAAATTATTCCTGTGATGGATAATGTTTTACGTCTTTCATAATTTTTTTCATAGCTTTTGGGATATCTACATACAATCATGATTAGAATTCATGCTTCAAATCAAGGACATCATTTCATTATTGGTACGATCACCTTGGAGGACTAGAAATTCTTGTGACTGCTTGTCTGACTACTGCAAAGCAACATTTAGGGATCTATGGAGCTGCCTTATATCTGATCCTAGGAGAAAGAACTCAAACACTCTTCTGAACTGTGGGACAGGCTGAACTCACCATTGGAATACCAACTCTCCAATGGCATCCTGGACAGTGACAAATAACAATCTGTTCCCTTCAAACTATATAGAAAAAAATGCAAGAAAACATGGTACTCTCATTTTAAAATATATTTCCTACAATACTTTGTGGTAAAGTCTTGGAGAAAAAAACAAATCTTGTACCCAATTTAAGAACAAACAAACTCCAAGTTACTTTGACAACCAATTATTTGTTCTCTAGTTATTTGTTCAAGCCAGTCTTTGCTCTGGTCACCTTTGTGAAGCAACCTTTCCCTGACCTGGGTTAGTAGTTACTATGTCATTTCTATGTGGAATGTGGAGAAGGGCTGGTAGAAGTGTGTAACACAGGAAATACCCAATGCCTTTGGGAAGGATAACAGAAGAGTGTGCATATTTATCTCTTTCCATAAGTAAGGTGGGGTGATTCTTAAAGTTCACCAAATCATAACATGTCTGGTGATACTTTCTTTTGACTTTTTATGTTGCCAGCTGTTGATTAAATGCCAGAAAAGACAGTGTAGTTCCTTATTTGCATTCTTTGCAGGTTCCTTCTTTTAAGATATAAATGTAAAATACCTGCAAAGTCTCACTCAGTTTAAAAGTATTCTCAAAGCAAATTAGTAAGATGATGTTTTTATTAGTTGTTTTTATTCATCAGTAAGGACCTCCCCACTGACAGTTGGAACTCATTCCTCAACCAGAGGGCTTATCTCTATTCACCTGCAGTGTTAGCCTACAAGGGTTTTAAGTATCTCTTTTCTTTGTAGGAGAATGAAAGAAGTGGCATTTTCTGATGACATTGGATTTTTTGTCAATGTAGGACAAATTCTTCATTTAATTAATTCATCACTACATTTTCCAAAAGCCAACACCATGTTTCATTTGGATAAATTCTTTTTCTGTCTTGAGGCCTATCAAATAAATGCACATCTGAAAATGCCCAGTCTTTCACAACTGGAAATTTCCTTGTAAATATTTGATGACTCTTTTTGAGATTGATGGAAGGGAAATTTTGGTATTGTGGTCCAGGCCATTGTCTCTTAGTCTTGAGTGTGCAACAGGAGGATGTGAAGAGATCACTAGAGCATAGATAAAGGGCTTTCAAACCAATAATATCCAACACAAAAAGCAAGGTCTAAATAAATAATTACTTCTAGTCTCCAGTAACTGATACTTCAGGTCTTGGACTGCACTATGAGAACCACTGGTTTTGAGTAAATTCTAACCTACTAGTCTTCTCCCAACCCCCACCTCCTGATGGCATAGGAAGGCTGAAAAACCCAAATGATGGAGTCAAGGTGGAAAACTAGCAAGGTGCCAGTGGCTCATGCTTGTAATCCTAGCTACTAAGGAGGCTGAGATCTGAGGATTGCAGTTCAAAGCCATCCCAGACAAGAAAGTCCATGAGACTCTTATCACCAATAAAGCACCAGAAAACTGGAAGTGGCTCTGTGGCTCAAGAGGTAGAGTGCTAGTCTTGAGCTGAAGAGCTGAGGGACAGCACCCAGACCCAGAGTTCAAGCCTCACAACTGACAAAAAAAAAAAGAAAAAGGAAAAGAAAAAAAGATGAAAAACAATGGTTGGTAGGTAGGCCACACAGCCAAATGGAGGAAACTACAAAATCTACTACTATTGGGATCGATCTCTGCTTAGTGCCATAAAAAAAGTCACAAATTGACATTCATATGATGCAAACTGTAAGTCACTCACCGCCAGCAGAGCAGGAATGGTTCTTATTGTCCACTGTCATTTTTAAATGTTTCAGGCACCCTAGGAGTAAGTGAAAAAAAAACAGACTCTTGATCTGAACAATATGAGGAAAAGGATTCCAGATAAGACACTTCGTGCAGACATTTCTGATTACAAAACAGGTTAGGAGACATGAGGACATACAACAGTGTTTATTTTAGGGAGGATAAAACTTCACTAAGAGCCTTCCGTTTGCATTTCTAGACCTAAATATCCTTACCACTACTTCCCAATGCAGTTTGAGTGTGAGTTATTTTATTTGGGACCATTTTGTACTCATGAAGGAAAGGTAAGAAACACTGTGTATGCATGGGCTTTATAGCAAGGAACCTTTGCTGAAAACACATACACAATTTATGCCTGCTCCCATGGCATACTAAGGGTGATGTTCTTTGTGCCCAAGGTAAGGGGAACATATGAGCATTTCAGTTGCATTTTCTGGGTACCATAAGTCCAAAAGGAGAACTTTTGATTTACAGTCAATGGTTTCAACAAGTGACCCTTGGCAAAAAGGGTCTGCTTTTTCAGCTGGCACTGTTGTTGAAGTTCAGAGGAATTGCTCATCTGTCTCTATTTCAAGCATCTGGCAAACGGAGAACGGTTTCAGCATTCTCCTCTCCGCTAAATGCTTGCAGATGACTTCCATACTCTGTAGCATCTGCTGGTTATCTCATTTGGGTTATTTTCCCTGCTGTGTTTTGAAATGATTTGCTCTCCAGCTTTTATTTTGTAAGCTGCTATTGTTGCTGTCGTCATGTTTAGGGAGGTCAGCAGATGTATCTGATGTTACCTCAAAAGTTAGGCCAAACTTATGGGCAATCAGAAAACAGAAATGATGATTTTTTTTAGTTTTTGGTTAAAAAAGGAGCCAAATATATAAATAAATAACTAATTAAGTTAAAAACCCAGCTGACTAGCAGTGGTAAACTAAGTCCAGGAAATGATTTATCAAGCCAAAAGTAAACAGTCATCAATAATTTTATGATCTTGTTTTGAATTTTCTTATAAACAATACAGTATTCAAAGAACTTTCATACATACACTGTGATGCATTTATCCAATGTTAATCTTATTTATAGTTTCTTATTTTAAGTGAAAATGCTCATTTTTAAAATCCTCTTTTGATACTTGCTGGTTGCTCTATATCTTGTAAAAGATCAAAATAGCAGAGTATCTGGGGTATTCCTGCAGGAAGTTTTCTTCATTTCCATAAAAGACAGACACATATAACTCATAATGTATTTATTTTAGCTTCTTCATTTGCCTTTTAGAACATGTGAATATGTTCTGCATGTATTAAGGCTTTTCTAACTTCCAGTTAATCAGATATATGGGGAACTTACACAGGAATTTGAATATTAATGCATTTATTTAGAAGCTGGGTTACTACCACCATTAAAATTGTGATCTCCAATTGATTAATGCCCAATAAAAATTTCTTTGATGCCAACTGCTAATTGGACAACGAAGATGAGTGTTCTAATTGCAATGATTTCCTTCAGAAGAGGAAGCGCAATGGGCATGTGATTAGCTAATAGTGTTGTTTGCTTAAGTTTTTGAGAACTTAAAAATACAGAGAATAATAGCATAAAACATCATCATAACACAGAGTGTTAAAACATATCACTTAGTGATATTTGGCTATTTTCTTACGAAAGAATAGAATATTACAAGTTTAGTTGAAATCCTTTACCAGTTTAGTTACCATCCAGTTTTTACATATATACTTATACCTACCATATACTACATACTTATCCAAAACAAGAGGCAATAATGCTTGATAGGAAATGTACTCATTGCCTTGCTCATGTAACTGTAACCCCTCTGTACAGTATTTTTACCATAAAAACATACAAAAAAGAGAGTATTCCTGACCAATGTTGGAAAACAACAAGAAAAACGTGTATATTTGTGTTCGCTATTTTATAAAGGGTATGAGACACATTGTCCTTACCAAAGGCATGGAAAAACTTATATCTTTAACTGTCATAGATCCCTAATCTTTAACATCATTGATAGAACATTATTGATGACTAGAAAAATGTCTATCTAGCCTTCTCTGTGACTGCCCATTGGATGCAAAGATTAGTATGTGGGGTTGGATCATTGTTTGAACATAGACCAGAGGAAAAGGGATGAAGGGAAGTTGCATTCACCAGTGTTGCCAGTGAAACAAAAACCATCATGGTCTTTATGAAAGTTAGACAAAATGAAGTTTAGCAGCAGCTTGAGAAAACTCTTTTGCCTTCTTCAGAAAAGGGTTGGGTTATCATATTGATATTGCCTCCTTCTCAGAAGAATATTGATTTCTACCCTTTGTTTCAGAAGATACTACCGTGAATGATAAAACCATGCAAGAGTAAATTTAAAAGGGAGGCTAAGTACCTTTGCCATGTTTGGAGGGAAATAGATTTTCTGTTTCTGTGGTTGTCAAATGTTTTCTACAGAGTCCACAGAGTATAACACAAAAGACCTTGTACATCTTTTATTGCTCTGCACCTTATTCATTATTGTTTTTTGGGGCCTATTTTAAAGCATTTGGTGCATTTGTTAAATTTGATAAACATTGTTTCTGTTCATCTAGTAGAAGTCCTCATGAGAGACTTTGAATTACTTGTATATTTCTGTGATTTACTTGGCCAATGGACTACCAGAATCCCATAATCTCTTTTGGGAATGATTCTGCCTGAGTATTAAGTATGAGTTACATGAGTGATTAAAAAAACAAAACAAAACGGAGATTCAAAGCCAGTGTAAAGGGCTCATGCCTGAAATTCTAGCTATATCTAGAGGAGTGTGGTCCAAAGCTAGCACAGGCAGAAAAGTCCATGAGACTTCATTTTCAGATCTGCAAAAAGAAAAGCTACAAGTGAGGCTCAAGTGGTAGAGAGCTAGCAAAGCAAGAAAGCTAAGCAAGTGTGAAGCCATGAGTTCAAACACTGGTGCTGGCAAAAATAACAAGTTAAAAAAGGTGATTCTTATGAATAGAGTAGGAAAATGCAATTTTTTGGGAGCCAATGCGCAAACCAGTAACAATTGTACTTACATATTATCTAGTTTGCCATTTTTTAAAAAATCTAATGAAAATGAAACTTTATTTTCTTATCTATAAACAGAAGTTATAGTGAAAAGACCTTTTTTTTTTGTTTTATTGGCTGTCAAAAATAGTGCTATATTTTTAAGTATGTATTTCAAAACATTTTTAAATGAGCATATAATTATAGAGATTGTCATGTACAATTTAATGTACATATATATGGTAGAAAAGTTAAATCAAACTGATTAGCATATGTATGTATTGCCATTCTTAATTATCACCTTTGTGGTAACTTACTTTCTTAGTATTTCTCAAAAACTTAATATATTTCCATTCCTATTGTCACTTGCTGTACAATAGATGTCTTGAATTTATTTTTTTCTAATGATAATTTGGATCCTTTGACAACAAATTTCCAGTTATTTTACTGCAACTTTCCCAGTCTCTAGTAACTAGTGTCATTTACAGGTAGATACTTTCAGATTTCACATGTAAGTGGGAGAACATGACATAGACTTTTGTTTTCGGCTTTCCTATGTACTTATCATATTATCCCCAAGATTATTCCCAGTAACAGAATTTCATTTTCATGGCTGAATAGTATTTCATGGTATGAATCATATCACACATTCCCTATCCATTCATCTAATTTTGAAAATAGAGGTTGACTCCCCACCTTAGCTATTCTTGATAATGCTGCAATAATCATGAGCGTACTACGTTGACATATTGACTTCATTTCCTTTGGAAATTAACCCAGCAGCTGGATATCTGGACTGTATGATAGTCCTATTCAAAAAAGTTTTTTTTCTTTTGAGGAAGCTTTATAATGTTTTCCATATGGCTGAATTAATTTACACTCCCACCAACAGTGTGGAAAGGGAATCTTTTCTGCATATCCTTGCCAACATCTTTGTAGAGGGATATCCACTTTTCTAAATTTATTGGAGGAACTATCATTTCCTTCTTATGTGTTCTTGGCATCTTTGTCAAAAAAATTAGTTGGTTGTAATGCTTGTATTTATTTCTAGACTCTATTCTGTTCCATCTGTCTATGTTTTAGCTCTTAGGCTGATGTTAGGCTTTTTGAGAACAAAGGCTTTGTAAGAATACTACATTAAATTTTATCCATACATGTTTATATAATCCTGGTTTGTATTCTCATAAAACAAATAGAAAAATAATTTTGTTAACAGGCAACAGACAAATAGGCAATATATGTTTATTTGGGGAATAACAAAATGGTGAGATAAAGGACAAAGGGGTAAACCAATGTAACACCTCTACTCACAAATGCTACAAATTGATGGGAGGCGAGGGGAGTTAGAAGGAGGGAAAGTGGGAGAAAATGAGGGAAAGGGATAGCAGTGTTTGACAAGCAATATACTCATTACCTTACTTAAGTAAATGTAACCACTCTGTACATCACCTTTACAGTAAAATAGTATATGTATATATATATACTGTTTGAAAAATATATATATATATTTTTTCAAACAGTATAATAAAAAACCCTCTTACTTCTGTTTCTTGGAGTTCAAAGAAATCATTTTGTTAACAGATAATTTCAGCTGGAAAAATGATATTATGGATATCTAATGACAATTTAAAAAATATAAATGGTCACATATTTGAATATTTGAATGACAGCTGACACACTTATAAAGGAGTAGAGAAGGGAGGTAAATGTGTGGCCACATTCTAAAAACTTGGAGGATGAAGTTTGTCTATTCATTTATATTATTATTTTCTCATGATGAAGCTAACTTCTTGGTAGGCATGTCTGAGAGTGTTACATAAAGGTATGGTGTTACTGAAAAAGTATTTTGACAACATTATAAACTTTGGTTTCAGACATTATTGAGTAATTCATGACTAAGACTTTCAACATATTGCCTTTTGGTACTAATACTTTGTTTTAAACTTCCCTTTGTTTTGCTGAGTAGAAAATAAACATTGGTATGGTGTGAATCTTATTATAACTATGTGACTAGTATAAGTTATGATTACAAGCACCAAGAAATTGATCTAGAAAAGCTTAACTGGAATCCTTCTTTTCATTTAAAAAAAAATCAGTTAACTACTAAGGAAAATTAAAAACCTCTTTTGGTTCCTGATAAAATATTCTGCTGACACAGACTACTGCTTCCAGGCATTTTATTCTCTGAGATCTTGTCAGGCCATGAGAAGATCCATTATTCTTAGCCATGTCAAAGATTTTGCCAATTTTTTTTCTTCCATTTCTTTTTTATTTTCAATTAGAGTATATTTACTATGCACTATAATGGTTTTATTGTGACATTTTCATACATGCATAGAATATACTTTTTTTATCTTCACCCTCATCCATTCCTCTCACTTATTCTCTGCCTGCATCTCCTGCCCCCTTTCTTTTCTCTAGTATTCCTGCTTTTTAATGTTTTATTCCCTCTAGATTTGATATGTGTGAAGCATGTGATACTTGTCTGAATCTGTATTGCTTTCCCATTTTTTGCAAATGTTTTATTCTTCCCTGTGGTTGAATAATATTTCACTGTGTGAAATACTACATTTTCTTTATTCATTCATCCATCAATGAACACCTAGGTTGATTCCATAAAGTGGCTAAAATATAGTGGTTTTAATGCATCTCTTTTGAATCTAAAATGGTGTATAGTTTTCTTGTATTTGAAATCTAACACATGGAAGAAACTTTCTTCAGAGACTTTAATTAGTTTGAATTTTTACAATTAGGAGATTGAGAGCCCAAGGATAAATATTCATATACTTGGCAATTAGATCTAGTTCTGCCTAGGTTTGGGTGCTGAAATTATGTTTATACTAGGCACAACTTATTTATTATAATATATCCACCATATTACATTCCATTTTGATAGGTATTCCATCTTCTTCCTTACAGATTTTTCCCCAAAGCTACCTTAATTTCAACATAGTATTTTCTCTCTCTTTCTCAGTCTTTAAAGCAATTTGCTTACTGTGGGAGTGTGGAAGTCTCAATGCTGGCTGTATACTAGAATCAAGGAGAGGAAAAAAAATCCTCAAAGAAATACTTTCCTAAATAGCTATAGTTTTCCATTTTGGTCCAGCATTTGGAACAAGCCATGTGCTGTTAGCAACCCCAAGTCACAGTTCCATTGATCCATATGCTCCATATGTGCGTTTTATCACTATAACATCTTTATCCTAGAGGAAAAATTTAAATCCCCTTAAAGAAACAAATGACACTTGGGTTGTTCTGTTGAATTTATTGCTTTTTAAAATGTCTCAGAATGCTTAACCTCAAGTGCAATTAAATATGTTTAATTGACTGATAGGGTAGGGTGGATGAACACAAACAGATATAATTACCCCATACTTTAAGGAATACTTTTTGATTATTATTTCTTTTTACTTGCAATTAGGCTTTTTCATGGAATCTTAAAAATCAATGATCAAATGACTTCATTATCCTAATTTATGTATAAATATATTCTATATTGTGAAGTGTTTTTCCAGAAATCTAGAAGTATCAGAGACCGCTATTTAACATAGACTTTAAGAATCTGGACACTACCAATTCTAGTTCTCTTCTAAATTTCACATATCTATTTAATATACACAATAAGACTTCAGAAAGGAGTTAGACCTGCGTTACTCTGATACCCCCACAGAGCTGGGTTTCAGTGAAAAATGAATGATACAATTCAGCTTTACTCTTGAAAGAACCTAAAGAGCTTTAACTACGAGCATGTTAATCTTCACAATATCCCTCCTAGGAAGTAAAATGACATTTTAATGTAAGAAAATCCAGGTGCAGTGTGGAAAATGCCAGCCAGACTTAATGAAGGAAATTTGTTTTTAAGATTTGAAATCTCTTTTAAGGTTTTTTTTTTGTTGTTGTTGTTTATATATTTCAAGCTTTAGGCTTTTCAGTGCTATGTTTGGTGTTGCATCAGCTTGAAATGATCCAGATGGTCTTTTCAACCCAAAGGACACTTGTTTTTCTTTTAGCAGAGACTTGGCTTCACAACTAATCTTTCTATTTTCTTCAAATTACTGTGTTTGGATGATATGGCCATAGGTGTGTGTCATCTGATAGACCTTTGAATTATTTTACTCATTAATTTTAGCAGTTTTAACAAAGATGGCTTGCAATGTGTGAAGAGTCCGAGCCAAAATGAGGATGGGAATCATCGTAACATGAGTTCCTCAGCACCCCACGCCATTGTTATGGTTTAATCATTTACTTTTTTTTTTCCTTTGCTTCCCATTTAATCATGCCACCATCAATTTTCAACACTGCTACATGGATGTTCTTTCCACAATACCTGAGTACTTTCAGAGTAGTGCCAGAACAGTGTTACTTAGTGGTACTTATCCTGCCACAAGCAAACTCACACCCAGAGGACCATTTCTTTTTGATACAGCATTACTGAACACATCATATTGATTCTTCTGTTCATTCACACCATCATTCCCCCTTCCCTGAAATGCATAGGGTATTTTCATTATCTAGGTAAATTATACTCAGCTTTCAAGATTCATCTTGCATGACCTATCCTATAATCTTGACTATACAAGACATTATTAGATTAATTCTTTCTCATTCCAATAGAAATGAGACAGAAAGAAATGTAAGAAAAAAGCAATATTGGGGCTGGGAAGTGGCTCAGTGGTAGAGCGCTTATCTTGCATGCATGAGGTCCTGAGTTTGATTCCTCAGCACCACATAAGCAGAAAGAAAAAAAGCTGGAAGTGGCGCTGTGGTTCAAGTGGTAGAGCGCTAGCCTTGAACTGAAGAGCTGAGGGACAGCAACTCAGGCTGAGTTCAGGCCCCACAACCGGACCCCCCCCCAAATAAAGAAAAAAGCAATATTATATTCATGTTTGAACGCCCATATCTAACACAAAAACTACCATATGTTTAAGATACTAAAAATGTATCTATTGAATAAATTTCTTCTACAATGCACATATTTAGTAAGGTTCTGAGTGATTATTACCAATTTAGCAAAATTATTTCCCTTAATTCTTAAGGGAAATAACTTGAATAAAACATGTAGGCATAGCCACTTTTTTCATGACAGTGAAATATTTATATGGTAGACAATGAGGTTAACTAAGCAATACAGAAGTGTTGAGCTTTTTGTCATATAGTGGCAACTGATATCCATTAGGATAAACCACATTTTAGAGTCACTGTAATTAGAAGATAATGCTTAATGTTACAATTACTCATTTCAGTTAGAGTAATGAATAATTACCCAATTACTCAGTTTTGAAGATTCCCTAGTAAAATCTTAGTCCTTCTCAGAACTTTTCCTTTAGTCCATTTTCCTTTGAAGGTAGGAGGTCTACAAAAAGTATTCCTCTGGAATTCATCTTTACTTTTCACTTGGTATAATACATAGTGGTGATTATACTATACAAATATACTATAAAATTATATCAAGTGAAGCAAGCCAGACCCAAAGAAATACACGTTGCATGGTTTCCCTCATTTGTAGTAACTAGAATATATCTATGATATTCTTAGCAGGGGATTGTAATGGCTCAATCGCAAGGGCATAGGACCATATATAATGAAATGTATCAAAATGAACTCCAAGAATTGGAAACAAGAAGTTCTTATTATGTCCTGTATGCAGTTATTTCACTTTTTTCTTTCTGTTTTAGTTTTCTGTACCCTTTGTCTTGTATATAAGCTTAGCTGATCCATGGAAGGGAAAGGGGATAATAGAAACAGGACAGAGGATGAACTAATGCAACAATGATACTCACTAGTCACTACACTATGTTGGAAATTAACTTTACAACTTGGTGGGGAAGAGGGAAGTAGGAGGAGGGTGAAAACGACAGAGGGGTAACAGTGTTTAAAAACAAATGTACTCATTACCTTATGTAACTGTAAACCCCTTGTTGATTACCTTTACAATAAATAAAAAATAAAAAAGTATATTAAAAATTAAGGACAAGAAATAATATATTTTGAGTGCTACTTGAAAGAGCCAAGCTTATCCAATTTTAGTCTAGCTGCTGGGAATCAGTCATGCCGCTAGGATACAGAGATTGCTTTGCCTTCTAAGTGTTCATTAACTTGTGCTTTGGCTTGATGCCTTAAGTTTGCCATCAGGCACACTGTAGGAAATGGGGTGAAACCTGCTGCTGTCTTCAGTGCCAGATCTTCTCAAGGACATCATGCATTAAATGGGCAGATTTTACATGTGATTGCTCATGAGAAGCGCTTAGTGAGAATGCTAAACTAAAATCTTGCGCACCAATTCAGAACTACTCTCTGAAAGTAGTCCCTGGGACAAGTTTGATTGATTTATTTATTTTTATTGTTGGATCATGGGGTTTGAACTCAGGGCCTGGGAGCTGTCCCTGAGTGTTTTTGCTCAAGGTTAATGCTCTACCAGTTTGACCCACAGTATCACTTCCAGTTTTCTGGAGATTAATTGGAGATTTCATGGACTTTCATGGACTTTCTGGCCCAGTCTGGCTTTGAACAGTGATATCAGCTTTTTGAGTAGCTAGAATTACAGGGGTGAGCCAGCTCACCAGCAGTTTTTTTTTTTTTTAAACTTTTTTTTGTAAGTGATTTTGAACACATACAGAAGTTACCTTTTGTTTTTGGGGGTTTTTTTGGTCGTGGGGCTTGAACTCTGGGCTTGGGTGCTGTCCCTCAGCTCTTCAGCTCAAGGCTAGCGCTCTACCACTTGAACCGCAGCGCCACTTCTGGCCTTTTCTGTTTATATGGTGCTGAGGAATTGAACCCAGTGCCTCATGCATGCAAGGCAAGCACTCTGTGATTGAGCCACCTTCCCAGCCACCATACAGAAATTTTAAAAACAGTATATAGTGTGGTAATTCCCTATCTTTATCCAATAGAAACATCTAACTCTAGAAATTGAATATGTATACAGACATTTCCCAACTTTTTGCTCTTACTCTGTTTGATGTAGTAATTTACAAAATGTCATCCACTTACAGATCTTTTTTTAAACTATATCCTAATTAGTTCAGAGTAGTTCTATTAATCTCCAGACTCCAATGTGCTCACGTTATAGCCATGCTCAACACTCAGAAATAAACTGAGGTGACCAGTAATCTCTTCTTATATAGATATTTGTTTTTTTCAAGAACTTAATATAAATGGAATTACAATGCCTGTGATTTTGGTAATTAGATTTTTATTGTCTTATTTTCAGCATACCTTGAGACTAATCCAACTGTGCCCATCAGTACTTTTTCTTTTCATTGTCAAGTAAAATTCTATTGTACAAATCATTACAGTTATTTATCCCCTGAAGTACATTTCAGTTATTTTTGGATTGAAATTATTACAAACAAAGCAGCTGTGAGCATTTGTATTCAGGTTTTGGTGTGAACATATTTTCTTGCTCTAATATAGACATAGTCTATATTTCAGTTATATCAACTGATCCTATCTTGTCCACACAATACTTACCCTTTAACATTTTCCATTTTGAATGATAACTTGTTGCTTAGGAGCAAATTTCTCCCTGCTCCCAAGTCTTCTCTTTTTTTGTTTGGATTTAAAGTAGTTTTTTTTTATTTGTTGTACATCTTATACTTCAATCACCCAGGAAGTAATCCTTTTTGTCATTATATTGCCTATTTAGGTGCATTTTTTACAGTAGAAGGGCACTTCAAAAAATATTCACTTTATATTTTTATTTGATTAATTTTTTGGGTTTATCTATCTATAATGTTATTTTTTGGTGGTACTAGGATTGAACTCAGAACCTCATACTCACTGGGCTTGCTTGCTTAGCTGGCAGTCTACAATTGAAGCAATACTTCCAGCTCAGCTATTTGCTGTTTATTTTTTGGGAGTCATCTAAAGGCAGAAGTTGGGTCTCAATTTAAATCAAGATCTTGCAGATCTTAGTCTCCTTAGTAGCTATGATTATAGGAGTGAGTCATCAGTCCTCAGCATATCTCCAGTTTTTAAATATATGTATGACTTCAGCTTCTATTTATTTTGACTTATATTTCTGGTGTTCCAAGAACTCTGGGCTGAATTTCATGATGGCTTTGTTGGATCCCCATCACATGGGGAAAGCCAGGGAACACACACATGTGTGTGGAATGGCTTTTCTATCTAGTTCTTACAAACTTAATGGTATTCAATCACCAGGTTCCAGTTCTGATGACTTCATGTAATCCTGATCTCCTAAGATTTCCCCTACATAAAACCACAGTCACATTAAGTGTTCAACCTCTTAATACCTCACAATAGAGATTAAGCTCTATTTAAGTTTCAGAGGGATCAAATAATCTTCAAACCATGGCAGTTGTCTTATAAAAATGTTTGGTGTAGAGTTTGGGATTAATATTAATCTGATCCTTGAAAGTCTGTATAGAATTAGTACATATGAATGATGTGTGCCAACATATATGTATGTATGTATGTATGTATGTATGTATGTATGTATGTATGTATGTATGTATGTATGATTAAACTCTCCTTATCATTTATGTTATTTACTGTATTGTTACTCAGTGAGTCTTTTCTACTTGGAATATAATGTGCTGATGTTTCAAGAACTTTTCTAATGTGTTCTAGCCCTTACCATTTTTATTTGCATTTTAAACATTTTATTTTATTGTAAAGATGCTGTACAGAGGGGTTACAGTTACAGTTACATGAGTAAGGCAATGAGTACATTTTATTTTATTGTGAAGATGCTGTACAGAGGGGGTACAGTTACACGAGTAAGGCAATGAGTACATTTTATTTTATTGTGAAGATGCTGTACAGAGGGGTTACAGTTACACGAGTGAGGCAATGAGAGCATTTCTTGCCAAGTATTATTACCCCTTCCCTTTTGTTCTGCCACTATCCCTTCCCCGCCTCTACCACACCCCCTGCATTGAAATTGTAAAGTTCATTTCCAATATACTATCTTGTGAGTATCATTGTTGCAATGGGTCATCCTATGTCCTTGTTTCAGTATTTTGTTATTTCTGGTCCCCTCCCCAAATTAGAAAAATGTGTATACAAGATGCAGGATACAACTGGTTTTTCCCCATCTCCTCCACAAGTTATACTGACATCAAATATAGTGAAAGCAGGGGTTATACTGTGGGGGAGGGACATACAAAGCAACAAAGAGATAATCTTATAAATGCGTTAGAAACACATGCATAAAAGAAAAAAAACATTAAAATACATATCTAAGGGTTCATTTTCCTGACATCACATTATCTGACCTTTTCCACTTGACTCATACATCTACTAGATATTACAAATAAGGATCAAGTACAGTGACAACAGGGGATATATTATAGGGGGGAAAACATACAAATGAAACAAAAAAAATCACATAGTACATTAAAAACAACAACAAAGGAAGACCTCTTGTGTCCATATCTTAGGGCTGATTTCACTTAGCATCATCTTATATGGTCATACGTACATAGTTTTTGAGCTTTTCTGCTCATCTGATAAAATTATTCTGGATGTATACTAATTATTGCAAATGAGGGAAACCATGGGACCTATATTTCGTTGGGTCTGTCTTACTTCACTTAATATGATGTTTCCAAGTCTTTCCATTTCCTAACAAATGTAGCCCCTATCATTTTATTGGAAAAAAGTATTTCCTTTTCATTCTTGTGTTTTTTCTCCTTCTGGGATTTCTATTGTTGTATATTTGGAACGAATCATATATTAATTCATTTTCCATCTTTTCCAGCTCATTTTCTACTTTCTTGAAAATTTCCTTTACTTTTTTACATCAATTTTAAATTTTCAAATATTCTGTAAATAGTTTTAGAAGCTCTTTTCACTTATAAGAAAAAACAAAGTGATGTTCTGTAAATAGTATGTTCTTTTATCTCAGTATATTAGTTATAAAGTTCTAAAATTTTGTTCCCTGCATTGTCTTTGCTTCTTGTTGGTTCTCTTATTATTTATTCCTATTTTTTTCTCCTATTTGTATCTTATGTGGAGATTCTCTGTACCTATCTGGCATCCATGTGTCCCTGTTCGTATTTAAACATAAAGAAGCAAATGGCACACCTTGAACATGTGGACAGTTTCTGGGGTTGAAAAGTAGACTTTTTTTAAATGACGAAACTGTGTGAATCTGCCTGTTCACCTAACAGCTCGTATCTAGTGTTTTGATTTCCTTTTGTTCTTTAATTTGGTTCTGTCTAGTTTTCCAGTGTATGTCCTGCATCAGAGTACATGTCTGGCTGAGAGAGTTTGACCAAGAAGAAAAGGAAGGAGGTGAGAAATCTTCAATTATGCCTGGCATAATCATTATCTCCTTGTA
This sequence comes from Dipodomys merriami, assembly GCF_024711535.1. Classification (NCBI taxonomy): domain Eukaryota; kingdom Metazoa; phylum Chordata; class Mammalia; order Rodentia; family Heteromyidae; genus Dipodomys; species Dipodomys merriami. Next base: position 6,866,670 of record NW_027203382.1, read on the forward strand.
GGCTTTAAGTCCCATTCCCCTGCATCACATCCTCTGCTGAGGACTGATGGTAGTAGTGAAGGCAAATAATCTCCTCAGGAGGAGGAATCACACCCAATTCTATGCACCCATAGATGGGAGACAGCAGTCTCCCTTTGAGTTATATCCTTAAGCCCCATTTTTTATTTTGGACACTTAGTGATTGTTTTCAGCTTTGGCTCTTTCCCACCTATCCTTAACTTACTTCATGCCTTGAAGTACTAAGCCTGTTATGTTTTATCCAGCTTATTCTCACTGTTATTTCTCTCTGAAGCTTTTTAAATTTGTTGTCAACTTCCTGATTTTTCTCTGCTTTCCAAATTTGGGTGCCATCTCTTTCCTATCTTCCATTATTTTTCCACTTTCTTTTAAGAATTTATTTACTGCCATTTTAAAATTGTTTAGAGGGAAAAGATAAATGTCTGCAGTCAATCTGCCACATTAAATTGAATATATAGCTATCTTATTGGCACTGTAATGCTTTAGATGCGGTAATTGTATTTAGCTCTTGATTCTGTTTCTAGGATGGCAGAAGAACGGTTTCTATTCACCTCTAAATGTCTCCTTTGCACAAAGCTATCTACTGAGTGCAAGAACTAGCCAGCAAGCAATATGAACCCAGACTAGACCCCAAATTTGTAGTTTGCTGCCTTTTCTTGGCTTTAGTTTATATTTCTATCCTTACTTTTACTGTCCTTGTTTCTGTTTCAGTTTATTTTCTCATGTAGCATATTTGTTAAATATATCTCATCAATAGTGATAAAAACAAATACATAGAGGGTAATAGCTAAGATACTGAGCAGTAGGAAAAGCCTTTATATTGGTTGAAAGCAGTTTGAATTGAAACAAAGACTAATGAAAAAATAACTTTCATCTTAAATGAATGAAAAAATCATCTTTATTTTTCTCCTTTCCCTGTCTCCTTTCTTCCTTGTCTTTTTCTCTTGTTTCTGATTAATTCTTAGGAAATAGTGGGATTTACTCTTGTGATTAAGTGTACAAACAGGAGAGACCACCTGAATTTAATTTCTTTGTACTCACATTGAGATCTGGAGTAAATCCCTTAATTCAAAATATTCTAATTTTTATAAAACCTAGATGCAAATTATATATCAATGAGTATATATTAGTGATATATTACCTGCTCATTAAGCTATATTGACCACATTTACTTATTCTCGTCATATCTCTGCATAAGAAGTTATTTCCGTACCATCTAAAGGTTTTATTACTATATAGGTTTTGACTATGCCAGTATGAAAACCTCAACCCTTATTTACAAAGCTCCAAAAATATTCCTTCAAATTGGAAATATGACTATACCACTTTACTCTCTAGTGGCTCCTTAGATTACCTAGAATAAAATTCTAATATTATGTGAAAACCACAAAGTTGTCTAAAAATACAGATGCTCTGTGAAACATTTCCTCTTATACATCATCTGCTTTTTTCCATGGTATGATATGCTCCACTCACCTAGGCCTTTCTTCTTCTCAAATCTGTGGGTTTGTATCTTTTCTAGCCCCTTTACATTAACCACTGCTTCTGTGTACTCAATCTCCATTTTAATATGGCTGCCTCAGACTAGTCACAGAGGTTGGAGCTGACCTGTCTCTTCCAGAAAGTCTGTCCCTGGAGTAACTGCACGTTTAAAATAGCTTCATTGACCCCTCTCATCCTCCATTCACTAGCCAACTTTAATTCTCTCCAAGCAGCTACGAACTAATATATTTATGCATGTTGCTTCCTTTATCTTTTTTTAATGGTTGATCTCTCTTCCTGTTGAGAAACAAGATTTTTACTTATCTGTCTTACCTTAGGATTGTTTAGTTTTGTATCACTGTCTGGACTTTATTAGGAACTATATCTATCTATCTATCTATCTATCTATCTATCTATCTATCTATCTATCTATCTATCTATCTATCTATCTATCTATCGATCGATCGATCGTAACTTTCAGAAATGCAGCCATGTCTAAACAAAGTAATTGGTTATTCAATCCAGATGTAATTATTAGAGGAAATTGCTAAAAGTATAATCACAGAAACATTGTTAGAATTAGCAACATTTGTGTCTCAAAGTTGAGGAAGGACCTAGGATTTTTTAACTTTGCAATTTTACAATTTATAATATGATAAATATCTGCCATTCTGGCAACTTGCAAAGTGTCATGATCCAAGTTTCATAGGCAGGTGAACTATAAATAGATTTCAGATAATTACAAATAATTTCATATGTCTTCAAATGTAATTTGGCACTGACTTCTTAGCTTTAAAAATTACATAAAATAATTCAATTGATCCATCTTAAAAGCTAGACACTTGAACATAAATTTGATTGTAGTTGTTTTACTGAATTTAGAAAGGTTTCCTAAAAGCAGTCACCCAGAACTGTCAAATTGTTATACACAATTTTTATCTCTCATTGTGGAAGTGCCAGGCAAAGGCTAATTTCACTGACATATCATTGGGGAAAAAAACATAACATGTATTTAATCATACTCTTGGTTCTGTCATGCTCTAATTTGGGTGTTAGCTAGAAACTGTAGCCATTTACCATTAATTTAATCTCAAAAATTTGTATGAGAAATTGAAAAAAATACATGTTACATTTGTTACTTAGAATTCCATTCAGTTCTTTGGAAGAGCTGAACTATGTTTTAAGAATATCATTATTAGTCAAAATAGGGATGAAGAATTGTTTGGTTTCTGTGTTCCATTCTGTCTCCATTCATGATGGCTTTATCTGAGTAAACAAAATTAATTTTTTTTGTGCAACTTGAGGTTGAACGCAGAATTTCATGTATGCTAGGCAAGTACTCTAACTCAAAACTATATGCTCATTCTCTGAAATTGAACTTTTTGAGATTTTTTTATTTTAAAATATTTCTATCATTAAAGGAGGCTAACTTGCAGAAAAGTGGGGTAATTATCATAAATAAGCAACTATCAAATATCAGAACCTTAATTAATTTAAGATTTATTGCTTGCTTTAAATAACAGTCCAATATAATCTGGCATCTTTATCAAAGTAGACGCTGAACTCTACCCTTCACTACATGATACTTTTTTTAACACATGAACTTCAAATTTGCTTCAGAAGGAGGAGGAGAAGTGAGACTTAAGGGGCCAAGCATTAAGTGGCGCCGTATTCCATCAACTTTAGCAAAATCATATGACCACAACAAACTTCAATGAGGTAGGGAATTATTGTGCTCAGGAGACACAGGCACATGAGATGCATATAGCAGGAAAACAGCAGAACTTAGCCTTTCTTTTTAAGTCAAGACCAAATATTAATATTTATTCTAGGGAAACAGGCTACTCAAATTTCCAAGAGTAGATGTGGAACTTGGTTAATTTACAATCCCAGTTTATATAAATCAGCGATTCAGTTTTAATAGGCATTAATGCTTGCTTGAGATTCTACCATAAAGAGCTTACGTTCTGGATCTACACAGTGGCATGCAGAATTGCATTAAATTCAGTGGATGCTTCTAATAAACTTCTCTTCATCGCTTCACCCACAAATTTCAATATATATATATATATATATATATATATATATATAGTAGTGTAAAGGCTCTTCTTGTTGACGCCTTCAAAAAACTATCACACTCAATCTCTTGACTATTGAATACTGTCCTTTTGTTTCCTTACTAGAGGGAATAAACTGATACAGACAGTACCTGCTTGATTGCTTTAGGAAAATGAGGCCATGAGTTTGGATAGTAGCTCATTCCTTACCTGGGTGACAAGAAAGGTTGCAATTTAGGTGAAATGTGCAACATGGATAACTGCTGCTACTAGGTAGGGTCCTAGTCCCAAAGATTTTCAAAGCAGTGTTCTAAGAAAGTGGCCTGGTGTAGGACAATGGCCCCAACTCTGTAATTATTCAGGCATTTGGAGGTATGAAGAGGAAAGCTCCTGTTTACTACTAGCCTTTATTGACTTCATGTAAAGAGATAATGGGAAATGGGAAATTTGATATGGTGTTAGATAAAGTCATTTGTGAGCTTATGAAAAATATAACTTTTTTTATCTTGAAGAAAAATACTTGACCAGAGGTAACATTTCAGTCACCTAAGGCAATCATAACAACTTGTCTCAGGCTGTATAGCTTAAACAACAAAAGTTATTTAAACTGCAAAGACTGGAAGACCAGGATCAAGGTACCAGGAGAGTTGATGTCTAGTAAGGGCTGTCTTCTTGTGTTGTAGATGACTGCTTTCTCATTGTGTTCCCATGTGGTCATCCTCTGTTAGGCTCAGAGATTAAATTTTAGATTAGATTAGCAGTTGTTTATCGAAGAAAGGCAGAACATAGACAGTATAATCAAATTCCTTTATTTGATGATCTTTCACAGGACATGTGATTTCATGCTTGTAAGCGCTTCATAGAATGGGGCAAACTCATTGCTGAATGTGTGGAAAATCAAAAGTTCATACTGATGGAAGGAGAAATTCTGAGATTTTCTCTACAGATAGTAGAGAAAGGAATACAAAATCTCAGGGATTTGAACATCCTAGAATAGCCATACTGTGTGAGATCAGCAGACCTGCTAAATGATATTCCACCACCAATGCCATGAAAAATGTCTTGGAGATAGTGATATCATCATCAATCTTCATCATCATCATCATCATTATCACCATCATCATCTTCATCATCATCATCATCATCACCATCACAAATTCCAGTTGTAGATCTTCTCTGGAGGTCAGGGGAGATGATGGGAAGTAAGTTGCTGAGCTCATAAGACCTGAACTCTTTAATATCCACATGAGCGATGCCAAGTGGCTAAAGCTTAAATCTAGAAACTACGAGAACATAATTACCACAACAGCTGGAAATATGAGAGGGCAGGCAAGTGGACTGGAGAGAAGGTATATAGAGTTTGATATGTGCAAGATACATGGATGGCCAACAAGGAAGCTGCTTCTTGGTTAACACACACCTGTGTCTTTGGCTTGTTTGGTCAGAAGTATCATATGAAGGAAGACCAAGGCCAAGAGGAAATATCAGAACATGTTTTTTTCTTAACCTCTGACCATACTAAATCTTAAAAAAAAATTTACTTCTTCTTGTAGGCAGCTGTAAAACATTAGTGCTTTAATTATAAACCTAAAGATGATGACTCCAACAAACTAACACAATCTACAAATACTACACTTCTTTTCTATTTTGGCTAGAAATGTGAGTTAGAAACAGCTATGTTCAGGAAGGATGGATTTATAGATTTGCTCAAGGATTATGCCAGTCTCTTTTTTCACACAATATATTCCGAAGTGATCTGCATTCTCAGGCCTCCTACATAGTACCACATTGATCTGTTAGATCGATGGCCTCATGCTGACTAGACTAGATAAACAGAAGTCCATAATAAATAGATGAACTCCAAAAGTAGAGAAGATGAATTCAGAATGAGTCAGAGCCTAGTCAGCTATGATAGAGAAGTATCTGTTTTTTTTCAGAAACATTTCCTAATAATGTTTGTTTTATTCAAACCAAATGTCTACCCACCTAGCCTGGCATTTAGTATAGCAAGGATCATCACACTGTCTCTTGAAAAAGGCAGATAATAAATATTTCCAGCGTTGTAAGCTTCATTGTCTTCTTTGTATCTATTTATCTCTTGTGTTTCAGTATGAAAACCACCTCAGAGGATTTGTAAACAAGCACACATACTTGTACTCCAATAAAATTTTATCTGACAAAACAGATGGTGGCCAGATTTGGCCCACGGATTGTAGATTACTGACCTACATATGACTGTATCACACTATCTTTCTTAAGTTTGTAAACATGCTTGTTCAGTAAATATTGGTTGAGTACATACTATATACTGTACCAACTGTTCTAAGTGTTTGGGACATGATGAATAATGTCAAAAAGTTTGATTGTAATAAACAAACAAATTAAGAGGAAATAATAAAGACTGAAAAGAAAAAAGAAAGAATAAGAATAAAAATGGGGAGAAATGTGGAGGGAAGAGAAGACAGAGGCTGGGAGGAAAGGAAAAGTAAGGAGTGGAGAAAAGGGGAAGAGGGAAAAGATGTGTGTCTGGTCATGTGTGTCTGGGAAATCAGGTAACATTTAATAACATGTTCAGCGAATAGTTTTCCAAGGTGATAATGAGAAGATTTCAAGTAGGGAAAGATCTGGGGAAATGTTCCACTAATGATGCAAAGCTGATTCATAGTCTTTGTGGTGTGAGTGAAGAAAAAGAGAAGTAAGATATTGAACAAATTTGCTGGTAAGAAGAATGGTAAGACTGTGAGGGAAATGTGAAAATTGTAACATTCAGATTTTATTCTAAATGCAATGTGCAGCCATTGGACATCTGTAAGTAGAAAAATCAGATTATGCCATTTTGGTTTTAACTTACTTTGTTTAAAGAGCAGAATTGGGTGGAAAATGAATAAGAATAGAAACAATTTAGAAGACAATTGATTTTAATTTAGTGTAGAGTTCAGAAAAATGAGATAGCAGAGGCTTTGAAGAGAAGTGTATGGATAAACAATATATTGAAAGTAGTGTCAGGAGGCTTTGCTGATGCACTGAACTCAGTGAGAGGGAGTGGAGTAAACTAAGGCTACTTTTGTATGTTATCTTGAGGAATTGGTGATTTTGATGATGCTTCTCACTTGAATGAGAAAAATTGAAAAAATAACATTCTTTCAAATATGATCTGGTAGGTGAGAAATGTGAGTTCACATAGAAGGCAATGAAATATACAAGTCCAGAGGATCAAAATTTAGAAGTAATTTTTTCCAAGTCTTTCCATTTCCTAACAAATGGGGCGATATGATTCTTTCTAATGGAGGCATGGAATTCCATTGTGTATATATACCACATTTTCTTGATCCATTCATCTACTGAGGGACATCTGGATTGGTTCCATATCTTAACTATGGTGAATAATGCTGTGATAAACATAGTTGTGCTGGTAGCTTTAGTATGGTTTTGTTTGTGATCATTTGGGTAAATGCCCCAAAGTGGGATTCTGGGTCATAGGGGAGCCTCCATACTGCTTTCCAAAGTGGTTGAACAAGTTTACACTCCCACCAACAATGCAGTAAGGTTCCCTTTTGGATATATCCCCTCTGGCATCTGTTGTTATTAGAGTTCTTGATTTTAGCCATTCTAACTGGGGTGAGCTGGAATCTCAATGCTGTTTTGATTTGATTTCTTTTATGATTAGAGAAGTTGAACATTTCTTTGTGTGTCTATTGGGTATTCTTATATCTTCTTCAGAGAAGGTTCTCTTTAAGTCTTTAGCCCACTTGTATTAAGTGAAGCAAGCCAGCCCCAAAGAAACATAGGTCCCATGGTTTCCCTTATTTGCAATAACTAGTATAAGTCTAGGACAAGCAAAAAAAGTCAAAAGCTATGTACATATAACCATTTAAGATGATATTAAGTGAAATGAACCCCAAGGTAGGGACACATCTGTTTTTTTCTTCCTTGCTATTGTTTTTAACATATTTAAAATGTACTATGTGATTTTTTTGTATGTTCTTCCCCCACAGTATAACCCCTGTTTTCACTGTATTTGATCCTGGGGCTCTGAATCTTTGTATATAAATATTTCTAATTTGGGGAGGGGAAGGGAAATAACAAAATGCTGAAATAAGGATACAGGTTGACCCATTATAACAATGAGATGTACAAGACACTATGTTGAGAACGAACTTTACAACTTGGGGAGGAGGGAGGAGTTTGGAGGTGGGGAGAGAAGGGATGGTAGGGGGAAAACAAAGGAGGAGGTAACAATGCTTGATATGAAATGTACTCATTACCTTACTCATGTAACTGTAACTCCTCTGTACAGTATTTTTACAATAAAAAAACATAAAAAATTATAAGTAATTAACAACTGGAAAATGAGGAGATGGCCATAGAATGAGAAGGGAGCTAAGGACTGCACACTGTCATCTCTACATTTATGGGAAAATGAAGTAGGAGATGTGTTGCTGGTGTTGGAGGGGCAAAGAAAGAGGTAGAAAAGAAAAACAAGGCACTTGAGTGGGGTGCAGGCAAGACAGAAGAGAATATGTTACAAAATTTAACAAATGAAAGAATTTTAGGAAATAGGTAAACACAAAAATATGGTCATGATTTTTTATTTGCTAGTTTGAAAGGTTATGGCTTATAAATGCTCCCTAATATGTTCCCCATTGGCTAATAAGGGAAATAAGGGTAGTCTAGGCAAAGAGAATAAACAGAGCTAGAGAAGGCAATAGAAAGTCTCTTGTTCCCAATGTGGGATATCCAAACCTAAGGAGAGAGCAGAACTGAAACTAAAGTCATAGGTGATACTAGTCTGGGAAGGGTGTTTGATTAACAAGGGCCAAGTGCCAGAATTAGCTATCAAAGACGTTCTGGAGCCATGAAGGCAGAAAGTACAAAGACTAGAACAAGCAGAAACAAGTTGGGGATAGATGTGAGGTGTCTGTGACTTCTTTTTAAATCAGGATCTTTACAATAAATGCAATAGCTCAGGTGGAATAACACTTGACCTGAACAATAGCAGACTCCACTCTTATAATCCACATGCTCTCTTCCCTGGACTATACTAAAGCTTCTAGTGGGTTGTTGAGTGGAAAGTCCTGATGTGTTCTGGTAGATCCTTAGTGAAAACTGGTAATTTGGGAAGCAGAAGATGATCCTCCCTAATCAGGGCTGGCATCATGAGTGTGCAGCCTATACTGTGGTTAGAATGCTTCCATGTTTGGTGAAATACTGTGCTGGTACCATCTTGAAGTTCATAATAATTCTTGAGCCAAGACCCCATTCCATCAGTTTGTCATTGGGTATGAAAATGATGTGCCCGGTTCCACCCAACTATATATTTCACACTTTTTTCTCTGATTGCAAAGTCAATTTGAATGGATACACATTTTGTCATGTGGTTGTTTATAGGTTTATGTCTAATAGTTAACATATAGAATAATATGACAGCCAAAGAATTTGAACATTGTTTTTCAAAACAGGTTTTAAACTGAGCCAATTTTAACTAACATATTAAATGGTATACAGAAGGAGAGACTTCCTTGGTCAAAATTGCAGTGCTGGCTCAGCAGATAGGTGATAAGGGGCAGGGAGGACAATGTGTTTGTTAGTGGCCCACCATTACCTAAATGGCAAGTTGTGGCTGAATCAATGATGGTGACATTGTGAAAGTTAGAAATGAGTTTTATAAATTCCCATGCTCCTGGATTGGAAAGATCAACATTGTGAAAATGGTAATACTTCCCAAGGCTATCTACAAATTCAATGCCATACCTATCAATATTCCAACCTCATTCTTCAAGGAAATAGAAGAGGCAATCCAAAAATTCATATGGAACAATAAAAGACCCTGAATAGTGAAAACGATCTTTAACAAAAAGAACAGTGCTGGAGGAATATCAATACCAAATTTCAAACTCTACTACAAAGCCATAGTAATCAAAACAGCTTGGTACTGGCACAAGAACAGACCCCAGGTCCAATGGAATAGAATTGAAAACTCAGAAATGAACCTAAAGATGTATAGCAATCTAATCTTCGATAAGGGAGCTAAAAATATAGAATGGAAGAAAGACAGCCTCTTCAGTAAATGGTGCTGGCAAAATTGGTTAACTACTTGTAGAAAACTAAAGCTAGATCCTTATATATCACCCTGTACCAGAATCAACTCCAAATGGATCAAAGACCTTGGAGTCAAAGCAGACACACTGAAAACATTACAGGATAGAATAGAAGAAACCCTAGGTCTCCTTGGCACAGGCTGAAATTTTCTTAATAGAGATCCAGAAACACAACAAATCAAATAAAGGTTGGACAAATGGGATTGCATGAAGCTGCAGAGCTTCTGCATGGCAAAGGACATAGCTATCAAGATCAATAGAAAGCCCATGGATTGGGGGAAGATCTTCACTAGCCATACAACGGACAAGGGTCTCATATCTAAAATATACCTGGAATGGATGGAGCTAGAAGGAATCATGTTGAGCGAGGTAAGTCAAGAGCGAAGAGACAAACGGTACATGGTCTCCCTGATAAGTGGATGCTAAATCCAAAATGTTAGGTGATACGACAAAACTAACAGAACTCAAGAAACAAAGAACTCCCACTCATCTGGTCGAACCACTACTAAATAGCCCCATGCTGCTGATCACATGTATGGTGTATAACATGTAAACACCGTTATATGTTACAGACTGTGATAGACAATTTGCTCCAGGAAAGTTAGAATGAACTTGTGACTTTAAATGAGCATCATTATTCCACAATACTGTGAAATTCCGGAAATTATGTAATCACCTAATCATAATAATAATAAAAAGAAGAACCTCGGGGAAGGTAGGGAGGGAGGGGATGGTAGGGGGAAAACAATGGAGGGGGTAACAATGTTCAAGAGGAAGTGTACTCATTACCTCACTCATGTAACTGTAACCCTCTCTATAGTATCTTTACAATAAAAAAATAAAAAAATTAATATAAAAAATAAATAAAATAAAATAAAATATACCTGGAACTCAAAAAATTAAATCCCCAACAACAAATCTTCAAAGAAACAACTGCCCAATAAATAAGTGAGTTAAAGACTTAAAGAGAGGCTTCTCTGAAGAGGAATGAAGGATGGCCAATAGATACATGAAGAAATGTTCAACCTCTCTAGCCATAAAAGAAATGCAAATCAAAACAACATTGAGATACCACCTCATCCCAGTTAGAATGGCAAAAATCAAGAACTCTAATAACAACAGATGCTGGAGGGGATGTAAACAGAAGGGAACCTTACTATATTGTTGGTGGGAGTGTCAACTTGTTCACCCACTTTGGAAAGTAGTATGGAGGTTCCTCAAAAGACTCCACATAGAGCTCCCCTATGACCCAGCAATCCCACTTTTGGGCATTACCCAAATGTTCACAAACAAGACCATATTAAAGCTACCAGCACGACTATGTTTATTGCAGCATTATTTACCATAGCTAAGATATGGAACCAACCCAGATGCCCCTCAGTAGATGAATGGATCAAGAAAATGTGGTATATATACACAATGGAATTCTATGCCTCTATCAGAAAGAATGACATTTCCCCATTTGTTAGGAAATGGAAAGACTTGGAAAAATTATATTCAGTGAAGTAAGCCAGGCCCAAAGAAACAGGACCCATGGTTTTCCGTATTTGCAATAATAGTATATGTCTGAGTTAAGCAGAAAAGGTCAGATAAGTTGATGTTAGGAGAATGAAGCCCAAGATAAGTATTCAAATGTTTTTTTTTCTTTCATGCAATTGTGTCTAACATATTTATAAGATGACTTCTATGTTGCTTTGTAAGTCCCTCCCCCATGGTATGACCCCTGTTTTCACTGTATTTGATGTCTGTATAATTTGTGGAGGGGAAGGGAAAAAACAAATGGTTTAACTAGGGATACAGGTGGACCCATTGCAACAATGAGATATACAAGTCATTATGTTGAAAAATGAACATTACAACTTTGGTGGGTGGGGGTAAAGGGGGGAGGATGGGAAGGGATGGGAATGGGAAACAAAGGAGGAGGCTTCAATGCTTGATAAGAAATGTACTCATTATCTTGCTCATGTAATTGTAACTCCTCTGTATGGTATTCTCACAATAAAAAAAAAGAAATGAGTTTTATATCCTTTATCTTTTCACATGAGCAAGACATCAAGGAGTCACACAATTCTGTGGCCATTACACTGAGATAATGGAGAATGTAAGGCAAACTTTTCCTCTTGCAAAACAAAAAATCTTTTACAAGGTGTTTCTACAGTCTGGCCTTTCAGTGAGTTGAAAGTTTAAGTATTCGTAGTCTATCTACAGGCATATCTCCCTTTGTCTTGTAAAGGTTACAAGTGATGAGATTGGGCCATAACTGAACAGCACCCGATCAGATGTCTCAGATCTAATGATTAGAAACTCTTACCTCTTTACAAGGATGGAGATAGTCTGAGTTTCACTTTGATCAGGAAAATCTATTTAATATTTATTTTCTGGGTTGGATCTAAGTAGACTAAAATCACAATGAAGCAAATAGATATATCCATTGGGCAAATGTTTTCTTTCTTTCTCTTTGAGCACGTATCTGATAAATTCCTAGAATTTGAAAGATTCTGGGAGTGGCATGAGAAATTAAACATTTAAGGTGCTTATTTAATGAAACTCAAGAAGCATTGGGCTTTATTATGGCTTAGGGAGTTTTGTTTATTTGCTCTTGTCACTATTTTTATTAATATTGTTTTCTTAGCTTATACTAGATATACAAAGGGGGCTCTTTTTTGTTTTTCTTTTCTTGGAGACTAGGGTTTGGCTGCAGATGAGTCTTTAAATTTTATTTTATTGTAAAGATGCTGTACAGTGGGGTTACAGTTACATGAGTAAGGCAATGAGTACATTTCTTTTTTTTGTTGGTGTGGGGCTTGAGTTACATTTCTTGTCAAGCATTTTTTAAATTTTTTATTAATAAGTTTTATTATTGTGAAAATACCATACAGAGGGGTTACAATTACATGAGCAAGATAATAAGGACATTTCTTTCTTTTATTTAAAGTTTTTTTTTGTGAAAATACTGTACAGAGGGGTTACAATTACATGGGCAAGATAATGAGTACATTTCTTATCAGGCATTGTAGCCTCCTCCTTTGTTTCCCCTTCCCATCCTTCCCAGCCCCCCCAAAACTCCCTGCCCCTCCCCCTATCCGCACCAAAGTTGTACAGTTTGCTTTCAACATAACGACTTGTACATCTCATTGCATTTTTTACCCCTTCCCTTGCTGTTTTCCCACTATCCTTTCTCTTTTTCACCTTCTTCCTCTTCCCCCCACCTCCTGAGCCCCAAGTTGCAAAGTTCACTTCCAATATACTATCTGGTGGGTATCATTGTTGCAATGGTTTGTTCTGTGTACTTGTTTCATCATTTTGTTTTTCTTCTTCCCCTCCCCAAATTAGACAAATGCATATGCAAGGGTACCCAAACCAAGTACAGTAACAACAGAGGATATACCATAGGGGGAAGAACATACAAAGGAAACAAAAAATCACATTGTGCAATAAAAACAACAACAAAGAAAGACCTTGTGTCCGCATCTTGGGGTTCATTTCACATCGCATCATCAGAAAAACATTGAAAAAACACCTCACTTCAGTTAGAATGGCTATAATCAAGAAATCTAATAACAACAGATGCTGGCCAAAAGGGAACGCCTCTGTACTGCTGGTGGGAGTGTAAACTTGCTCAACTACTCTGAAAAGAGTATGGAGGTTCCTCAAAAGACTCCACATAGAGGGCTGGGAAGGTGGCTCAGTGGTAGAGCGCTTGCCTTGCATGCCTGAGGCCCTGGGTTCGATTCCTCAGCACCACATAAGCAAAAAAGAAAAAAGTCGGAAGTGGCGCTGTGGCTCAAGTGGTAGAGCACTAGCCTTGAGATGAAGAGCTGAGGGACAGTGTCCAGGCCCAGAGTTCAGGCCCCATGACCGGACCCCCCCCTAAAAAAAAAGACTCCACATAGAGAAGTGTATACCTCTAGCTTGGGGAGGGGAAGGGAAAAAACAAAATAGGGATACAGGTTGACTCACCGTAACAATGAGATGTACGAGACACTATGTTGAAAAATGAACTTTACAATTTAGGTGGGGAGGGGGAAGGGGGGAAGGTAGAACTGGGGAGTGTAGTTGTGGAGGTGGGAGGGAAGGGATGGTAGGGGAAAAACAAAGGAGGAGGTAACAATGCTTGATAGGAAATGTACTCATTACCTTGTTCATGTAACTGTAACCCCTCTGTACAGTATTTTTATAATAAAAACATATTAAAAAAAGACTCCACATAGAGTTCCCCTATGACCCAGCAATCCCACTTTTGGGCATTTACCCAAGGATCACAAACAAGGCCATACAAAAGCTACCAGCATAACTATGTTCACTGAAGCCTTATTCACCATAGCTAAGAAATGGAACCAACCCAGATGCCCCTCAGTAGATGAACAGATCAATTAAATGTACACACACTTATATATGTAAATTTGTATATATATATATATATATATATATATATATATATATATATATATATATATATTGGAATTCTATGCCTCCATCAGAAAGAATGACACTGCCCCATTTGTTAGGAAATGTAAAGACTTGGAAAAAATTAATATTAAGTGGACTATGCCAAGCCCCCCAAAACATAGGTACCATGGTTTCCCTCATTTGCAATAATTAGTATACGTCTAGGATAATTTTTCAGATGAGCAGAAAAGCTCAAAGGGGGTTCTTTATAACATTTCCATACATGCATACAATGTACACTGCTTAGCCTCTCCCTTAGGCCTCTTTCCATTTCTTAAAATATTTTCAACAGGCTTCTTTCTTATTTTTATATATGTATAGAAATACTTTGATCATATCCATTCTCATTTATTCTTTTTGCCTTTCTATTAACATCCATCCCCAATAGACCCTGTTTTACATTCCTACCATTCATTTTTTTTATCTTGTCCATCTTTTATTTTTTTTTATTTAAATTTTATTTTATTTTATTTGAGAACATACTGTACAATTACATTGGCAGGATAATGCATACATTTCTTACCAAGCATTGCAGCCTCCTCCTTTGTTTACCCTTCACCTCCCTTCCCAGCCTCCCCCCTCCCCCCCACCCAATCATACCCCCCTTCCCCCCCCCACACCGACATTGTAAAGCTTGCTTTGACATGACATTTTGTAATTCTCCTTGTTGCAACAGGTCCACCTGAATCCTTAAACGACTTGTTTGTCCCCATCTCCTCCACATGTTATACTGACATCAAATAAAGTGAAAGTGGGGGTTACACTGTGGGGGAGGGACATACAAAGCAACAAAGATATAATCTTATAAATGCGTTAGAAACACATGCATGAAAGAAACGAAAACATTAAAATACATATTTAAGGGTTCGTTTTCCTAACATCACATTATCTGACCTTTTCCGCTTGACTCATACCTATACTAGATATTGCAAATAAGGGAAACCATGGGACCTATGTTTCTTTGGGCCTGGCTTACTTCACTTAATATAATTTTTTCCAAGCCTTTCCATTTCCTAACAAATGGGGAAATGTCATTCTTTCTGATGGAGGTATAGAATTCCATTGTGTATATATACCACATTTTCTTGATCCATTCATCTACTGAGGGGCTTCTGGGTTGGTTCCATATCTTAGCTATCCTACCATTCATTTTTAATGCATATTAATTGGGTTTTCAACTTGACATTTCACATTTCATATATTATATTTTAATTTTCTTTTTTTGGTTGTGGGGCTTATCTCACCGCCCCCCACACCAAAGTTGTAAAGTTCGTTTTTCGGCATAACATCTTGTACATCTCATTGTTGCAATGGATCCACCTGTATCCCTATTTAAACAATTTGTTTTTTCCCTTCCCCTCCACAATTTATACCAACATCAAATACAGTGAAAACAGGGATTATACCGCAGGGGAGGCACATACAAAGCAACAAAATATATCTTATAAATATGTTAGAAACAGTAAGAAAGGAAAAAACAGTTGAGTCCTTATCTTGGGGTTCATTTCGCTTAACATCAACTTAGATATCTGATATATTTCTGCTTGTCTCAGACATATACTGGTTATTGCAAATACAGGAAACCATGGGACCTATGTTTCTTTGAAAGACTTGGAAAAATTAGATTAAGTGAAATTTTAGTTGCTTGAGGTACTTCCTTACCAGTTTCCATAGTGGTTGAACTAATTTACATTTTCATCAACACTATAGGAAGATTCTTTTATTCCCATGTTCTTGCCAGCTTTGGTCATTGTTTGTTTTCATGTTGATTACCATTCTGACCTGGATCAAACAGAATCTTATTATATTTTTGATTTGCAATTCCTTTATGGCTTTCATCATGTATATATTAGCCTTTTATATTTACTCAGAGAATGGACTATTCAATAGGCCATTTATTGACTTGACTATTTTCTTTTGCTTTTTAGTTTTTTTCAAGTTCTTTGTATATTAGTCATTTATCCATTAACTAGCAAAATTTTCTTGAATTCTTGAATTGAGTTATCTCTTGATTCTTGTCATTGTTTCTTTGACATACAGAAATGGGTTAACTTGAAGCAGTCCCATTTGTCCACTTTTGCTCATATTTGATGGGTAGAGATTTTAATTCCAAAACTGATACTTTTTTAATACCCCCACAAGCATGTAGATCTTCAAGCTAGTTTGCAAGGCAAGCATTACTTTTCCATAGGCTGTGTATTCATATCTAATGTCTAATCTAAGGAAGTAAGTGTCTTGGGCCAGAGTCTTTAGGGAAATAGAATTAATCCATGATCTTATAATATCATTTACTTTTTAGAAGTTGCCATGGACTAGGAGGTCAGATAAGATCTAACTCAATTAAAGTTATGCAGAATCTGCATGAAGCAACGGAAAAATCGATTCAAATTATATTGGACACATTTGTAGGTGTATATTCCCTTTGATTTTCATGGTTGTTATACGATTCTGAACTCTTCTAATCAATGTAAATTTTTTTGTGGCAATGGACTTCCCCAGCTCAAGTGGTGGAACTCACCAGGAGCATGAACCCTCTCACACTGTTAACTCATTTATCTGTGGATGACTCATAGGACAAAGCTCAGGAGTGTTCAAAGAAATGCAAAGCTACATGGTCAAGAGACCTCTTTCCACTTGTGTTTGCAGAGTATATTCAGAGGTCTTTGAAGTCTGGTCAATGGAGTAGCAGATAGTTTCTTCAGCTGCGAAGAGCTTGGTAAAAACAACTCTTACATATAAAAGAAAAGTCTTTTGCCATTATCATGTCTATGGTCTGCAGGTACAGGGAGGACTTCTGAACACACCTGGACTAGTCCATATTTGACTAGTCAAATATGGACTAGTCAAGAAGATCCCTTCTTTGGGATCTGCAGGCAATGTTCATGGCAGTGTTCAGTAAGTGTAAATTGTGGATGCTTTAGATGATGACATCATGGATCTCAATTAAGATGTTGAGAACCAGGCACCATGCCCCCTTAGGTCCAGGTTCATGAGAGCATTTGTTTGAGAACAGATACTTCTGATGGTAGATGCTGTCAACAGTGCTTGTGTTGATTATGGCTGATCATAGGAGAACTAGAGACATTGAGGGATTCTCTTTCCCTAAAACCAACAGATATGAGTCTATGGAATTCAGGACAAATGCATTCCAGAGTCCTGTTGAGAAATAAAACACAAGAATTTTCTTCAGTTTCATGTTATTCACATTTGGCATGCAACTCAAAGTGCCTGTATTGTCACAAGGTAGTCATAGCAGTTCTGTCAGTGAGATTCTCTGTGGTACTAGCTAGAAGAGAGGGTAGGCAATTGGAGGCATTGTCTTCACCTCCATGGTTAGCTAATGGATTATATGTGCATAATGTCCTGAATCTTTTCCTAGGTCTGGACTAGTGGGACCAAGTGATGGGTCAGTAAATTCCTTCACCCAGCCAACCTCATGTTCCAACAGTGAGATGCATTTCTCCCAATGTGTACTTATGAACATTCAATTGTAGGATTTTTATGACGTCTCCCTGGAGACTTTCTTCTTTTCTGTACAATACCTGTTCATGATTAATTTCCCATACACAGGTGGATCTCTAAATGGCATAGTAAAATGTCTTTACTTAAATAAAACAAGGCCACAGTGGCTGGAGATATGTTTATGATTAATTCTGATCCTTTGGGGTTTTATGGAGTACATTTGTGGGAAAGTATACATATTTAGGAAAGTTAATACTTTTGTATTTTCAAAGTACTGTTTACACAAATTCTAAGAACTTCGTTAGAAATTACATTTCATGGTCTGCTCAGCATGTAATGAAAACTTTAGGGAAATGACTGGTGTTTGTAAACTGGATCATAGAAGACATGTGTATCTTATACATGCTAACCTATATCTAGTTATAGAATGAATGAAAAATCCAAATTCTTTGCAAGGTGAGAGCCACTGAATAATCAGTCAAAATCCATGAGTTGCTATGGATAAAGTGGTGATACTCCAGTATTTGCCAACTGGGAATCTCAGGAAATATTTCCTGTGAAAGCATCACCATTTCTGTCTCTTGGCATAGGGTCTGTACCCCAGTCTATGTTCGGGTTGCCCTCTCAGGCCTGTCTGTACCTGAGGATTCACAGGTTTTAAGGAGGAAATTGTCTCTAAACTGTGTCTTTTGTTATTTAAAGAGGCGTCTCTCCCTGTATTTGGAGAAGTGGACTGATTACATGTCTTTTGGAAAGGTTTTAAGACATGCAACTCATTATAAAGCACTTCTAAAACTACTAAAACACCCATAACTATAATAAATCTGTCAATTTTATCACCACTGGATAGAATTGCCACATATTACTTGGGACCTTAAAACAACACACATTTATTTGCTTGAAATTTCAGAAGCCAGAATTTCAAATTATGGAAAGGGGTGATATGGATCAAGATATACTGTATTCATCAAGTGCCTTGTTAAATGGCCCACTCCTTTGTACAACTACTTTAAAGATCATAACAAATAAAAAAAAGCAAAAGAAGTTCAAAATATGTACTAAAGTCAAGGTACTACTACTGGTTGAGGGCTGGAGAGGTAAAGAGCTCATATTCTTAGCTCTTCAACAAAGAATTGGATGAAGATGAACACCAAAGTAAAGTGGCAAAGCAAGGAGTTTAATAAAGAAAGTAAACCATTAAAGGAAATGGCCAGCTCAAGCTAGATGGCACAAGAACAGACATGTGGTTAAGAATTTCAGTTTTTTTAGGGATCGGGGAGTATAATGGAACTTCCTAGTAATAATAGTGGAGTGATCTGAGGGAAATGAGAAATCTTAATTTGGAAGATTTTTGAATGGGATCTGTGCATATGCAAGGCTACCATCCTATAGTTTTAAGTATGTCTATCTACACATACATTTTTACAAACACACACATAATCATGTGCATACATACATACATTACACAGATACACACTCATATATATAATGAAAATATATACACATCTATATATGTATATATTTATGCATATATACATATATACACATGCCTATATGAAATGCATATGCATGTGTGTGTGGTGTATGCGTGTGTGTGTGTGTGTGTGTGTGTGTGTGCAAGCCATGTGCATGAAGCTTTGTGTAGTTCATTGTTGTACAAAGGTCAGGCTAAGGATGCAAAGGTTCCATTGTGTAGGTGCTTCGTTTTGGTTAGAACTGACTTTGAGTTTTCTCCCCCTAGGCAGAAGTCCAAACCACAAACTGTCTACTAGTTATCCCCAAAGAGGTATGTCTATGGGAGGTACTAGGGTAGAGATAGGACTCATTGGTGTCTCCTTTGCTGTGATGTGAAGGGGTATTGATTTTAGCATTCATTCCCAGCATAGTTCCGGAGTATCAGCAGAATTGGTTATTCCTAGTGCTTCTTGAAGAGAATTAATTTTCTCATTTTTTCTAGACTCCAAGAGTTGATCTGTACATTCGGATTTATGTTTTCCTCCATCTTCAAAGTCAAATAGTGTAGCTTCTTCAAGTCACTTTTTCCTTGTCTTTTTTCTTCTTTTATAACTGGTTTCACTCTGACAGCTCCCGTGTCTTTCTTATTAGGATCCTTCAGATAATTACATTTAGGTCCCTTCAGCTAATTCAGAGAAGCCCATCTCAACGTTCTTAATTTGATCATGTCTACAAAGTTCCTTTTGCCACAGCAAATAACATTCATTCATTCACAGGATCTAGAGGTTGGGAAGTGACCTCTGTGGTGGGCCTGCCCCAATAAGGCAAAAATGTTTAGACACTAAGTGGGTAGCCTTGTTTGTGGTATATCTTCATGCAAAGACTTTTACAAATCACTTCCAGGAAAATCCTTATTTTTGGCAGAACTCTTAAAAAATCATTTCACTGTAAAACTGTCATATTTTTTCTACTGCCAAACTAATAAGCAGTTTACAGTTTAATCACAAGCTGTTTTGCAAACAAGATTTTAAACAGCTAGTTACTTTGTATATATTAAATAGTTTGCTCCTAGGTGCTATGGTAAGAAATACATTTAATATCTATGCAGACATTATGTGTCACTTGTAAAGAGTTCCAATTTAGCATGGTATTCATTAGGAATCCACCAATAAACACTATAAAATGACTGGATCCTGAACTATTGCAATGAAGATCTGCTTAAAGGAATTATGAGCATCTGTCCCCCTCTCTTGACATGTCTGTCTGCTCAGTGGAATCCTCCCTGTGACAGAGGCCAGCTTTCATTGTTAGTAACTCTAGAGAGTTTTACTTAAAGAGAAATCTATTCATTTGATCAAATATTAACAAGGACCCAAAACCTGTCAACAGTTATATGAGAAGATTCTATCCCAAATGGTCTTGGACATACCTGTATCCTGCTCAGCACTTTGACTTCAGCCTCATGAGATGCTCTGAAAATATCATTTTGTGCAGTTTGCTTTGTACAGTTACTATGGTTGAGGTCATTTGTTGAGCAGCAACAGATACTAATATACAAGTCTTAAGTATCTTTTTTCTGTCTTGCTTATTTTAATGAACTTTTTATTGCTATTGTAAAAGTGATATTCAGAGGGGCTACAGTAATATGTCAGCAAAAGAGTATGTTTCTTTTTAAACAATGTCACCCCTTCCCTGTTTGTCCTGTTTGTTCCTCTGTTTGTCCCTCCCGTCCCCACCCACAGCTGTATAGTTCATTTTCCACAAGTTGTCTGGTGAGTATTACTGCTGCATTTGTTCATCATTTTTATATGCCCCATCTTACCCTCCCAAACACAGATAAATGAATAAGCAGGACAAAATGAAAGGAAAACAAAAACAACAACAAAGAAAAAAAAACCCTCTTATTTCCATTTGAAGTAAGCCAGACCCAAAGAAACAGGTTGCATGGTTTTTCTCATTTGTGGTAACTAGAATGTGCCTATAAATCTACAAGTAAACACACTGGATGGTAAAAAAAATACATTGAGACATGTCTGTAGGCATCACACACAGTGAGACCAAAGGAGGATATTCTTACAAGAACAGCACAAAGGCATAATACCTATGTGCATCTGATCATATAAAATAGTATTTAAGTATCGTTTATTGTCATAAAAAGTTAGAAAATAACTCAAAATTGTACCTTTAACTTAGTATTAGATTTTGACAACTTCATTTGAAGTCAGTAAAGACAGCAATAGAGAATGGGGATATTTGAGCTTTTAGCAAAGCTGAGTCTCCTCTTACAGAAGGAGATGCCTGGATATGCCATTGGTGTTGATCATATATCAACAATGAGTGGTTTTGCATGAGGTACTCCATAACCTACTGGAAATGAACTCAATCTAAAGATGTGGCAGGGTGAACTGTGCCTAAACTGGCAGGATAGAATTGAACACAGTTTAGTGGTTGGCATGGAAAATCAAGAATGTAAAGAAGGCTGCTTTGAGGAAAATTAAAAAAAATGAGGCTCTTGAAAAGTTTTGTTCATGTTTCTGGAAGATAGTATGCTGAGCACATAGCAGCACTGCTTTCATTTTCCAAGGATTGACTCTGTTACAGGCAAAAGGGACTTCCATGGATGCTCAAGGCATGTAGAGGAATGTGGACTCTAGCAGGCATGGGTACGAAATGGTACTATCTCCCATTTCTATTGAAGAGGACCCAGATGGAATTTCACAGCTAAAAGCTACTTGGGCCACTGCTGGGTGTCAGTGCCAGGGGAGGAAAGGAGGCACTGGTAGAGACAACCTGAAAGCTCAGATGTCTCATTTTACAAGCACTTAGGAGAAGAAAAGATTCAAATTTCATAACAATACTATGATGTCAAGGTTGAGAAATGATATACTGCTATTACAATATTATTTATTTTTTAATAAGTTTTTAATTGTGAAAATACTGTATAGAGGGGTTACAGTTACATGAACAAGGCAATGAGTGCATTTCTCATCAAGAATTGTTGCCTCCTCCTTTGTTTTTCCCTACCATCCATTGCTTCCCACCCACCTCCACAACCACTCCCCCTGCACTCACCTAAATTGTAAAGTTCATTTTTCAACATAGTTTCTTTTAATCTCATTGTTACAATGGGTCAATCTGTATCCCTATTTAAGCATTTTGTTTTTTCCTTCCCCTCCCCAAATTATAATGACATCAAATACAGTGAAAACAGGGGTTATACTGTGCGAGAGGAACATACAAAGAAACAAAAAAAAAATCACATAGTACCTTATAAATACGTTAGAAACAATAGCAAGAAAAAAAAAGCACTTGTGTCCCTATCTTGGGATTGATTTCACTTAACTTCATCTTATCTGGTCATATGTACATAGCTTTTGACCTTTTCTACTTGTCCCAAATATATACTAGTTATTGCAAATAAGGGAAACCATGGGACCTATGTTTCTTTGGGCCTGGCTTACTTCACTTAATATAATTTTTTCCAAGTCTTTCCATTTCCTAACAAATGGGGCAATGCCATTCTTTCTGATGGAAGCATAATATATATATATATATATATATATATATATATATATATATCACATTTTCTTGATTCATTCATCTAAGGAGGAGCATCGTGGTTGTTCCCATATCTTAGCTATGGTAAATAATGTTGCAATAAACATAATTGTGCTGATAGCATTAGTATGGTCTTGTTTGTGATCATTTGGGTAAATGTCCAAAAGTGGGATTGCTGGGTCATAGGGGAGCTCTATTTGGAGTCTTTTGAGGAACCTCCATACTGCTTTCCAAAGTGGTCGAACAAATTTACACTCCCACCAACAATGCAGTAAGGTTCCCTTATGGCCACAACCCTTCCAGCATCTGTTGTTATTAAAGTTCTTGATTATAGCCACTCTAACTGGGGTGAGGTGGTATCTCAATGTTGGTTTGATTCATTTCTTTTATGGTTAGAGAGGTTGGGCATTTCTTCATATGTCTATTGGCCATTCTTATTTCCTCCTCACAGAAGTTTGTCTTTAAGTCTTTTTTTTTTAATTTAATTTTATTTTATTTGTGAACATACTGTACAGAGGAGTTACAATTACATGGGCAGGATAATGCGTACATTTCTTACCAAGCATTGCAGCCTCCTCCTTTGTTTACCCTTCACATCCCTTCCCAGCCTCCCCCCTCCCCCCAATCCCAATCCCAATCCTTCTCCTTCCCCCCCTTCCCCCCCCACCCCCGCACCGACGTTGTAAAGCTCTTTTTGGACATGACAACTTGTACTTCTCATTGTTGCAACAGGTCCACCTGAATCCTTAAACAACTGGTTTTTCCCCATCTCCTCCACAAGTTATACTGACATCAAATATAGTGAAAGCAGGGGTTATACTGTGGGTTGAGGGACATACAAAGCAACAAAGAGATAATCTTATAAATGCGTTAGAAACACATGCATAAAAGAAAAAAAATTAAAATACATATCTAAGGGTTCATTTTCCTGACATCACATTATCTGACCTTTTCCACTTGACTCATACATCTACTAGATATTACAAATAAGGGAAACCATGGGACCTATATTTCTTTGGGCCTGGCTTACTTCACTTAATATAATTTTTTCCAAGTTTTTCCATTTCCTAACAAATGGGGCAATGTCATTCTTTCTGATGGAGGCATAGAATTCCATTGTGTATATATACCACATTTTCTTGATCCATTCATCTACTGAGGGGCATCTGGGTTGGTTCCATATCTTAGCTATGGTAAATAATGCTGTGATAAACATAGTTGTGCTGGTAGCTTTAGTGTGGTCTTGTTTGTAAACATTTGGGTAAATGCCCAAAAGTGGGATTGCTGGGTCATAGGGGAGTTCTATGTGAAGTCTTTTGAGGAACCTCCATACTGCTTTCCAAAGTGGTTGAACAAGTTTACATTCCCACCAACAATGAAGTAAGGTTCCTTTCTGTCCACATCCCCTCCAGCATCTGTTGTTGTTAGAGTTCCAACTATATTTTAAATATGAGACCCTTGTCCCTTGTATGGCTAGTGAAGATCTCCCAATCCGTGAGTTTTCTATTGATCTTGCTAGCTATGTCCTTTGCTATGCAGAAGCTCTACAACTTCATGCAATCCCATTTGTCCAACCTTTCTTTGATTTGTTGTGTTTCTAGGTCTCTATTAAGAAAATTTTGGACTGTGCCAAGGAGACCTAGGGTTTCTCCTAGTCCATACTCTAATATTTTCAGGGTGTCTGCTTTGACTCTGAAGTCTTTGATCCATTTGGAGTTGATTCTGGTGCAGGGTAATATATAAAGATCTAGCTTTAGTTTTCTACAAATGATTAACCAATTTTGCCAGCACCATTTACTGAAGAGGCTGTCTTTCTTCCATTCTATTTTATTTTTTAGCTCCCTTATAGAAGATTAGGTGACTATATGTCTGTGGGTTCATTTCTGGGTTTTCAATTCTATTCCATTGGTCCTGAGGTCTGTTCTTGCCACAGTACCAAGCTGTTTTGATTACTATGGCTTTACCAGCACTGTTCTTTCTGTTATGGATAGTTTTTTTGCTATTCTGAGTCTTTTATACAATTTAATCTTTGAACCCTCAGAATGGTGTATCTTATTAAGCAAGAGTTATATTCTTCAGGATTATCTGGGTAACTGTTATGGTATAGCTTACCACAGAGAGATTAGAACTAAGTACTTTGTGGATACTGACAGTATACCATCACAGATTAAGCCCCAAGTCTAGGCATAATACTGAAAAGCGTTCCAACATACTGTTTCAGGGCTGGAGAGCTGATGGTTCATGCCTTTAATCCCAGCAAGGCTGACATCTAAGGATCATGGCTCAAAGCCAGTCTGGGCAGGAAAGTCTATGAGTCCCTTATCTCCAAATTAACCATCAAAAAAACCAGAAGTAGAGCTGTGGTTCAAATGTTAAGAGGGTTATCCTTGAGCATAAAAGCTCAGGAACAGTGCCCAGGCCCTGAGATCAAGCCCCAGGACTAGCACAAAAAATATTGTTTCAGTAGGAAAGGCTCTTTTGTCAAGCAAGTTTGATTAGTCTCTGAGTGATGATTTCTCTGCCGGTTTTACTGAGGAGCTTTTAGATCCTAGCTAGAATTTTCTACCATATATATATTATATATGTATATATATATACATACATATGGTACAAAGAAGTAGAAAGTGAAGTGTTGATTTACAGTTACAGGGCCATAGAAGTTATCCTTCACTCTATCAAGGCTGAGAATGTTTTCCAATTGGGTCAAAATGCTTGATGATATATAAATAGATGTTTTAAACCAAGGAAATGAGCCAGATCTGTTCCAAATTCCTAAACTGAGAAGCAAAGAAAAAAAGAAAACGAAAGTTGTGATTAAATACTTGTTTTAAGTCACTAAGTTATAGAATCATGCTACTTCAAATACAAACCCCATTTTTACTTCTAGGGTAGAAATACCTAAGGAGAAGTTTTTTCCCTGTGACTAAAGGGCAAGATTTGGACAGGGTAGGATTTGCTAAGATTATAGAAACTTCTTTGTGAAGGAAGCATGAACATTAACAAAGGTAGAGAACAAATACCTCTGTGTTCAAATTAAATGCTCTATGTTGAGCATGTGGTGGAGAACTAAGAAATTAGGTGGGATAGACTCAATCCAGGTCAGTGAGGTCCTTACAACCTGTTTTTGGATCTTGAAAATAACCCAAGAGGCAATGGCAACATTAGTCGAATAATAAAATACAGTCAGATTTTCTTTTTTTTAAATTTATTAATTGTTGGGGCTGGGAACTTGGCTCAGTGGTAGAGTGCTTGCCTCTCATGCAGGAGACCCTGGGTTCAATTCCTCAGCACCACATAAGCAGAAAAAAGCCAGAAGGGGTGCTGTGGCTCAAGTGGTAGAGCTCTTGCTTTGAGCTGAAGAGCTGAGGGACAACGCCTAGGTCCAGAGGTCAAGTCCCACAACCGACAAAAAAAATATAATAATTGTTGTAAAAATGATATACAGAGCTGGGCGCGGTGGCTCACGCCTGTAATCTTAGCTATACAGGAGGCTGAGATCTGAGGATCATGGTTCAAAGCCAGCCCGGGTAGGTAAGTCCGTTACACTCTTGTCTCTAATAAACTACTAGAAAACGAGAAGTGGCACTTTGGCTCAAGAGGTAGAGCTCTCTCTTTGAGCTTAAGAGCTGAGGGACAGCACCCAGGCCCAGAGTTCAAGCCCCACCACCGACAAGAAAAAAAAAGGAGCTATGGTGCTATGGTTACATAAGTTAAATAAAGCAGTTTTTCCCTCTGGTTCTCACTTACATGTTGTATAGTTCATTTCCAGCATGATGTCTAGTGAGTATCAGTGCTGCATTTGTTCTCCTTTGTGTCACCATTTCTATACTCCTCTTTCTTCTCTCAAAGACAGATAAACAAGACAAAAGGAAATGAATATTGTTTAACCTGGTGATTGCAGAATTGAATGAAGAACAAATCTCAGTGTGTGTGTGTGTGTGTGTGTGTGTGTGTGTGTGTGTGTGTGTGTGTGTGTGTGTGAAAAGTCTGTTCACATTCTTTTTTTTTTTTTTGCCAGTTATGGTCCTGAACTCTGGGCCTGGGCAGCTTCAAGTGCTTCAGCTCAAGTCTAATGCTCTACCACTTGAGCCACAGCACCACTTACGGCTTTTTCTGCTTATGTGGTGCTGAGGAATCGAACCCAGGGCCTCATGCATGCAAGGCAAGCACTCTACCACTGAGCCACCTTCCCAGCCCCTCTGTTCACATTCTTTAATGAACATTTTCATTAGATTGTCTTTACTTACCATATCCTAGCTCTTATGCCACGATAAACACAATTGTTCTGGTTGTTTTAGTATGGCCTTGTTTGTGGTCATTTGGGTAAAAGCCCAGAAGTGGGATTGCTGGGTCATAGGAGGCTGTATGTGTAACCTTTTTTTCTAGGTGTTATTTTTGCATTTTGATTTTTTTTATTGTAAAGATACTGTACAGAGGAGTAACAGTTAGATGAGTAACGTAATGAGTACATTTTCTATTGAGCATTGTTACCCCCTCCTTTGTTTTTCCTCTACCATCCCTTTCTTCCCCAACTCCCGCACTCCTCCCTCACCCCTTGAAGTTTGAGATGTACAAGACACTATGTTGAAAGCAAACTTTGTGTAATCTTTTGAGGAAACTCCATACTGTTTCCCAGAGTGGTTGAACAAGTTTACACTCCCACCAACAATTCAGTAGAGTTCTGTTTTGGCCACATCCCTTCCAGTATCTGTTGTTATTAGAGTTCTTGATTATAGCCACTCTAATTGGAGTGAGGTGGAATCTCAATGTTGTTTTGATTTGCATTCCTTTTATGGCCAGAGAAGTTGAGCATTTCTTCATGTGTCTATTGACCATTCTTATTTCCTCTTCAGAGAAGTCTCCCTTTAAGTCTTTAGCCCCCTTATTAAGGGGGGAGGTTGTTTCTTTGATGATTTTTTGGGGGGGATTTAAATTTTTGAGTTCTAAATATATTTAAGATATGAGGACCTTGTCTGTTGTATGGCTAGTGAAGATCTTCTCCCAATCTGTGGGCTTTCTATTGATCTTGCTAGCTATGTCCTTTGCCATGAAGAAGTTGTTCTGTAATCTTATCAGATGAGCAGAAAAGCTCAAAAGCTATGTAAATATGACCACATAAGATGATACTAAGCAAAATGAACCCCAAGATATTTACACAAGAGATTTTTCTTTGTTGTTGTTATTTTTAATGTATGTGATTGTCTTTTGTTTCTTTTGTATGTTCTTTCCCCTATGGTATATGCCCTGTTATTACTGTATTTGATTTTGGTACCCTGCATCTAGTATATACATTATCTAATTTGGGGAGGGGAAGGGGAATAACAAAATGCTGAAGCAAGGACACAGGATGACCCATTACAACAATGAGACTCACAGGACACTATGCTGGAAATGAACCTTATAACCTCTGGTGGGGGGGAAGGAGTAGGGGAGGTTAGGGAAGTAGGGAGGGAAGGGATAGTAGGAGAACAACAAAGGAGGGGGTAACAATGTTCGACAAGAAATGTAACTATTACCTTACTCATGTAACTGTAGCTCCTCTGTACAGTATCTTTCAATAAAATAAAATTTTAAAAAGAAGACATTCTCATAACTTAATAACCATAGATAAATCTGAATGAGCTAGTAAAATGTACATTTAAAGAAATTGGACATAATAGGGCTGGGAAGGTGGCTCCGTGGTAGAGCACTTGCCTTGCATGCATGAGGCCCTGGGTTCGATTCCTCAGCACCACATAAGCAGAAAAAAAAGCCAGAAGTGGCTCTGTGGCTCAAGTGGTAGAGCGCTAGCCTTGAGCTGAAGAGCTGAGGGACAGTGCCCAGGCCCAGAGTTCAGGCCCACGACCGGACACCCCCAAAAATAATAATATATTTTAAAATGTGGCTATTTTATAGGAAGATTGGACAATATTGAAATCACTTGCAGATATTTTTATTTCAATTTTCCATTCATTTCTTAATAAAAGATTTATTAAATATTTATTATAGAAATTTGAAATACATAAATTGGCAATTTTAATTCAACAAAAGTTGCAATAAATTATCTATATACAATGTTAGCAACATAGTTATAATTATTAAGATAAATATTAAAATGATTTTTTTTGTCCCCTAAACTTACAGTTTACTATTCCTCCTTTGTATTTTTTTCAGTGATTTTGTGATTCACTAGTTCCTACTTTGAAAATGCAACAAAATTTTGCCTAAGGAGGAATTTTATTTTTCCCTTGTGTTAGGTACTAAAGCAAATGAAATACCTAGGCAGGTGTTTCCACTGGCTGCAAGTAGGGAAGGAGAAATGAGTTATTCCATTTATCTTTACTTAGCTACACCTCGTAATCTCACTTCTTATCTCTTCACGTTTATCTCAAGAACTCTCATCTCTGTGGGAGAAAACTATCAATATTTGTATCTGTAAATAACAGTTGCTGGCTCTACAGCTTTGAGTTAAAAATAATATATCACATACCCGAAATATGAAGTATTTAGACTGCTTGTATAGGCAAAGTGTTTATCTCTGTAGCTACAAATCTCATAGTTGTACTGAAATAGAAGTAATAACTTTTGGAAGCGTGTAGGAAATTTCTGAAAAAATGCTTACAGATAGTTTAGTTCTAATGAATGTTGTCATTGCTCTGTTTATAGTATTAAAGAAAAACGTGAGGGCTATGACCCATTAATGAGTAACAAATCAACTTAGCATTTTGGTAAGCATTTTAAAAATAGGAAATAGAATAGTATTTACCAGAAAATACAAAAATTTGTTGCTTACAA
The DNA here is from genome assembly GCF_024711535.1 of Dipodomys merriami. NCBI lineage: Eukaryota > Metazoa > Chordata > Mammalia > Rodentia > Heteromyidae > Dipodomys > Dipodomys merriami. Next base: position 6,896,023 of record NW_027203382.1, read on the forward strand.
TACGGGTAAATGCTAATATATAAAACTTTAATTTTGTTGTATGTGTATGTATGCCTGGCTGTAGTGCAAAATTACTTCTTAACCATAGATTATCCACTTAAGATTTTGAAAGCTGCACAAATTTGAGGATACAAATCCCAAAGTCAGAATTTTTCCCCCAGTTTAATAATATTTTTCTGAATAACTTACTTTTCTTCCAAATTAGAAGTGGCATCTAATGAAAATAAAAACATAGATAATAAGTGGCTACAAACAGCTATATGCTTCCATCAGAAAAAAATGACACTGCCCCATTCATAAGGAAATGGAAAGAATAGGAAAAATGTATATTAAGCAAAATAAGCCAAACCCAAAGAAATATAGGCTGCATGGTTTCCCTCATTTGTAATAATTAGAATGTGCCTATGAATCTACAAGTAAACTCAATGGATAGTAAATAACAAAAATTATACTTGGACATGATTAATTAAACAGCACTCTCAACATTCACATGGTGAGAGCAAAGGAGGGTACTCTTAGGAGAGGATCACAAGGGCTCAATAGCTAATTGCATATGATCATATAAAATGATGCTTATTGAAATGAAAGCCAAGAAATGGAAACAAGAGTTTTTTTTTTATTGTACTGTTTGTGGGTCTTTCTCCCACCCCTTGGTTTATTCCCTTTTGTTGCTGTTTTTGATTTCTGTACCATTTGTCTTGTATGTAAGATTATCTGATTTGGGGAGGGGAAGAAGTGCAGAAATGGGGGAAAAGGGTGAGCTAATTCATCAGTGATAGTCACTAGAAACTATGTTGGAAAAGAACTATACAATCAACTTCATGGGGAGGGGGTCGGGAGTGGAAAAATTGGTAGAAAATGAGGGAGGGGGTGACGATGTTCAAAAAGAAATGTACTCATTATTTGACTTAAGTAATTGTAACACCTCTGTATATCACCTTTACAATAAAATTTTAAAAAATAAAAATAATTCTAATGGGGGAGTGAGGGGGATGGGAAGGGGAAACAAAGGAGGAGGCAACAATGCTTGATAAGAAATGTACTCATTATCTTGCCCATGTAATTGTAACCCCTCTGTATGGTATTTTCACAATAAAAAATAGGAAAAGTTATAACACAGTAGTTTGAGTTGTTCTATCGTGTATAATTAAATAGGAAAATAAAAGTTTATAATTCTTGGGTTAGGAATGTGGCTTAGTGGTAGAGTGCTTGCCTAGCAAGCATGAGGCCATGGGTTTGATTCCTCAGTACCACATAAACAGAAAAAAAAGCAGGAAGTGGCACTGTGGCTCAAGTGGTGGAATGCTAGCCTTGAGCAAAAGAAGCTGAGGGAAAGTGCTCAGGCTCTGAGTTCAAGCCCCAGGACTGGCCAAAAAAAAAATTATAATTCCAGCATCAGTTCCTAAAGTAACACAATTATTGTGCTTTGGGAGAAATTATCAACAAAATGTTATAAAGCTTATTCAAGCATGAAGTAGTTGGGTGGTTTCTGATAGATAACTATATGTGTGTGTGAATATATATTATATATAATATATATATTCACACACACATATATATATATCACTGAGGATATTATTGGGATTAAATACTGCAATCTACTGATGAGTAAGGCAGTCCTAGTAAATATCAGCTCTATGTATTTTCATGTATGTATTTGCTACTAGTTCTGTTTTTTCAGAGACCTTATTTGCATAAAGATAATCCCATTGGCATAGCTATCTGCATTTGTCATTTTAATTGCCTTTAATTCCCAGGCCTGCAGAAATAATCAAGCCAAAATTCACTGACTTCTATCACTATGAGTATAACATAGTAGATTGCTGGTATCTGCAGTGAATAAGCTAATATATTGGCTCTTCCTATTGCTGGGCTCTTTTTGCATTCCACAACAAATTTCTTCTTCAGTTTCCTTGGGATTTCGAAAAAAAGAAATACCTGGACATGTTGGTCAGCTCACCTTGAGGAATTTCTCTGCAACATTCCCTTGAATGTAAACCCTGAAGCACCAAAGCTTTGGTGAGACACTGCCTGCCTAGCTGCACAAAGCTCACAAAGCATATTATCTGTCTGCAAGTTCCAGGCCTAGGGACTCTGGAGAACCCCTCTTCCATTCTTACAGTTGTTGTAGCCACATTTGAAAATAGGTTTTAATTCCCTATGCAGTAAAGCTCTTTTTATTTTCTATGCTTGGTGTCTAACTCAGGGTCTTGTACATATTACACAAACTATTACCATGGAGTACCATCTCCAGTGCACACTTTCTTTTTTCTTTTTAGTTAGTTGTGGGGCTTGAACTCTGGGCATGGGTGCTGTACCTCAGATCTTCAGCTCAAGGAGAGTGCTCTACCACTTGAGCCATAGTGACACTTCTGGTTTTCTGTTGGTTAATTGGAGATAAGAATCTCATGGATTTTCCTGCCCAGGCTGGTGTGAACAGTGATCCTCAGATCTCATCCTCCTGAGTAGCCAGGATTACAGGCGGGTCACCGGCTCCAGGCCACACTGACATTTTTAATCTTCATATGTTATTACACATTTAAGATGTAGCAATCCAAAACCACTTTCCTTTTTTTTTGTCCTGTGAGCGTCTGTGCTTCATAGGGTATAAGCACTCAACTTCATTGTGACATGCTGTTAGGTCTTTGCAAGCCTCTTTTGAACACAAAGAATGGATTCTCAATGAAAGGTTCTGAATATTTAGATGAAGCAAATATATCATTTCTTTCTTCTGTCTTTACCCTCTGCTCAAATTCCATGCAAAATAAAACTGTCTACAGTTTTATTTGCATAACTCACTTTAGGAAAATATGTAAAGATTTATTCTCCATTATTTTTTGTGATAATTCCAAAGTTTGTTGAGGTCTTACAATCATGGACCTTCAGGAATATTTAGCTCATTCCATGCAAAGCTCTGGAAAAATAGACACATTTTTCACTTGAAGGAACAAAGAACATTCTGTGTGTGGAAATAAGTAGATACAGCAAAGGTTATATGGTTTCATTTTAACAACACACTTAGATTGTCTCGATAGCTTAGCATGGTTCAGGGAAGTGAGCACTAAAATTCCGAACTACAGCTAGTTCCAGAAATGCCACTTGCTCCTTAATTGCATGACCGAAGACAATGTCTTTAATCGCTTATGTCTTCAGTGTTCTCATCCAAAAAATAAACAGTGGCATCTGACGAGTCTCAGAACTGCTTGTGAACTCCAAAATTCTAGAAATCTGACATTTGACCAGACTCTTAAAATAAACTGGAGACTGACATTGATAAAATAGGTAGCCCATAAAAATTAGGAAAAAAAGACAAGGCGGTAAATTTTTGAATTATTTATTTCTCAAACCTATATTGATCACACTGGGCTAGGCAGTGTGTGTGTGTGTGTGTGTGTGTGTGTGTGTGTGTGTGTGTGTGTGTGTGTGTGTGTGTGTGTGTGTGTGTGTGTGTGTACGTGTGTGTGTGTTGGGTCATCATATTCTGGTAGCTTTCTAATCATAAAGGACTTGGGTCTAGTGAGAGGAATTAGATATGTGCAGGAGTAACCCTCTATGAGACACTGACAAGGACTCTCTATTTTTAGGAAATTAACTAGGAAATTGAACTACCATTCACTAAATCTTTTCAGACATCACTTGATATTCTGTGATAAATGGCTCAATCTAAATTTACTTCAGAGTGAAAAAGATTTCACTGTATATCAGAGCTTCACAAATTGTAGACAAAAGGCTTGCCAAGTCCATAAAAAATGAGTGGATGTACCTGTGCAACAACATGTTCAGACCAGAAAACTCTTCTCTCTGGATCTGACTTTCCTGAAGATAAATAAGCCAACCCCAATCCCTGACTGATAATCACAGGTGGTAGAAAAACAGGTGGCAGGGATGAACAGACAGATTAGAGAAAGGTTTAAATCAAAATCACACTCACACACATCTACAAGCAAACAAGGAAATAGATGGTTGGTGTTTGGGACTGCTGGGTCTGTTAGGTAAGTTTTAAACACTGATTAATGATGCCATTTTCTAATGCCAAATAGTATATTAAAAATCCATATCTTTCCTCCTATTCAGATTGCAAGTGGTTCTTAGTGTCATCATTTCAGAGACAATTATGTACTTAAAACAGATTTTCTTAGTCTGTCTGTCTGTCAGTCTGTCTGTCTGTCTGTCTGCCTGTCTGTCTGTCTGTCTGTCTGTCTCTCTCTCCCCCCAGATCTATGTCTTCAAAGCATTGTCCTTGAGCTATTGTGCTCAAGACTAGTGCTCTACTACTTGAGCCACAGCTCCATTTCAGACTTTTTTTCAGTAGCTAATTGGAGATAAGAGTCTCCTGGACTTTCCTGCCTGAGATAGCTTGGAATTGCAATCCTTAGATCTCAGCTTCCTGAGTAGCAGGGTTACAGGTATGAACTAATGACACACTGGCTGATTGTGATTTTTCTTGATGTTCAGTAGTAAATTAAATGAATCTACATTTGATTATATGAAGTAATACTAAGCTATAATTTATTACAGAAACAAATGTTAAATGCTCTGGAAAATATGAACAGTTCACACACATGCTGATGTAGAAGAGGCTTTGTGGGGATAGGTTGTTCTTTGGGGCATCAGCAAGAGAGGATATGAAGAGATTGATGTTTTAGAAGTACAATCTAGGAGCTGAGTGTTGATGGTTCACACCTGTAATCCTAGTTACTCAGAGCCTGAGATCTGAGGATCATGGTTCAAAGCCAGCTCAGGCAGGAAAATCTGTGAAACTCTTATCTCCAAAAAAAACACCAGAAAACCACAAGTGTCACTGTGGCTCAAGTGGTAGAGCACTCACCTTGAGCTGAAGAGCTAAGGGACAGGCCCAGAGTTCAAGCCCTACGACTGATAAAAAAAGAAAGAAAGAAAAAGAAATGTAATCTAGGATAAGGAACATGACTTAAATGAGAAAATGGTTAGTTAACTTTAGTGATTCCATTTTTTGTGGTAAAGCAATGAAAGCAGGATCATAGAAATTATGAGGACTTAGTGAAGAAATCACTGTAAAGAGTGAGGAGAGATATAATCCCAAATACCAATCAAGTCCTGGGAGGAGGGTGGAGCAGATGAATAAAGCTAGATATATATAACAATTCACTTTTGAGCCAATTGTGCTTAAAAAACAAAGAAAGAAATAATCACACAATTTTCCAATTGCTTTTAAAGACTGGTTCAAGTGTTTAAAATAGAACAGTTAACATTCAGATGATATCCTTCATTAGGTTCACAATTTTTATTTTTAAAAATGGGTACAGTTACATAAAGAAGGTAATTTCCTTCTTTTTATATTTTGCCACAACTGCTTGTATGCCCTAAGATCTTCCCTCCTCTCTTCTTTCTCTTTCTTTTTTAATCTTTGTCATCAAGCCAAAAGTTCATCCCAATAGTTTAGCACATGTATTTTACACATCAAAATTAAATGATTATTCTCAGGAAAGGTCACATTATTATAATATTATTTACTAGGCAATTTTTCTGCTTCCTAATAGCATTAACAATATCAAGTAAACCTTATTTTGTTGTTCTACTATTATTATTAGTTAGCTATAAGAATATTTTTATTGGAATTCTGGCCTGGGGTTCCATTGGTGTAACTATAGATTTGAAAATCACTCATTAGTAAAAAGTGACATTCCTAAGATAATATTATATGTGAAATACCTTTGGGAAGAAATTGTGAGAAATGAGGACAATTGAGAATTAGGGCAGAACCTTGGGGTATGTTTATATTGAATCTTTTTATTTTCACAACTATTTGCACTCTATATTCTGCATTTTAGTCAAGAAAATGATCATGATCTTAAAATAATCTTGGACTTGCTTTTCCAAGTATTTGTGTATTGTGTCTTTCTATGATAACATAACAACAAGAGTGCATAGTAACTTAGACTTAGAAGACACATTATTGGTCCCAGTTGGCTTTTCCAAAAGTAGTTGTAATATGTCCTGACATTTCTGTTCTTTTGCAATGTGACTTGCCACTCCCCAAGCAAGGGATGGGGCATGCACATTGCCCCATCAGACCATGTCATGAAGATATGAACATCTTTCTGTCCTTATTAATGTAGATAATAATATAATAGATCAGATTTGATAAATAGTTGCTTCTGGCATCATGTTATTACAAAAAAAGATTACAAGCAGCCAGAGATAGCTTGTAATATTTTTGCTTAGAGTCTTCTTTGTGCATTCAGATCACTGACACAATTTTTCTATTCAAGAACATGGCCATGTTTCCACCTAATCAGCCCTTTGTTCCTCACTTCCATTTTCTTTCTTTCTTTCTTTCTTTCTTTCTTTCTTTCTTTCTTTCTTTCTTTCTTTCTTTCTTTCTTTCTTTCTTTCTTTCTTTCTTTCTTTCTTTCTGTCTTTCTGTCTTTCTTTCTTTCTTTCTTTTTACCTTCCTTCCTTTCTCTCTCTCTTTCTCTCTCTCTCTTTCTTTCTTTCATACTTTTTATTATAAAGATACTGTACAGAGGGGGTACAGTTACATGAGTAAGGTAATGGTACATTTCCTGTTGAGCATTGTTACTCCTTTCTTTGATTGTTCCCTATTATCCCTTATTTCCTTCCTTCCTTCCTTCCTTCCTTCCTTCCTTCCTTCCTTCCTTCCTTCCTTCCTTCCTTCCTTCCTTCTTCCTTCTTTCCTTCCTACCTAACTTCCTTCCTTCTCTTCTTGCTTTCTTTCCCTTTCTTTCTTTTGTCTCTTTCTTTCTTTCTTTCTTTCTTTCTTTCTTTCTTTCTTTCTTTCTTTCTTTCTTTCTTTCTTTCTTTCTTTCTTTTCTTTTCTTTTCTTTCTTTCTTTCTAAATTATTTAACAAAAATTTATTGAACACCTACTATCTGGGCATTGGGAAGAAAGCAGTGGTAATATCGGGCTAAGTTCCCATTCATGAATATTAATTACCTTTTGTTAAGGGGATTTTGATAGTCAATAAATAAATGTGTGAATATGACATAGAATACCAAAAAGAACAAGAAGAAAAGTAGGAGAGAACTGGAAGAATGGGGTGATGTGTTATACAGGAGAGCTGGGAAAGCCTCTCGAATATGGTGACTTCTGAGCATAACCTTGGAGGAATTAATCTAAACACATTTCTAGAGAAAGTCCAGGACAAATGGAACAGTTTCCTAGTGTGTTTAAAGAAGAGCAATGAGTAATGGAGGCACTGGTGGGAGTTGAGGTTGAAGAAGGAATGCAATTCATCTAGTAGGGTTTTTTAGATGATCAAAAATTTTGTAGATTTTGCATTTTACTCTAACTTAGAAAGCCTTTAGCGCTGTTGTTTAGAAGTGTGAAATGTCATCCTTTGGAATTAGACAGAGTATTCTAGGTATTCTAAGGTCTTCCAAATGATGGGATTATAGGCATGAACCATCATATTCAGCAAATCCAGTTTATTGGATGTGAACTATGAGAAAGGGAAGGGCCAAAGATGGTTTCAAAATGTATTTTGTAGAAGGAACTTTCATTCTATTGAGCAACGGGAGAACTATAAAGTCCAAATTTGACTGAGTGGGTGGAAATAAAGAGTTTGATTTCGGCATGTTAACTTTGCATATTAGTAGAATTGTTAAGCAGGTAGTGGATATGTTAAGTCTGGAACTGAGACAGGTAGGTTAGGTAATTCATCCATGGCTACAGAGTTAATCATGGGAGGATAAGATTTGAATCTATGCCTGGCTCCTGTGGTCTCATCCTTAACTATTAATCACATTCCAAATTGGAATTCTACACTGCCCCATATTGCTATGTTAAGCATGTGTTTCTTTTTTAAAAAAATACTTTTTTTATTGTAAATTCATTGTATAGAGGGTTACAGTTACATGAGTAAGGTAATGAGTACATTTCCTATTGAGCATTGTTACCCCCTCCTTTGTATTTCCCTTATTATCCCTTCTCCCCTCCCCAACACCTCCCTCCTGCTTCTTCCCCCCCCCCCCACCCAAAGTTGTAAAGTTCATTTTCAACATAGTGTCTTGTATGTCTCATTGTTACAATGGGTCAACCTGTATCTTTGTTTTAGTATTTTGTTATTTCCCTTCCCCTCTCCAAATTAGAAAAAAGTATGTACAAGATTCAGGGCAGTAGAATCAAACACAGTGACAACAGGGGTTCTCTTTTTTTCTTGATTGCTAGCTTTCTCCTTTTTCTTGATTGCTTTCTTTCTTCTTTCTTTTTCTTTTTTTGTCTTTCCTTCCTTCTCTTACTTTCCCTTTATCTCTTCTTCTTTGTCTCTCTTTCTTTTTCTTGATTGCTTGCTTTCCTGCTTCTTTCTTTGTCTTTCCTTCCTTCTCTTGCCTTCCCTTTATCTCTCCTTCTTTGCCTTTCTTTTTCTCTTTCTTTCTTTCTTTCTTTCTTTCTTTCTTTCTTTCTTTCTTTCTTTCTTTCTTCCTTCCTTCCTTCCTTCTTTCTTTCTCTCTCTTTCTTTCCTTCTTTCTTTCTTTCTTTCTTTCTTTCTTTCTTTCTTTCTTTCTTCCTTTCTTCCTTTCTTCCTTTCTTCCTTTCTCTATTGCTCTTTCTTCCCTTTCTTTTCTTTCTTTCTTTCTTTTTTATTGTGAAAATACCATACAGAGGAGTTACAATTACATGGGCAAGATAATGAGTACATTTCTTTCTTTCTTTCTTTCTTTCTTTCTTTCTTTCTTTCTTTCTTTCTTTCTTTCTTTCTTTCTTTCTTTCTTTCTTTCTTTCTGTCTCTCTCTCTCTCTTCCTTCCTTCCTTTTTTCTATCTTTCTTTCTTTCCTTCTTTCTTTCTTTTTTCTCTCTCTGTCTCTCTTTCTCCCTCCCTCCCCTTTTTCTCTTTGTTTTCTTCCATTGTTTTCTCTCTTTCTCTCCTTCCTTTCTGTCTTTCCTGCTCCAGTGTTCCCTGCATAAATGTGTTTTCTAAACTATTATTTCACTTGCCATTTTGGAGGCAAAGTGACTAGTATAATACTATCATGGGCAGATTCAAATGCTCATAAATCAAACCATATACATAATTGTTTTGATCTCCTAATCAGAGTCCTAATTAGGAGAGATAGAGACTTTGAGTCCCTAAGAAAGAATTTTAGGTGGAAGGAAGAGGTTGAACACAACTCTTCTATATAACTTATTGATAAGCACCAAGTGATTGATTGATTTATACTGATTTATTGTCTATCTGATATTCATTTAACAGAATCTTATTATTTCATTTATTATTATTGATATTCAACATTCCTGATAAAAAAATTAACAATTACAAGAAAATTTAAAAAGTAGAAGAATCCCAGTGCTGGAATTCTTCTAGATTATAATCCACATGAGCATGCTCTTTCACTTTTGATTGGGTGACAACTTCTATCTGTGTCTAGGGACGTATTCAAAAATCGCCAATGGAAACACAGCTATAAGAATGCCTAACTTCTTTTTTTTTCATTAAAACTTTTTTTTATTGTGAAAATACTGTACAGAGGGGTTAAAATTACATGGGCAAGATAATGAGTACATTTCTTATCAAGCATTGTAGCCTCCTCCTTTGTTTCCCCTTCCCATCCCATCCTCCCCCCGCTAATTTGTGGAGGGGAAGGGGAAAAACTTCTTTTTTTAATTGTGAAAATACCGTACAGAGGGGTTACATGAGCAAGGTAATGAGTACATTTCTTATCAAGCATTGCTGCCTCCTCCTTTGTTTTCCCTTCCCATCTCTATCCAACCCTCTCCTCCCCCACGCAAAAGTTGTAAAGTTTGTTTTTCGACATAACGTCCTGTACATCTCATTGTTGCAATGGGTCCACCTGTATCCCTATTTAAACAATTTGTTTTTTCTGTTCCCCTCCAAAAATTATACCAACATCAAATACAGAGAAAACAGGGGTTATACTGTGGGGCAAGGACATGCAAAGCAACAAAGAAATCATCTTATAAATCTGTTAGAAACAATAGCAAGAAAGAAAAACCATTTGAATCCTTATCTTGGGGTTCATTTCGCCTAACATCAGCTTATCTGACCATTTCTGCTTGTCTCAGACATATGCTAGTTATGGAAAATAAGGGAAACCATGGTACCTATGTTTCTTTGGGCCTGGCTTACTTCACTTAATATACTTTTTTTCCCAAGTCTTTCCATTTATTAACACATGGGGCAATGTCATTCTTTCTGATGGAGGCATAGAATTCCATTGTGTATATATACCACATTTTCTTGATCCATTCATCTACTGAGGGACATCTGGGTTGGTTCCGTATCTTAGCTATGGCAAATAATGCTGCAATAAACATAGTTGTGCTGGTAGCTTTAGTATGGTCTTGTTTGTGATCAGAGAATGCCTAACTTCTTATCACAAGTCCTTCACTTTCCTCTCTAAAGTTAACCACTTTTGCACTCTTGAGGATACACAATCTTAGATATTTTAGATTCTTTCAGAATCATACCTTGGACATCATGCTTTTCTCACTCAATGGCATATAATTCTCACTGTTCCATAATTTTACACTTGGTTTTGTCTATAACTTGTAACATATCACTAAAAAAATAAATATAAAACTTGTATAAGTACTTATATACGCATCCTCCCATTCATTTAGGCTTCCTTCTAATGGATGCATGGGAGTACATACTGTTAAACAATATTCTTTCAAATTGTGGAAATGTAACAGAACTTCAAAAGACTTCCCACAAATTACTTAAAACACCACAAGGTGGGGACACCTGGTCATAAAGGCTTTCTCTGAGTTTGAGGTTTGTGTTCTGTGGGGGTTAAGACTATTTTACTGTATTTCTCTTGCTTCTTTATGTATCTTTTCCCATGTGTCTGGATTTCATTGTATTTATGTTCTAGTAATTACTTTATACCTCCTAATATGTTGGTTATATGGTCATGCTTTAGGATTCAGTGTGGAACAGTTGAAAGAATAGTAAGCAGAAATGACAGTCAGCTCTGGTTCTACCAGTGGAAACTTTCTCTTTGTAATTTCTTTACATCTAGAAGTATCAAATTCTCATTCTGTTATTCAGTTCTTTGTTTCATAGTCATTATCTAAAATTTTGTCTAAAATCTATTTGCAAGAATTTGGAAAGCACTATGAGGACTATGGGATATTGCAAAGATAAGTTAAATATTTCTTTGGCTCAGTTTAGTGTACAACACAGAAACAAAATCATTATATGACAGATTAAAAAGGAGCTCTAAGCTAACTGAACAAGTGAAACAAGAGAATATCTGAAGTATACATCTTTTTAAGTTTCCTGTCTTATTTTAATTGAACTTGTATTTCCTGAGGATCATTTGCATTCAAGGAGAGCAAACACAATGATTTCTTATTCTTCTTTTTCAAGAGGGAAAATGTTCAAGATTTTGTATAACAAACCATGCAATATATTGAACTGTTTCTCTCTAGCTATTACTCACCTATCAGTGGTGTTCTGAGAAGCAGACACACACTTCATTGTGATTAGTAAAGGGTAGGTGATGTAGCAGGCACAAGTCATCATGGTTGAGCCATGAGGGAGAGATCTCATCTGTCACTGAAGAAAGCCATGGTGAGAAAATAAGGTCTGGAGCTCAGCTAGGCTCCTAACTGCAAAGGAGCAAGGGCAAAAAGCCAGAGTCATAAAGAGAAATACACCACCTTTATGGGAATAGTAAAATGTAATGCCTCCTCAGAGTCCTACTCAATTTCAAAATAAATACAGAGTATTTGTTCAGCACTATTAGCATGCTTTTCTTCTATTCACCCAGCACTACTAAACGACATTATGTTCTTTAAAAATATATTTAAAATGATACATATTTAATTGAAAAATTTACATGTACATTGGAAAATATAAAAGTTTTAATGAAGGGAAGGTGAGTGAGATGACAGTTAATAGCCCATTGTCTGAAAGATTTTTAATATTGAAGTTCATGTGGTTTTGTAGTGATTGTTTATGTCAGGAAACACTGAGAAAATGACCTATTAACTTACAGAGCTGCATGTATTTGGTCAAAGTAAAATGGGATGTCACCAATCCATGTGGATCATTACAGAAACAAAACAAACTTTCAATTTTATATTTAATATGTTGTTATATTTTTTTAAAATTTAAGTTACAACACTAACAATTACAAATTGATAGCATTATTAGATTAAAAATGATTACATAACATAAATAATGTCTATTTGAGGCTTATAAACATGAATAATTTCTGAGCTTTAGTTTTCTCCTCTGCAAAGCAGAAGTAATAAGAATAATATGAGTGTATGTATACTAGAATTATTATGAAAAATAAAAAAATGGATTTTAAGGCTCAACTTTATGCCTGGCTTATGGTTATTGCTTAATTTGTGTTTAATTTTACTAAGTGATCTTTAAAGTCTACTGGATCTGAACCTTAAAACTGGTTAATGGATAGAAAAATAAGAATGTTACTACAAATAGAGATATTTTTCAAGATTTGCATATATTAAAGTATGGGTGTATTACTCTGTGTAAATGGCTCAATGAATGACTTCTATGGCTAAAATCTGGCAAACTAACGCTCTATTGTCTGGGCTCCAAGGTGTGATTCTGAGCATAATGAAAAATTTCTACATATATTTCATCAGAGTTGGTAAAATATTGTTGGATAGGTGTCTTTTGAAAGGGTCTAAAATGTGATTTTTATAAAAGTCAAGCCTTTGCATAGAGTCATTTGCTAAATAGCTCTGGCTCATCTTAGCAAATGACAGGATTGAAGTAATTATTAGAAAGCAACACATTGAAAAAGCAGTCTTGCTCTGAGCTGCACAAGCTTAGTTACAAAAATCTAAACATAAAATGCTTTCTGGCAGTGGTTCCCACCTTTTAACTTTTATTATATATATCTATCTATCTATATCTATCTATCTATCTATCTATCTATCTATCTATCTATCTATCTATCTATCTATCTATCTATCTATCTATCTATATATGGGGCACAGTGTGATATCTTGATACCTTCAATAAACTGTAGAATGACCAAATCTAGTTAATTAGCATAGCCATCATCACAAGTATTTTCTATTTCCTTGAAGTAAGAACATTTTAAATCCTTTCTTTTTTCTATTTTGAAATATATGTGTATTAATCTGATACACTTTCATTTAAATTCTGAACTTTGCCTGGTGGTGTTCTTTTTTGAACTCAGTATTCTCAGTTTCCTTCTTTCTTTTTTTTTTTCCTGCCCTTCTCTCTCCTGCAGGGAAAAGAGCAGTATGATACTTCTCTCTAGAGACTCTCCACCTCACATGGCCATATGGGTTTAATGTATAATTCATGAGAAGCAGCATGAGCTACAGATGATTCAAAAGAGAGCCTTCAAGGCTGGGCTCAGGAGGCATTCTTTAATAATAATTAGAAAATCAAACAGCATCTTGCTGTTGTTCTAGTCATTTCATTGCAGTGTAATAACCCTGATTCTAATAGACCCAGGGACCAATATATCACTTTAATGCAACCTTCCCAACACAATAATTGTGCAAATGCACTTGTTCATTAGTAATGGGTTCACTGTCCTCAGGAATTACCACTTAGATTTGATGGAAATCTATGGACATATCTCTAATTTGAGTTACATCACCAAGGTCAGGCAGAAACAAATTACTGTGAAGTGTAATTTTGATAATTTCTCATTATGTTACATTAAGGAACTCTGATAGGAGAAGTGGAATGGGAGAATTTTCACATTGCTTTTTGTCTTTTAAGAGATGACCTTTCTTTCTTATGGCCAAGAAGAAGTATACATTTTACTCTGCCACAATACACAATTTTTTTCTACATTTAATCCGACTTATTTTTTTCCTAAACTTTAAAGTAGCAGAATGTATACATATCTAATATATGTAGAGTCTCTTGTAAGTTACAAGCAAGAAACCAAAGCTGTTCTGCAAATGGATCTGTGTACTTGAGTTCGTGTGTGTGTGTGTGTGTGTGTGTGTGTGTGTGTGTGTGTGTGTGTGTTTTCAAAGTTAGTTCTGTAGTTATTTTGTAAACCTTGTGGGAAATTCATTCTTTATTTGAAGAAGTTGGTGCAGAAGTTTGCTATGATGAGCAGAAGTAAGGCTGTGTACCTTTGTATAGGGGACAATCCACCTCATTTATCTAGGAGTTGTGGCTAATTCTCTTTTGGTAATTTGTATCTGAAGATACATGCATAATTACTCTGTTACATTTAGAGGCAACAGCATTTGTTGCCATTATATGGACAATTACAAAGTAGAGAATTCTAAGTGTTAAAAAACAAAGTTGGAAATCAAAGAAAGGTTGGACAAATGGGATTGCATGAAGCTACAGAGCTTCTGCATGGCAAAGGACATAGCTAGCAAGATCAATAGAAAGCCCACAGATTGGGAGAAGGTCTTCACTATCCATATAATGGACAAGGGTCTCATATTTAAAGTATACTTAAAACTCAAAAAATTAAGTCACCCAAAAACAAATCCTCAAAGAAACAACCGCCTGATAAATAAGTGGGTTAAGACTTTTCTGAAGAGGAAATAAGAATGGCCAATAGACACATGAAGAAATGCTCTGGTTATAAAAGAAATGCAAATCAAAACAACATTCAGGTTCCACCTTACCCCAGTTAGAATGGATATAATCAAAAAAATCTAATAATGACAGATGTGGGGGAGGATGTGGCCAAAAGGGAAGCCTACTGCTTTGTTGGTGGGAATGTAAACTTGTTCAATCACTTTGGAAAGTAGTATGGAAGTCCCTCAAAAGACTCCACATAGAGCTCCCCTATGACCCAGCAATCCCACTTTTGGGCATTTACCCAAATGACCACAACCAATCTAGATGTCTCTCAGTAGATGAGTGGATCAAGAAAACTTGGTACATATATACAATAGAATTATATGCTTCCATCAGAAAGAATGACATTGCCCCATTAGGAAATGGAAAGGCATGGAAAAAATCATATTAAGTGAAGTTACCTAGTCACAAAGAAATTTAGGTACCATGATTTTTCTTATTTGCAATAATTTATATGTATATTATCCTATATATATGATAATCTTATCAGATGAGCTGAAAAGCTCAAAAAACCATGAACAAATGACCATATAAGGTGATGCTAAGTGAAATGAACCCCAAGATATAGACACAAGAGTTCTGTCTTTATTGTTATTGTTTTAAATGTACCATGTGATCTTATTTGCTGTTGTTGTTGTTGTTTCCTTTGTATGTTCTTTCCCCGATGGCACATCCCCTGTTGTCACTGTACTTGATTTTGATACCCTACATCTTGTATATACATTTGTCTAATCTGGGGAGGGAAGGGGAATAACAAAATGCTGGAACAAGGACACAAGATGACCCAATGCAACAAAGATACCCACAGGACAGTATATTGGAAATGAACTTTACAACTTCAGGCAGCGAGGGGCGAGGGGAGATAGGAGTGTGGGAAGTGGGGGAGGGAAGGGATGGTGGAACAACAAGAAGGAAGGGAAGGGGTAACAATGATGGACAAGTAATATAGTCATTGCCTTACTCATGTAACAGTAAACTCTCTGTACAACATCTTAACAATAAAATTAAAAAAGTGAAGTTGGAAGATAATGTAGATCCTATAGCATTATAAAACCATGAACTTAATCATGTCAAACCTAGCTGGTGAAACTTATTTTGTGTAGGAGACTAGGAGGACAAAGTTAACAACCACATATAATATTTGAGCTCCATCACATGGATATTCAATCTCTGCTTCATAATTCTAGTGTCTTAGAGTTTTTGTCTTTTGGTATCTATTTCTGTAATGAATGGCTTAATTAATTGTACAAGTTTCCATTTACAAATTTTCTTTTACTGAATTTGCTTTCTTCATTTCTTGTTCATGTTGTCAGAGGCAAATCATTAATTGTCACATTTTTAATCTGTAATGTAATAAATGGATTTCTAAAACACTTGATGTTTCTAGAAGAAAGACATTTTTATATTATGTCACAAATGAGTAGGAAAGAAAAGATCATTTATTGTTGGTATTAGGCAACCTGGCTTTCTATATAAACTTCACAAAAAATGTATACTTAATGCCTACAAGCAAAAGTGATTGTACAAATGCAATAGAGGAAAATTCAGGAAAATGTTTTTATGACTTACGAGTCACAATGATATGTCTTCCTAAAAAGACATTTAAACTATAAAGCATAAGAGGGAAACATTGTATTTTATTATATAAAGGTATGTTTAATGAAAGACACAACAAAGACAATACATAGAAAACTCAATGGTAGAGATGGGTAAATGTAAGATGTGAACAAAATTTTAAAAGTGAACAAAGCTTTAAAAAGAAAATGACACAAGGTTTGAAAATCCTCTTATATAAAGGAATTCAAGAAGACAAAAGAAACCAAAAATTATTTGTAATGCTATTTTGCTAACCATGCAAATGAAAAGAATGGTGACTTATTTTTTTTAACTGTATTACAAGTCAAAGCTAAGTAATGCCACAGATTGACTGGGCTGTAGAGATACAGTAAGTTGTATGTATTGCTGGAGGGAGAAAAAAAATGAATGCAGCCATTCAGAAGAACAAATATGAGCTTAATGAAGAAAATGTTCTCCAACTTTAAGTCTAGATTGATTTTTTCCATAATGGATATCTCAAAGGAAGTCTCACACATATCCCTAAGGACAGATCCAAGGATGCTCATTGCTGTATCATTTGTGGTGATAGTGGTTAAACCAATGACCACTGGGCCAAGCAGACAATAGGGTGTGGTGTGTTTTCACCATGAAATAATTCACCGTGGCTAGAAATAATGCATTACGTTCCTTTAAAAATATAGATACATCCCATCATTTTAGTGCTTAGAGAAATAAAATACTCTGAATAAGACATAAAAAGCAATTTCCCTAAGAGATTTAATATATTTAACATTATAGTAAGACATACACACAAAAAAGAAATACACCAAACAGAATGGAATATCTGGCTAGAGAGAAAGAGAGAGTAGTGAATAAGTGGGCAGGAAGGAAAGAAAATCAAATAAGTAAAGCAAAATAAAAGACTTTTATATGGCCCAATGTTAATAACACGCCATAAACTATGAAGCTTGATTAACAGACCCTCTGCACCTGAGGATCCAAGGGAAAAAATTACCTCATAACTGATCTTGAGAGTGCTTGAGGGCCTTTTGAATCATTCAAGATATTATAAATATGCTTAGTATGAGTGGCATTCATTCTAGACGTTTGATATAGAATACTACACATGAATAAAAAGAACTTAGTAAATTTGAACGTAGTAAAAAACTGTTAAGCTCATCAAATACTCTGGCGCATGATAAAAATTTTTCCTAGATACATATATTTAAAAGAACAAAGTGAATAAGTTGCTCTAAAAATGTTGTCATTTTCTCACAGTACTTTTCACTGTTTGCATTCAACTTTATCTGGGAACTGGTCATTTTAAAATTGTTACCTCTTCTGTTCCTAAAATACCTTTTACCCTATTATGTAGAATGCAATAAGCCAGAAGCCATTGCCTTAAAAATAATCACTTATTTCTGTTACTAATCTTCTACACTATTGTTAAATGGAACCATTATAATTTTTTTCATATTCCTGGACACATGGTCTAAGCCATTTGCAAAAGGCTCCAGGCTCAGAAAGGACCCAGGCTTGTTTTCACATTTCAAAGTTACCATACTGAAACGTATTGATTTTTTTCGTTCGAGCAAGGGGCTCCATATTTTCATTATGCACAGGACTCTCAACTTAGGTAGCTAGTCTGACATAGATCTAGAATTCACTCTATTCAACACTGCTTTATTGAATAAAGGAGAAGGTAACAATGCTGAATAGGAAATGTACTCATTACCTTACTCATGTAACTGTAACCCCTCTGTACAGTAATTTTACAATAAAAACATATTTAAAAAAGAAGACAGAAGGAAGGAATGGGTAGGAGAGGGTTAGGTGAGATTATTGAAAGAGGTGACATTGATCAAGGCATATTGTATTCATAAGCTGCTTTGTAAATGGAAACTCATTTGCGCAACTAAGGATAATTTTTAAATGTTAGAAAAAGGCATTCTTTATAATTAATTGCAGAGCCTTGGCAGTATAAAATTTAAAGTGCCCAAGATACAGTCCAAAATGATCAGCATATAAAGAACCAGAAAAATGTCATCAGTTTCCCTAAGGTAAACCAATTGAACTGAGATAAACTATATGTTATTTTTTTATTACACAAAAATTATAGTAATTGTAAATGTTATATTCAGTGAGGAAAAGAAAAATATTCATATAATGAAACAATGGGAAATAATAGAAATTGTTAACATAACAAAGGCAAATGTAAATCTTATAACTAAAATTATAGTTGATAGAATTGTGAGATTCACTGAAAACTTTATAGCAGAATGAAGATGATAAGGAGAAGGATATGTATACAGGGTAATAGAGCAAAAGGAACTATTCTTTCTGAAAAATATGAAAATAAAAGATTAGGGAAATATAAGTATTAGGAATCTGTGGGATCATGTTCAAGGGTAACTGGGTTTTCAAAATCCTGGTAGGTAAAGGTATGGATTCATAAATTTCAGAACTTCAACTTCCCAAATAGTGTCGGTATGAGGAAAGTTACACTTGAATAAATCAAAGCCAAATTGTTGGAAACTAAACATGAAGGGTCATATTTCAAAGCAGAACAAAATTAGAAAAATAACATAAATAGAAGAGACTTGAATGACCACAAGGATTGCTCATCAGGAATGATGAAGACTAGAAGATAAGAAATGATAACTTTAGTTCTCTGGGAGAACTAACACTATCAATCTAATTCTACATAAAGTAAAATTATCCAGGCTGGGAAGGTGGCTCAGTGGTAGAGTGTTTGCCTTGCAAGCATTAGGCCCTGGGTTCAATTCCTTAGCACCACATAAGCAGAAAAAAGACAGAAGTGGTGCTATGGCTCAAAGGTAGAGTGCTAGCCTTGACTAAAGAGCTGAGGGACAGCACCCAGGCCCAGAGTTCAGGCCCCACGACTGACCAAAAAAAAAAAAAAAAAAGTAAAATTATCCTTTAAACCTTAAGGTGAAGCCAGGTACTTGCGGTTTGAACCTGTAATTCTAACTACTCCTAAAGCTAGCTAGCATGCTGATCTGAGGATCAAGGTTTGAAGCAAGCCTAGGCAGGAAAGTCTGGTACTCTTATTTCTAATTAACCACCCAAGATCCAGAAGTGGAGCTGAGGCTCAAGTAATAAGAGCAAAAATTCTGGGGGATAGAACTCAGGTGCTGAGTTCAAACTCTAGAAGGGACACACACACAAAAATGAAGGTGAAACAAAGACATTTTGCATAAAGAAAACCAAGAAATGTGCATTCACCAGACCTTTTTTTAATAAATACTAAACAAAAGTAATGGAAATTGTGCCAGAGAGAAAGGTGAATTCAGTGACAACAAAAAGTACCATCAGAAGTGTTAATTACACTTTAAGAAAATAAATATCCCAAATACTTATAAAGGAAAATTAACCTAGTTAACATCATGATATGTATGGTCTGATTTAGAAAATCAACAAAAATTAGAAAACCAGTACTTAAATATCATCTGTAGCATAACAACATAGACCAATGAGTACCTGCTTCTTGCTGTTTTATTTTGCTGAATTTTGGCATTTTTAAGTGTTAATTATTTACTGACTAGCATTTATCTGTGAAGAAGCATGCCAAGACTTGGAAAGAATTTCTAGAAAAGATGCAAAGGAACAGTACCTAATATCTGTTCAGGGCTTGGAATAATGCTTTTTCCTATCAGTGGAAAATTTCATGATACATGAAAATAAAGAGAATATTCAAATATCACTTGTCTCAGTAATGGGAAATATTTCACTCTAGACTAAACACTGTTGTGGTGTCATCTATCAACTTTTAAACAAGATGAGTAATGATCAAACTACTTCCAAGTTATTTAGCTGTGTCCTAAGGGAAATATTGATAAAAATACAACATATCTAATATATCTTCGTTGGTAAGATGAAATTATATCTAGTACTTAACCAAAAATTACCAGGCATACAAAGTAGGAGAAAGAAAAAATCAAACCATTTTAGAACTGTTGCAGATAAAAATGAACTGGCAAGAATATTTAAAATGACTTAGAATTATGTTTTACAAGTTCAAAAAGTTGAGGGGACATCAAATTCTATAAATACCTGAGATATTATTTCTCATTTGTATGTACATTTACATATATGCAAATCCTAAAAAGAAATCAATAAATTAATCTAATTTACTACCCCATTTATAATAACTGCCAAGATTATACGCTTAGGAATAAGCCTAACCAAGTAGGTAAAAGGCTGGTATCTTGAAAGATCCACTTTTTGATACTTTATACATGAAGATATGTACATAACAATTTTAGAACACTGATGAAAAAAGATACTAATATTTGGTTATGGTTGTGCATATCTGTATCAGAGCATTTACAAGCCCATGGCAAGAGAATTTTGAGTTTAAGGCCACTCTGGGTGACACTCTGGCTTTAAAAAATAAGACATAAATAGTGGAAAACTATTCGATATTAGTAGATTTTTAAAAGTAAATATTGTTAAAATAGTCATATTATGCAACTATGGATGACATAATCCCTGTCAAAATCCAAGTAAATGTTTCAAAGAAATAGAAGAAAACAATTACCAAATTTGTATGGAGGCACAAAAGGCTTCAAGTACCCAGAAAAACCTTGAGTAAAAAGAACAAAGCTGAAGGTATTATCCCACAAGACTTCAACGTGTAGTACAAAATCATAGTAATCAGAAAAAGCATTGCTCTGGCATCAAAAAAAGGCCCATCATCCAATGAAATGGAAGACAAATCTAAGAAATAAATCTATGCAATTACACCCAATTGATTTCCCATGAAGTTGTAAAGAACACAACACAGAGAACCTGTTCAATAAATGATGTTAAGAAACGAGCTATTCTAGTGCAGAAGAATAAAAAGAGACCCTAATCTCACATCACAACCAAAAGAGATTAAAGACTTTCAGTGAGAGGTTAGAAGGGGAAAAACTGGGAGAAAATGAGGGGTGACACTGTTCAAAAAGAAATGTACTCATTATCTGACTTAAACTGTGACTCCTCTGTATATCATCTTTACAATAAAAAATGCTCATATGTATAAATAGTATAAGTTTTAAAATGTCTTCATCACAATGTTGAAATATTTAGATACAAATAAAGATAATACTTTTTCACACCTAAAAAAAAGGAAAAAGACTTTCAATGATTCTGGCACTAGTGGCTCACACCTGTAATCCTGGCTACTCAGGAGGCTGAGATCTGAAGATCTCAGTTTGAGGTCAGTCCTGGAAGGAAAACCTGTGAGATTCTTATCTCCAATTAACTATCAAGAAAGCTGAAAGTGGAGCTGTGGTTCAAATGGTAAAAGCTATTGCCTATGTATTTTGGTCGTATAAAAAATTTGTTAAAATAAACTCCCAGGAAATGCAAACAAGAGGATTTTTTCTTTGGTGTTTCTGCTTTCTTTTTTTCTTGTTTGTTCATTTATCTGTCTCATAGGTAAGGGAGAAACAGAAATGGAGGGAAAAAGGTCAACAAATGTATCAGTGGTACTCAGTAAACATTATTTTGAAAAAGAACTACACAACTTGTGGGTGGGGATGGGAGGGAAAAATGGGAGTGAGGGAAGGGAGGACAATGTCTAAAAAGAAATGTACTCATTGCCTGACTGGTATAATTGTAACTCCTCTGTACATCACCTTACAAAAAAACACACACACACACACACAATAAAACCCATTTACACTGTATTTGATGTCAGTGCCCTGGATCTTGTATATACAATTTGGGGATGGAAGAGAAAAAACAAACTGCTTAAATAAGGATACAGGTTGACCCATTGTAACAATGAGATGTACAAAACACTATGTTGAAAACGAACTTTACAACCTAGGTGGTGGTGGGGGGTAGCTGTGGAGGTGGGAGGGAAGGGATGGTAGGGGGAAAACAAAGGAGGAGGCAACAATGCTCAATAGGAAATGTTCTCATTACCTTGCTCATGTAACTATAACCCCTCTGTACAGCATTTTTACAATAAAAACATAGGGAAAAAAAGAACACCTCAGGGACAGTGCCCAGGTCCTGAGTTTAAGCCCAGGATAGCACGCGCGCGCGCACACACACACACACACACACACACTTTAAGTTTCAGAACAAGAAACTATGAACTTAGTAGGAAAAAGCATAGTAGGAAAGGTTGATGACATATATCTAGGAGATGTTTTTGAATATAACCTGAAAAGCACAGAAAACTTAAAAAAAACAGACACGTGAGATTGTTACACTGAAAAATTCTGCACCACAAAGGAAGTAATCCATAGAGTGAATATATATGAATACATATACACAACGCTGTTATATGCATGCTATATATATGCACATATTTATATATAGGTGTATACATATATATATACACAGTGGTTATGATTGTGGAACATAATTATACAGTAGTTATAATTGTGGAACAGTATGTGGAGATTGAGGGGAGGAAAAGAGAAAAATATATCAGGGAGTAAACAATAGTAAAATGCATTAAATCTATAAATGGAGATAGCAAAATAAAACAGACTTAAATCTGTTGAATAATAGGAGGTAGTAGAGATAGAGATAGTGAAAATATATAAAAGAATCAATATGATTAAAGAACTGTATCTGCATGTGTGAAATACTACCTTGAAACTCTTTTTGGAAATCAACATGTACTAAGAAATAAATGAAATGTTAGGTATACAAAACAGGTTCTGCCAGGAGTGCAGGAGTCTGGGCAATAGTAGAAGTAGAGAGAACAAGTGTGAAACAAAATGTGTGAAGTTTGGTGAAATTGGTCTGAGGAGAGGGAGAGGAAATAAGGAATAGTGACTGGGAAGCTAATTGGACTACATCAGGTTGCAAAGATAGAAGCATATTTATGCTTTCCAAAATGACAGTGCATTCATTAAAGATATATGAAAAAGAAAAGAAGCAAAGGGAGACCTGTAAAAAGTGATCTCCAGCAAAAGAATGGTCATCTACTCTCTCAGAATGTTGTCACACCACTGACCACTCTCTAGTACTGTCTCTTATTTACACATGATTATCATTCAGTCCTGGGCATGCCACCTCCTCAAGATATTCTTGGAAAGTAGATAGTTACCATTGACACAGGCCTTGGTTGGATTTCAGTCATTTGGGATTGTAGGGTTTGGAAAGCACTATCACAGGAAAAGAAATGAAGTGGGAATAATTTTTTTTCAGGTGCAAATTGGAGACTGGCAAACATTCAGTCTTTCTTAAATACAAAACTACAGCTGCCCACCTCCATTGCTGATTTAGTAGGAGAAGAAATACTAATAAAACTTGAGATTCATGGATATGTGGAACTTAATATTTTATAAGGCATCTTGATCTATGAGACCATTTTTCTGTCTGGGCTTAAATCCTGACTTGGCATTTTATCAGCTGTATGACCTAGCTAAATTATTTTGGCTCCTTACAGAATAGGTCTGATGCTATTCGTCTTAGGAAAGTGTTGTTAGGATTAAATAAGTGAATACACTTCCTATTTTTCAGGTTATATTAAAAATCCTATTACTGATATTATTATTATAAATTTAGAAATGCATTTTTCTATTTCCTTATAATCACTCATAATTTTCCACAATTTGCAAAGTCTATACAAGTAAATTTTTATACCTACCGTGTATGTAAAATATTTTTATTTTAGTATTTCTTTCAATATCTCTAGCTATCCCTATATCTTATCTGAGGTTTCCTTTTCTCAAGATTGCTTGAAGTTGTTTGAAAGAAGGAGAAGAGCATGTGTTATATTTTTAGCAAGCATCTGAGGCAACAGGCATTTGTTTCATAATTGTTGAATGGAATTGGGTTCAATCAAGACATTATGAACTTGGAAACACAAGTTCTGGTTTTGATCCTTTTGTTTGTCACCTAGAGGTATCACTGAGCCCATCATTAGATTACTCTGAGCTTCAGGTCACTCATCTTTAAATGGGACAATTCAAGCCCCATAGAATCATAAGTATTTTTTTATTAATTTTTTATTGTCAAGGTGATATACAGAAGGGTTACAGTTACATAAGGTAATAAGTACATTTCTTGTCAAACTTGTTACCCCCTTCCTCATTTTTCTCCTACCTTCTCCCCCACCCCCAAGTTGTATAGATCATTTCCAACATATTGTCTTGTGCATATCACTGTTGCATTGGTTCTCCCCTTACCCTTTGTTTCACCATTCTGTTGTTCCCCTTCCCTTCGCTAACTCAAATAAATGTATATACAATACCAGGGCACCAAAATCAAATACAGTGGTAACAGTGGATATGCCATAGGGGGAAGAAAAGATATAAGAAACAAAAAATCACATAGTACATTAAAAACAACAACAAAGTAAAACCTCTTGTGTCCATGTCTTGCATTGTTGGTGGGAGTATAAACTTGTTCAGTCATTCTGGAAAGCAGAAGACTCAAAAGAGAGAGCTCATAGAGAGCTCCCCTATAACCCAGCAATCCTACTTCTGGTCATTTACCCAATCACAAACAAGGCCATCCTAAAGCTACCAGCACAACTATGTTTATCATATTATTCACCTTAGCTAAGATATGGAACCAACCCAGATGCCCCTCAGTAGATGAATGGATCAAGAAAATGTGATATATGTAGTGTATATTTATATACTATATTTATATACAGTATATATAATATATATATGTAAATATACAATGGAATTCTATGCCTCCATCAGAAAGAACAACACTGTTCAGTTTGTTAGGAAATGGAAAGACTTGGAAAAAATCATATTAAGCGAAGTAAGCCAGACCCAAAGAAACATAGGTTCCATGGTTTCCTTTATTTGCAATAATTAGTATACATCTAGTATAATCTTAACAGATGGGCAGAATAGTTCAATAGCTATGTTCATATGACCATATAAGATGATATTAAATGAGTCATAAGTATTAAAAGTAAGGTAAATGAAACAGGATGTTGGTGTCTCACACCTGTAATCCTAGCTACTCTGGAGGCTGAGATCTGAGGATTGATGTTTTAACCTAGCTCTGGCAGGTAAGACTTTGAGACTCTTATCTCCAATAAAATACTCAGAAAAAGCCAGAAGTAGGTGCTGTGGCTCAAGTGGTAGAGTGCTAGCCTTGAGCACAAAGAGGCTTAGCTACAGTGCCCAGGTCTTGAGTTCAAGCCCCACAAGTGATCAAAAAAAAAAAAAGTAAGGTAAATGACTATAGAGCTATCTACATATTAAGTATGACTAGTTTTATTTTCTACCAGTTATTATCCTTTATTTTGAGTCCTAGTTAGAAAATATTACAAGATTATAAATATTTTTCAAAGTTTCAGGACCAACTGACCTATCAGTAATAGTACTTTCTTTCTCTCTTTCCACCTGGCCTATGGCTTATTCATTCCTGGATTTCCTCCTCTGAAGATGATGGAGTACAGAGGAGATCAACCATTAAATTGTGTGTTCCCTCTCTTTTTTAACTTTATATCTTCCTCTTTGAAAACAACACACACCAAAGGGACATACTGAATAATTCTGCCATTGTTACTTTATATTATTCCACTGTAGTCCATCCACATTATCCTGCTCAGGGTAGACAAGCTTCATTTCATTTAATCTGGATATTGCATGTGGAAACAAAATACATTTGGAGTGACATCTGATCCCATTATAGACAGAATAAAGAAACGATTCCTAGCCAGTTGCAAATGCCACATAAAAGAACAAAATTTTAGGAATATTTTTCCCCATCATTCTGTAACATATTTTTAGTGTACATTATTTTTCTCAATTGTGATTCATTCGGGCCTTTCCTACTATGAAAAGATCAATCATCATAACATACATGTTTTAAACAATGGCTGGTGAGGAAAAGATTCAGGAATGTTAGACTTCTGCATTAAAACTTGGGCTTAAGGGAACAAAACAATTTTATTCTTCTTATATTCATTGTTACAGAACACTGTCCTTTTTCCCTCCCTCCCTCCCTCCCTTCCTCCCTCCCTTTCTTCCTTCCTTCCTTCCTTCCTTCCTTCCTTCCTTCCTTCCTTCCTTCCTTCCTTCCTTCCTTCCTTCCTTCCTGTCAGTTGTTGGGGGCCTTGAACTCAGGTCCTGGGTGCTGTCCTGAGCTTTTCTTTTGCTCAAGGCTACCCCTCTGAACCACAGCTATACTTCTGGTTTTCTGGTAGTTAATTGGAGTAGTTTTGATAAAGGAATAATGCCCCAAATACATATTCTTTCTTGGGTAGGTAAGGATACCATTTGAAACTCTTGGACCAGTGTGCCCACAGGAAAGATCATATTGAAGGTGAGGGGAAGTTGTTTTTCTGAATCTTACTTCTTTTTATAAAGAGATTTTAGCGCTCTCTGGTAATTCTTATACTAATTAAGATAGAGGAGTAAGTGCTTATCTTAGATACAAAGCAGTTGAATCAGTGAATTTTATCTCCTGGTTAGTCTTTAGAAATTAAATTAATTGTATATTTGATGTTGTGCAAACTAATCAATGACTTGTGATTCTAATATATTGATTTATCAAGTGAGCATTAAGCAGTTTTGAACTCTCAAGTTTTTAATAATGTAATTTTTAAAAATGTTGACAAATCTTTAATGATTTTGGAGACTTCATTTTAAATCAGTAAATCTGCCAAAATTATAAACCATTTCATTGGGTTTTTCATCAGCATTTACCTCAAGGCTGTAAGGTTTATTCTCTGTGAAATGGGAAATGAAAATAGGATTTTTAGAAATTGGAATATCATCTATATGGAAAGGTTTAATCACTTTACTATTTTTTTCAGGTGACTAATAAGACAAAATATCATTTAATATACTGTAGAATCATTATCAGGATACTCATATATGACATTTCATAAGCATTTTAGAGATATAACAATATAGCTTAGGAGGACACAGAGAAAATACCTTGTTTTTTTAATATGATTTTTGGGGAAACTATACTGAAACTGATTTGAAAATATTTGTGTAGACTCAAGTAAAGGCAGCTTTTCAGTGGCCTGTCCTATCAAAAGAGACTTAAAATGGGTCTTTCAAGGATGAAATGAAGTGTCAGCTATAGGAAGATATTTAACTTTGGCTGCCTCTGAATTGAACCCAAACTGTCTCATTAACTTACATGACTTTATTCCTCTCACACTCATCTGCTATTATTACTATCAGACAGTGAACTCATAATGTACCCACAGTTTCACAATGGCAAATCAAGACCTGTGTGGAGTGCTTTCTTCTGAATTGTAAGGTATTTTGCAAATGACCATTTGAATTTTAAAAGATGGCTAGCTAAAATTTAGGATTCTTAATGTATTTTATGACAGTCTTAAACATTGTAGAGGATAATAGAATTTGGATTGTGATAAGTCAGTTTATAGTAGCTTATTGTTTCCATGACCAGAGATCAGAGCTGGGGAAAGCCCAGATTCTACAGTTGAAGCTGTGAACTAAATCAACATCAAATGCCTGGGGACATGTCAATTATTTTTAGTCAAGTATTCTTGTGTAATTGCAAAGTAAATAGATCACCTGGTACCCCATATGCTTAGGGTCCCTTAGCTCAGAACTGATGCCACTCTTTCTAATGAAGCTTGGGCTTTTTACCAATTAAATGTCTAGCCCTCATTTTTATCATACTGAAGACATAAATGTCCTTTGTAACTGAGGACATAGTTATTTTTTTATAAAGAGATAATGGCACTAATGTCACACAACTAAGTTCTAGTTCTTGCAAAGAACATTGGGAAGATATATGTGGTAGCCTTTGCTAAATATAAAGTAGTATGAGAAAGCAAGGCTCTATTGTTATAATTTGATAGAGCTGTAGTTAATATTTAATTTCAATCTCTTATGGAAGCATGGAAATCACCTGCCTGGTCTGTGGAACATAAGCTATTATCAACCTGGATTGGTTCCAGAACCTGGCCTGCCAGGCCTGAAGAGAAGAGGGAACAAAAAGAAGCTTCTCTGGATAATAGCAGCAAAACTTCCCTAACCAAATGAGGAATGTACTGCCAGAGGTCACTTAGATGCATTATGTTCCTTATTTACTGGTTGTTGTTTTTATCTGTTAAAGAATCCTCATTTAAAGTGAACCTCATTTAAAGTGAACTATGTTTATTGCAGCATTATTTACCATAGCTAAGATGTGGAACCAACCCAGATGCCCCTCAGTGGATGAATGGATCAAGAAAATGTGGTATATAAACACAGTGGAATTCTAGGCCTCCATCAGAAAGAATGGCATTGCCCCATTTGTTAGGAAATGGAAAGGCTTGGAAAAAATTATATAAAGTGAAGTAAGCCAGTCCCAAAGAAACAAATGTCCCATGGTTTCCCAAATTTGTTTTTAACACCGAGTGAAAGCTAGTCTGATTTAGGCAGAGGAAAGAGATTATAGTTTACTAGCTCAGGTTAATTTATTGTAAATTAATTGAAACATTCATTTGTGTATGTGATATTCAACCTCTCTATATAATCTTGCTGAAAAGTAGTGGGAATTTATGGAAGGAGAAGAATATTTACTTGGCTGAATTTTAATTTTCACCAGGCTTGTTGACTCAAATTGATGCACTGGAATCAGACAAAAGTCTTGTCTATCATCAATGCACCCTGGACTATGCCAGGTAAGCAGTAGGTACTCCATACACTTAACAAAATGAGTGCATGCCCTTCACCATAATATATAACCATAATATATTTGAACATTGTGCCTTCTGGCATTCTTGTCATTCTAGTGACATTGATTCAATGTTTGATATAAAAATTAAATCTCAGAATGTAAAGAAAAGCATCATTTTGTAGCCTTTTCATTAGTCCCAGTAATGAAATAAATTTTTATATTTAAAATACATAAAGTAATGTAGTAAAATACTTTGTACTTTGTAGTACTTTCTAAGGTACTTTAGAACAAAGACTAAAGAAAATGGTTCCAATATATAATCACTGTAAAAAAATCTGAAAGCATAAATATGAAATGCCAAATTGACAATAGATTTGATAGTAGAGATTACAATATGACATCCCAAGCACTTGGTTTTACATTGTTTCATCTTTT
Organism: Dipodomys merriami; assembly: GCF_024711535.1. Lineage (NCBI taxonomy): Eukaryota > Metazoa > Chordata > Mammalia > Rodentia > Heteromyidae > Dipodomys > Dipodomys merriami. Next base: position 6,925,143 of record NW_027203382.1, read on the forward strand.
TTTTTTAATTGTGAAAATACCATACTGAGGGGTTACAATTACACGGGCAAGGTAATGAGTACATTTCTTATCAAGCATTGTTGCCTCCTCCTTTGTTTCCCCTTCCCTTCCCTTCCCATCTCCCCCCACCCCCACCCCCATCCCCCTGGCCAAATTTGTAAAGTTTGTTTTTCGACCTAATGGCTTGTACATCTCATTGTTGCAATGGGTCCGCCTGTATCCCTATTTAAACAATTTGTTTTTTCCGTTCCCCTCCACAAATTATACCAACATCAAATACAATGAAAGCAGGGACTATACTGTGGGGAAGGGACATACAAAGCAATAAAGAAATCATCTTATATATATATATATATATATATATATATATATATATATGTTAGAAACAATTGCAAGAAGTCTTTGCATTTCCTAACAAATGGGGCAATGTCATTCTTTCTGATGGAGGCTTAGAATTCCATTGTGTATATATACCACATTTTCTTGATCCATTCTTCTACTGAGGCGCATCTGGGTTGGTTCCATATCTTAGCTATGGTAAATAATGCTGTAATAAACATAGTTGTGCTGGTAGCTTTAGTGTGGTCTTGTTTATGATTATTTAGGTACATGCCCAAAAGTGGAATTGCTGGGTCATAGGGGAGAGCTCTATGTTCAGTCTTTTGAAGAACCTCCATACTACTTTCCAAAGTGGTTGAACAAGTTTACTCTCCTACCAACAGTGCAGTAGAGTTCCCTTCTGTCCACATCCCATCCAGCATCTGTTGTTATTAGAGTTCTTGATTATAGCCATTCTAAGTGGGGTGAGGTGGAATCTCAATGTTGTTTTGATTTGCATTTCTTTTATGGTGAGAGAGGTTGAGCATTTCTTCATGCGTCTATTGGCCATCCTTCTTTCCTCTTCAGAGAAGTTTCTCTTTAAGTTTTTAGCCCACTTATTTATTGGGCAGTTGTTTCTTTGAGGATTTTTTGTTGAGGATTTAACTTTTTGAGTTCCAAGTATATTTTAGATATGAGACCCTTGTTCGTTGTATGGCTAGTGAAGATCTTCTCCCAATCCATGGGCTTTCTATTGATCTTGCTAGCTAAGGACATAAGATTTTATGTCTGTAAACTTATCTAAAAATATAATATATGTAACTCCTTAGCACAGTACAGCAAGAAAAGAAGAAAAGGAGCTGTCCTAAAAGTGTTATGTAATTTGAGATATACATATGTTGAATCTCCTTACTAAAGAAATAGCCTTCTTGAAGAGGTTTGTCTGTCTCCAATTTCTTGTTTACCCCACAATGCATCATGCTACCATAGCATAATTTTCTTGGTACATAACAAGCTAATTTCCAAGGACAACTGTTTTTCAAGTGGAGTTTTGGGAACACTTAAAAGTCCTTCAACTACTTTCATGGAATCTAAAAGTTCAAAATTATTTTATAGCAATGATAGGATATTTTATGTCCTTTTCATTCTACAAGTGTGCTGTGGAGTTTACCAGAAGATACATAGCTAGTGATTTTTGTAGCAGATTAACTGAATAGAGATAAGAATCTAAACACTCTGTCATAGCTGAACACTTAAGAGATTGTTGGAAAATGTAACACTTTTCTGTCTTGTAAGTATTGTCTGCCAGATAATCTTCCACTAATACTGGCACATACTGGGTTTATTATAGCTATTTCAAAATGAATGAATAAGAACATATTTATATATTTTTTAAATTAAATAAAGCTCCTTGGAGTCTCTGGAAACTTCTAAGACTGTAAGAAGATCCTGAGTTTAAAATGTAAGGATTTGCTGCTATCCAATAGGAAGTCATGCTTGCTGTGGATGTTATGAAAAGATAATGAAAATAAAGCAATCAAAAGATAATGATGGAGACACTGCAACAGTGTTGCTGCACTGGACAGGAAGCTTCTTTTCAATGAGAGGATGATGACAATAAAAATATCTTGCATACAGAAAATTAAGTTTGGATACTTATAACATCATGTTTTCCTTAACAAAACATACACTTCATACTATATATTTAGTTATGTCTACAGATTTGAAATTTACATGAATCTAAAGCTTAAAGTCCTGATTTTCATCCTTTACTTGCTCTTATATTTTATGTTCTGTCATTTACATATTTCTTTTTTTGGGGGGTCCAGTCGTGGGGCCTGTACTCTGGGCCTGGGTGCTGTCCCTCAGCTCTTCAGCTCAAGGCTAGCGCTCTACCACTTGAGCCACAGCGCCACTTCCAGCTCTTTTCTTTTTGCTTATGTGGTGCTGAGAAATGGAACCCAGGGCCTCATGCATGCAAGGCAAGCGCTCTACCACTGAGCCACCTTCCCAGCCCCCTCATTTACATATTTCTTACACCAACATGCAATTTCAAGACATGAAATACAGTATTTTCTACTCCTAAACACAGGCACTAGTAATACTTAACATTTGTTGAGTATATAACATGAGCTTAGCATTCTTCTCAATTCTTCAAACATATTAACTCACTAATTTCCTTGAAACATTCTGAAATAAACTGCTTCACAGGTGACAAAGTCTAAGATGTAGAGATTCAATTATAAACTCAGATTACTTAACAAATAAATAATGGAACAATGATTCATACAGAGCAATTGGATTCTTGAGCAACTCAGTAGCAGATAATCCTCTTCTATCAATAGCCCTCGTTGCTCTCCTACCCAAAAAGAGTGTTTTAAGTCTATCACTTGGAAGAGTCAAGGAGTTACTAACAATATTTCTAGTTGCAAAACTTATGTTTCCCAAGTAATGAACTACAGTGAAAACCAGAAAGTTGAATGCATGTGGTAGGTGGCTAACCAAACTTGATGAAATGAAGATTTAAAAAGAAAAGCTGGGCACTAGTGGCTCACACCTGTAATATTAGCTAATCAGGAGGCTAAGACCTAACGCCAAGCAGGAAAATCTGAGACTCATCGCTAATTACCTACCAAAAAAGAAAAAGAAAAGGAAAGGAAAGAAAAGAAAAAAAACAAAAAAGAAAGATCAGCACAGGCCCCAGCCCCTGAGTTAAAGCTTAGGATTGACATGCACGCACCTCATACACACTAAAAGACTGCCCTTCTTTTTTTCTTTTTTTTTTTTTATTGTGAAAATATTGTACAGAGGGGTTACAATTACATGGGCAAGATAATGAGTACATTTCTTATCAAGCATTGTAGCCTCCTCCTTTGTTTCCCCTTTCCATCCCTTTCCATCCTCCCCCCCATCCCCCCCCAATCCTCCCCACTTACCCCCCCCACACACACCAAAGTTGTAAAGTTTATTTTTTGACATAACGACTTGTACATCTCATTGTTGCAATGGGTCCACCTGTATCCCTATTTAAGACTGCCCTTCTTAATTTGGAAAAGATCTGTTCTTAGTTCAATCCTATAGCAATAAATACTTCAAAGAAAGATAATATGGTAGCTTTAGAGATTTGTACATATGCCTAATTTTCTTATCTCTTATAAATAAAATTATTTCCAGATAATCTAGCAAAGCCAATTATCCACTATCTTCTTAGGGTTTAACTCTGTGTTGTGACTGCCTCATTATATTCATTATAGTTTAGCTATACCTGAAAAAACAGTGAAATTAGTACACAGAAATGTGTATATAAAGATTCATGTTTCTTCCCAGCCCTCCAAAGCCATTCTGTTGAGAAATAGTATCACTCCTAATTAAAAATAGACCAGGGTAATAATATTATCATTAAGAGTCATTTTAAACAGTCTGCCAGGGGTTCCACTATAATACTTATTCCTACTTCTAGTATTTCACAGCAAGGTTATAGAAGAACATCTCCATTAAATACTTCTCTAATTTAAATTTTTCTCTTTGAAGTTTTTACAAAATGGCAAGACTTAGAAAAATGCCTCAGTGAGTCTATTCATTGAAACTCTTTTCAAATTGAAGCAAAAAATCTATTGACATTAACTACATTTTTCTCATAAATTCATCCATTTGAAATTCTCTTTTGTGATGCTCCAAATTTATTTTTATGATGTTCACATTCTGGAGAAAGATAATTATCTCAGGATATTATAGAAACTGTCCTTGGATTCTTATCCCTGAAATATGGCTATCATGCCTTTAAAGTTGTAAAAATATTAGCACATTCTCTTGAAAGAATAAATGAAAGCTAACATTTTAGAAAAAGTTTCTGTTCGTATGCAATTTGTATAAGTGAACTTGCATTGTGACATTTCCATAGATGACCACAATGTATCCCAATCACACTCACCCCTCACTTTTTATTTTATCTCATACTATGCTTCTACAACAACTGAAAAAGATTCATTTTTCTGTTATATGGGCAAATGAGAGTATTTTTAACCTTCCAAGTTAACCTTCCCTCTCCTGTTTATAACTCGCCTATACAAAAGAGAGACTGTTTTAGCTTCCTATCATTTATTGTAGTGTGTTTTAATTGTACCAAGGGATTTCATTCACAAATGCATTTAATAATGTTTTTATCCTCTTATTAAAATTTTTACTGTTTTCTCTTCCACTATCTACCATCTTCCACAAATCAAGTTTCCTTTTTTTTAAAAAAAATTATTGTTGCCTCTCAATAGATGAATGAATCAAGAAAACATGACACACACACACACACACACACACACACACACACACACACACACACACATATGGACAATGGAATTCTATGCCTCCATCAGAAAGAATGACATTACCCCACTTGTAAGGAAATGGGAAGACTTGGGGAAAATCATATTAAGTGAAGTAAGCCAGACCCAAAGTGACATAGGTCCCGTTTCCGTATTTGCAATAACTAGTACATGTGCAGGATAAGTAGGAAAGGTCAAAAGCTATGTACATATGACCATATGAGGTGATGTTAAGCAAAATGAATCCCAAATAGGGACACAAGAATTTTTTTCTCTTTCTTGCTATTGTTTCTAATGCATTAATAATGTACCATGTGATTTTTAATGTTTTTATTGTAAAAATACTGTATAGAGGGGTTACAGTTACATGAGCAAGGTAATGAGTACATTTCCTATCAAGCATTGTTCCCTCCTCCTTCGTTTTTCCCCTACCATCCCTTCCCTCCCACCTCCACAACTACATCCCCCTCCTCCCCGCCTAAATTGTAAAGTTCATTTTTCAACATAGTGTCTTGTACATGTCATTGTTACAATGGGTCAATCTGTATCCCTAGTTAAGCATTTTGTTTTTTCCCTTCCCCTCCCCAAATTAGACTGACATCAAATACAGTGAAAACAGGGGTTATAACATGGGGGAGGAACATACAAAGCAACAAAAAATCACATGGTACATTATAAATACATTAGAAACAATAGCAAGAAAGAAAAAACCACTTGTGTCCATATCTTGGGGTTCATTTCACTTAACATCATCTTATATTGTCATATGTACATAGCTTTTGACCTTTCCTGCTTGTCCCAGACATATACTAGTTATTGCAAATAAGGGAAACCATGGGACCTATGTTTCTTTGGGCCTGGCTTACTTCACTTCATATATTTTTTCCAAGTCTTTCTATTTCCTAACAAATGGGGCAATGTCATTCTTTCTGATGGAGGCATAGAATTCCATTTTGTGTATATACCACATTGTCTTGATCCATTCATCTACTGAGGGGCATCTGGGTTGGGAATAAGAATGGCCACATCTGTTGCTGGGCACCTCAGCTGATCCCAGAGTTTAGCTATTGTGAACACTGCTGTAAGAAACATGGGTATAAAAGTATGTTTGAAGTACATCGATTTGGTTATGCCCAATAATAGAATGAAAAAAAATACCCTGCAAATAGTACACACACACACACACACACACACACACACACACACACACACACACACACACACACACACACACACACACACACACACACACACACAGAGAAACACACTCCTCTGTTTCCATATCTTGGAGTTCATTTTGATTAGCATCATTTTATATGGTCATATGTACATGGCTATTGAACTATTGTGATCTTCTGCTACCCTAAATATAGTCTAGTTATTACAAATTAGGGAAACCGGGTTGGGAAGGTGGCTCAGTGGTAGAGGGTTTGCCTTGCATGCATGAGGCCCTGGGTTCGATTTCTCAGCATCACATAAGTAGAAAAGGCCAGAAGTAGTGCTATGACTCAGTTGGTAGAGTGCTAGCCTTGAGCTGAAGGGAGCTGAGGGACAGTGCCCAGGCCCAGAGTTCAGGCCCCAAGACTGACAAAAAAAAAAAAATTAGGGAAAACATGGAGCCTATATTTCTGGCTTGTTTCTGCCAATAGCAGCCTGTTTTTGTTTTGTTTTGTTTTGTTTTAAATCAATATGACTCTATAGTATAATTTGAAAGCTCTTACTATGATATTTCCAGTGTTGTTAATCACTAAGAATTGCTTTTTCTATTTTGGGTCACATGTTTTCACATGAGTTTTTGGATTGATGCTTCTATTTCTCTGAAGAATGATATTGGAACTTTGAGGGCTATTCCATTTTGGCATTATGGTCATTTATATAATATTATTTCTGCCATTTATATAATATTATTTCTTCTTCAATTTCCTTCTGAAAGGCTTTTATTGTAAAAGTATTTCACCTTCTTGGTTAAATTTATTCCTAGCTAATGTGAACAGGGTACTTTGAACAGATTATTATTCCTGACATTTTTCTCCACCTATTCATTTTTAGTAAAAACCTACTGATGTTGTATGTTGATTTTATATCCTGCTACATTTCAGGAAATGCTTTTCAGACCTAGAAGATTTTTGTTACTTTTGTTTTACATCCCTGGAGTCAAACCAATCTGATCATGGAGTATGATTTTTTTTAAAATTCAGTGTGCTAAGATCCTTATTGTGAAATTTGGATTTATGTTCATCTACAAGATTAGTCTATAATCCCTGTCTTTTTTTTGTCAGTGTAGGGCCTGAACTCTGGGCCTGGGCACTGTCCCTCTCAGCTCTTTAGCTCAAGGCTAGCACCCTACCACTTGAGCCACAGTACCACTTCCAGCTTTTTCTGCTTTTGTGGTGCTGAGGAATCAAACTCAGGACCTCATGAATGCAAGGCAAACACTCCACCACTGAGCCACCTTCCCAGCCTTCCAGGTCTTTTCACTTTTGTATCTTTGTCTTGTTTTGGAATGGATGCAATTAGGGACCAGGTTAAGAGGCATTGGGCTCTTATAGTGTTGTCTATTGAACTTCACTGTCCAATGTTACCTATAACTCATGGGATGCAGTTGGGTTGAGTTTGTTTGTCTACCACATTTCTCTAACAATTCTCTAGGGATTTAGGGGTAGGAACAGTTGTTTAGAAAAGTTTGACCATGAGAAAGATTGCTGAGTGGCATCATTCAACCATCCTCTGGGAGCTTCTCTTGTACAATAACTTTTTAAAAAGCAAAAATAAAATTTATTTTAATGCAATTTTTCTTAAGAATTGTTTATATTTAGGAAGTGGTGCTGTGGCTCAGGTGGTAGAATGCTCAGCTTGAGCTGAAGAGCTCAGAAACAATACCCAGGCCCAGAGTTCAAGCCCCATGACCTACAAAACAATAACAAACAAACAAACAAGAACTGTTTGTATTTATTTAAATGATATTCTCTTATTGGTTTGTGAGGATACCATTTCTAAGATTCAATGTTTTTCAAAAACAATAGGCAATTCTCCAAATGGATCTGAGAAAATGTGCAGATCTATCAATTGGAGCAAGAAGGGTGTGAAACCTCTCTGAAAATAACTGAGGCTTAGAAATAGTTTGCTTAGGCACTAAGCAAGAAAGTCTGCCTGATCCTTGAAACAGAGAGAATCAGAATAGGAATAATCTAACATATTTATAAGATTATTTCTTTGTTGCTTTGTATGTCCCTCCCCCACAGTATAACCCCTGCTTTCACTGTATTTGATGTCGGTATAATTTGTGGAGGGGAAGGGGAAAAACAAGTCATTTAAATAAGGATACAGGTGGACCCGTTGCAGCAATGAGAAGTACACGTTGTCATGTCGCAAACGAACTTTACAACTTTGGTCGGGGGGGGGGGGGGAGGATTGGGTGGGTGGGGAAGAGGGGGAAAGCTGGATAGGAATGGGAAGGGGAAACAAAGGAGGAGGCTACAATGCTTGATAAGAAATGTACTCATTATCTTGCCCATGTAATTGTAACACCTCTGTACAGTATTTTCACAATAAAAAATAAATAAATAAAATTCCCTGACTAAATATGAATAGGATGAAAAGTTAACAACAAAGCATAGCAGCAGGACAAGTCCAAGATGTTGCTGACTCCATAGCATTATACTCAATTCTTTGAGTCAACAAGATCAGAAAGACAAATATAAACATTGGATAGCACTTAACAATGTACCAGCTGAACTATTACTCTGAAGAAAGGTAATTAATGTGGAATAAAATTGGAAATTTCAAAGCTATTGAAAAAAAAGAGAAATGTACTCATTATCTTGCCCATGTAATTGTAACCCCTCTCTACAGTATTTTTACAATAAAAAAAAGATCTATAGTAGCCTGGTATTATGGATAAGGCCATCATAGCACCAGATCTCTTTAGGAGATAGGCGCTGACCCTAACCTACCGTAATAAACTTAGGTTAAGATCCAGTACCAGACAGCTAGTCAGAATCTCTGTGTAGCCCAGAGTGACCTGTACTATTATGTACCCTGGCCAAGTGTGTGAGGCTACCTAAATAAAACTGGCGCATTATCTGAGATGTGCATGGTGCTTCTATTGCCTCCTTCCCTGCTCATTTCCAGAATGGCTTTTCCTTGTCTTAATATCTCCAGTAAAATTCTACTTTCTATGTAGGTTCCCTCTAAGCATCTAACTTTAAAGTAGATACCTTTTATTCCCCTCACAGGAATTTTCTTAATTCCCATTATTCTAATAGCATTAAAATCAGTTTTACTTCTTTACCTTACTTAGGCTTTGTCAGGACAGGCCTTTTGTTAGTTTGTTTGCAACAATGTATTATATACCTAGCATAGTGACTGGCACATAGTGACTTAGCAGCTCTCAGTAAGGACCCTCTACTAAATAAGTAATGTACTACTTTTGTAACTGGCTAGTGAGTCACATAAAATGAGTAGAGACAAAATATATTAGCCCAAAGGAGCATCTAGCATTTTGTGTAGTCTATTGGCTCCAAGAAAGGACAAAGAAGGTGTCTTCAAAATGAAAGCAGGTATCTTATTTGGAAGAATTTTGTTTTTTCCTTTACAAACTAAGTAAATAAAGCAAGAGCTGAGATTGTTAGAACTCTTGTAATACATATTTAGTAGAGATCAGGCCAGAGGAGGTTTTGGATGAAATAAAAAGAAAGACAAAGAAGAAGAGACTAGAAATCCATGAGCCTTGACATTTTTGTGTATGTGTGCTTGTCCTGGTCTTGAATTCAGGCCCAATGCACTGTCCCTGAACTATTTTTGTTCCCAGCTAGTACTTTACACTTGATTCACTGCTCTACTTCCGACAATTTGGTGGTCAATTGGAGATAAGAGTCTCTGTAGTCTCAATAGCTGGCTTAGAACCATGATCCTAAGATCTCAGCCTGGTGAGTAGCTAGGATTATAGGCATAAGCCACCACCACCTAGCTCTGGTATTAGATTGCTTGGGTTGACATTTAATATCAAGGTCTACAAAGAAAGAAAGATGTGATAAAGAGTCCAGCATGCCCATTTCATTCAACGGAACCCAGGGATTATTGCAAATGTGTGCTATAATACTAAATTAGCTTGCTGTTTGTTATTTTTTCTGCTTTATGTTTTCTTTGCCCAAATAAAACATATAACAAGCAAACAAAATCAAAAGAGTAAGAGCACTCATGGCTTAGTATATACAAAGTGACTGAGACAGAACAGCTCTTCACTTAGAGGATCTTGATGACGGCTGTGGGTCGGGAAACCACAGAGGATGAGTCTGCAGCCTCACTGGCAAACTGGGTGAAGTCAGAATGGTGGGGGAAACCTCTACCATGTACTGAAAAGGAAATCCATAGCCCAACTCAGAGACGGAAGCTTTCAGGGGACCCATTTGCCACAGTATGATCTTCCCTTAAATATAATTTCGGTTGGTTAAATGCTGGTTGGGAAAGATAAGTGCCAAGAAGAATATTCTATGAAGCTATAGCATTTTTTTCCATTTGATTGTACGTTTGATATATTTTCATGCATTCTAAGTCTGTGTCACTCAGAATTCGGTGTTGAGATAATAAAAAGACAATTTCCTGATAGCTATATTAAACTCAGTAATCTTATTTCCTTTGCCTACATGATTTATTTCCAGCTTATTTTTGATAGCTGGAAAAATGGTGAAACATTTGTAGAGTTTGTTGAAGAAAAGTTCTTTGTTTTGCTTAGCACTCCTTTAGCATTACCTTTATGATGCCTCTCCTCTTGTTTTCCATCACATGCCACAGTTTTATAGTCTCAGATCTTCCTCACCTATTAGCTGTTTAAAAAAAAGTAGTTTCTATTCATACCAAGGCTGCTCAATTACTGCCTCTTGTTTCGTTTTTTTTTCCTCCTGGGGAATACAGAGTTTATAACTCTCCTTCACCAACTACTTAAATCTATGATTGTTCAGCATTTTCTAGTTGTAGTCTCCTTAACTTCTTTCCATTCTTATGGTAATCTTTGGATGGGCGGGGAGTGTGCTAATAATGTATAAGATTAAAAACGGCCCTGAAACATTGTATATATGATTATCTGAACTAGCAAAGGGAAAGGGAACAACAAAATGGTGAGACGAAGGATAAAGAGGAACCAATGAAACAGCGATACTCACAAGACAATTTGTTGGAAATGAACTTGACAACTTGGGGGAGGATTTGGGAGGGAAGGAAAGAGGGAGAAGAATGAGGGAGAGGGTAACAAGTTAGATAAGAAATGTACTCACTACCTTATGTATGCAACTGTAACCCCTCTGTAGACCACCTTGACAATAAAATTAAATTAAAAATATAGTGAATTCTTAAAAAAATAGTTACATTTAACTTTTCTTAGAAAAGAGAATTGGAGCCCAGTGCAGGTGGCTCATGCCTGGAATCCTAGCTACTCAGGAGGCTAAGATCTGAGGATCTCAGCTGAAAGCCAGCCCCAGCAGGAAAGTCCGTGAAACCCTTACCTCCAATTAACTACCAGAGAACTGGAAGTGGTGTTGTGGCTCAAGTGCTAGCGTTGAGCCTGAAGAGCACAGGGACAGCACCCAAGCCAGAGTTCGAGCCCCACAACTGACAAAATAGAAAAGAAAATTTAAGATCAATCAACAACCAAAGAATAACTTCTTTTTACAGTAATAAAGCTTCAATCCAGAGTTTTACACATGCTAGACAACCACTGTACCACTGAGCTACATCCCTAGCTCAGAAATTAATTTTTTTTGAGTTTTATACTGCATGGAAATTTTCCATGAAATGTTATTGTGAGGGAGGAGAAGATAAAATGTTTTGTCCTAAAAGATCCATTGTTTTAGCTTCTTCCTGTCAGTCTTAGGCCACTAAATATTCACTGTTTACTGAAAACACCTTGGAAGTGAGTATTTAATGTACCATTTGTGACTTTTAAGACCCCAAGCAAAACTGAAGCCTTTTTGGATGCAGTGATTTGTGACACTTGCTCCTTGGGAATCATGGAAACAGATGTTCTCAATACCACCCACGATGTTTATATCAACTCCAAAATGGAGAACTGAGGCAGCTTTCCAGAGAGAAAGTTGATCACAAAGCAACTTGAACCTCAATATTTTGATGTCATGAGGGGCTTCCAAACATGCAACTGTTCCTCTTGGTAAGTAAAATATTTAGTTTTGCTTTCATAGAGAAAAGTCAGGCATATAAATAAATGTATGGGTGTGGACCAAAACTGAGGTATTTACATCCAGTTGAAACAATGTTGAGTTAACAGGAAAAATATGGTCCAAGGTACATTATATACATATATGAAAATGTCATAATGAAACCAATTAATTATATAATAAACACTCATGAAAAAGAAAAAGTTCATTAAAAACTTTAATAATTACTTTTTTTTAGGTTAGGCAGATTCTTTAGAACTTTCTTAGGAGGAGGGGTAAAGGCAAATAAATAGTATAGAATTCATAGACACATGGAAGGTCTCATTTGATAAGCAAAGCAAAATAGATTTTATTTCGTGGACCATCCCTGGGGGACCCTATTTGTCCCAGCATCATTATTAACTACCCCCAACAGTCCCACTTAACTCTCAAATGTCTTCTGGCTTGAGTTGAATGATCATTCCACTTAAAGGTCATTGAATCCAGCACCAATTCAAATTGTTCTTTCAATGTGATTCTTTGAAGTATCAAAACCCCAAACAGATCTACCAAATTGGTATATGTGACCAGATATAAAAGGTATCATTAACCAAAGAACAAATTTCCCATTAAACAATTTGATACACATACACATAGACATGCACACACACATACTTGCATCTTGTGTTTTTGTATTATTATTTTTCTCTTTTTCATACTTTATTTTTTACAAAAACATGACTCTTGAAGTCTCTGGGTTTTAGTAAAAACTATTCTTCTCTAGTAGGCTAATGAATTATGGAATAAGGTAAGAAATAAGGTTGACAATAAATCTAAAAATCACTTATTGCTAATATTGGTGAGTTGTAAGAGGTAAGTTACTATGAGAAATGAGTAAGTTTCCTAATATTCTCAGGAATAGCAACATTGACAAGCAAGTTGCCCTGATTCCTGAGAGTTATGAGGGTTGTAGAGAGTTCCTGCTATTCATGGAAAAATCAGTTACTTGGGGGATGAATAAAAAGAGATAAAGGAAAGAGAGGGAGAGATTAGAGATAGAGAAGGTGGTGGTAGAAGAGCAGATAGAGTGAGAGAGGGAGAGAATAGGGAAGAATGAGAGAGGAAAGAAATATTAAAACGTAGAAGAGAATGAGAGGAGAGAAAAAAAGAGAAAGAAGTGGAGGGAAGGAGGGAAGGAGGATGGAAGGATGGAGGGTGCGAAGGAGAAAGAGAGAGAGAAAAAAACCCAAATGGGTATTATCTCAGTGATAGTACTTTTGTTCATGTTAATTCTCTCAATTTGGAATTTAACCCAAACAAGCCTCAAAAGTTAACTTGTCGGTGGGGATGGAGAGATCCAGGGAAGGGGCGGACATTGTTCAAAAAGAAATGTACTCTTTATCTGACGTAGGTAATTGTAACCTTTCTGTATATCACCTTTACAATACCAATAAATAAATTTAAAATTTATATATTTAATCTGACTTCATGGGTATTATTCTGAGTTTAGTAAAAGATCAAATTGAGTCAAACAGCAACAACAACAAAAAACGAGAAAGACAAAGAAATTAGAACAGAGTTTCAGTGATTCTCAGCATCTTAACTCCAGAAGAAAGGTGAAATTGACTTAGTTTATTCTAGGCTACTGTTTTTCCTAGTAAGTCTCAAACAGTAGAGGGACCATGTCTGAAGAATCACTAAAACCCATAGAAAGGAAAGTCAGAATTGGAGATTTTTTTTCTTTTCCATAGATCAATTTTAATTTTTATGGAGAAGAGAAAGAATACAAAACTATTTTAATAGGTTAGTTCTCATGATATCATGGTAAAGGCAAATTTTAGAAATTAATAATAGAATAATAGGAATTGTTTCTAAAAAAATAGATGAATTTTCTAGCCTTGTCATTGAGTGGGGAATTTGCTTAACACCAAATTCCCCAAACTTTTATAACACCAAATCCCCCCAACTTCTTCATCCTCCAAATTTACTCTTTTCCTTGGCCCACTTCTTCATTTTGATGCAAGTTTTATCATGAAATATTTAATGCAATTCTAAACAAATGATATCACTGGAGCTGGCTGCCAGTGGTTAGGATGATCTTGTTCATGAAATGCTGTGTGTGTGTGTGTGTGTGTGTGTGTGTGTGTGTGTGTGTGTGTGTGTGTGTGTGTGTGTGTGTGTGTGTGTGTGTGTTTGATGAGCAGTACTGTACCTGAAGATATTTCATTCTGCAGAGTGCTCACATCACTGGTGATCTTCCAGCGCACTGTTGGAATCAATTGCATTATCTGTCACAAATCATCGTGCCTACAGGGTGCTCATTCTCAGTCAAAATTACAGAGCTCTTATCTATTTGTGGGGAAAGTGAAAACAGGGGTGTGCTGATGAGTTTCAAAGTGAACACACTGATTCATTTCCAGAGAAGGGAAAGGTAAGAAGATGACATGTTTCCCATCAGTGGGCTGAGCCTTGGACAGTCAAAAGTACTTTCTATTTTACATTTAGATTAAATGCTCTTTTTCCCAGCAGCTGCCTGGTGATTACCGCAGAGGGGATTTTGATCAGCCTGGTGAGAGGGGTGATTGCATTTCCTCCTTATCCACGTGGTCTTTCTTTGGATTCTGAGATGTGAGCAGCCCTGGAAAGCAGGGTTGATAGCTTCTGTCACTTGCCCTTTCCAGTAACACTTCCTGTTAGATGGAATTGCAGGCTCAAAGGGGACATGGCTCTGAGAGGGGATTTTAGAATTCACCACCTTCTCAAAGGCAAAGTCAAATACTAGGGAATTAACCAAAGCATTTTACAAAAGCAAACAAATATTCAGTTAGTCATTTTTCATTTTATCTTATAATTCAAATGCCTTTGTGGTATTTTTTTTTTGTTTTTTTAATTCTGGCTCTCTCTTCAGTAAATAAAATGGTCAGAAACAATGAGCTTCTTTTGTTGAGTATAAAATGCATAATTTTCCTCTTGAATTCTTTTATCTTTTTCTTTTTCTTGTGTCCTGGCTTTTTTAATACGGTTTTTATTGTAAAAATGCTGTACAGAGGGGTTACAGTTACATGAGCAAGGTAATGAGTACATTTTTTTTTTATCAAGCATTGTTATCTCCTCCTTTGTTTTTCCTCTACCAGCCCTTACCTCCCACCTTCCCAACTACTCTCCACCCCATGCCAAAGTTGTAATGTTCATTTTCAACATAGTGTCTTATACATCTCATTGTTACAATGGGCTAACCTGTATCCCTGTATTTAAACATTTTGTTTTTTCCCCTCCCATCCCCAAATTAGAAAAATTTATATAAAAAATGCAGGGCACTGGAATCAAATACAATGAAAACAGGGGTTATACCGTGGGGGAGGAACATACCAAAGAAACAAAAAAAATTACATAATATATTATAAATACGTTAAAAACAATAGCAAGAAAGAAAAAACCATTTGTGTCCCTATCTTGGGGTTCATTTCCCTTAACAACATCTTATATTGTCATATGTACATAGCTTTTGACCTTTTCTGCTTGTCCTAAACTTATACTAGTTATTGCAAATAAGGGAAACCATGGGACCTATGTTTCTTTGGGCCTGGCTGGCTTCACTTAATATAATTTTTTCCTAGTCTTTCCATTTCCTCACAAATGGGAAGATGTCATTTTTTCTGATGGAGGCATAGAATTCCAATATATACATATACATATATATATGTATATATATCACATTTTTCTTGATCCATTCATCAGCTGAGGCATATATATACATATATATATTCCTATATATATCACATTTATATCACACACACACACACATATATATCACATTTTCTTGATCCATTCTTCTACTGAGGGGCATCTAGGTGGTTCCATATTTTAGCTATGGTAAATAATGCTGCAATAAACATAGTTTTGCTGGGAGCCTTAGTATGGCCTTGTTTGTGATTATTTGGGTAAATGCCCAAAAGTGGTATTGCTGGGTCATAGGGGAGAGCTCTATGTGCAGTCTTTTGAGGAACCTCCATACTACTTTCCAAAAGTGTTGAACAAGTTTACATTCCTACCAACAATGAAGTAGGGTTCCCTTCTGGCCACATACCTTCCAGCATCTGTTATTAGAGTTTTGATTATAGACATTCTAATTGGGGCGAGGTAGAATCTTAAGGTTGTTTTGATTTGCATTTCTTTTATGGCTAGAGAAGTTGAGCGGGCTGGGAAGGTGGCTCAGTGGTAGAGTGCTTGCCTTGCATGCCTGAGGCCCTGGGTTTGATTCCTCAGCACCACATAAGCAAAAAGAAAAAAGCCAGAAGTGGTGCTGTGGCTCAAGTGGTAGAGTGCTAGCCTTGAGCTGAAGAGCTGAGGGACAGTGTCCAGGCCCAGAGTTCAGGTCTCACGACCGGACCCCCCCCCCCAAAAAAAAAAAAGAAGTTGAGCATTTTTTTGTGTGTCTATTGGCCATTCTTATTTCCTCTTCACAGAAGTTTCTTTAAGTCTTTAACTCACTTACTTATTGGGCAGTTGTTTCTTTGAGGATTTGTTGGAGGATTTAAATTTTTGAGTTCTAAGTATATTTTAGATATGAGGCCCTTGTCCGTTGTATGGCTAGTGAAGATCTTCTCCCAGTCCTTGGGCTTTCTATTAATCTTGCTAGCTATGTTCTTTGCCATGCAGAAGCTCTGAAGCTTCATGCAATCCCATTTGTCCAACCTTTCTTTGATTTGCTTTGTTTCTTGGTCTCTATTAACAAAGCTTCGGGGCTGGGAAGGTGGCTCACTGGTAGAGTGCTTGTCTTGCATGTATGAGGCCTTGGGTTCGATTCCCCAGCACCATATTAGCAGAAAAAAAACGGAAGTGGCGTTATGGCTCAAGTGGTAGAGTGCTAGCCTTGAGCTGAAGTGCTGAGGGACAGCGCCCAGGCCCAGAGTTCAGGCCCATGACCAGTCCCCCCCCCCCTCCCCCGCCCAAAAAACAGTTTGTGCCTGTGCCAAGGAGCCCTAGAGTTTCTCCTATTCCTTCCTGTAATGTTTTCAGGGTGTTTGCTTTGACTTTAAGGTCTTTGATCCATTTGGAGTTGATTCTGGTGCAGGGTGATATATAAGAATCTAGCTTTAGTTTTCTACCAGTGATTAACCAATTTTGCCAGCACCATTTACTGAAGAGGCTGTCTTTCTTCCATTGTATTTTTTTTGCTTCCTTATCAAAGATTAGGTGGTTATAGGTCTGAGGGTACATGAGGGTCTTCAGTTCTATTCCATTGGTCCTCAGGTCTGTTCTTGTGCCTGTACCAATCTGTTTTGTTTACCATGGCTTTGTAGTAGAGGTTAAAATTTGGTATTGATATTCCTCCAGCACTGATCCTTTTTGTAAGAATTATTTTGGCTATTCAGAGTCTTTTATTGTTCCATATGACTTTTTGCTTGCTTCTTCTATTTCATTGAAAAATGAGGTTGGGGTATTGATGGGTATAGCACTGAATTTGTAGATAGCCTTTGGTAGTAATGTCATTTTCACGATGTTAATCCTCCCAATCCAGGAGTATGAGAGGATTTTCCACTTCCTTAGTTCTTCTTTAATTTCCTTTTTCAGGTTTTTAAATTTTCATCATAGAGGTCCTTCATTTCTTTTTACTTTAATAAGTTTTTTATTGTGTGTACAGAGAGGTTACAATTACATGAGCAAGGTAATGAGTACATTTCTTATCAAGTATTGTTGCCTCCTCCTTTGTTTTTCTCCTATTATCCCTGCCCTCCCATCTCCAGGACTACACTCCTCCCCCGGAAAGTTGTAAAGTTCGTTTTTTGACATAGCATCTTGTATATTTCATTGTTGCAATGGGTCCACCTGTATCCCTATTTAAACAATTTGTTTTTTCCCTTTCCCTTCCCCAAATTGTACCAACATCAAATACAGTGAAAACAGGGGTTATACTGTGGGGGAGGTACATACAGAGCAACAAAAAAAAATCACCCTATAAATACGCTAGAAACAATAGCAAGAAAGAAAAAAACCACTTGTGTCCTTACCTTGGGGTTCACTTCGCCTAAGATCACCTTCATTTTTTAGGTAACTCTTAGGTATTTTATTTTTGGGGGGCTATAACAAAAAGAGTTGTTTTACTGATTTCAGCCACACTCTTCTCCTTATTGGCATACAGAAAAGCCATTGATTTTTGAGGGTTAATTTTATACCCTGCTACATTGCGAAAGTTTCGAATCAGCTCCAGTAATTTGGGAGTGGAGTCCATGGGATTCTTCAAATAGAAAATCATGTCATCTGCAAAGAGGGAGAGTTTTACTTCAGCTTTCCCTATTTGGATCCCCTTTATGTTTGCATCTTCTCTTACTGCTCTAGCTAGGCATTCTAATACTAGACTGAAGAGAAGTGGAGAGAGTAGACATCCTTGTCTTCTTATTCCTGAATTAAGAGGAAATGGCTTTAGTTTTTCACCATTAAGTATAATACTGTCATACACATCCTTTATAATATTGAGGAATGTTCCACAGATTCCTAGTTTTTCCAGAGCTTTCATTATAAAGGGGTGTTGGATCTTGTCAAATGCTTTTTCTGCATCTATTGAGATAACCATGTGGTTCTTATCCTTGCTCTTGTTTATGTGATGAATTTTATTGATTGATTTGTGTATATTGAACCAGCTTTGCATCCCTGAAATGAATCCTGTTTTATCATGGTGTATGATTTTTTTGATGAGTTGTTGAAGGGGATTGGCCAAAATTTTGTTGAGAAGTTTTGCATCGATGTTCATCAAAGACATGGGTCTATAGTTCTCTTTCTTTGATGAATCCCTGCCTGGTTTGGGGATGAGAGTTATGATGGCTTCATAGAAAGTGTTTGGTAGTGAATGTTCACTTTCAATTTCATTGAAGAGTTGGAGGAGTATTGGTGTGATTTCTGCTTTGAAGGCCTTGTAGAATTCAAGGCCTTGTAAATCCATCCTGGGCTTTTCTTGGGTGAAAGGTCTCTTATTGCTGTTTCTATTTCAGTAATTGATATGGGTCTGTTAAGTTGGTTCAAATCATCTTGGTTTAGTCTGGGCATGTCAATATTTGCTAGAAATTCTTTCAGAGTCCCAAACATTAGCATAAAGTTTTAGAAGTATACCCTTATAATGTTCTGAGTCTTGGTTGTTACTGAGGTGATTTTTCCATTCTCATCTCTGAGTTTGTTTATTTGGGTGCGTTGCCTTCTTTCTCTGATAAGATTTGATAAAAGTTGTGAATTTGTTTGAAGAACCAACCCTTTGTTTTGTTGATTCTTGTTATTTTTTTTATTCTAATTCATTTAATTCTGATGTTATTTTAATTGTTTGTTTAATTATTTGTTTCCATCCACTGGATTGGGGTTTAGCTCGTTGCACTTTTTCAAGGAGCTTCAGGTGCCTCATTAAATTGTTTCAGATCTCTCCAATTTGCTGATGTAGGAACTCAGAGCTATAAACTTGCCTCTGAATACTGTCTTTGCTGTGTCCCAGACAAGCTAGTAATTTGTGTGTTCATTTTTGTTAAACATCATGAACATTTGAATTTCCTTTCTAATCTCTTACATGATCTCCTTGGAGTTCAACAAGCCTCCATGTGTTACAAGATTTTCTTTGGTGGCTTTTGGTATTGAATTCTAATTTTATTCCTTTGTGGTCTGAAAAAATGCAGGGCAAAATTTTAGTGTTTCTGAAGTTGGGAAAATTTGCTTTGTGACCTAAAATGTGGCTTATTTAGGAGAATGTTCCATGTGCTGCTGAGAAGAATGTGTATTCTGATGCTGCTGGGTGAAATATTTGGTAGATATCTGTTAAGTCTAGTTGAGCTATGCAGTTGTTGAGGTCTCTCTGTTGAGTTTTTGCTGGGTTGATCTATCCAGTGGGGATAGTGGTGTGTTAAAGTCCCCAACAATTAATATATTTGGATCTATGTGAGATTTGAAGGAAAGTAGTGTTTTTTTGGATAAATTTGATTGCTCCATTTTTTGGTGACTAGATATTTAGAATTGTAATATTCTCCTGAAGGAGAGATCCCTTAGTTAGTATATAATGGCATTCTTTATCCCTTCTCTCTAATTTTAATTTGAAGTCTATTTTATCAGATATTGAGATTGCAACTCCTACCTGTTTATGGGGGCCATTTGCTTGGTAGATTTTATTCCAGCCTTTCACTTTCAAAATATGTTTGTTTTTGTGGGCAAGGTGTGTCTCTTGAAATCAGAAGATAGATGGGTCTTGTTTTTTGATCCTAGTAGACAATCTATGTCACTTAACTAGAGAGTTAAGTCCATTAATATTAAGTCTTAGGACTGAGAGGTGTTTGGTAGTTCCTGTCATGTCCACCTTCTTGGGGGCTATGCCAATTCAGTTCTTCCAATGATTCTTTGATTCTTGTTTGGGAGCTGTTTCTTTGCTTTTATCATGCTCTTATTGGTTTTCTATGTGTAGGATGTCTTTAGTACCTTTTGTAGGGCTGTTTTGTGGAAATATATTGTTTCAATTTTTCTTTGCTGTGGAAAGATTTTATTTGTCCTTCAGTTATGAAGGAGAGTTTATCTGGGTACAGTATTCTTTGTTGATAGTTTTTTTGTCATTAAGGCATGGCATAAATTATTCCAGGTGCTTGCTTTCATCGTCTCTGCTGAGAAATCTGAAGCTATTCTAATTGTTTTCCCTTTATCGGTGATTGATCTTTTCTCACTGACAGCTTTAAGGATCCTTTCCTTGGTCTCATTTGATCCTGTGCAAATTACAATTTAATAGTGGGATATCCTGTTCTGGTCTGGTCTATTTGGGCTTCTAAAGGCTTCTTGTATTGGAATGGACCTTTCTTTTTGCATGTTTGGGAAGTTCTTTGCTAGGATCCTGTTATATAAATTTTCTAGACCTATAACTTCTAGGCCTTCTCTACACCCATTAGCCTTAAATTAGGCCTTCTGATGGTATCCTTTATCTGCTGAATAGATCTATCGTATTTTTTGGATTTGTCTTGAATACTTGTCTGTTCTTGCTCTATAATGTCTAGGCCATCTTTGAGCCCAGAGTTTATATCTTCTGCATGGTCTAATCTACTGTCAAGACTTTCTACTTTGTTTTTTATTCTCTTTATTTGGTATTAGTCAGATTTGATGGCTTCAAATTCTTTGTTGGAGCTTTGTTTTATATATATTTTTTTGGATCCAGTTGTGGGGGCCTGAACTCTTGGCCTGGGTGTTGTTCCTCAGCTCTTCAGCTCAAGGCTAGGGCTCTACCACTTGAGCTACAGCGCCACTTCTGGCTTTTTTTCTTTTAGCTTATGTGGTGCTGAGGGATTGAACCCAGGGCCTCATGCATGCAAGGCAAGCGCTCTACCACTAAGCCACCTTCCCAGCCCTGGTTTTAGATCTTGAATGGACTTCTTTACCTCCTTTATTTGGTTTTCAGTGTTCATTCTCCAATATCTTAGTTGATTGGTTATAGTTTCATTGGACTCCCTTTCCCTCTGTTGGGCTTCATTCAGCATTCCCTTTGTGGCCTCCATCGATTTTTCCAGCTTTCTGTTTGTTTATTCTTCTTCTTTGTTTATTTTCATCCCACTCACACAATTCCTTCATCAATCTTTGATTATCATCCTCAGGCTTACCAAATTCCTGTATTAATCTTTGGTTAGCCTCCTCAAGTTCATGTATTTCCCTATTAAGCTCACACAGTCTTTTACAGGCTTTCAGTCTTTTCATTCAGCATGTTTACCAGTAGTGTTTATAGAGCATTTTGGGAACTCTCCTCTGGCTTAGTGATTAACTGCTCTGTTGCCTGATTACTACGGACGGGAGCTGAGATACCTGGATTTGCAAATTTTGTTGTGTTTCTCTGGCTTATTCTGCCCATTTGGGTATGAAAGCAAAACCAATTCTGTGCTAGAACACTATTTTAAGGCAAGCACCAACCAGAGCCCTGTAATTGCACAGATTGTTTGACTAGTCAACTTGAGTACAGATACAATCTGTACTGTACTATGATGGCACATTTGGTGTAATTCTCTAGCCTTGGACTTTTCACTGGAAAACTAAAACTGGTTTCTACATGCAAGCTTGTTTAGCCCCTAGTTTCTCCTCTGCCATCTTCCTCCCAATCTCAGTCTCTCTCTCTCTCTGTCTTTAACACAAAGCCTACTGCTTATGAGACTGGGTTGATGTCATTGAGCAATATCTCCAGCCCTTTAAATTCTTTTTATTTAGTGCTGGTTGACCATATTTGTTTATTTGTGTAATTGGTTATTAAACAGAAATAGAGCTAGGGATCTCATGCTGCAGTCCCAGATTGTTTATTGGTCACCTAGCAACTTGGACACAGCATATACTAAATTATATGGAGTTACTTTGCTTATGTCCTTTATTACATTATGTAGTTGGTTACAGAAAACAAAAGAAGGGAAAAAATCAATAACAAGAGCAGCAAAACATTCCGTTGCTCCTTCCCCACAACTTCTTGGAACATCTGGTCTCATTAATCTCTAGTGCCTTGCTCTGTGTGATAGACATATCCTGCGTTTCCATTTATCTCAAGCATGGTCCATTGAAAACTGCTGTTGCATAGCAATATGGACAGATGCTTTTGGAGCATGTGTTTTTCAAAGTAATCAAAAGGAACAGCATTCTTCCACAGAGTGAGAATGGAATACAACATGTTTTACCTTATGGTCATTGGTATGAGTATGGCTCAGGTCAGAAACAACTGAAGGATCAGTTCAACAAATTGGGTGGTCTCAGAGTAATATCTTGCAGCTTACCAGTGTGGAGTAAATGTTGACAACCACACAGTGAATTATGTTTGAGCTTCCCTAATGTGGTTTCCCAGAGACGGTGGCCTCGGACCACCATATGGGGCCAATACATTTGGAAATTCTCCATTAGGAATATTAGCAATTATATTACTCTCAAATTCAAACTAAGTTTCACCTTATAAAAAACCTGGAATAAAACTGGGACCCAGTTCAGACTGACATTGTTAGAATTATTAACTTGACTGAGACCTTTAAAGTAAACAGATGATGAATCTTAGAATCAAATAGATAAAAGATTGGAAATGTGCCTAGCACCAGCAATTTAACCAACTATAACCTTGGGAAAAGTAATTCAACCTCACTAAAACCTCAAGTCTATGTACACAAAATTGTGATAAAATTATCCACTCTAAGGATTGTGAAAATTAAGTTAGAGAGCAGGTGGTAGACCTGAAACAGCAGATATATAATTTCACAGTCTTCTCACAACAGCAGTGGGTAGCTAAAGTTTTGCACATATTCTGAGCTGACTATGTTAAAAGGCCATGGATAAAATTGCTCATTCATTTTTCTATTTTTGTGAGACTGGGAATGTCAGGAATAAATCTATAGCAAAATCAGGTGCTACAGAGGAGATGTAGTACATGGCACTTATGCAGTTAGTTTAGTTTAGGTCTTAAAATCCAAGGAACATAATTTAGTAAGAAAATTTATTATCAGGCTTTTTGTTATGGACACATTCCACCTTAGTGATTTTTTTTGCTCATTTATAAATAGTTTCCAATTTGATTTTTACTTGTCAACAATTATTTCTCAGGTTTTTGTCGTTGTTGCTACTGTTATTGTTTTTTGATTGGATCCAAGTACTGGGGCTTGAACTCAGTAATATTTTTATGTTTTTTTATTGTGAAAATACTGTACAGATGCGTTAGTTACAAGAGCAAGGTAATGAGTACATTTCAGATCAAGCATTGTTGCCTCCTCCTTTGTTTTTTCCCTACCATCCCTTCCCTCCCACCTCCTCAACACCCCCCACCTCCCCACCCCATCCCCGCGCCTAAACTGTAAAGTTCATTTTTCGACATAGCGTCTTGTACATCTCATTGTTGCAATGGGTCCACCTGTATCTCTATTTAATAAATTTGTTTTTTCCCTTCCCCTCTCCAAATTATACCAACATCAAATACAGTGAAAACAGGGGTCATACCGTGGGGGGAGGGACATACAGTGCAACAAAAAAAAATCACATGGTACCTTATAAATATGTTAGAAACAATAGCAAGCAAAAAAAACCCCCAAAACCTTGTGTCCCCATCTTGGACTCAGTAATTTTTACCCCTTGAGGCCCACCTCTAATTTTGGTGTTTTACTGGCTAATTGGAGATATGAGTCTTGAGGATTTGTCATCTTGAATTGGCTTCAAACTGTGATCCTCAGATTTCAGCTTCTTGAGTCGTGAGGATTATAAGTATGAGCTATCAACTCCTGGCTTGGTTTCTCAGTTTTTAAGAGGAACTTTTATGATTTATATGGCTAAAACATTTTGTCAGAAAAGCACTCCTGAAAAAGCAACTAGTTCTCATGGTAAGAGTATTAATCTGAAGGTAGTCCTCTTGTGATCTGTCACCTCTTACGATTTCATTTCCCAGCTGGATGCCAGGGGTTCATGCCTGCAATCCTAGCTATTCGGCAGATTGAGATCCAAGGGATCTTAGTTAAAAACTAGTTAGAGCAGAAAAGTTTGAGACTCTGTTTTCAAAAGGTCTAGCATAAAGCAAGGCTAGGTACAGGGCTGAAAGGGTTAGAGTACCAGTTTAGCAAACAAGCTGAGCAAATATTAAGCTCTGATTTTAAACCCCGTACTGCAAAAGAAAAAGAAAAAGAGATTTCATTTCCCAAAGACATCACAGTGACAATAAATAATTAAATAATTTTGGAGGAGACATTCTAACCATACATCATGAGATTGTGTGTGTGTGTGTGTGTGTGTGTGTGTGTGTGTGTGTGTGTGTGTGTGTATGTGATGTTGGAAATTAAGCCACAAGACCTTGTGCAGAGAGAGTTCTAGGTTCAATGCAATCATGTTTTTCATGGAGTCTTTTTTGATTTTTCATTTCTTTGATACCTCTTCCATATATTTGCCTATTACTTAGCACTAATGCTCAATATAGCTCTCAAATTAGATCTCAATTATACATTTGCCTGAGCAACTTTCTTTTGTTTTTCTGCTATTATCTTATTTTCCCTTATCCCTTCTAGTTTTCTGTTGTTCTATTTTTCTGGTACATATGACTTATCAAAACTAATGATTGCTGAATACATACTGACTGATTGCCTGATTTTTTACACGTTAGTGTAATTTATCCTGCTATCTTGAGAGAGCATGGAGATTTGCTTATCTGGGTTTCTTATGTTTCCCAGGTGCATGGAAACAAACTTCTCAATTGTCTTGCAGAGCTACCAAGTGAATCTTGGCTAATAAGTTGTAATTTGGTGATGTATCATTTTCAGACCAAAGCAATAGACATCTCTTGCAAAACTGTAGAGGCTCTGTGGGGAAATGAAGAAGACATAGATGGAACAGCATGAATCACTGAGCTGCTGCCTGGAGGACAACAGCCTGTGAAGTCTATCTGATGTCATTGGGTATGGCCTAGAACAACAACAACAAAAAGCTTATGTTGAGCTGTCTGTCTTTAAATCCAACTTCTCTCCTAAATGTTGCTTCTTTCACTCTCTAACCAATGATGTTTCCAAAGGCACTACTTATCAAACCTTTTGTGTGTGCCTATCTGCCTCAGAGTCTCTTTCTTAGGGAACCAGAACAGAAATACTACTGGTTCAGAATTGCTACAAATACAAATAATTAAAAATTTACAAAGAAAATGTTAAAAGTATGCATTTATTATCTAACTAAAATATAAATGTTCTAGAAATAGCTTAGTGTGATTTTTAAGACAATCTTTTAATTAATTAATAATAATAATATAGTTCAAATTGTGATCTTCCTATCTCAGCCTCCTGGGTAGCTAGGATTACAGGCATGAACCATTGGTACTCAGCTTTATCATTTTTTTTTAAAGTAGACAGTGCAGAGTTGGAGTTAGGCTGATATATCTTTAACAAGTTGTCGTGTTGTGTCTTGAAAAGATGACTCCAGAGTTTGATTTGATTCACAGTTTATGATTTTGTATAATCATCAATGTAAATTATTTTATTTGTAAATCACCTTATTTTATAATAGTAACAAGTAACATGATTGGAGAATTTCTTGCAAAATAGTAAATCTCTCTTTAAAAGAAGAATAATGATATTGTGCCTAAATATAGGTATATAAATATTATACTTTCTAGATAAGTTATGATCCTACTGGGTAAGATAATGATATTTTAATAATAGTGTCACCACCATAATATTGTTCAATAAATAAATTCTAGACTCATGAGGAATAATTAGAGTACCTTTCTAACATTCTTAATGGATTTCACTTATTTAATTATAGAAAAATTGCCTTGATTTTTTTTTTGGGGGAGGGGGTCCGGTCATGGGCCTGAACTCTGGGCCTGGGCGCTGTCCCTCAGCTCTTCAGCTCAAGGCTAGCGCTCTAACACTTGAGCCACAATGCTACTTCTGGCTTTTTTTTCCTGCTTATGTGGTGCTGAGGAATTGAACCCAGGGCCTCATGCATGCAAGGCAAGCGCTCTACCACTGAGCCACCTTCCCAGCACCCAGAAAAATTGTCTTGAATGTATTTATAAACTTTCTTTTGTTAGCATCCCAGCAGATTGGAACTCTCTGAAAACAGGAGGCACATCAATACTTTGCAGCATTTCACAATGCTTTATACTGAGTAGAAGCCCGATGCATATTTGTTAAATATTCCCTTTGAGAATTGCTCAAATATTCATATTCAGTTTGGAAATATAACTTCAGAAAAAGTTTTGATATGTGTTTATGAGACAGAAGAGACAGAAAGAGACCTTTAAAAAGCACAGTGAAATTCAGGCACTTGTGGCTCACACCTGTAAGCCTGGGTACTCAGGAAGCTAAAATCTGAGGATTAGGTTCAAGGCCAGCTCAAGCAGACAAATCGAGAACATTTTTATCTCATTTTTTTTTTTAACAAACCCTGGAAGTGGAGTTGTTCAAGTGATAAAGCACCAGCTTTGAACAAAAATGCCAAGTGAGAGTAAGAGGCCTTGAGTTAAAGCCCAGTCCTAGCATAAAAAAAAAAAAAAAGAAAATTAAAAACAAAAAAGAGGAAGACTCAGTAAGCCAACATCAGTTCATTTTATTTTATTGTAAAGGTGATGTACAGAGTGATTACAGTTACATACATAAGGTAATTAATACATTTCTTTTTGAACAGTGCTATTCCCTCCTCATTTTCTCCCACTTTCCTTCCCATGACTCCTGTCCATCCCAAGTTGTAAAGTTAATTTCCAACTTAATGTCTAATGAGTATCATTGTTGCATTCGTTCACCCTTTGTCCTACCAGATTTCTGTTGTTTCCCTTTCCTTTCCCAAATCAGATAAGCTCATGTACAAGACCAAGGGTGCAGGAATCAAAAACAGTGACAACAAGCCAGGCACCAGTGGCTCACACCTGTAATCCTAGCTACTCAGGAGGCTGAGATCTGAGGATCGCAGTTCAAAGCCAGCCTGGGCAAGAAAGTCCATGAGACTCTTATCTCCAATAAACCACTAGAAAACCAGAAGTGGCACTGTGGCTCAAGCAGTAGAGCACTCGTCTTGAGCTGAAGAGCGCAGGGACAGTGCCCAAGCCCAGACTTCAAGCCCCATAACTGACCAAAATAAATAAACAAACAGTGACAACAGTGAATAAACCAAAGGGGAGGGGGGGTGAAGAAAGATAAAAGAAATAATTGCAAACAGTACATTAAAAAAATCTTGTTTCTTATTTCTTCGAGTTCATTTTGATAATCATTTTATATGGTCATGCACATCACTACTGAGCTATTGTGATCCTCTAAGAATATCCTAGACATATTCTAATTTTTACAAATGAGGGAAATCATGCAACCTATGTTTCTTTGGTTCTGGCTTACTTTGCTTAATATATTTTTTCCAAGTCTTTCCATTTCCTTAAAAATAGGACAATGTCATTCTCTGTGATAGAAGCACACAATTCTATTGTGTACATATACCACATTTCTTAATCCATTCAAGGGCATTGGGTTGATTCCACATCTTAGCTATGGTAAATAATGCTGCAATGAACATAGTTGTGCTGTTAGCTTTAGTGTGGCCTTGTTTGTGGTCAGTTATATAAATGCTCAGGAGTGGAATTGCTGGGTCATAACAAAGCTCTATGTTTAATAGTTTTGTTTTTGTTTTGTTATTTTTTGGGCAGTTGTGGGGCTTGAACTCTTGGCCTGCGTGCTGTCCCTCAGCTCTTCAGCTCAAGGTAAGCGCTCTACCACATGAGCTACAGCACTACTTCTGATTTTCTGGTGATTTATTAGAGATAAGAGTCTCACAGACTTTCCTTCCCTGGGCTGGCTTTGAATCATGATCCTCAGATCTGTCTGAGTAGCTAGGATACAGTAGTGAGCCACTGGTGCCCAGCTTCTTTAGTAGTCTTTTGAGGAGCTTCTGTAATGCTTTCCAGAGTGGTTGAACATGTTTACATTTTCACCAATAGCGTAGTAGTATTCATTTTTGGTTACATCTATGCCAGCATCTGTTATTGTTTTCTTGATAATGGCCATTAGAACTGGGGTAAGGTTGAATCGCAATGGCTTTTTGTTTTATTTTTTTGCATTTCTTTTATGAAACAACATAAGGTTTGTCTTATATTTATACTTAAACTTAGCAAAATAGATACAATTCCCCAAGGAGGCACACAACAATTGTGTTTTGGTAAACCATGCTTGGAAATGGTAGAGGAAAAACCACAGATGGATTTTAACTGCTAACAATACAAAGATAATTTTGACTTGCTAGCCAACAGTCAAAAATAAATTGAAAAATAAAAATAAAAGCAGAGAAAGATAAAGAGAACTTCTGTCTTCTTTGACGAGAAAGTCATGACTGCTGATGTCTTAGAAATTAATCTCATTTGGAGCAGTGCTACTATTTCACTACTCAGACCACACTCAAGCATTTCCCTGCCAAAGGCTTCTAGCTATTAGAATTTTCCAAAGTAGTCAATGCACAGCTCTTTTGCATAAAAAGTGGATCTGATGTCTTGTTTTTCTCGTCCAGGTACATCTGTACCAAGAAATAGAGTGAGGTCACAGTGATCCTAAGATTGCCATGAATAGACAGCAGAATGTCAAGCAAGCAAAAACCATGTAGAGAAGATGGCCTATGTCCTCCAGTGCAGAAGTTTCTGCATGTTAGTGTTGGCAGCATCCTATTCCAGGGAACTGTGATATAATTGAACATTGGAGTAATATTTTTCCAATAAGAATAGGTTACACAGAGGGGGAGAAAAGAGAACTGACTCATTCTTTAGACAATTAAAACATCATATATTTGTTGGCAAGAAAGAGAAATAATTGGTCATCATCTCATACTTCATTTCAATTAAATTGCTTTCAGAATGACTATTGCTATTCCAGAAATTATCTCACCCGATTCACTGAGATAAGGCTTCACACAGACAGGAAATAGAATGCCATTACAATATATTACTGGAGAGCTCAAGATGAGCAGTTAGGATAAATGCAGAATAATTTGTACTGTTGAAACACCATCCTATACAACCCTTCTGTATATTTTGCAATCTCTCATTCTAATCAAATCATTTTGAAAATGATTTTGTTTTTCACATTAGTCAAATATCTTGGTTAAAGTCACAAAGTTATAAAGATGACTTTTTAAATTATGAATTTCCCCAAAGTTAATCCTCAGTCTAAAACAACTACAGTGAGCTGTTATTTTGTTTAATATACTGGGTCCAGAGCACATACAAATACTAAATGAAGTTCATTTGTTAATAATGATTAGGCATAGTTATAGAATTCTTAGCACTATGGAGAAACACTCAGAAGGAAAAATGAAGTACTGCCTCTAGCTCTATTACTTTGCCTAGGTGGTAAAGTTTAAAATTAGATTTAGTGGCAAAGATCAGCTGTTTTGCTCCTTCAAAATCCATCATATTTTCCTTATAGCCGTAATCTTTTTTATTTCTCTGCATTGTACATGGACCTGTGGAATTAAGTGATCCTGCTTTAGACTTTCTTAGGCATTGTACAAACTATAATGACAGGTATCCAGGGTCCTTAGACCAATGCAAATAATTGGCAACTCAGTGTTGATCCAACTGCCTTAGGCCCTTGTGTATTCTCAATTAATCTTGATGTCATCCTTGAACCTTCTAGCACACATCTTTCACATTGGATCTAACATCAGTTCCTTCAAAATACATTTAGAAAAATGCAACCACTTTTTACCATCTCAACTGTCATCCAATCCAAGTATATAGCCAGCCTGCTCTGAGCCAGCACTGCATCTTCTGACTGCCTTCCTTCTTCCTTTTGTCCCCTTCAGTGTATATTGTCAACAGTAGCTGAAGTGATCCTGTGAAAATGTAAGTCACATCATGTCATATTTTTATTCAAAAAGCCCCAGCATTTTCTCATCTCATTTGGTTGCAGAGACAATATTTTCACATTG
The DNA here is from genome assembly GCF_024711535.1 of Dipodomys merriami. NCBI lineage: Eukaryota > Metazoa > Chordata > Mammalia > Rodentia > Heteromyidae > Dipodomys > Dipodomys merriami. Next base: position 6,955,315 of record NW_027203382.1, read on the forward strand.
ACCTGTGAACCATTATGTGATTGGCCACACCCTGACTTTCTGTGCCTCAGTCACACTGGTTTTCTGGTTCATCTTCAAATACCTAGCTAGGCAAGCTTCGGGGTTTTCACCTTGTGTCATCATTGTGCCTCAAATATTTTGGCATAGGATATGAACAGATCTAGCACCTTCACTTTTTAAATTCTCTTTAATTAGTTGCACAAAAGAGTTGCCATTTAACAAAGCAGTTTATGAATACAACATACAGTACATCTTGGTCAATGTCACCTTTTTGACTATTCTCAACCCTACCTCCCAACCCTTCCTTCCTTCACTTTTCTTAATTTTGTAGGATATATATTGAATTTTTTACTGCATCCCCCCATACATGTTTCTTTTCTCCACTCATTTACCCCCCCCTCCCCTTAACTCTACCCTACCACTTTCAAGTACCCAAGTGTTTAGTCTGTTGACTTTGATTTAGCCTTTCTAACAATTTATACTGTTTGAATTCTCCCTTATTTCTGTTAAATATTTGCATAATTCCCAAAGTATTATGTATTATAAATTATTTCTAGCTTGCATATATGAAAGAAAACAATATCATTCTAAAAGATGAGTAAAATTCCACTGTGTATATATACCACATGTTCTTGATTCATTTATTCATTGAAGAGTATCAGGGATGATTTCATATCTTGGCTATGGTGAATAGTGCTGTAATAAAGATGGTTGTGCTAGGGGTTTTACTGTATCTATCATGGTTTGTAATCATTTGGATAAATGCCTATGAGTGGGATTGCTGGATTATAGAATAGTTCTATGTTTTGTTTATTGAAGAACCTCCATATTGCTTCCCAGAGTGAGCAAATGAGTTTACATCCCCACTGAACAGTGTATTGGGGTTCCATTTTGTCCACAGCCTTACCAGTATCTGTTACTGTTTGTGTTTTTGACATTGGCCATTCTAACTGAGGTGAGGATCTCAGTGTTGTTTTGCATCTCAGTTATTGCATTTATTTTATGGTCAATGATGTTGAACATTCTTCATGTATTTGTTGGTTGTTTATATTTTTTTCTTTGGAAGTAGTCTCAATGTAGCTCATTAGTCCAGTTATTAATTGAGCTGTTGATTCTTTGAGGGTTTAGTGTTTATATATATATATGTATATTACATGTATATATAGTTTTTATTGTAAAGATACTGTACAGTGGGGTTACAGTTACATGAGTAAGGTAATGAGTACATTTCCTATGGAGCATTGTTACCCACCCTCCTTTGTTTTTCCCCTACCATCCCTTCCCTCACCACCTCTCCAACTCCTCCCTTTCCCACCCAAGTTATATATTTAGTTTTCAACACAGTGTCTTGTACATCTCATTGTTACAATGGGTCAACTTGTATCCTTGTTTCAGGATTTTGTTATTTCCCTTTCCCTCCCCAAATTAGAAAAAAATGTATATATAAGGTGCAAGGCACTGGAATCAAATACAGTGAGAACAGGGGTTATACCATTGGGGAAGAACATACAAAAGAAACAAAAAAATCACATAGTACATTAAAAACAACAGCAACAAAGATAAAACCTCTTGTGCCCCTATCTTGGGGTTCATTTCGCTTAGTATTATCTTATAGGGTTTAGTTTTCCAAACTCTCTCTCTATTCTGGATATTAGGACATTGTCTGCTGTGTAGCTGGCAAAGCATTTCTCCCATTCTGTTGACTGTCTTTTTAGTTTGTTAGCAATGCCCTCTGTTGCTAATACCTTCATTTATTCAAACTTTTATTTAAAAGTCACATTTGATGGTGCATATCTCTGGCCAGCTTAGCTAAAACTTCAGTATGTCTCTGAGTCTACTCCACTAGTCTTGCCTTCTTTTACTTTTTGCCCTAGCACATTTTACTATATAATGATTCTAAGTTTAAAACAGTTATTATATATTTTTTTGTTTTCTGCACTTCTTATTCTGCAGACTAAAATACATTCCATGGGGACAGAATTTTTGTCTTTTTTTTTCATAGCTTTCTATATACCACGTCAGACTCCACTTTTACATAATGCTTTATTTTCACTCACCATAGTGGGCACTTGTTCATTGGTTTTGACAAGATATTTTCTGAGGACATTTTAGAGAAAAAAATTGTTCTATTCAACAAATTGAAAGTGGAGGCAAACAGTATTCTTGTTGTTAGTCAAACTCTATGGTGGAGCCCAGCTGATATTTTGCTACTTGGAGAGTTTGTTTTGAGAGTGTAACTTAGATTTTGATTAAATAAAAACACACAATGCTTTAGGTTTTTCATTATGGTATTGATTATTAGGTAAGCCCATTAAGAATCATTAGCAAAATAAAGGAATTTGGACCATTTTTGAAGAGATTACAGATATTATCATTCTATTTTGTTTTCCACATTTTCTTAGCATAATGCATATTAATTATACAATGTAGAGGATTTTATTGATACTTTCATACATGAATATATTGTACTTTGATCATAATAACTCCTTCTACTACTGTTTCTTATCCCTCCTCCCCATTATGCCTTTTAAAATTTTTCTTGAAGAATTTAATATAAGTTTAATTTTGACCTTCTCTTCCATGCCTACAATGTAAAGACATTTTTCTCTTCCTCCTTTTTCCCCCCTTTCACTACCCACTGATTCTCCCATCAAACAGTTCTTCACTAATGTCTATTCTATCTTTCTTTAGCTCTAACTTCCATGTGAGAGGAAACTGCAGTATTTGTTGTTCTGAGTATTTCGTATTTTATTTAACATAATCATCTCCATTTCCATTCATTTTTAGGCAACTGACATAATTTCATTCTTCATGGCCAAATAATACTCCATAGAATATACATGCATAAATATGTGTGAATATACATATATACACATATACTCATACACATATACACATATGATCTGATATGTCTATATGTGTATATATCACATTTCCTTTTCCCATTCATCTGTTGATGGACAGCTAGGTTGGTTCTATAATTGGGCTTTTGTCAGGGTTACCTGTAAACCATTCCCCCTTGAAATAACTGAAAGCCAAGAAATAAGCAATTTCATAGTCTTGTTTTTTGCTAACTATAGTTAAAGTGAGCTAGGCCTTGAGGTAGGAATGAGTGCCTCTTAGCAGGTGCCAGAGACTCATGCCTATAACCCTAGCTACTGAGGTTTCTGAGATCTAAGGATCATGCCTCAAAGCTAGCTTGGGCAGGAAAGTCATAAGACTAGTATTTCCAATTAATTACCTAAAATCTGGAAGTAGAGTTGTGACTCAGTGGTGGAGTACTAGCGTTGAGCAAATAAAATCTCAGAAACAGTGCCCTAGACATGAGTTCAAGCCTCAGGACTAGCATACACACATTAAAAAATGTATGTTTGAGGACAATGGCAGTTGGAATGTAAAAATTTCATGAATGATATAGTATTGCAGGGTTGATTCTCTGATGCCTAACAACAATACTGAAGCTTTGCCTCTGACATTCTTCACATGCACATCTAGCACACTTGATAGTTACACACACTTCATGATGAGACATCTGTATTTTTCTTTTTTGTCAGTCCGGGGACTTGAACTCTGCACCTGGGTGTTGACCCTGAGCTTTTATTCTCAAGACTAGTGCTCTACCACTTGAGCCACAGCTCCACTTCCAGCCTTTTTGTGACAAGTTAAGATTAGAGTCTCACAGATTTTTCTGCCCAGGCTGGCTTCAAATTTAAGTCCTCAGGTCTCAGCCTCCTGAGTAATTTGGATTACAGGAGTAAGCCATCAGTGCCCAGATGAGACATTTGTAATTTTTTGAGGAGTAATTTTATTTTATCCTTAGATGGTGTTGTTAGAACACTCATACATATTAATCTAATCTACCTCTTTGAAGTTTTCTTAGATCTGCAATAAGCATTGTTGGCCAAATAAGTGCAGAATTTCACTGGGCAGAGTTAATTTATGAAATATGTGACACAAGCATTAGGTGGACTGATAGCAAAACTTGACAACCTAACTCTTGGCAGCATCTAAGAAGGTAAATACAATCTGTAGAAGTAGATGGCATAATTTAAGAAGCACAACAATTCAATGTTCTTTCTTGTAGAGACAAATAACTTTTCTTCAACTTTGAACAGAACCAGATGCATTTTAGTAAAACAACTGACATTTACAATAACATTCTATGCATTACCAAGAAATGATTGTATTATTTAAAGTCTATGTTTGTCAGACCGCTGGTGGGCAGGGGCAGCCAAGAAAAGTCATTTTCTTATACACCACCTCTCCCAATCGTTCTTCAGCGGCACCAGCCTGAAACTACTGAAACTTGCAAAACAATGTGCTAAAAGTTCCTGCTGACCCGACCATATAAACACTGATACAACCAGACTCTGCGTGACCTCTCTGATCCTGACCAGAGAGTTCACCGGGGAGCGTACCCCAATAAACTTTTCTTTTATTCACCTTTTCCTCCTCCTGCATGTTCTTTTCTTGCCTAAAACCTTACAATGTTAACATAAGTAGTCAGAGTAGTTTGTAATACACTTCACAAGTATTTTTACTCCCTCAAGTACCTAAATTTATAAAAAAATATTCCTGCTTATTACCAAAAGTAATTTAAAAAGTAATCTGAAAAGGACTTAGTAATGAATATATCATAAGCTAAATTAAAAGCATAAAATATTATCATTGCATAAACAAGTGATACTTCAAAAGTTTGTGTGTGCATTGCAATCAAACTGAAGATGCTTTATATTAGGACAGAAATAAGAATGTGATAACAAAAATGTTTTACTGGTATGAAGAAGTAATTATAAGCAAATATTGAATTTGAAGTGTATCAAAATGAACTCTAAGAAATGGAAACAAGAGGGCTTTTAATTATAATGTTTGCGATTCTTTTGTCTTTTTTCTTTTTGGGTCCGGTCATGGGGCCTGAACTCTGGGCCTGGGCACTGTCCCTCAGCTCTTCAGCTTAAGGCTAGCACTCTACCACTTGAGCCACAGAGCCACTTCTGGCTTTTTTATTTTTCTGCTTATGTGGTGCTGAGGAATCAAACCCAGGGCCTCACCCATGCAAGGCAAGCGCTCTACCTACCACTGAGCCACCTTCCCAGCCCCTTTTTATCTTTTTTCTTTGTTTTATTCCTTTTGAGCGCTTTTTTGGTTTCTATATCCTTTGTTTTGTTTATATGTTTATCTGATTTGGGAAGGAGGAGGGGAAGCACAGAAATGGTGGGACAAAGGATGAACCAATTCATCAGTAATACTCACTAGACACTATGTTGGAAATGAACTATACAACTTACTGGGGAGGGGGATCAGGAGGGGAAAAACTGGGAGAAAAAGAAATGTACTCATTACCTGATTTATGTAATTATAAACTCTCTGTATAGCACCTTTACAATAAGATATAAAGTAAAAAAAATGAAGTATAAAAATTTCCATTTTGGGGAATTATTTGTATGAAATCATCAAGTTCCATACCTGTGGCCAATTAAGTGAAATTGTATTTTTATGAAATTTCCAGCCTGTGTATTTCTGAGATATTTTCTGATGTACCGATGGTGTGCTTTGCCCATTTTAACTTTGATGACTAGCTACATGTATGTCTCTGTACATTTGTGTGTGGATACACACATATACACATGCATATATATATATATGTATACATATATACAGAGAGATAGAGAGAGGGACAAGGAGAAAAAGAAGAGAAGGGGAAGAGAGAGAGGATAGGAGAGGAAGGCAATCCCCCCTACTCCCCTATATATCATGTTGCAGAAGCTCTGAATTGCGTTTGTCATTTCAGTTTCTGTTGGGTTTTAAAATGAGAATATTTCTTGTTGTGCTGTGGGTTTCTTGTCTCAATCTTTCAGAGTACAATGGAAAACATTTACTGTCTTCAGATGTATGGACCTTTTTCTGTTTCTAATTGCCTTCCATAGTATTAGAATGTTTGAGTAGTGTAGATTGGAAAAGTCCTCCGTGAGGTGTGCACATCTACCAAGGGATAATGAGAGTGCAATGCTTAGTGATGTGTGCAGCAGATTTTGTTGCTTCTATTCCATCCTTCTCCCTGCTGAGGGTCTGCAGGGGCTGCTGTCTTTGTGCAGCACCTCTTTAGCCTCCTTGGCTCTCAGATCAAGGGAGGGAAGAAGGGAGAGATGAAAATAGGTGGAATGTTGAGTGAGCTTGTGTCTTTCCTGCAAGACTTACCATGGCTGATGTGGTAAAGGCTGCGGATCCTGTCAGCCTGCTCTCTGTGATCTGCAATGCTGCTCCCCTGCAGGCCTTCTCTGCCACAAGTCATTAGTCCATGCTACTACATTCCTCTTCATTATTCACTTTCTCTGACTATATCTTTGAAAATATTTTCTTTCTTAAAAGTTACCATAAATTATGTGAGTTTGAGTGTTGTGTCTGTTTCTTACTAGGATTCTAACTGGTTGGGAATACTTAAGTAAGGAGGTCAGGTCTGGCCAGTGCCATATTGGCCATATGGTGCATGGTAGGGTCTGGCATTTTATCTTCATGCTCGGGAAAGGAAATCCCCTAGCCCATCACCTGCCTCCCAGATCCCTGGAGACAGGGTTGGGCTCTTGGCTGATAGGTTACTGAATCTGTCAGTCCATTGCCTGGGACTGGGAATTTCCTGTGGATCTGCATCCATCCCTATTTATGCCTGAACCAGCTCAGCCGTGAGGACATCATGCCACATGTGTTGATGTGATCGTGTCCTGTGTCCTGTCTCCTGGCTCATCTCCAGTTATGGTATCCCAATTCATCTTTCCATTGGAGCTGAATTGGCTTGTTGGTATTATTTTTGTTATTTCTTTCCTCTTTAGCATATTTCCTGGCTGGGTTATGTGTATTTGCTTGCTGCAGGCCTTTGTAACAACTGGCTACTTGCAACCTGCTACCTGTATAATAAAAAATCTAATATTCTATATTTTAAAATGTGGCTTCTAGGATGATTCACCTTACAATAATACAAACTGCTGGGTCCCTGCAGCAGATAGAATGGACATTGTGTGGTATAGAATGGACATTGTGTGGTACAGAATGGACATTGGAGTTGCTGCGTCTACCTCTGTCAGCAACCTGGATCTTCCCCTCTCTGAGCAGAATTACAGGAAGGAAGTAATCCTCTGCTCATTGCCAGGGGGCAGGCAAATGGAAAACAGTAACACATGAGACAAGGCACTGACAGCAAAGGGAAGGAGAGCCTTTCGTAGAAAAAAAGGAAAGCAGTCTCAGAAAGCATTTAGGATTTTGTGGTGCATGCCTATGAATCGCCTTGGAAAGCTCTGGGCAGTCACAGAGGAAGGGGCTGAGGAGTTTTCACAAGTAGTTGTAAGTCCCCTGAGACAAAGAAGAAACCGCCCCCTCTAGGCCACCGCCCCCTCTAGGCAGCTTGCATGCTTGGCAACTGATGCAAAAGCTCTCAGCAGGACTAGGTTACTCAACTTTTTTTTTTTTTTTATTGTGAAAATACCGTACAGAGGGGTTACAGTCACATGAGCAAGGTAATGAGTGCATTTCTTATCAAGCATTGTAGCCTCCTCCTTTGTTTCCCCTCCCCATCCCTTCCCATCCTGCTCCTGCCCCCCACACCCAATCCTCCTCCCCCCCTCCACCAAAGTTGTAAAGTTCGTTTTCCACATAATGAAAACATCTCATTGTACATCTCATTTGTACAGCTCATTGTTGCAATGGGTCCACCTGTATCCCTATTTAAACGATTTGTTTTTTCCCTTCCCCTCCACAAATTATACCAACATCAAATACAGTGAAAGCAGGGGTTAGCTCTGGAATACATATTTAGAAACAATCTACCTCCACAAAAACTTTTATAAAGAACATGATTATATGAAATGTTATACAATGAGTAATAAAACAAAACCCAAAACAGCAGTGTATTTTCATGTGGAAAAGGTGAGAAGGGTGTCCAGGGGTGGCTTCCTGAGGAATCGTCCAGGCCTTTCTGCTGCTCTCCCTTGAGTCTGGCACCTGTTCCATCAGTAACCATGTTGCTCACCTCTCACCCTATTCTTTTTTGTTCCACTTAGTGAGGCCTTGAGGTTATCACAAAGATCAAACCTATCACTTTTTATTTTACTTTTTTTTTATTAATGTACGTTACTACCTTAATAAATGTCATTCTCCATCTTCATTATCAAACAATTATGTCCATGAGGGAGATTTTCTTTTCATAAAAATATTTTTGTTTAGTACTTTAAAGCTGAAGTTTGGAAGAGTACTTAGCACATAACAACATATTAAATATGTTTTAGTAAATGAAAAGGAGAAAGGGATAAGATGATTAGGGAGAGGAGTGACTTCCCTTTGAGGAGAAATCAGGGAAGAACTTGGGAAGATCTTACCTTTGATATGAGTCCTGCAAGGTGGGATTTTCTTTTCAGGTGGAAGTAGAGGATGCTGAGTAGAGAGGATGGAGATCCACGTGTCAATTGTCCTCAATAGAGTAATTGGAATCCTCAATAGCAATTTCCCTATTACAATGTCCATCAAACTGATTCTGGATGAAAGTGATTGGGGAAGGCTTAGTGCAGTAATTCTTAACACAGATGATTCTGGGACAGGCCAGCCTGAGCACAAAACAAGACCCTATCTCAAAAATGACCAGAACAAAAGCAACAGGTCAGGGTCAAATGGTAGAGAGCTTGCCTAGAAATCAGTAAGCCCTGAGTTCAAAGTGAGACATTAATTTTTTTCTGTATTTTTCATTAACCTAAAACATATATTTGTAACAATATAAAACACAAATGAAATAAAACAAACGAGCAGCATTCTTTGGGAAATATCTCAAGTGTTACATTTGATGATGAAAGAAAATGCAGGTGCAAAGCACAGTGTAATTTCAAAGTTTAAATTACATTTCCAGATCTCTAAATAGCTTCCTTTAGAAGTTTTCAAATGGTCAGTGTAGGGAAGTTGCTGAGCTCACTTGAGGATATGCAGTAGTTGAAACATCAGTGTGTGGTTGGAGGGACTGCAGTACTGGATGATTTTCAACCAGATGGATTGTCCAGAAGTGGCTCCCATGCAGCTCCAGCAGGACCTTCTTTGTTTTTTTTTTTTAATCTCTTAATAGCATAAAATGTTTTTCTGCTTACCCAGAGAGTGAAACTCATAGTGATTAAACAGGAAATGGTATTAATTTTGATCATTTCAAGTGAGCATGGTGAGCACAGAGATGCAGGGAATCTGCAGCCCTGCTCTGGGTCTGGATACTTATGTGAGTCTGGTCTCCATTCTGTCTGGTACAAAGGCGGTCTGTGGAAGTGTTCAGTTGGAGCAAACAGGAATGTGTTGTGTCTCTGAGATTTCCTGTTCTCCCTCCCTTTCCTTTTTCCACAGAGATAGGTCCTTCGGTGAAAAGACATCTGTGCTTTCTTCTTACTCTTCAAGACTGAAAGTCATGATTTAGGACATACAAATGTAATTTCAACTTTGACTGCCTGCTGCTTTATTTCATGCACCTGCTCTTGGAGGAAGGAGAGCCAGGATTTTAAGAGGCCATTTTGAGGCCATAACTGCCTTTGACCTGAGCTATCCCACAGGGACAGGGAAAACAAAAGCACTTATTCATAATGTGGGATCTAACCAGGGAGGAACACAGTGTAGTTATATTTACATAATCAACACATAGACTTATTTTATTAAAATTTGTACTTGAGTCACAAAAAGCAAAAAGACTTCTCTTTTTTATTTTTAAAACACATGTGTCAAATCATATATTGATTTTTAAGTTAAACTTTGTCTTGTACTCCAATTTAAAATACCTACATAATATTTAAAAATGTTAAAAGTATCCATATTAAAGATATTGTCAACAATTTCTAATAGTTTCTAACTAGTATGTCTTATATTTAAAATGTTTCTTCTATATTTGATTAATAATCAGTTTCAAAGGTAAGAATATTATTATAAACATTCTGGACAGTTTTACTAGAAGGGTAAGACATCTAACAAATTAATTGTTTTAACAAGCAATTACGGTCAGTTAAATCATTTCTTGCAGTGAATGGAGTATAGCCCAAGTTAATTACATCAAGTACTTAATTTGTCTCATAGAAGAAAACATTTTTTTAAAGGCCCTCCTTCAATAGATGGTTAATAAGATAGCTAATTATCTCTTGGTTCTTTTGTCCATTATTTGCCATGGATTTTCCCATCTTTGCTGCCTTGAATTAAGGAGGTCCATTTCTCCTGCTGCAGAACAAAAGCTGCCTAGAATAATTTATTCCATGTGGATTATAAGTTTCAGAAACAAAGCAGGAGAGAGAGAGAAAAGTTGAAAAGCACCAGGTTGTAAATACAGGGTAATGCTTTGGCTGTCTGGTGACACCATGTATTTGTTAGAATTGATGAACAGCAGATGTCCTGGGACTTGTGAAAACATCTGCAACAATCACTTGAAGGTGAGAAAATAATCTGACTAATTTCCTTTCCTGGTTTGTTCTGTGCTTTCCTTATAAATTATTTTTCAGCCAACTACCCCTTCTTTCCATCATGCCCATATGGAATGTAGTCAAATAAGTTTCTCAGTTGCAGAATATGGGTGGGTCTAGCAATCTGGAGTTTTTTACTTAGTCCACAGTGCCCTCTTCTACTGCAATAGATAACAAACCTAGCTTTTACTTCCATAATATTCTTTATGCCTGTTTGATAAATTAGTAAGCCTCAGTGACATGAAAACAAAGATGATTTATTGATAGAGGTTTTTTTTTCATGATGGATTGTTACTTTCCTGGATGAGGTCATGTGTGGTGGAAAGCAGAACATGTAGGTAAGGCACAGCCAATCCAGCCAAGTTCCTGTGGTGTTGCTGAGCAATCAGCTTGAAACTGCTGAGTGTGAGACCTTCTTTCTTTATACTAGAAAAACTAATTGTACAAAGGGGTTTTGTTGAGATGTTTACAACCTGTGTATAATATATTTTGATCAAATTCACCCATCTGTACTACTTTTTCTTAACTATCCTCCCCCACTTCCTTTTCACTTTTCTGCTTTGTAAAGCTTAAGATACTCTGGCTTCCCAGTGAATCTAACACTACATCCAACATATTGGAAAATCTAACAATATGTTGGATGTAGTGTTAGATTAACTGGGAAAATTGTAAATTGGGAGCATTTCTCCTGAGAGGAACTGATCATATTCTGGTACACATAGTGTTAGATTCAGGGAATAAAGGAAAATAGCTCCTCAGAAAGGGCTGTTTTATCTCTTGCTCACAAGAGTCCATGAAACCATACAGAACCAAATCCTGCCCACTTTTATTCTACTTTATCTGAGCAGGAGTTGTCATCCTGTTTATGGCCATGTAAAATATGATCTCAGAAAGATGATCTCAGACAAAGTTTCTGTTTTCTTTCTGTTAATATCATTCTGATATCAATTTATCTTTGTTCTGAAAAGAGGTCTGAAGATGATTCATAAATCGGTGAGCAATGTACCCAAGTTTCTTTGCTTACTCAAATCCTTTACTTCCTATTTCTCTTTATCTGATTCTCCCACAAAACCTTTCAATATCAATAGCTAAAAGGAGAATTATAGGAGTCAACTGTATAAAATATAAACAAATGGACAAAAATTTTCATCTGCTCGGTGGCTGCTGTGGCTTGTGAGTGTTTCTCTGACATGCTCAGGATTTACTTAAGTGGAACCTCCAGGTATCCACTGCAGTGAACAGCATCTTCAATCAACAATTCCGTGCATCTCTGGAAGACGTGTCTCAACCACAGCTGGCTTAGCTATAGAAGTGAAATCTGATAACTGAAATTCATCACAGAAGTAGAAATAAATTAGAAATAACCCTATAGATAATTCACACTTAAAGGAGAAGCCTAAAACAGATTTCCTGAAAAAGGTACAATTTGCCAACTGCAAAAGTTCACTATGGATTGTAGTACCAAAATAACCAATGTGGGACAGAAATCCTACCTGGAGCCAAAATAAATGACTTTTCCAAAAGAGATGAAGGACAGGCTTAGGCTTCCTTGGAGCCAGAAGCTATACACAGAAAGCTTCCATCAACTCAAGGTGAAATTAAGTCTGTGATATGTTTTGAACTGAAGTACTGTCCATTGGATTCCTTGGGGGCAGTTTACCCTAAAGAGAATTTTACATTTCCCATATCCTAATTAGTGAACACGAAATTGCACACATGTACCACAGTGTTGAACTAAGGTACATGGAAGACGTTCAGGAAGAGAGGATAATGTTTTGGATTTGCTTGAACTTGAAACAATGCATGCAAGAAGATGTCAAACCTTAGCAAAATCTAATCAAGCCCATATGATAATCACTTACTACATGTTTATTATTTTTGAGTCACTAGATGAGGAATATGGTAGAAGTACAGTGACTAAGATGTAGTTACTGATAGAGAGAACTAAGTATCTAGTGAAAGAAAGAGATATAAAACATTGTGACAAAAAGGAGGATATTCAAAATTTTGGAGAATATTTAGAATGAGAAGTCAATTCAGGAATAACTTGCTCTCTACAAATTCTGCATAATGGAATAAATCTTCTTCCCCATCTCCACACTGAGTCAGCTTTTTGTTTAAACTAAGATTTTAATGTCTCTTCGCCAACGTATATCACTTGCTGAATAATAGATTCTTGCCTTTACATACCCTTCATACCTTTACCATGATATTACTTTACATAACTACTGGTCTGATTCAACCATAATACATACCTATGTTGAAGAAACATCTTATGGTGAAAACTATATTGTTTTTATGTTTCAATCAAATGAAAGCCCATATTTTTCTTAATGCTCAGTAGTATTCTCTGTGTCATTTGATTCTACAGTTATTGCTGAAAAATATTTACATTGTCTTTGATATTTAGACCACATAAATGAAACTGCTTTGAACATACCTGAACAAATGTTCTATGTATACAATTACAGTTCTTTATTGTAAATGCTAAAGTGTAGGAATGCTAGGTGGTATGATTAATACATTTATATATAACTGCCCAAATACCCTCCTTAGTTACTCTAACATTTGCATATCTACCAATTATTCTTTTTTTTTTTTTTTTTTTGGTCGGTCGTGAGGCTTGAACTCTGGGCCTGGGCGTTGTCCCTCAGCTCTTCAGCTCAAGTCGAGCGCTCTACCACTTGAGCTACAGTGCCACTTCCGGTTTTCTGGTGGTTTATTGGAGATAGGAGTCTCACGGTCTCTCCTGCCCGGGCTGGCTTTGAACAGCGATCCTCAGATCTCAGCCTCCTGAGTAGCTAGGATTACAGGCGTGAGCCACCAGCGCCCGGCTCTACCAATTATTCTTTTTGTCACCATATTTGGAATTTTCATCTATTTTCTTCATTTATCTGTGCAACCAGAATTTTAATAATAGTGGCAGTTAGTTATTGGGTTTTTAATTTGTATTTCCCTTTTGATTGATATGGATCTTTCCTATGATATTCCACATTAGGTTTTTCTTTTCTTCTTCTTTTTTATTGTGAAAATACTGTACAGAGAGGATTCTTCATACAATTAAGTAGAAGTTCAATATTATATGTGTGATTTACAAATATTTTCATCTCCCATGATATAGCTTCTCATTTTATGTGAGTGTGTGATCTTGCCAGGCACTGTATACCTGTAGCAGGCTTCTAGAAATGAGGTGAGTTTTGTTGTTGTTGTTGTTGTTGTTGTTTTGTAATGATCACTGTGATATCTCTTAGGAAGCAAAAATATTAGTCTTGATAAGTTATCCAACTTGTATATTTTTAAATATATCCTATGAAGAGTCTTGTCAATATAATTGAAAAACTCAAAATACCAGTTTTTAGTTCTATGTTTGTATTTAGATGTTTTAGTTTTAGGAATTATATTATTTATGATTTATTTTGCATGATCAGTGTTCAACTTTTTGCCTCTGGAGATTGAGTTGGTCTTAACACTATTTAAATGCAGTTAAGAACCAGACTGGACAAATTGTTTGCAAAATTCCATCTTATCTAGACATATGGTGACTCACACATGTAATCCTGGCTACTCAAGAGGCTGAGATTTGAGGACTGTGGTTACAAGCCAACTCAGACAGGGAAGTCTGTGAGATTTGTATCTCCGAGTAACCATAAAAGGCCAAAAGTATGCTAATCTTGAGCATAAAATCTCAGAGACAGTCCCCAGATCTTAAATTCAAACCCCAGGATTTAGACACACACACACACACACATACACACAGAGATTAATGAAAAGCTGAGTATAGTGGTGCTTGTGTGTCATCTCAGTTAGGAGAGAGGCTGAGATCAGGAAGATTACAGTTTCATGCAAATCCAGGCAATAAAATTCACCTGACCTCATTTCCACAGAAAAAGTTGGGCTTGTTGCTTTACATCTGTATTCTCTTTTATTTTCCAGAAGGGATTATGTGAACAGATAGAAATTGTTCCTAGCATTACTGAAATTCATTAGTGAAATCACTGGACCTAAATATTTTTTGAGAAGATTTTGAATAAAATTCAGTTTCCTTAATAGATGGAGGACTATTTAACTATCTAGTTTTTCTAATTTAGTTAATCTATATCTTTGAGTAATTAGTCCATTGTGTCTAACTTTTAGAATTTATAGGTATAGATTGTTCATCTTACTCCTGTAAAATCCTGCTAACGCTCATAGGGTCAGCAAACCTGATACTTGACAATTGCATTTCCTCTCTCTCCTCAGCAAATGTGGCCAGAAGTTTATAAATTTTATTTATCATTTCCAAAGAGAGGTTTTTGGATTTACTAATTTTTACTCCTTTTTTCCTGTTTTTCACTAATTTCTACTTTCTTTCCTCTAGTTTGCTAAGAAGGAACTAATGTCACTATCTTGAGAATTTTATATTATTGCAAAGTGAACATTGAGTGCTATAAATTTCTTTACAAACCCTGCTTTCACTACAAACCACCAGTTTGATATACTGAATTATCCTATTCATTCGGTTCAGCTTTTTAAATTTCCTTTGAGACTTAATCTTGGACCTATGGATTATCTAGAATTATGTTGTTCAATTTTTAAATATTTGGAGATTTTCCAAAACCTTTGTGTTATTGATATTAATTCCATTAGGAACTGAGAACATAATTCGTATGGTTTGCCTTTGAGTTGAGGACTGTTAGCAGTTGGCCCCTGTTTGGAGTTTGTTCCTTCAATGGTTATCTTCAGCACACTAAAGAATTCTCATTCCCGTAGTCATACTTGTGTTTAGTATGAAAATAGGAATCCTGAGGAACATTTTATCTGCATGTTACAATTTAGATAGCATTCTGAAGCTGTACTTCTAAAAAGAGTTTGCATGTAGTGTGTGTGTGTGTGTGTGTGTGTGTGTGTGTGTGTGTTTGTGTGTGTTCCTCCCTTCAATATACTACTCTTACTTCTCACTGGATATGGGATAGTGTGCTAGCACATTGTGGCAGGACATTCTTTGTAGTGCAGAGTAAACCTGTCAAGTAGATGCTGAATCATCAGTCTCAGAGATGTGATCTTCTCAATTCTTGTTCTCCCTTTCCTCATACCTGTGAGCTTCAAATGCATAATCCTGCCCCTTGCTCTGAGATTTCTCTTGTTTTTTTTTTCTCTAATTTTTTTTCCTTACACTGACACAAGAAGACCATAACAAAGGCTTGGTGCAACACTAGAGCACTCAGACTAGAGTAAGGTGGTAGAACAGCATGAGTATGACCTTGGGTTTGATCCCCAGCCCTGGTAGAAAAAATAAGAACAATGGCTTCCCTGGACCTTTTGGATGAGCACTAAACATTTATTCTCTCTTCCATTTTCCTTCTGGTGGCACGTTGCTATCAAGCTGTTATGGCTATTCGATAGTTGCTTCAGAGAATTACCATGCAAATGCTCCCTGCTTTGATGGTCTCCAGTTCCATCCAGTGTCTTTGATCCAATGTTTGGGTTATCAAGTCTTCATCATCTACAAATTTCTCAATTATTTTCATGGATGAGGAATTTCTTTTGCTCATGTTGTATTCATTTTGTCCCCGTTTCCATTTCAGTAGCAGCTTTGTCAGTTCTTCAATTAATAAAGATCCAAGCTCTTGGCATGGGCAAAAAGAAACCTATTTATACATAAGATGAAATTCAGAGGACTCACAGCAGTAAAAGAAATACCTAGGAGACAACAGGATATGTGGTGTTGGGAGGAAATTCAGAACTGAGTTTGTTGTCTTTCATGTCTGGTGGTGTTAACTTCATTTCTCCTTATTTTCTGCCACCTGCAAGTGTCTTATCTACTGTTCTCTTCTTTTGTTAATGTTTTTATATTCATGAGGCTCTGAGTTACTTTCTCAAAACTGTTGGGTTCTAGTTTGCACAGTGTTGAGCTTAGTCTTAAGTTCTACATAATTTGAGAGACTTAAGAGAGATCTCTAGTATCTTACTTAAAAATAATGCATTAGTGATTAAAGGCTGAAAAAAAAATCCACAATGACTTTGTGTTCTTAATGAAATTACACATTCAAGTTTTTTTTTTGTTTTGTGTAGAAGAAAGAGCAAATCTTAAGTTCCTCATGAAAAATGGCAATTACTATAGTTAGAACAGTGGGCACACTTGTAATACTAGATACTCAAAGGTAGTGACTGAGAGGATTGTGGTATGAGGCCAGCCCAAGGAAAAAGATATGGAGAACTTCATTTTCAGTCAACAAAAAACAGGGTTCAGTCATTATTTATTCTCATTGCTTATTCTTTTCATTACATCTCAGGTGCAGTTTTAGTTATGTTATAACAATAAGGGATAGCTTATTACTTCGGAAGGTTACTCTGTCTGAAATATGGAGCTTGCATTTATCAATTTCTAAGAGGAAGTGCGATCCTATGCCTTATCTATAGAGTATTGTGTCAACAAAATTTATGCTTCTCAATTTTACTTCTAGGTAAATTTGCTTTCACAGTACAATCTTTTTCAATGAGAAATAATTTGTGAGCCCAATATCTTTTAGAAAATTACATTTCAGTATTTCTTTCACACATTGCACAGCTATTTAAAATAACACTGATCACTTTAAGGAAATTCATCTTCAAATACAAGCTAACTGGAGTCTTTTAGAAAATATATTCATTGGAATGAAAAACGTGCTTAGGAATACATTTTAATGTTTTACTAGCAAAAGAAAAGAAAACTAATAAAAGGATGTCTCATAAGTAGTAAGATTTATAATATTGATAAGAGAAGTATAGCCTCTTATAACAGTTATTGCTGCTCAGAACTAGAAATTTCACCTTGTAGAATTTTCAGGGATTGATAACTCTGACAGTGTTTGGATGTGTAAAGGAGGTAAAGATACTAGTATTGCTCACCTATTCTGTGCACTCAGAACTTCTGTCAAAATGAATGTAGAAACAAGGCCACACTGGAGTTACCAGCACAACTTCATTCATTACAGCATCATTTACCATAGCTAAGATGTAGAACCAACCTAGATGTCTTTCAGTAGATGAATGGATCAAGAAAATGTGGTGTATATACACAATGCAATTCTATACTTCCATCAGAAAGAAGGATATAGCCTCATTTGCAAGGAAATGGAAAGACCTGGAAGGAAATCATATCATGTGAAGTAAGGCAGACCCAGTGAAACATAGGCTACATGGTTTCCTGCATTTGTAATAATTGCTATATGTTTAGGATAGTCCTAACAGAGGATCACAATAGCCCAATAGCTATGTACATATGACCATAAAGATGATGCTAATCAAAATGAACTCCAAGAATGGAAACAAGTTTGTTTTTTTCTCTACTATGTGAAGTTATTTCCTTTTAAAAAAAATTTCCTTTGGATTATCCTCTGTTGTCACTGATTTTGATTTTGATAGTTGTGTCTTGTATATACATTTATCTGATTTGGGGAAGGGAAGGGGAATAGCAAAATGGTGAGACAAAGGACAAAGGGTGAACCAATGCAACAATGATTCTCACAAAACACTATGTTGGAAATTAACTTTACAATTTGGGGAGGAGGGTAGTCATAGGGGAGAGGAAGTGGGAGAAAACGAGATAGGGTTAACATTGTTCGACAAGAAATGTACTTATCTTACTTATGTAACTATAACCCCTCTGTATATCACCTTAACAATAAAATTAAATTAAATTTTAAAAAATGAATGTAGGGACAGAACAGATGCGATGTTATCTCAACCTTCCCTCTCCAAAGGCTTAAGTAGGTCTTCTGTTATTTCTTTTTTGGGGATTTCATGGATGTAGCAAATTACAGAGACTTTAAGTCACACAGGTAAGAGCAAGTAAATATTTAATTAAGAAAGAGCCAAAAAAGAGCTGGGTTGTAAAGCAGATGAAGTGCTCACAGAATGTGGGTACTGAATTTGATGAGTGCAAGATGGAAAACTACTCTCACTGAACTCTTTATTAAGTCTTCACTCTTCTAGTGCCTTACATTTTCCTTGCTCTTCTTTTCTTGTTCTTTTCATTTCCCTTAGTTCAGAGATAGACAATCATCATACCATTTTTATATGTTGTAATTTGTATGTCTGTCTTTGTCCTGATAATTACTTTATTTGTAGTCTTGCAATAACCTCAGTCTCATGATCAGATGTATTATATTGGATATTATCAGATGTAGAATTATATACATTTGGAGCTGGGAAATCTCAGATATGTAGAAGTTAAATGACATTCATAGTCACATAGTTGTAAGTAAAAAGTCAAAATTTGAACTCAGCCCTGTCTAAAATTATTCTTTGGCATGTTACTAGTGTTTTTAAAGATTTAAAACATACCTCAGGGTTACTCAGAGGTCTTGTGCATATTCCTTTATGAGACTTGTTCTTTCAGTGATTCCTGTGGTGTAGTACTCTGGGCCACGATTTGAGAAACAAGGGACAGTCACTTGCTTGAATTGGAATCTTTTTATAGATAATGAAAATCCTTATAATTTCATTTCATTATTCTGGTAAATATCCAAAATATGGCAGATTCATTTTTTTCCTGAAGTTCATTTTCTTTGCTAAATCTAAAGTTTAAACTTTTTATTAGAATTTTCTTGACAAATTCTCCCTCGAGGTTTTTATTTAAAATCTCAATGTGTTATCCTTTTTTCTTTCAGTCCATCCATCTAACTTTTCATTCCACTATGGATATTTTTTTCTTTGCCTCTTCTGAACTCCTTTCAATTTATCTAGATCTTCTGAGCACCAACACGCACAAAATTGAGTGTTGTATTCCAGGTGCAGGCCTATCATTCATTTTGAAAATATTATCATATCTCATCTCTCTGTTCTGTGACACTGATACAATCTCTCAGTATTGAGTCCAAAAGAAACCTGCATGATTTTGTGCCTTTGCTATATTGAAGATTTCTATCAAATTTGACATTATAATTTACAAGCCTAAATATCTGTGCTTCTTCAAAAGAACTAATTTACATCGTTGAAGCTGGATGACATGTTTTTTCTTATACCATGTGTGCTTTCATCCTTTTAGTTTTTGTTGTTGTTGTTGTTGTTGCAGATGTTAATACATAGTCATTCTATTTTCTGCTTTGGATTGGATTTTGGTGAGAAATGCTCTTTCATATACTTCACAGCTGTGGACAGCTATCAAAGGCAAAAACATACTTTATATCCCAAATTCCTCTGGCTTGAAATAGTGAATCTCAAGTGCTAAAATTTTAAATTCTCTAAGGGTAAGACATGGTGTCATAGATTTTATTTTTGGAGGCCCTGTGTGGCAAGTTCAACAGCAATTAATTGCTGAATAGTAGCTAAAGCATTTGACCTTCTGTGGCTTTCATCTTTAAAATACTCCCCCTCCACCACTATGCATTTGATACTTGAAAATGCTCTTTTTGAAAAGTTCTAATTACATTCTTAGGGTTCCAGGAAAAGGAAGACTGACTCATGCCCAAATCAGGAGAGCTAAGTGGTGAATGTAAGGAATAGTTATGCATATAAAAATAACCATGTCTGAATGTTTCTTTGGTGTATACTTCAGGTTTCATGAATAGCTTGTTGCAATGATGACTTTAGTAGAGTTATAATAAAGTCATTCAATAAAGAGTTAGAGAAATCTATCTAAGGAAATCTAGTTGAATGTATGTGTGAGAGAGACAGAGAGAGAAAGAGAAAGGGTGAGTATGAGAGAGACAAGGGAGAGAGGGAGAAGGAAAAGGGAGAAAGAGGGAGAGAAGGGAGGAAGGAGTGGAGAAGGGGAGAGGGAGAGGAAAGAAGATATACAGTGAAATAAATACTTTGAAGTCAACAAATGTCTACTTATACCCTCTTTATAAGCCAAGGATGAAATAAAGAACTATGAAATAATATTGTTCATATACAATTATCAAGCAGCTCTTATCTGTTACTTTTTACTACAAAATCCTTAGAGAAGAGGAAAAATCCTTATCTTTGAGAATGAAAAGGAAATTATAGAAAGATTCACTATCTTGAGGAAGGGATATAACAAAATGTGTAAATAAGGACAGAGGTTGATCCATTGTAACAATGAGATATACAAGACACTATTTTGAAAACGAACTTTACAATTTTGGGGGAGAGGGGCAGAGGAGTTGAGGAAGTGGGGAGGGAAGGGATGGGAGGGGAAAAACAAAGGAGGAGGTAACAATGCTTGATAGGAAATGTACTCATTACCCTACTCATGTAACTGTAAACCCTCTGTACAGTATTTTTACGATAATATATATATATATATATATATATATATATATATATATATATATATATGAAAAAAAAGAATTTGAGCAGGATCTTTTTTTTTTTTTTATTGTGAGAATACCGTACAGAAGAGTTACAATTACATGGGCAAGATAACGAGTACATTTCTTATCAAGTATTGTTGCCTCCTCATTGTTTCCCCTTCCCCCCCTTCCCATACTCCTCCCCTTCCCCCACCCGACCCTCCCCCCACGCCCCACCAAAGTTGTAAAGTTCGTTTCTAGACATAACTACTTGTACATCTCATTGTTGCAATGGGTCCACCTGTATCCCTAGTTAAACGATTTGTCTTTGCCCTTCCCCTCCACAAATTATACCAACATCAAATACAGTGCAAGCATGGGTTATACCGTGGGGAAGGGACATACAAAGCAACAAAGAAATCATGTTATAAATATGATAGAAACAATTGCATGAAAGGAAAAAAAACATTTGAATACTTACCTTGGGAGGATCTTTTTTTTTTTTTTAAATTGTGAAAATACCATACAGAGGGGTTGCAATTACATGAGCAAGGTAATGAGTACATTTCTTATCAAGCATTGTTGCCTCCTTTGTTTCACCTTCCCATCCCTTCCCATCTCCCCTCCTCCTCCACCCCCCCCTCCACCCTCTCCAACTCCCCACCCCTCCACGCCAAAGTTGTAAAGTTCACTTTTCCACATAACGTCTTGTACATCTCATTGTTGTAATGGGTCCACCTGTATCCCTATTTAAACGATTGTTTTTTTTTCCCTTCCCCTCCACAAATTATACCAACACCACATACAGTGAAAACAGGGATTATACCGTTGGGAGGGACATATAAAGCAACAAAGAAATATCTTATAAATATGTTAGAAACAATAGCAAGAAAGAAAAACCATTTGAGTCCTTATCTTGGGGTTCATTTTGCCTAACATCAACTTATCTGACTGTTTCCGCTTGTCTCAGACATATACTAGTTATTGGGTCTGGCTTACTTCACTTAGTATAATTTTTTCCAAGTCTTTCGACTTCCTAACAAATGGGGCAATGGCATCCTTTCTGGTGGAGGCAGGATCCATTCTTTTTATCTGCTATAAGGGTAGGTAAGACCAGATATCATAGATTTCTTTATTGAAGGTTTTGTGAGGTAAATCTCTAGCAAGGTTTAGTTGCTTGAAAGTTAAAGGTACTAAATGTGAATATTTATAAATAACACACAGTTAATAAAGTTGCGATATAAAAAAGCAGTGCTGCTCTGGAGAGAGTATATTCAGGATAGAGAAATTGGATAGATAGATGATACAGAGGGAATGACTTGAAAAATCTCTAAAAGCAAATAGTTGGAAGAATGGAAGACATTTTCAGAGAACAGGTGGATCAAATTGATCATAACTAAATCACAGGAAATAAAAGGGAGCTAGGGAGTTGGTTCATGAGAAACGAGCGAAATTTAGATTCTAAATAGAATTATTTAAACTTGTGGGGAACAAGACCCATCCAAAGGTTTGCATCAGCATATGACAAGATTTGATTAGATCTGTGTTGAGAGGAATATTAGTCTGGGCAAGTGTGGTTTAGAGAGACAGAGGGAATTCAGTCAATGTTTAAGAGGAAATGAACTACTAAGCTATTGTTTTGGCTGGAAAGATGGTGACTATACTCACTTGTAGTTACCCTGAAGTTCAGCCTCACTTTATATAATACATTCCAAATACATCTCATTTATTATTATAAATGATTTTTTTAAATCTATGGCAGTCTCTCTATTTGAGATACTTGTACATTTTTCTTTTATTTGAGACTTTGAACATTTATAATATCAGATGATATAAAGTTTCTGAACTTCACAAAACAAAACATTTTTTCTTAATTTACATTTCATTCTACATATATTAATCCAATTTTATCATTTTAATCCCTGGCATTTTGAAAGACTTTTACATCATGTGTATCATATTATAGCTAGACTAATTTAAAAGAGAGAAAGAAAGAGGGGCTTGAGGAGGCTTAAGAAATGAATGAAACATGGCATGTTCCCTTCAATTCTTGAGAAAGAAATTCTTATTTTGAGAAAGAGATGAGTTAGTTGAATTATTGGATCATTTTCAGACTTTACTTTCCATGGATCTGTGATTCATATACAAGAAAAATTGCTTCATCTTCTGACTGATGGTCCTTCCAATCATTGTTTTCCTCCTTGCCAGCAAAAATAAGATTCCAAACATAAAAATGTTTCAAGCAGACTTTCTGGCTCTGTAAGACACCAGTGACAAATACAACCCTCAACATTGCAGTTTGAGATGGTAAATCATCCAAAGTTCAATTTATAAAAGTCTGGAGATATATTTTGCTCAGCCTTCCACTGTCTAAATGTAAGTTCAGAATCCTCTGACATTGTACTAGAAACAAAAAGAAAGGAAAAAATAGTTAAATGTATTGACATATCTCTTTTAAGCCAATTTTATAGGTTTTCAACTATCTTGAAATAACATTTATTTTCTACCCACTCAGTCATCATTAACTATCTGTATCATTAAATAATACTTAGCATGGTGATGTGCTTGCTGCTGGTAGCATGTCAAATTGGCTATTCTGAGAGAACTTTGGGATAAAAAATTAGATCTTACATAAAATATTTTTGGATATACATGTGAGTTTATTCTCACAGGAAATAAAAGAATCCTTATATAGCCAAAAGTATATGATCACAAAATCACAGACACATGATTATCCAAAGTCAATTGGTATCAGTTAGTATTGGTTCATCCTCAAATTAGACCTTGGGATGAAAATACTGAGTAAAGATAGCCCTAAATGCCTAAATGCAACATGACAGGAAGAAAAGACAAGAAAGTCCTCCAGTTTCTTAACATCATCTGGCTCCCAGCAGAAGAAAATATGAAATCCTGTCAGAAGAAAAACTCTCAATTTCGATAAGCAGACTATTCATAGGATGAAATATACCAAATGTAAGCTACAGTTTTTTTAGCTCACTAGACACAAAGAACTAAATCACAATGTGAGAGAGTCGTCAAGCGATGACAATAGTGCTAGATATCCTAATGATTCAAAACACACACTTATGTATACTTTTAAATTCCCTCTTTTAATTTGATTTTATTGTTAAGGTGATATACGGAGGGGTTACCGTTACATAGTAAGGTAGTGAGTTCTTTTCTTCTTGTCAAACATTTACCCCCTCCCTCATTTTTCTCCAGCTTTCTTTTCCTCCCAATCTCTGCCACAAGTTGTAAAGTTCATTTCCAATATATTGTCTTATGAGTATCAGTGTTGCATTGGTTCGCCCTTTGTCCTTTGTCTCACCATTTTTTTGTTCCCCTTCTCTACCCCAATTCAGATAAACATATACACAATACACAGTACCAAAATCAAAGACAGTGACAAGGGATAAACCATAGGAAAAAAAGAATGAAAGGAAAAAGAAATAACTTCACACAGTACATTAAAAACAACAAAAAGAAAAACCTCTTGTTTCCATATTTTGGAGTTCATTCTTAGCATCATCTTATATGGACATATGTACTTAGCTATTGAGCTATTGTGATCCTGTTCTAGGACTATCCTAGACATAAACTAATTATTACAAATGAGGGAAACCATGGAGTCTATGTTTCTTTGAGTCTGGCTTACTTCACTTAAATTCTTATGTTGGAAAGAATTTACAGAACTAAAAGTAGAGGCTGATCGCTGGTGGCTTAATTCTAGCTATTCAGGAGGTTGAGATCTGAGGACTGCCGTTTGAAGCCAGCCTAGGCAGTTAGTCTCTTATCTCTGCTAAACTTAAATAAAAAGGAAGTGGGATTATAGCTCCAGTGGTAGAGTGCTAGCCTTGAACACAAAAGCTCATGGATAGCACCTAAGCCCAGAGATTAAGCCCTAGGACTGGCAATAAAAATAAAAAAATAGAAAAAGTAAAGTGGAATTAAAAATGACTACAAGAAACTATAAAGCTGTCTAGACTAATTTTATCAATTAGCTCACCTTGGAATTTGGTAAAGCTATAGGGCCAATAGATTTATCTGTGTATATATCTATGTCTTGTTTTTCTCTATATATGTATGTATATAAGTATCTATCTATATATGTACCTATGTATTATATATCTACCATCAATCTCTCATCATATACCAACCATCCATCTACCTTTATTTTAAGGATTTGACTAATGAAATTGTAGCGAGGGCACGTAGGAATTCAGTTGTTGTTACAAAATCAGCCATATGAAACACATGAGGATGACTGACTAGAAACCTAGAAGGATTCCTATCTTCTAGTTGAGGATGAATTCCCTCTTCTCAGATAACCACATTTTCCATTAACATTATTGAGGAGAGTTCCCTTTATGTACAATCCATTGGTTATGAATGTTAATCCCACTTAAAAATACTTTTTTTTTTTTTTTAGCACATTTAGGGTGACGTTTTGACCAAACAACTGGACACCGTAGTCTATCAAGGTGACATGTAAAACTAGTCATCATAATAAGAACAATAAACTTTTAAAGAAGAAAAGTATTTAACTACTGATACTTACCATCTGTCAATTAAAATACAAAAGGATTTTGAGGCAGTATACAAATTAATCTGAGAATTATTGTGAAAGAAGAGATAAAAGTAAAAGTCACTCAGATGAACAAGAAAATTCTTTGACAATGAGTGAACATACTAATTCAGACAGAAAAATCAAAGAAAAGATTTATCTGCTTTCTTACTTATGGCTTGTCTTTATATTTTGCCTGCCCTATGAATAGTTTTCTTTCTTAAGGTTTAAATGCTTTGTAGATTTCCATTTTGTTGCAATTATACTCTGACAAATATGTTTACTGACTTACCCTTCAGGTAGATTTTCTCATTCTCATATTCCTTAACTCCTGCTAATAAGCTGCTATGATTATGTCTACTTCAGTTCTTATGTTGTGACTCTAACCTTATTACCTTAACATGTGATGCTACTTAGAGAAAGTAATAAGCTTAGAGAGATAATTAATTTAAAATAAATAGTCAAAATGATAGGAAGTGCCACAGTCTGTTCAATCATCCTTAAAAGAGCTGTTTACCCAGGAAGAAAGACATGCCAGAAGGAAGGCTTTGTAAAGAAGCACAACAGGGTGACCACCCAAAGAGCTTTAGAGGAAGAGAAGCCTACTAATACTGGGATCTTAGACTTTTAACTTCAGTTCATGAGAAACTACATTTTTGTGATTTAAAACTACTCAGTTTGTTGTTATCTGTTATGATAGCCCAGAAAGCTAAGATACATGGGATATTCCATTTATATTTGCATATTAATTTATACATTATTCTCCCATGAGAGAAAGATGCATCGACACTGCATCAACACTGGCCTAACTCTGTACATGGTTACTAACCATTTGACATTACTTCCAGGGGCTGGAGATGGGACGTGAGAAGATAGCGACACAGAAAAAACACATTGCAAGATTTCCCCTTTAAAAAAGTTATTGTTTTGAGAATTAGAATCCTTTTTAATGTAAGAGATAATAGTCATGTTTTCTCTGTCAATAATTGCTAATTGAGAATTTTCTTTTACATGAAACTAATAATCACTCAACTATTTCAAACAACTTCAATAAAAATTGATATCTGAAGTGGACTTACTAAATAAAAAAGACAGCTAGCATGTGTGAAAGCATCAAGAACAATGAATGAGCTATGTTTATTCCATTAGTGGCGATTAGTTCCTTGGAAGACAATAATTGAGATGGAGGGAGAGGGGAGTAGGGCCAAAAGAACTGTGTTGCACAGTGTAATTTTTGCCATTAAGTAATTTACAATATGGTTTGAACAAAAAAATGGTAGTCATCTTACCCATATTAAGTTCTTTGAGCAGAAAGCCTCAGCAGTTCAGTGCCTCATCATACCAGATAACAGGCAACATAGGTGTTCACACATCTGGTCCAGAAAACTTAACCAGACATTTTTTTTTGAGAGTCAAACCTGGCTTGTATATTTTGACTTTGCCTGGGATGACACAGTTACTGAAAACTTTTCAGCCTGTTCTTATTGAAATGAATGATTCCCATTTTAAGTTGAACACTCATTGAGTGTTTCAATAATGTAATTGTGTTGTCCCTTCCCATAACAGAACATTTTCTACAGTCACTGTATGGGGGTCTGAGGATGGCTTACCAGGATGACAGCTACCTCAACAGAATTTGTCTTTTGCTTAGGTCCTCTTGAAGTTCATGAATGGCTATCTGTAGGAGTTAAACACAAGTAGATATGTAAAATTATGTGTAGCAGAGAAAATTTGCTTATATAGCCACAAGGCATTATATATTAAAACATATTATTTAATTTTTACCTTTCTGGTGGATATATAGATATTTTAGTTCTCATGGAAAATAAATAATTCTATCCATTCTGCACTTCTATTTTTGTGAACTATGCTTGTAAAAGCTTGTTTATTGTGTTAAAAGAGTGTTAGTGTATATGTGAGACAGACACAATGCAAAACTTAGGGAAAACTACAAAGAATTTCCAGGAAATTACTGGAATGATGTATCTATCTATAGTCTCTAACTCATTGTGTTTCCTACAAGTAATGCCATTCTCTTTACTTAACCAGAGTGTGACTATTAATTTTTTTTTTTGTCGGTTGTGGGGCTTTGGGCCTGGGCTCTGACCCTGACCTCTTTAGCTTAAGGTGAGCACTCTACCACTTGAGCAATAGCACCACTTCTGGCTTTTCGGTGGTTAATTGGAAGTAAGAGTCTCATGGCCTTTCCTGCCTGTGCTGGCTTTGAACTGTGATCCTCAGGTCTCAGCCTCCTGAGCAGCTAGGATTACAGGCGTGAGCCACTGGTGCTAGGCTAAAATATAATTTTTTAATAGTATTGTTTATGCTACTAACTAATCCTTTTGTAAATTTTTCCAGATGTCACAGTAATGCCCTTCATGCACAAAGTTCTAAAGTCCTGGATTTAATTACCTGGTTTTGTGTATTTTATGTTCCTGTGTGTGTGTGTTTGTGTGTGTGTGTGTGTGTGTGTGTGTGTGTGTGTGTGTGTGTGTGTGTGTGTGTGTGTGTGTGTATGCAGGTCCAGGGACTTGAACTCAAGGCTTGGGCATGGTTTTTGAGCTTTTTTGCTCAAGGCTAGAGCTCTGCTGCTTAAGCCACAGCTCTACTTCTGGCTTTTTGGTGATTAATAAGATTCTCACAGACTTTCTTGCAGGGTCTGGGCCATTAGAATTTTTTGGCTTTGAACTTAGTCTTCAGATTTCAGCCTCCTGAGTAGCTAGGATTACAGATAATGCATGAACCACTGGAACTCTACAATTTCTCTCTCTCTCCCTCACTTCTCTCTCTCTCTCTCTCTCTCTCTCTCTCTCTCTCTCTCTCTCTCTCTCTCTCTATATATATATATATATATATATATATATATATATAATTTTTTGGGGGGGTCTGGTCGTGGGGCCTGAACTCTGGGCCTGGGCGCTGTCCCTCAGCTCTTCAGC
The DNA here is from genome assembly GCF_024711535.1 of Dipodomys merriami. Taxonomy (NCBI): domain Eukaryota; kingdom Metazoa; phylum Chordata; class Mammalia; order Rodentia; family Heteromyidae; genus Dipodomys; species Dipodomys merriami. Next base: position 6,983,492 of record NW_027203382.1, read on the forward strand.
TCAAGGCTAGCGCTCTACCACTTGAGCCACAGTACCACTTCCAGCTTTTTTTTTTCTGCTTATGTGGTGTTGGGGAATCGAACCAAGGGCCTCATGTATGCTAGGCAAGCGCTCTACCACTGAGCCACCTTCCTAGCCCCAAATATTTATTTTTATTAAGTAGTTGTACAAAAGGCTTTTAATTACAGAAATGGGGTTATGAGAACAATACATCTTGACCAATTTCACCCCTTCATTGTTCTTATGAAAACTGTAACCCTATCAGTCAGCCAACATTTCTACATCAGCTTACTGATACTTGATGGCAGCATTTAAGGATTTTTCCATATGTAATTGTAAGGTCTGTATTGTTTTCATTTCATTGACTATTAGTGACATTCAGTATGTGGCAGGAAAGTGGATGGAACTATAGTTCATAATATTGAGTAAGATAGAGGTAATAATTCCAAGTGAGATAAGCTAAACTCAGAAAGACAAATATTGTATGCTTTCTCTCATATGTGGAATTAAAATTTAAATGTAATAACAATAATAATATAATCTTAATATAAAAGGTGAACTTTCAGTGAGAGAAGATACACTGGAGGTAGGGGGGAGAGAAGCAGGGTAATGGGATAAATATATTGAGGTACATTTTATTATGCCTGAAAGTCTCATAATGAAACTCATCAAAATCTGATAAAGAGAGTGGTCCCTGAGAAGGAATAGGAAAGAATGATAGATGGGGTGAGTTTGATCAAAGTACATGGAATTAGAAGGAAATTCTTTGCAAAAATAATATACTTGAATAAAGTAAAAAAAATCATGAATAGTATATTTGAGTAGAGTTCAACTTTCCCTTGAAGCATTTTTGTGCCTAGAAGGATAGGCTGTTAGAAATTCATTTCCCTTTGCCCTGCTAAGCCATTCTATACATCACACCAGACTGATGAGTTACATTGTCCTCATACTTATTTTTCTGTTAGACTAGTTTCATTCTTGTGTTCTATAAACACTCATTAGTCATATATTAATCATATATTTATGCAATATTTTTCCATATTTGTTCTGGACTTTATATAGCCTAGAATATTATAATAAATATTTCAGTTATCAAATCTATCATCGTTTTCTCCTAGATTTAGTGTCTTGTTACAAGAATATTCTCATTCAAAGTAAGCAATATTATTTTAATCATGATTTTAACATTTTATTATTTTTCTACATTTTGATTTTAATTAATTGAGCATAATTTTATATGAGAAGAGTGTCTAAATTATTGGTTATTAATAGGAAGCTACTGAATTAACTAACACATCTATTAACTGATGGATAAATTAATAAAATGTGGCATATATACACAATGGAGTATTATCAGCCATAAAGAGAATTCAATTATATTCCTTGAAGCAAAATGAATGGACTGGAGACTATCATGTTAAGGGAAATAAACCAGGCCTTTCAAATGTATATCTGCATACATTTAATAGCTGACTTTATTACCTTTTATCAGAGAATTACCATTTACCATGTAAGCAATATTTTTATTTTAATGCAGACCATGGCAAGAATTCCAAATCTTTCATCCAGGTGGCAAGAAAATTGATTATAATGATTATAATTATATAGCATTAGCTTATTTTCTTTCTAATAATGCAGAAATTAGAAATCAGCAAACCTTCAAAAAGTTCAATTGTCATGAGGTAATATCTGAATTTTCTTTTTAATTCCATCCTTCACTAGAATCTTTGGTCTATGTCTTGGACTCTGATGTGAAACAGTTTTAATTTGCACCTTTTCACTTTATAAATAGCAAAGTATTTTATTTTCCTAATCCTCGCTTCTGAATCCAAATTGCCTTCCTGTGGGTTCTTTATTTTTTTGTGATTTTTTTGTACTCAAATACACAGTCAATATTTACTACTCATTAAAGAGTAATAAGGATTTTATTATTTCACTGAAAGGGTATCAAGTAAACATTATAATGACATACTAGCGAATAATGCTATGAGATTAAGGCTGTGTTAATCAGATGCAGTTGATGACAAACTTCACTCAGGAAAAGAAAAAATACTGTTTCCCTGCTCAGATGAAAGACACGTAAGAAATAAAATAATACTATATTTTATGAATGCCTACACATTGTTTCTGATTTTAGTACAGAATATGTTCACTGATAAATAGAAATGCTCATGAACTAAATGAAGTCTTTGAGTATATTTTCAATGTTTTTTTTGGAATAGTAATGAAAATACTTTATCTATAAAATTAAAGTCATCTTCTCTTTTTGGATTCACAAAAGACCCAAATAGGAGAATGAAATATTCACATTGGAATCAGCATTTATTTATAATTGAAGCTTATGGGGAAAGGTAGGAGTTGGTTTTTATCTTTTTTTTTTTTTAAGAATTTCTTTTGTAAAAAAAATCTTATGTAATCAGAAATATTTTCTCCATTAAATTCAAGTGAGTTATTACACTTTTTAGCCTTGTATCTTGGAGACAAGACTTGGTCCACAAAACCTTTCCCAGCAAGACTGCTAAGATACACCAGCCCACTTGACTCAGAACATGCAGTTTTTGGACTAGATTTCATTTTCTTTCTGATACATTCTTCATATGGGCATCTAATTTTCCTTTCTTGGTATCTGGGTCTTTCATTTTTCTTGCTTTTTTGTTTATTTTACTTGAGCTCATTCTTTTCTGATAAGGGAGGTATATTTTCGGGGTTTTCTATATCTGAGAATGTTTTTATTTTTCAGCAAATTGAAAGGTTTGAGGCAAGAAAATCACACATTTGAAGTTGGCCTAGGAAACTTGGCAAATACCTCTCTTCTAATATAGTTTATCAAAGGTTGTAATGCAGTTTAGTGGTAGAGTACTTATCTAGTATACATGAGAATAAAAGATAAGTTTATTTAAAACTAAACATAGAACTTCCCTGTGACCCAGTCATACCACGATTGGACATCTACCCAGACTGTTACAAGTCAGGAAATGGTAAAGACACTTGCACATCTACATTCCTTGTAGCACTATTCACCTATTCACAATAGTCAATTTATAGAAACAGCCCAGATGCCCCACAACAGAAGAGTAGATGGATAAAATCTGGTATATATACACAATAGAATTTTACTCGTGCATTAGACAGAATAAGATTATGCCATTTGCAGGGAAAATGATGGACCTAGAACAAATCATCCTAAGTGAAGTAAGTCAAGCTCAGAGATCCAAACAGTACACATGTTTTCTCTCATATGTGGAGGCTAGATCTAAAATATAATTGGACAAGATAACCTATACAAGACTCTAGGCATTCACTCAGTGAGACTAAAAGAGGATACCCTTAGGAGAGGAACAGAAAGGTATAACTTCTCTGAACATTTATACTATTTATTGAAATGAATCACAGGAAACAGCAATATGTTTTTCTTTGTATTGTTGTTGTTGGTGGTGGTGTTTGTTTTTGCTTTGGGGTTTATGTAGGGAGGGCAAAGTAGAGTTGTAGAAAGGGAAGGAAGAAGGGTAAACAAATGCAGTCATGCTATTCAGTATATATGAGGTAGAAAATGACCTATGTAACTTGTGGGCAGGGATGGGAGGGGGAAACTAGAGAAACTAAAGAAGGATGACATTGTACAAAAAACATGTTGAAAACGAACTTTACAACTTTGGTGGGGGGGGGGGAAGGATTGGGTGGGGGGACGGGGGGGAGGCTGGGAAGGGATGGGAAGGGGAAACAAAGGAGGAGGCTACAATGCTTGATAAGAAATGTACTCATTATCTTGCCCATGTAATTGTAACCCCTCTGTACAGTATTTTCACAATAAAAAATAAAAAAAGAAATCTACTTCTGACTTCTGAATGGTAACCCTTATGTACAGCACCTTAATAATAACAATAAAGTTATATTTTAAAGGTAAGTTTATTTAATGTTGATGTGATGTGAGAATTCATTTATTTCTATGTATGTAATTTAAACCAATGTTATTTTTCTATGTTATCATCTTACAACTTTTAGAATCGACTTACAAACAATATAAAATACCTCTCCCCAAAAATGTAACTGGCAATATGAACACAATAATATAATATAAATAATATAAATGATCAGTAGTAGGAGAGATGAACAACAGGAAAGTTATCCATATTTTCTCATCATTAGTTAATAGGTTATTGCCTAAAGATAATGAACCATGAAATAAATGTAATGTTTAATTACATCATTAATTGACTATAAGAAAATATAAAAATCTAAAAGATATGAATAGATTCTGGATATAATGCAAAATATAAATACTACATCTTTCATTAAGAGAATTCATGGTAATATCCCAAGGCAATTGAGATAGTTTGGAATTTAATATTTATTTATATTTTCTTACCTATTGGTCTTCTTTTAATGCTTTCCTTTTGTCTTCTAACTTTTTTATATGCTAAGGGTTCTGATGGAATGTTTAAACTTTTATAGCATTATTTGGGGGGGGGAATTTTTAACAATGCAAAATTGTGCAAATGAACTTCCATACCAATGTGACTTTTAACTGTGGCCATTCTTCTTCCTTTTATGTATTGATTTATTAATTTATGAAACACATTTCCTTGTTTTGTCCAGAAATTTTTTATATGTATTAGTTGAGCTTGAAGTTCTGCTAATATTCTCAATTCATACTGTCCTCTATTTTATCTAGCAGGTAATTTGTTAAATGTTTCTTCTTGACCCTCCTTTCTCTCACTTTTGGGACTCTGGTAAGGTTTGTGCATTTTTTCAATTCACTGAAATTCACATTTTATGCTGGAGATGCTAAATAAGCCTATCTTCATTAGAAGTGGAAGATGAAACAAGTTCTACTTAAACTGTGTGCCAGTGATGCTAAAGAAAGAGCTCTCCATCTCTTGCTGAGATATATTGGGAGAAGAGCCTAGTTAATTGCTACGATTTAGAAGTTAAGATGATTCAATCTACAGCTTCTTTTTGGTCTCTTGAGGACTAAGGAGAATTAACACACCCAGGCAGCTGGTCTTGATCTTCTCCCAGGAATCTAGTGTTCTCTAAAGTCCAAGCTCTTTCTGAGAATTTGATATTAGCATGAGCTTTTCATTCCTGCTTTTCATAAGCAGGAATTTCTCCTGCTTATGTCAAAGAAATCCTCAGATCAGCTTTCTCTATTAGGTCTCTAAGAAAGTCCTGGTCTCATAAGCATCCAGCTGCCTATATGCAAAGAAAAATGACTTTAAAAAGACAAATATATTTAAGTTAATAATGGGAGGGAAGACAAAGATAATAAGGACCCATGGTCCAAAATTATTCACGATAACCTATTAATGTCAAGTCAAATTTTACACAAAGGTTTTGCTTGTTTTGATGATCCCTAGATACCATCTGACACACAACAAGCATTCAATGAATGAGAGTCATCATAAATAGAATAGTATACAATTTGTACATTGTTTATTTATCAAAAATGCTCTTACTAAAATCTAAACTCCATGATGTAAATATTTGTGACGTTAATATTAACTCTTTGAAAGGAAGATAAATTACCCAATGAAGATAAATATTTTTATTGTGTCATATGGGCTTAGGAAATCATTGATTAGTTATTTTTGGAAGGACCAAATATTAAAAAAATATATGCAGCTCATTAGGAGTGAAAGTTCAAAACAAAATCATGAAAGTCCTAGAAGAGAATTTTTAAAACCCCTTGTGATAATAAATGTATCCAAATGTTTCTCAGAAAAGAAAATTTCATAGCCCTCTGCTTGATAAGAATAATAGCTAATTTAAGTGTTCATGTTGATGTCTAACTGGGGAGAAGGTCCTTTCATGAACATATGAAGTTTTAAATTATACCATCTTTTTAGTTATACTAATTCAAACATGGTCATTGAAATAGAAATTAAATATTGGATTATACTTCAGTAATTTGAACTCATGAAATATGTCAAGATGTGCATAAGAATGTTCACTCTAGTAGTGTTTATTAAAGCTAAAACAGGAAATGAGATTGTGCATTTATAAGGACCTTCTGAAACTAATTATGATATTACATATAGAATATGAAATCATTCCATATAAAGTACACTGAAGTATGTTGAATGTCATACAACCATTACAAAAATGAAGTTATACTGATAGAGAACAATGTGTGGTGACATAAAAGGCATCATAATAGATAGAGAATGCTCTCAGTTTTCAACTCTTATACATGGTTGTATGGGTCTTGAAATCATTATTAGGTAAATATTTTTCTGGGAAGAAAGGATTAAGAGAAGGATATTGTATGAGGTAACAACTTAATTTCACATCTTTGTTATTCAATTTTACACTATGTTCTTTATGCTATTTTTCAAATGACTCCCCCTCCCCCCACAAAAGGGAAATATTTTTCCCTAAAAGTATATTTACACAGTAGAGGAAAAGACTAGGCATTTTCAAATTTGGACATTAAAAGTCCTTATAAAGACTTTCTTGATTGTTGGATTGCTTGAAGTTCTGAGTATTCTTCACATTCTACCACTTGGTAACTTAGTGTCACCAAAAGGAATCCAGCACACAATTTCTTTTCACACATTTTCCTTTTCCTTTTCTCTGTATTGTCTCTTTAAATATTTTGTTGCTTTTGTGATTTCATCTGTACCCATATTAAAAATGTAGAAGGTACAGTAAATGAAACTAACTCTGCAGAACTTAGAATTGAGAAACTTTATTTTTCCAACTTAATTATTCAGTTATTTCCTTATTGCTGATTTCTGACTATTGACAAGTTGACCACTTTACCTCATATACTTGGGATATATAGACTCATCACAAAACACTTGTCTACTTAGGTTAATACACATTGATTGTCTAGATACTTGTGCAAGGTACAATGAAAGATTATCAAGGGAATACAAAAGATTGAATAGACGTTCCCTATATACGTTTTTAATGTTTGTGATATTAAAATTAATATAAGCAACTAATCAAAATAAGGTAGAATTATTATTGGCAATAATACATAGCAAACTAATAATCAAAATAAACAATGTATTGAGTTTTTATTTTTGTTTTTTACTTTTTTGTACTGCTTGGCTGCCCTCCAACTTCCTTAAGCCATCCTCCTGTTGGTAAGGGTTTTTGTGGGGGATTCTTGGTTCCTGTATTCCCACAGGAGATTCCAAGCAAGACATAAACCGCAGTGAAAGTAATAGCAAAGCTTGCTAACAGTGACATAGTTACTGTTTCACTCCCTACCATATTCTATCAGGTATTTCTTAGCATAAGCCTAACACCACGCTTTTGCTACCTGCCTTTAGCTTTCTGATTTTTCTCTTATCTGTCTGTTTTCATTTAAGAACAATCTTTTCATTTTAGGACAAAAATTTAACTACATGCACAATCATATTTTCCATAAATGCTCTCTTTATATATATATATATATATATATATATATATATATATATATGCACTCTTTTTTTATATATCCTTATCTCTTACTTACTGGCTCCTTTTTATTGTTATTTTTAAGTTCACCTCTCCACAAATGGCTGCAGATAATGTTAAAACTTTACTACCATTTGTTATTTCCAAAAGATTCTTTTAAATAATGCCCCCCACCTTTGGTCTTTACATAAGTGTGAATTATACATTCCAACTGGCTTGGCTAAGTTAATAAAACCACCATCTAACCTTAAACAGCAAAACTATCTTTGTATAAGCCAAAAGAAGGCAGAAGGAAGAGAAAATAAACAGTCTCTAATCCTTACATTTAACCCTGTAATTTTAGTTCAGCATACAAAAGGCAAATGGATAGGTATTTATTTGGTCTTTCTTGACACAGGAGTTGGCACTGTTGTGCAAGTTTTACAAAACAATAGTCCAGAATGACAATAAAACTGAAAGATGCTTCCCTTCCACATCTTCCAGAATCAGAGAAAAATAAAATAATTTTCTACTGCCTAGGGATTGTGTGGAATCTCTTACCTTGACTTGACAAAACAAATCACTGAGCCTGAGGATCAGAAAGTTCTAGGCTCATCAAAAAAAGAATTAAGGCTGAACATGGTAGAGACAAGAAGGAACAGCTTTATTAGTGTAAAGAAAATGGAGAGCAAAATCAAAAAGCTTACCTTTCAGATGGAAACATGGTCAGGCTCAAGTAGGAGCTCTGTGTTCCCCAAGATCTTGACCTTTTATTGGAGTTCATAGGCTTGGGAGTAGTCAGAGCTGGAAAACTAGTTTATGTGTCTTGAATTTTCAGAGACTGAATTATGTGTCATCAACTTCTTCCATTTTTGGGGGAGGGGGTACCTTTTGATCTTGAATGATAAGAATGTTATTTTTCACAGGTTCTGGGTAAGGAAGACCCTGCTGTATGTCATAATGAAGTAAGGAGAGTGGGTCTAAGCAATATGTCTTGTCCAGCCATCCTGATGCCTTGCTAAGTGGAGGGGGCTTTCCACCTATTCTGAAAAGCCTAGAAATAAGAGAGGCCATTCAATGAATTGTTGAAGTCATGCTAATTAGCCTTAAGAGCGAGCTTTGTTACAGGGAATGCTGGTCTTCGGTTTCCTCTGTACAGTTTGATTCAGTGGCCTCTGTGTAGCCTCTAAGTATACTGCTATATGGGAAGTTTAAGCTGACCACCGAGCTACATGCCTAGTTAGAAAGTTCTGCTCATACCTGAGCTATTTCCTGAAATGGTCTGCTTTTGTTAGGGTTGGTTATCCTCCTAACCAAACTTGTTTTTGTCTTTAAAAAATTTGCTTCAGGCCCAGGTCTTTGAGACAGGAGTCCATCTGCAGACGTTGGCTCTTCAATAAAGACTCCCAATTTGATCTTTCAAAATGTGGCTTCTCTGTTTCTTACAGGCTGAATTCCTTTACAACAGTAATCCATTCTGTCAATGTCAATGCCAGAGAGTCAGGAGGATGTGATTCATTCTGTCTATCTATCTATCTATCTATCTATCTATCTATCTATCTATCTATCTATCTATCTATCTATCTATCTATCTATCTCTATCTGTCTATCTGTCTATCTGTCTGTCTGTCTGTCTGTCTGTCTGTCTGTCTGTCTGTCTGTCTGTCTGTCTGTCTGTCTATCTAATCTGTGTTCTGACCACTGAATTTTTATTCCTTGCCACCAGATCTTTTAAAAATTCCTGAGTACATCTTCCTCTTCCCCTCCTCCTCCTCCATCCCCCTTTTCCCTTGCTTCTCTTTCTGTCCTCTTTCCCCCTTCTCCCTCCCTCCTCTTCTCCTCCTCTTCCTCGCTCTCCTTCTCCCCTTTCTTCTCCTGCTGTTTGAAGTCAAGGCTTGGACACTGTCCTTGAGTATTTTTACTCAAGGATAGCACTCTACTACTTGAGCCACAGCTCCACTTATGTCTTTTTTGGTAGCAAAATTGGAGTTAAAGAGCTTGTACTGTCCTTCCCAGAGTGACTTTGAACTACAATCCTTGGATCTCAGCTTCAGGCATGAACCACTGGTACCCAGCTAATACTGTTGTAATTTTACCAGTGGAAAACAAAATGAAGATGCAAGAGAAATGCATTGTAAGTTGAGAACATGTTAGGTTTTGGAATGGCTTCCTCAAAATAGGATATGGGAAAACTGTGAGCTAGACTTTGGCTAGCATCTGGCAGAAGTATAGGAGAGTGAGTGATAAGGTGGAGAAAGGAGACATGACAGATCTCCCAGGAAAAACAAACCACAGATGTGAAGCATGACAGAATTTATGGAAAGGATTTGCGGAATGCCAGCCATATAGTTCTGAAATTCTGGGTTACCTAGATCAGGAATTGAATTATGAAATTATTTAAAAATAATAATTCTCTTGGGAAATGCTTTGCATAATACTGGTAAATAAAATTTGCCTCCTTGTCCTGAGCCTCTACCTGCTTAACTTTTTTGTTTCCATTTGAATGATTTCGAGAAACTGAGACATCCTCATTTTTTTCTATTACCTGAACCAGAGAGCCACCTTCTTCCTATTCTACAGTCTTTGCACATTCTTCAAATACTTGTCCTCTTTTTCTTTGACAGTTTCCTCTGGGCTGTTATAATCCATGTTTTCAATATGTGTTTTGTTTATATGCTATCTCTACTCCATTAGTCAGTGTGTGCCTCAAAAAGAGAAATTATACATTATTCATGTTCCCCATAGCACAGCTGTAGTGTTTGACAGCTAAGAAGTAAAAGTGTTGAATGAATATATGAATGATGAAACAGAAGAGAAGTACATTAGTTGGGTGTCTAGGTGTATAGTTCAGGAAGAAGGTTTGTACTCTGATCATTTAACAGACCCTAATTGTTTCAAGATGTATCCAGAATACCCCATTTCAAATGCCACTTATCTTCCTTGAGTTGTTTGTGCAGCATCCTCTTGATTCCTTACCCTGCATTGTAACTCTCCCCATTTAATTTAGCTCTTTCTGCTTAGGGAGTGTAAGACACCCCCTAAGCACCTCTCAGTACCTTCTGATTTTGGCTAAATGTTTTACTATTGCTGTATGTGTGTTATGTACGCCTACATGCAAGTTATATAAAATTTTGTTTATACTGTTAAATTATCAGTGATAATTTTCAATAACTTAACAAATAGTTATAAATAATCATAATTTAAAATAAAATAATAATTAAATTATAATTTAAAAAATTTCAGTCATGAGGGTCAAAATCAGGGCCTGGGCATTATCTCTGAACTTCCTTGGTGAAGGCTAGCACTCTACTATTTGGAGCCACAGCACCACTTCCAGTATTCTGATGGTTAATTGGAGGTAAGAGTCTCACAGACTTTCCTGCTCATGTTGGCATTGATCTGTGGTCCTTAGATCTCAGGCTCCTTAGTAACTAGGATTACAGGTGTGAACCACCAGTGCCCAGGCCTAAATTATTATTTCGAAACTAAGTAGTATTTGGGATTACTTTTCATATTTCTTTTAGAATATACTGTAATGAAACATTTTACTCTTTAGTGTAGGCATAAGATTCTGTCTGATAGACAAAATGCTCAACAGACATCTTTTCCAAGAATAATAATAAATTGTTCAAAAATTTTAAGACAGTTAACAGACAGAAATAGCATGAGGGTAGAATTTTTATTTCTAGCTGTTTATGTGTCTTTAACAAATTAACCATGAATGAGAACATTGAAGGGAAAGACATTGGTATTTGGTGGATGATTTCGTAGATGTCCGTGGGGCTGAGTAAGAATATTCTAAGAGGAAGGATGAACCAGAGAATGGAATACACCTTGACAGAATTAGTTCTTTTCAGAATTGGGGACCAGACAGGAATATGGTACTGCTGGAGTTCAGAAGAAGATATGCTCATATATCCGTCCTTAGTAGAGGTAGTCTGTGTTTAGAATATGTACAGATACCTCTGTGCTGCTGGTGAGGGTGAGCACAGGGGCAGGGGAATTAAAATCAGCTTAATCGCAGGGGAAGTAATGTTCTTTAGTATGAGAGAGAGATGGTGCTGCCCAACAGGAGATTGGTAAAGCTACTACCCAGCCACACAACACTATAAATAGATTTTTGCAATCATTTCTTATGTGTATTTGTATTGATATACAGGGTCATTGTATATAGTTTGAAAAGTTGCTTACTGTGTAAGTTTAAGTGGTAACTAAGAACTGAAACTCTGGTTGTGCTCTATGGTTTGTTTTGTACCCAGAACGGGCAACTTATTCTGATTTTCTCTGAGGCATTGATAAAATAATGGTCATTAGACATGTATATCATCACATATGCATTTATATGTGTTTTCAGAGAGAAATAAATTCTTACAAGTAAATACTAATGGTCATCCATAGTTGAATAGAATACTAAATCAGGCATGTCTTTTCTCCTCCTTCTTAAACTTACCCATATTCCCCCTTGGATAAACTATTGTAGACCAGTGATGGTGTGTTAGTTACTGCAGAGGACTGGATGTTCTGTGATGGGTGATGGAGCAAGAACAGCAGCAGTAAAGAGCACAAGGCTTCTGTATGTCCAGAACATGATTCCCAGACTTTTTCCTGAAAGTAATACCAGTCAGGAATGAGAAATTAGATATAAGACACTGTCATAGAACTGAGAAGCTCCCAGAAAGAATTATTTCTCTTGATCTGGGCAATAAATGTATTGCGTAATTTAATTTGAATATTAAGTGAAAATGATTTTATTATATACTTCAAGTTGTTAGAGAGAGACAGATTGGCAATATAAGTAAAAGGAATAAAAATGAATAAAAGAAAAAAACAGGAATGAATAAACCCAATAAGCAGAAACTCTCATTGAACTGAGACTTAACTGCTGCTTCTTTGGGGTGGGAGTGAGTACAAGAAAATGGGCAAATTACTAGTTTAATTGAATGAGAAGCCTCATAAATTCACAAAATTAGCCATCAGAAAGAGCAAATACTATTATAAAAAGTAATCAATGGGGAAAAGTGAAGGAAGTGGTGACTTTGTCCAAAAAGAATTGCCTCATTACTTGGACTTATGAAATGGTAACTCTTCTGTACAGCACCTTAATAATAACAATAAAGTTATCTTTTAAGAAGTAATCAAATCAGACAATTCTTTTAATATCATACTAATATCTACTAATCTATACTAGTATATATTATACATACTAATATGTATGATATATATGTATAATATACATACTAACATATAGTAATATAACACTAAATCATAAATCTGACACATATGAAGTCAATCCTAGTAATAATTACTTAAATGCATGCTTTGTTCTCAAACCTGTTTTTAGAACTTTATGTACATTAATCCACTATATGTGCGTGTCACATCCATGTTATATACACGTTTTAAATTTTGTTTTTGTTGTTTTGTGTTTGTTTTTCCTTGAACAGGGACCTTGGGTCTTGAACTCAAGCTTTCATGCTCATTCTGGTTTCTTTCTCGCAGCTGGTGCTTTACCATTTGAGCCATACCTTCTATCTGGCTTTTGCTGATTTTTTTGGATATAGAATCTCATGAACTTTGGTGCCTGGGGTGGCTTCAAACCTTGTGCCCCAGCTCTCAGCCTCCTATGTAGCTAGCATTATAGGAGAAGGCTACTGCTGCCTTCTTTCAGTGTTATATATGTTTAATGGCCTTATTATTTTGGTTTAAGCATTTAATACATTAGAAATATATATATATGTATATATATAAAATGCATGAAATAGCAATTGGAATGTTGCTCTTCTCTGCATGGATAAGCATTAAGTAACAAATCTACTAATTCACAAATATCATTTAAAATTCCATGTATGCTTTTTATTTATTTATTATTGTGAAAATACCGTACAGAGGTGTTACAATTACATGAGCAAGGTAATGAGTACATTTCTTATCAAGCATTGTTGCCTCCTCCTTTGTTTCTCCTTCCCATCCCTTCCCATCCCCCACTCCCCCCTGTCCCCCACCCCCAGCGCCAAAGTTGTAAAGTTCGTTTTTCCACATAACGTCTTGTACATCTCACTGTTGCAATGGGTCCACCTGTATCCCTATTTAAACAATTTGTTTTTTCCCTTCCCCTCCCCAAATTATACCAACATCAAATACAGTGAAAACAGGGGTTATACCGTGGGAGAGGGACATACAAAGCAACAAAGAAATCATCTTATAAATATGTTAGAAACAATAGCAAGAAAGAAAAACCATTTGAGTCCTTATCCTGGGGTTCATCTGTTTCCTTGCACTTTATTTTGTGAAAATTTCTTCTGTTACAATGGTAGCCACATTTCTTTCCTATCTACTGGGAAATATTTTTCTACACGTTTCGTCTACATTAATTTGTTTAGTTCTGTTTTAATTTAGTTAGTCCTAACAATACCATGGGTAATGCACGATAACATTTTCCATTTTAAAATGAGACATCCTTTGTGTAAACTAATTTGCATAGGGTTACCTCAGTAGTTAGCAGTGGAAGTTGAGATTTAGTCAGACTTGAGAGTGTGGATTTAGTTCTAATGCTCACATTCAGTTTACAGAAGCAATACTGCAATGATGGATGTGGGAGGTTTTTAAAAATTGTTTTTACTTAAAAAAAATTTTTTTTTGTAGGTCTTGGGGCTTGAATTCTGGGCTTGGGCTCTGTCCCTGTGCCCTGCAACTCAAGGCGAGAGCTCTAAGGCTTGAGCCACAGAGCCACTTCCGGTTTTCTGGTGGTTCATTAGAGATGAGTCTCACAAACATTCCTGCCTGAGTAGCTAGGATTACAGGCAGGAGCCACCGGTGCCCGGCTGTTTTTACTTTTTATTATTATTATTTGTTATTTAAAAACAAAATGACATGGGGGTTTGAATTTAGGGCCTTGCACCTGGTAAATAGGAGTTCTAACACTTGAGTCACATTCTCAGTCCTTTATATTTTTAGTTAGTTTTAGTTATTTTTAGTTATTTTTGTCCAGGACAGTCTTAGACTGTGATCCTTCTCCCCTCCACCCACACACATCCCACATATCTGGGATTATAGACTTTACCACCTGTTTTGTTTATTGAAATGAAATCTCACCAACTTTTTCTTAGAGTTTTGGCTTCAAACTGTGATCCACTAATCTCTTCCTCCTGCATAGATGGGATTATAGCCATATTCCACTGCACTCACCCTGAGGTTTTATTTTTGTTTGTTTTTCTTTAATGGAAACCAATGTAAATAGAATTGTTGGTTTTAACATTAAAGAGACATATTTTCGGTACATCTATTTTCTATGATATTGCTTTTAACATGTTGGTTTGATCTATTTTATATTAAAAAATTATTGTAAAAGTGATGAATGGGGGGAGTTACAGTTACTTAAGTAAGTTAATGAGTACATTTCTCTTTAAACAGTTACCTCCCCTCCCTCATTATCTCCCACTTACCACTCCCTGTGTCTCTCTTCCCCAAAGTTGTAAAGGTAATTTCCGACATAGTATCTGGTGAATATCATGTTTCATTAATAACACATCTAAAATATGGAAGAATGAAGGAATGAGAATATGTGTTTTCTGTATGTTATTGTGCTATACACACTTTGTCTTACTTGTTTTTATATGAATATTGAGTAGTATTTTAAAATATGAAGACAGACTGAAAGTTTCTATTATTGTATTGAGATTAACATAAGCAAACACATCAACGTGATCTTGCTTGAAATCTAAATATATTCCACTTGATCTTGCATTGGACATTCGTATTTACTGAAAGCAAGCTCGAGAGCCTGGCCTCCAATATATGGTAAATTATTACTAATCTGCCTAAGTAAATCACAGAGAAACAAACTTAAACTACAAACTTTGGATTCTGGATGTAAGAATTTTTAAGCATTTTAGTTTAGATGAAGGGAATTGCTGCTTACTAAAGGTGATGCTCCAAAACCAAAATAGAACAAAGCACTCATTCAGTAAGAGAAGAAATGAAGGTACTAGAATCAGTTAATATCTTCCAGGTCATAGGGCACATATGGCAAAGATGTGTCATACACCAAACATGTCACATTTTTCAAGGGTAAAACACCCTCAAAACAATAATAAGATTATTACTATTTTTACTCTAGTAAGATGGATGCTCTTTATGGATGCCAAGAGGTTAACTCATGATGAAGTTAGACATTGTTGTTGAATAACTTCATGCTCTTCAACAATCCAGCCTGTATATTCTCCCCCAGGAAAAAAAAATGTTCTAGAGCATTATTTTAAGACCCATTAACACAACAGTAATCCTTTAATTGGAAGTTTCTGCAGAGAAAACATTAAGAGGCCACAGGCAATTCTAGATTATACCTTCTATGTGTTTTAGGGAAGATAAACTACCTACTATATGATGTCAATATCGTGGTAAGCTCAATAACTCAAATCTTGGATTCAAAATGATTCCTTTTTTAAATTTTATTTTTAATTGAAAAGATGATATGTTGGACAGTTACAGTTGCCTAGGTAAGACAATAAGTACATTTGTTTTTAAACATCATTACCCTATATCTCTTTATCTCCCATTTACCACTCCCTATCTACCCCCCCACCACAAGTTGTAATGTTCATATCCCACATATTGTCAAGTAAGTATCAATATTGCTGTGGATCATCCATTGTTCTGCTGTTTTTTTTTTTTTTACTGTAACCCCTTTGTACAGTATTTTTTAAAATTGGCTCAGGTTTTCTTAGCCACATTTCTTATCAATCATTGTAGCCTCCTCCTTTGTTTTCCCTTCCCATCCATTCCCATCCTCTCCCCGCCCCCCCAACCTCCTCCCCCCCACCAAAGTTGTAAAGTTCGTTTTTCCACATAACGACTTGTACATTTCATTGTTTCAATGGATCCACCTGTATCCCTATTTAAACAATTTGTTTTTTCCCTTCCCCTCCACAAATTATACCATAAAAAAATTTCAAAGTGATTCTTTAGTGGCACACAAAACGATGAAATCAACAAGTGGCATTAAATCATGTGATACTATAAGGATTAGGAAAGAGAAAAACCATTTTTCCATTTGTTTCCTTTTATTTGTTGTCCTAAGATTAAAATATCAGAAAGGAGATCAGAAATCATTATATTAGACACACCTTACTCTAAAAAGGTCCTTTTCTTTATTCAAGGTAATTATTTTTTAATTTATTTAATTCAAAGTAATTTTGAATTCCAAGGACTTTGTGCACACAAATGAAAAATATAAAGAGTTTAACTGCTTAGGAGGTAAAAACAATTGATGCTGAATACTGTTAATGTGATTATTGTCAGTCTTTACACATCTGTAGTCTGCCAATGCTCACTGCCCTGCCCTTACATGTAACTATTTACCACATGATTGAAACTGTGCTGATTTGGGGTGCATTGCACATTAATACCAGTGGTGATGGTACTAATGGGGGTGGAAAACAATACATGTGGTATCATTGTTTAAACCAAGCTGTATACATTCTGGGTGGGCTGAATTTCCTACTAATTTGCCATATCTCAAGGATATGAAAGATTACCTCTAAATTTAATGTTTTCTCGTTTCCTTATGGTTAAGCTCTCAACAACTCAGGGGACATTTAGATAAGTCTTGTGGGGAAAAAAAAGAAATTGTGTTGCTAGGAAAGAAATCTGTGTCAAAGTTCTTATTTCCATATTGCCGTCTGTTTGTTCAGTGTGGGTTTTGGAGTTTCCTAAATGTCACAGTAACTTACTACCACAAGGCTATTTATGGTTTCAGAGAACTGGCAAGCAGACAGATGTAACTTTTATTTTTGGTCTTCGTCTTTTGAGGGATGGTTCACACACGACATTTCACTCTCCACTTCAACATTAAAGTGTTATTGCTACTTATTCATTATTTTTATTTCATTTGATTTTATTAGCATACATTAATTGCTCCAAATGATGGGTTTAACTATGATATACTTACGCTTGTATACAAGGTACTTGGATCATATCCACCCTCCATCAATCTCTCTTGTCCATCTTTCCTCCCACTGGTTTTATCCCTTTCCTTAATAGTCCCTTTCTCATGTTTTTATTTTCAAATCTAGATTCTGCTTTTAAGAGGAAACATGTGTCTTTCAGACTCTTGTTTATTTCACTTAATAGTTTCCATATCTATCCGTCTTCTTGCAAATGGCATTTTTGTTTTCTCCCTCCCTCCCTCCCTCCCTCCCTCCCTCCCTCCCTCCCTCCCTCCCTCCCTCCCTTCCTCCCTCCCTCCCTCCCTCCCTCCCTCCCTCCCTTCCTTCCTCCCTTCCTTCCTCCCTTCCTTCCTCCCTTCCTTCCTTCCTTCCTTCCTTCCTTCCTTCCTTCCTTCCTTCCTTCCTTCCTTCCTTCCTTCCTTCCTTCCTTCCTGTCAGTTGTTGGGGGCCTTGAACTCAGGTCCTGGGTGCTGTCCTGAGCTTTTCTTTTGCTCAAGGCTACCCCTCTGA
The DNA here is from genome assembly GCF_024711535.1 of Dipodomys merriami. NCBI lineage: Eukaryota > Metazoa > Chordata > Mammalia > Rodentia > Heteromyidae > Dipodomys > Dipodomys merriami. The sequence goes on from NW_027203382.1 coordinate 7,001,332, forward strand.
ACCACAGCTATACTTCTGGTTTTCTGGTAGTTAATTGGAGATAAGAATCTCACAGACTTTCCTGCTCAGGCTGGCATTGATCTGTGCTCCTTAGATCTCAGCCTCCTGAGTAGTTAGGATTACAGCATGAGCCACCCTCACCCATGTGCATGTATAGCATATTTTTTGTCTATTATTTATCAGCACCCAGGCTGATTTTTCTAACTTGGCTATTTTGAATAGCACATGAGTAAACAAGTGTGTTCATGTATCCCTATACTATGCTGATTCAGATTCCTTCTGGTTTATTCTTAGGAGTGATGCAGCAGAATCATATGTTAGTTCCATTTTCATGTTTTGGAAAACCATCACATTGATTTCCATAATTGTTGGACTAAAATTTCTAAAAATGGCTCCCTCCCACCGCACCTCCTTGCCTACACATGTTTTGGTTTTTCAGTAGCAATACTGATTGTGGTGAGATGTAATCTCAGTGCTATTCTGACTTGCTTTTTTCTAATAGGTAATGATGTTGAGCTTTTCCTTTCAGTGAATGTATTAGCCATTTGTACTTCATTCAAAAACTGTCTGTTTGGTCATTTACTAATTGTATTTGTTCTTTTGTTGTTTAATTTTTTTAGTTCTTTACATATTCTAGGTATTAATACCTTTTCACATGTAAAGCATGAACAGATTTTTCTTTCATTCTGTTAATATCTCCATTTTAGTAATGGCTTCCTTTGATCTACAGAAGCTTTATAATTTGATGTAACCCTCTTTGTCATTTTATTTCCTGAACTATTGGAGTTCTACTCAAGAAGGTATTGCCTATGCCTAGACTTTGAAATTTTTTTCTATAGTTATTCTCAAGTATTTTCAAAGTTTTTAAGTCTGGAAATCTGTATTTTTCTTTTTTATTGAGTTTTTTTAAATCAATTTTGGGTGTTAAGCTAATACTGGATTCATAGAATGAGTTTGCTAGTTTTCCTTTCCTTTCTATTCTATGTAATGTTTTGTAGAACATTGATGTTTCACTTTAAAGGTCTGGAAGAATTCATTGGTGAATCCATTTGATCAAAAGTTCCAGATCAAAATTGCCACTAAACTTTCTAAAGTACAATGCAGTGTTAATCTTATGGAAATATATAATTACTTTTTGTTATTAAAAAGTTAAGAAACAAAAATCATTATCTTGGATCTTATGCTTTCTTCTGTTTGGTCAAAAGTGACTCTTGGAATTTTTAGCTCATTTTTCATTTATACAAGATTAATGACAATCCAGTTTGCCAGTACCAATCAACTAGAATTACCTCTGGTTTAGTGACTTTGTCCAGCCCAACAGTCTTAGCCTGCCTGAAAGTCAACTCTGTACTTCAAAATATTTGCAAATTATGACATGGCTTTGATGTTTAAGTTTCATTCAAATGGCTGAAATTACAAATGTTAGCTTTTCAAATGCCAGGTTCCTATTGTAAATGTATCTAATAGTTTTCCTGGATCATCCTGGGAGAGTAACGAAATGCTTTAATATATAATTTATGGAACAAAGAAAATACATTATTTACTATTACTGCTTATTTACTCCTCAAAATTCATTTATCCATATTTTAATCATTCATATTGACAGATGGAAGATATGATAGTTAAAAGCACAGATATTTGCAATTTTTAAAATATTCAACACCATAAAATATGAGATAAAGAAATATATCCTTTTAGAAATGCAAATAGAAGAATGGTTGGCTTCAGCTCTACATATGGATCAGTATGTTTTATTGATGAATTTGAGAAAGAAAATATGAGATTATTCCTAAAAGACTAAAAAAATCCTTTCAGAATATTTATTGTGGGCTCTGCTATAAGATTGTGCAAAGAAAAAAATATATAAAGTCTGCTTCAATGGTGAGAAACCCTGTTTTAAAATTATAACTAAATAGCTAAAGGACTCAGGCTCATTGAAAAAGAAAATACTTTAAATATTCTGAATGTATAAGAAGCTTAAATTAGATAACATGCAAATTATTTCCAGGAGCACATGCTAATTAGTTTGTAACACTAGGAAAAGTTTAAAATTCCATTATCTGCTAATATACTTAACAACAATATGCTTATTTAAAGTTAAAAAAATTCCAAGCAGTGTAGACATATATTATGTATGCATTTTCTCTTTAAAATTCTTGCCTGGGGCTGGAAAGGTGGCTCAGTGGTAGAGCACTTGCCTTGCACGCTTGAGGCCCTGGGTTCAATTCCTCAGCACCACATAAGCAGAAAAAAAATAAAGCCAAAAGTGGTGCTGTGGCTCAAGTGGTAGAGCGCTAGCCTTGAGCTGAAGAGCTGAGGGACAGCGCCCAGACCCAGAGTTCAGGCCACGACTGGACCCCCCACACCCCCCCCAAAAATAAAATAAAATAAAATTCTTGCCTGCACTTTAATAGGTAAGATGAATGAAAATGAATATCTCATCATGTTAAGAGCTTGAATTCAAACTAGCTGCTGGGTTTTGCTAATTTTCACTCCCAAAGAGTACGACTATACAAAAAATTACACATAGTGATAGGTTCCACCTCCTTTCCCATTCCATTTAAATTCCTCCATTTTTTTCTTTTCCCTTTAAATTATCTTTATATAGTGTTAGAAAAACTGTACTTATTAATTGAATTGCTTAAAAAGTTCCAGCTTTGGCTTGGCGTCATGGCTCTTGAGTTTTCTGCTAAGACAGTATCAGCAAGTATGAAAAGGACAAGCAGAACTGCTTTAGGATAAAAGAGAAATTTAAGATTTTTGTCTTAATTTGTTTTTCCAACATGGAATTAAAATCTCAGAAGACACACCTCAGATTGTTCAAAAAAATAGAAGAGGATGTAATTATGTTTTTTAATCTCATTTCAGTCTTTTAAATGGTCACTTTATGTAAATGCATCTTACCTTACTAAAACTATCCAATCAAGGAGAAGATTCTGAACCTGAGCTCAACCAATCAGGGGGGCAAGGTCTGCTGTGTTAAGGATAAACAGGGGAGCATCCTGTCAGATTTTGTGTATGTACATTTGCAACTACTTATACACCATCCAACATGTTTACTTATAAATTTATAGGCAAATTCAGTTTTAAATATTAATTCTCTTTGATTTAGTTTGAATATCATTTGTGTGAACACTATTTCTCTGCTTTGTTGAAAACATAATTTTTATTGTTCTAGACTTGATAGATTGTACTTGGGAACACATTTTTGGTATTCTGCTTCATTAACTGACTGACATGTTAAGTTCTGACTTTTAGAAAGCCTTTTCTTAATGGCTGAGAAATAAAAGAAGGATAAAGTAGAAGTATAAAATGATTGCAATGGTCATTTCTACAGCCTGCTCTAGAGCACAAGAACTTACAATACCTAACTAAGCAAAGCCCAATAACTAACTGAACAGCTCAATAGCACGAGCGGGAATCATTTAGCATCTCCAAAATTTATTTCTTGCTTCAATAATTCTCTTAATTTACAAGTTCCCAAATCCAAAGCAGCCTATATAAACTCTTATATCACAGTACTATAGTATCACAAGCTGACACAGGGTTGGTGCGTTGAACTACAAGTGAATATACTATGAGATAATAACAAGTTATTAAATAGTAGTTTGGGCCATTAAAATGGAAACAGAATTTGTTTACTCATAGGACTAAAACTACAACTTCCTGTATGTTTTCATAGATCCTAAATTCATTAAAGTGAAAATTTGTGCCTGTCATAATGAACAAGAACAATTAATGGATGCATCTTGTGCCTCTTACCACAACAGATTTGGAAGGGAAATTTTAAAATTTATCATTAAGCATCAAGTTGCCTATTCTATTTTGTGCGAAGTAAAGACGTACACATATTCCTGTCTTACCAATGTTTTCTCTGTCCTCCTCCCTTTCCTCCATTCCTCCCTCCATCTATTCATTCTTTTCCTCCCTTTCTTCCCTAACTTAACCCTAGATGCCAGTGTTTGGATTAAAAACACTAATATGAGAAGTGGATTATGCTGAAATAATTTCATAACACAATGCTTATAATGTTTGCCTCGGTGATGTAAAAGAAAAATAACTGTCTCTAGAAACTCCTTCTTTTAACTTAGTTTTTCCATATGCATTTAAGAAATTCAGTGACAGGTTTTGGTGAACCTAAAGCGGCCCTTCTGTCAGCACCAATAGGAACCTAATGCTTTTCTACTATATAGTTTTACTTTTGACAGACAGAAATAGCTTTAAAAAAAGACAAATGATGCTGTTGTTTAAATACCCCAGAAGGAACAGTTTAATATTAATAACATTAACTCCACCACCAGTTCTAGCAAATGTTCTCAAATATCCAAAATGCATGGCACTAAGTAAACTAATCTAGAAGCCAATTTAGTCAATTATCTGAGTATCTTTTTCAGTTAATTATTGTTTATGTGACCTACTAGAGGGAGAACTGCATCAGTCTATACCTTCCTGAGCTGTTTTTGTAATAATTTTGTGATCAAGGAAGATGATAACAGCAACCTGTCCTTTCTATTTTTGAACATAAATTAATGTCTTCCATGCAGTGTTTGAAAGGAAGTAGGAGTAACTTAACTGGGTTCTGGTTTAGGGGGTTGAATGCAATGAGCTTATTGAAGAAAATTTACTCTTGTGAGCACTTACATGTTTCAGTCCTGCTTCTACTTTACTTTATTAAATGTAAAAAAGTTAAATGAACTCATGTGTAAGTCATGACAACAAAAAAATGCCTGTATAGTTTATAGCATTAACCATCATAGAAATGTCTTCTGAGAAAACAGAGAAGTGTAAAGCATGTTATTTCTAGAACAAAAGTAGAATATTCATATTTTACTATTGACATTAAGCTTGAATCAATGTGGAGTTACGGTCCAAAAAGAGAAAGGACAATCAACGTTACAGGGGGAGAGATCGAAGGAGATGAAATCCCTTGGACTTTCTGAGCTGGGCCATCAAGTCTGAAATACCTGTCTTATATCTTTCCCAACATATGTCTCTGAACACTGTGTGGAAATGCTATTGAAGGTTTTGATTATTAGATTTCATCCCAAAGTTGTTGTTTTTAAGTCTCATGATAAATTTCTTCAAAAAAGTTCATTATTATTTTTAATGTAGGTCATAGAAATAGTCTGCTTTTGATTTATCTCTTATCTTTCCAAATATTTACCTATGCTTTGCATTTATGTATAAGGACACAATTTTAGGAGAATTTTGTGCAGTGAATAGTATAAATGCATAAATGAAGAAAAATGAAGTCTAAAACTCTTGTTTTATTTATTTAATGGAAATTATAGAGTAGGGATTAAGATATCTTTTAAACATAATAATAAAATAAGAATCCTGGTTAAAATAGCTTTTGAATTTTTAATTTTGAACAGTTACATTCACTTTACTATTCAATTATTGATTATTTAATTCTTTAATTGTTGTTCCTGTTTGTCATAGGATGAGGTTAAAGGTTATGATACATAAGGGGCCTAATACTTCCAAGTAGAACTTTGCATTCTGTCATCACTGGCAAAAATCCAACATGGTATAATTCCTCACAATAGAGAAGGCAGAGCCCAAACAAATCTGTTATATTTATGTTATATTGTGAAAGGTTTTTGAAGCCAACTCAGATATTAAAAGAAGGAAAATATTTTAACAGCTTTATATTCTACAAATCCAAAGTCCAATACATACTATATTTGCATTCAAGAATTTAATAATTAATTCATGAAACCTAAGAGAGGAATTTGAGTTTTATAGGAAGCAAATACTTTCAGTAATTTGATAAACAAAAATAATTAGAGTGCTGTGTTTCTAATACTTGATAAAAACGGTATTTATTCTATAGCCTCTACTTATTGAAAATGTAATCTTTTATTGAATTTTTTATAATTATTACCTTTACTATGAATAGCAAATAGCTAATCTGGAAATGTTTCCAGGGTTTTGTAAGACAATTTAACTATTTGTTGCTGTATGCTTAGAAAAAGATGTCTTAGTCAAAATATACATTAATTTTAGGTTTAATTTGTGTAATTTATTCTTAATTAAAAATATATTGGGGTTGGAAAGGTGGCTCTGTGGTAGAGTGCTTGTCTTGCATACATGATGTCCTGGGTTCAATTCCTCAGCACCACATAAGCAAAAAAAAGCCAGAAGTGGTGCTGTGGCTCAAGTGGTAGAGTGCTAACCTTAAGCTGAAGAGCACAGGGACAGCGCCCAAGCCCAGAGTTCAGGCCCCATGACTGACAAAAAAATAATATAGATAGATAGATAGATAGATAGATAGATAGATAGATAGATAGATAGATAGATAGATAGATAGATAGATAGACAGAGATAAATAACCTCTTTGATAATTTTAAGCATATGTACCACAAACTGCTTTTTTTTTTTTTTTTTTTTTTTTGTCATTCGTGGGGCTTGACTCTGGGCCTGGGCGCTGTCTCCCAGCTCTTAACCTCAAGGCCAGAGCTCTACCACTTGAGCCACAGTGCCACTTCCAGTTTTCTGGTATTTAATTGGAGACAAGCATCTCGTGGAGTTTACTGCCTGGGCTAGCTTTGAACTGAGGTCCTTAGATCTCAGCTTCCTGAGTAACTAGGTGCCACGGTGCCCAGCTACAAACTACTTTTAAAGATTTTGTAGTATTTTATTATTCTCATGTGATGTGATAATGTTTATGGTAATGAATCAATTAAAAAGGTTAGAATTTTATTCAGTATGTCTAACTTCAAGAAAGTTAAAATGTAGCCTTGTAAGCCTCCTTGGGAACCTGTGTGATATCCAGCAGACACAGATTTTGTGCATATAAATGATCATAGAGGTCTTAGAAATGTCAGGAAGAAGATCTGACTTTTGCAGTCTCTGCTAGAACACTTTTCTCTAGCCGAAGCCATCTAAGCACATGAATTATGACACGTATGCAATTAATTTCCAGCTACCTTTGAGTCTGCAAAACCATTGTCATATTTTAACTCTTGATAATGTTTTAGATCACCTTTCTTATTTTTTTTATTATTTTAGCAGTACCAGGGATTGAACTCGGGGCCAAACACTTGCCGGGCAAGTCCTCTACTACTGGAGCACTACCCAATCCTTTGATTTCCTTTCCACCCGCCTCAAACAGGATGTAATGCTTTTGCCTGGTCTGGCTTTGAGCCGATATCTGCCTATTTCTGTCTGCTGAGTAATTGGGATTACTGATATGTACCTTCATACCTGGCCTGAGAATATACATTTTAACATGGCAACTAAAAGAATCTAATACATATTGATGTTTGGAAATGATAAGCATGAGGAAGATAATAATATCTTTAATTCATAATTAAGAAAATTTTAAGAAACAATATACATTTTAGGATTTGGATTTTTTTTCTCTTTTCCTCAACATTTTCTTCCTCTGGTCTGAAATGTATTTCTTGCTATTGTTTCTAACATATTTATAAGATGATTTCTTTGTTGCTTTGTATGTCCCTCCCCCACGGTATAACTCTTGTTGTCACTGTATTTGATGTTGGTATAATTTGTGGAAGGGAAGGGAAAAAACAAATTGTTTAAATAGGGATACAGGTGGACCCATTGCAACAATGAGATGTACAAGACTTTATGTCGAAAATGAAGTTTACAACTTTGACGGGGGAGGAGAGGGGAAAGTGTAGTCAGGGATATGGAAGGGCCGGGATGGTAGGGGAAAAACAAAGGAGGAGGCAACAATGCTTGATAAGAAATGTACTCATTACCTTTCTCATGTAATTGTAACCACTCTGTACGGTATTTTCACAATAAGAAAAAACACAACTCAAAGCCGGGCGCCGGTGGCTCACGCCTGTAATCCTAGCTACTCAGAAGGCTGAGATCTGAGGATCTCAGTTCAAAACCAGCCTGGGCTTGTGAGACTCTTATCTCCAATAAATCACCAGAAAACCGGAAGTGGTGCTGTGGCTCAAGTGGTTGAACACTAGCCTTAAGCCGAAGACCTGAGAATCTGTGCTCAGGCGCAGCATGACCAATAAGAAAGAAAACCAAAACAAACAAACAAAAACAACTCAATTTTTTTTATTGTTTTATTTTAATCCTTTCCTTTTGTTCTTCTTTCTTTCAGTATTTTCTTCTTCTTTTTCCTTTGGTAATACTGGTGTTTAAACGCAAGACCTTAATTTGCTAGGCAGGCATTCTATCACTTCAGTCATTTTGCTTTAGTTGCTCTTCCTGCCCTCCTTCCTCCCTCCCTCCCTCCCTTCTCTTCCTTCTTCCCTTCCTCCTTCCTTCCTTCCTTCTCTTCCTTCTTCCCTTCCTCCTTCCTTCCTTCCTTCCTTCCTTCCTTCCTTCCTTCCTTCCTTCCTTCCTTCCTTCCTTCTCTCCTTCCCTCCTTCCCTCCTTCCTTCCCTTTTGCTTTTTTTGGGGGGGTTGATCGTGGTGCTTAACTTAGGACCTAAGCACTGCCCTGACACTTTTTCTCTTAAGGCTAGCACTCGATTACTTTGAACAACAACACCACTTCTGGTTTTCTAGTAATTAATTGGAGATAAGAGTCTCATAGACTTTCCTGCCCAGGCTGGCTTTGAACCATGATCCTCAGATCCCAGTTTCCTGAATAACTAGGATTACAGCAGAAGCCACCAGCACAGAACTCTAATTTTCTTCTTAAAGCCAAAGCTTATTATGAGAAAGAATAATGACAATCTTTTGTAAAAGGTAGAGTTTTCCTTTTCCAAAAATAGATTAAATTCATAAAAGGTAAGTAATTGTTGCTTCAGACTATATTTTATGATTTCCTATATTCTAGGTAGAAGATAATTCATCTTTCATGGTTTAATTCTCTCATAATAAGTAATTCATACAGAGAGAACAGTCTCATTTTATATAATTTTTAATAGAGATTTTTCTTTGTTGTTGACTATATACAGAATCCTTGAGGCATTATGATATCAATAATTCTCCTATTTAAACTTATTCTTTCTCTCTCTCTCTCTCTCGCTCTCTCTCTCTCGCTCGCTCGCTCGCTCGCTCCCTTCCCATTCCTTCCTCTTGTGGGAGTACTAGAAAAATGGTATATAAACTTAAAATGTACTTCTTAAGCTCAGGAATTTTTTTTAAGGTTCCAAGCTATTTAAATTAAAGGCTCTATTTTCCTCTACATCTTCTGTATCAGTAATTGAAAGTAACTCATTTATGAACTATTGATGTTAATAATCTGTACTGTTACCACCCTGGCCACTGTGGTACAATTCCTGGATACAATCATTAAATTGAATATGGTTATAGGATAACATTTTAAAAAATTAGTGCCAAATATAACAGAGCTGCTCAAGGGGGAAAAAGTTGCTTCCTTAGTAATTATTTTAATTTTTAGGTTATATTTGCAGAATAAACACTGATTTTCAATTTTTAGTATTTTGGACCCCTTAAAATCACATCAAATTAAATTTGATTTGATCCATTTGGTCACTTGAGATTTTTACTTCCAAAATCTACAATTCTGACATAATTTTAGAAATTTTTGGCCAATTTCAATATGAAAAGAAAAATCCATTAAAACTGAAAGCATGAAAAGGTGCCTAATTTTAGAGATATCTTTAAGTGAACAAAAGTTCTACAATTATGTAAATAATTACAATATACTATATGAAGCATTACAGTTCAAATTATTTAATATGAATTTTAAACTTGTCTTTTTAACAGATTTCTTTGATTAGTTTTGTGGAGACACATTTTTTTTTTATTCCTACCTCCCACCTGATGATTCACTTCATTTTGTCAAAAATACTCAGCCTTAAAAAACCTTACTATTTGCCTTGTTGGTGTTTGTAATATTCTGTGCTTCAGAGTTTAGGAATGAGGCTGAAGATACATGTGTGGCATTAATGTATAAGGAGATTGTGAGAGGAATGATAGGTTTACTCTAGATGGACTTCATATCACCCAGACCCTACTCCAATAAACTTACATCATTTGCACTCTATTTTAATGAAGTCATTTGGGGGATTTGGAAGACCTGAAGGGTTGTAGACAGTACTATAGTATTATATCTCCCCAATATAGAAACAAATTAGCTTTCCTAGGCAATTAGGACAATTAAAAATAGCATATAGAAAGAAGAACTGAATAAACATCAACATTTGATTTGTGCTTTATTGATTTGCTTTCCTTTTGGAATAGTAGTCTTTTGGTACCATGCTGATGTTTGAATAGTAGAACAGTATTAATTAAAAATAGTGTAGATGATGTAAACTATAAAAGACTTTACAGAACCTATAGATAACTAGAGTATCATGTGCCCTGGAATTTCAATTTTAAGTGCAAGATGTGCTATGTATGATATGTAAAATAACATCTTGAGCATAATTTATTGACTTTATATCATTAACCATTCTATTTCCAAATGATGTTATAAGCACATTGCAGAAAGTTTGTATGTATGAATAGTTTATAAACTTAAAATATATTTTTATGTATTTCTTTGGGAATTCCTAGGTATTACTTTCTTGTAAATCAGGGAGAACATCAGATATATTGGTAAATACTCTTATATTTCTTTTATATTCTTGGGATCATAACATTTATCTGGGAACATTTGTTCCCTTCTTAATGCTGATGTCATTAATAAATTTTATTTGTTAATACTTCTTTCCAATATCATAGAAAAGTTAAATTTTGTTTTTATAACTTATTTTAAAATTTATAAAGCTAGGAATATTATTTACTATTTATTTTTGTCAGTTGTGGGGCTTGAACTCTGTGCCTGGGCACTGTTCCTGAGCTCTTCAGCTCTTCAGTTCAAGGCAAACCCTTGAGGCATGTGCCACTTCTGGTTTTCTGGTGTTTAATTGGAGATAAGAGTCTTTTGGACTTTACTGCCCAGGCTGACTTTGAACTGTGATCCTCAGATCTCAGCCTCCTGAGTAGGTAGGATTACAGACATGAGCCACTAGTGCCCAATTCTTTACTACTAATTTTTTTAACATTTTTATATGCTTATTAAAGTCTTCATTTTCCCCTTGTTTGGAAATATACCTTGTTTATGTGGCAGAAGCTCTTTGCCTATTATCAATATTGCAAACTTTTCTTCTCTTTTCTCTGTGTTAATATTTTGGTGATGTCATTTACAAATATGTATTTACTCTTTATATTGTCTGTTTTTCAAGTCTCCTGGTAAATAATAATTTGTCTATTGATCATCTATCATACTTACATTAACCAGGCAATATTCTGAATGCTTCATAATTATTGATGCATTTAGTCCTCATTCTACCCAATGACCTACTCCTTCATTATAAAAGTGGAAAAATGAAAAGTGCAGTGCCACAAATGCCTTAGTTAAATGCCAAAAGCTGTATCATTAGGAAGTAGTCAAACTAGGGAAGGACCCTAGGTAATTGGCTCCAGTGCCTTTAGCTTCTCATTATGTCACCTGTCACAAAGGAAGTTTATGTCTTTTACTTTCCTTAGGCTTGGGACACTTCAATGTAGTAAAGTAGAAAGGCTGATATGTATGTTGAGGCTGTGAATGTACTGTAGGGACCTACATATAGATGTTTCCCGAGTCCTTTCTTCTCAGCAAGTCCTCCTAGAATTCCTTTCTTTTTTTTTTTGGTCGGTCATGGGGCTTGAACTCTGGGCCTGGGCACTGTCCTTCAGCTCTTCAGCTCAAGGCGAGCGCTCTACCACTTGAGCTACAGCGCCACTTCCGGTTTTCTGGTGGTTTATTGGAGATAGGAGTCTCACGGTCTCTCCTGCCCGGGCTGGCTTTGAACCGCGATCCTCAGATCTCAGCCTCCTGAGTAGCTAGGATTACAGGCGTGAGCCACCAGCGCCCGGCTCCTTTCTTTTTTTTTGCCTGTTTAATTGACATATTAATCTAAATGATTTTCTTTGACAAGAGACTTAAACATTTTAAATATGCACTAGTAGATATAATGTTCCAAATATTTATTTGTATTTAAAATTGTGATGTCTACATTTCAAATAATTTCTTCAGAAAAGTAAAAAAGGAGAGCTAGGGAGAACGAGAGAGCACTAACATCCCTAGGGAGAGAGGGAGCTTCCTCTCCAGGGAGCAAAAGCTTTGGAGGGAGAAGAGAGCCACTTCTGGAACACTGGTCCCAAAGGAGTTCTTTCCAAATTCCAAGAACTGAATTGAAGGTCACAGGCTTGACCACAGAGTGGACAGCATGGCAATTCAGGATTACACATTGATTTGTTTGTACCATTTTTTTGTGTCTTACTGATCAAATTAACCTGTCATCAGATTTCTTCTCCATTTGGTAACATTTCCATTTGTGGAAGCCTATTTCAGCTACGTAGATGCAAAGCTAGAAATCTGAAGTAAGCTTGGTAAAAATAATTACATTTGTTTGTAGCATATAATTTTTACTTTATGTGCTTACATTAAAATAGATATGCTTTGGTAAAGCCTCCCTTTTTCATGACAATCATATGTGAAGTACAATGAAGTATTTGCTCATTTTCCTACAATGTTTGATCTTTTCTCTGAACAGTAGAGTTGTACAGATTTGATGTCCTCTTTCAAAAGGATTACAAGACATTTTTGTCTTATTTTATAGTCTTAGAGTTTTTTTAATGTTTTTGTTTCTTAAAGTATGTAAGATATGACTTTTCAGTGTCATGCATCATAATAATTTTCCATAAAATGAAAATATACAAGTGCTTTAAAAAAATGAGGTTTTCCAAGCTTATCCAGTCATGATTTTAGTGTGTAACTGGAGCACATTTCCATAGTGGTAACTCAGAGTATGAAAGGATTGGATGCTTTTCTTAGAAAATTTGACACCTAGTTTATACTATAAATCATAAGGCAATCAGTCATTTTCAAATAGTGAGTAATCTACTCAAGTTTATCTGACCTCATTAAATAATGAGTTTCTCATCTTTACTACTACTAGAAGAAAATAACTGTGAAAATAATACCAATGCAATGAATACCTAAATGCAATGTAATAAAACCTCACTTTTAAATTTAACCTAATTTTGCAATAACTTTACAAACTCAGTACTGCCAGTATTTTATTATGGTATAATTATTTTTCTAGTTACATTAAAAGTGAAACCAAAACAGCAATTTAATGCCACAAAACTTCTTTATAATTTTACACAGAAAAGAGACATATTTTCTGTTCCTCACATATAATGTATTCTTTATTTTTTGGTGCTTGTCTTAGGACTTGAATTCAGGGCCTGGGTGCTGTCCCCGAGTTAAGGTATTTTTTAAGGACTGAATTTTTTGAACATTTTTAAGTTCATAGGTATCCATTTAGCTTTCAGACTCAAAAAGTACATATATCTAGCACTAGAATCATATTTCTTTTTACAGAAGATGAATCTACATTGGCATGTCATTGTCCACAAAAGTCCACTAAAGTCAGCCAAAGTCCATTAGAGTTCATTGTTAGTGTTGAGTGTTCTAATGATGGACAAATGTAGAGTAGCATTCACCATTCATTCACCATTGTAAAATCATGCAAACTATTCTCTGTACTAAAACTCTCTGTATTGTGCTTGCAGCCCTCCATCCTCCCCTAAAAATATACCCTTTGCTCTTGGATAGCATCTGAGCGTTTTTTTCTTTTCTGTAGAATTGGTTATGTGTAGTTATTTCAGGCTGGCAACATTAAAATAGAATTTAGGTTTTGCAGTCTCAAATATTTTTCTTAAAAATAGACTTAATTTGAAAAACATTGAAGAGATTTGAGAGATGGCTGAACCATCTCAGTTGAGAATCACATATGACAATATTTTGTATCACCTTTGTACATGAATATATATATATATATATTATAGAATTGATGACTGAAGTGAACTTTAAGTGATCATTCAATCCAAAAGTGTGAATGCTTATTTATAAACATAAAAAACATATGGGCTGTCTGTCAGGCACTGGCTTGGGTATTTCAGCACTGGAATGCACAATCACAGAACTAAAGTCGGGCTGGACCACCCACAAAAGTGAGGCCACCCAAGGGAAAATTTGAAACCTGGGCAGGCAAAGCTGCCAAACTTGCTTCATGAGAACAGCTGGCCATCACAACACCTGCTGTCCAGCTCCAGACAGCTGAGGCAAAGGCTGTGTGGCCCCAGCTGCTTTTAGGATGGGCCATGACAAAGACCACTGCTGCTTTGGCATCTGTCAACTCTTGCTATATTTGGGGCAGGAAGCTTGGCAGGGAGATGTGTGGTCTACCAACTAAAATTTAGGCTTATTAGTCATAAACCAAAATCATAAAATCATAGGACTGGAAGGAACCTCCAGTGAAGTACATTTTGAACTTTGGTATGAATTAGAATAACATAGGGAATGCTTTTAAAAGATTCCTTCTCAAACCCCATACCGTATAGAATCTAATTCAGTAGGTTTGGGGTAAAATTATTTAATATTTGCATTTTTTAGTAATCCTCTGGGTTAAATTTAATATAGTAGAAGCAAGAGGTTTTAGAGCTCTAAGGAATTTCACAGTTTAGAACTAATCTGTCTCTTGGGATGCAGGTTAAAAATAAATATTATCCGAAAGACAACATTTATCTTACTCAAAAGTTAAGTTATGTGTGAGATCTAGCTGAAGTAAGGAATTCATCTCTTGCTAAACACAAATATATGGGACTCATCAAGAGTGTGTGTTTCTATAATTCATGTAAGTTCAGTTGAGATCATTCTCTTCATAAAATGGAAAATTATTTTTTGTAGGTAAGATTTTATTTTTCTTTTGAAAGGAAAAGAAATAGCTGGATAAAACTCTAAAGATAAAAGTGTCAACTTTATTTATTTATTGTTATTGTAAAGGTGATATACAGAGAGGTTCCTATTACATAAGTCAGGTAATGAGGGATTCTTTCCAAATGCTGTCACCCTTTCCCTCGTTTTATCCCAGATTTTTCTTCTTGATACTCCCTCACAAGCTTTATAGTTCATTTTCCACATGGTGTCTAGTGAGTACTAATGCTGCATTTGTTCTTTCTTTATCCCACCATTTCTGTGCTCCCTCTTAAACTTCCCCAGATAAACTTACATGCAAGACAAAAGGTACAGAAAATGAAAAAAGTGACAAAGGGAAAAAGCACCCCAAAACCTATTGTTTCCATTTTTTTTGGTGTTCATTTTGTTAAATATCATTTTATGTGAGCATATGCACATAAGAGCCTTAGTGATCTTCCTCTAAGACTATCCTCCTTTGGCTTTCACTGTGTGAGTGCATAGAGTCCTGTATAATTTATCATGTCAAAGTGTATTTTTTTTGTCTTTTTAAAAAAATTTTTAAATTTTTATTTATTTTTTATTGTGAAAATACTGTACAGAGGGGTTACAATTACATGGGCAAGATAATGAGTACATTTCTTATCAAGCATTGTAGCCTCCTCCTTTGTTTCCCCTTCCCATCCCTTCCCATCCTCCCCCCCGCCCCCCCCACCCAATCCTCCCTGCCCCCCCACACGAAAGTTGTAAAGTTCGTTTTCGACATAACGACTTGTACATCTCATTGTTGCAATGGGTCCACCTGTATCCCTAGTTAAACGATTTGTTTTTCCCCTTCCCCTCCACAAATTATACCGACATCAAATACAGTGAAAGCAGGGGTTATACTGTGGGGGACTGACCTACAAAGCAACAAAGAAATAATCTTATAAATGCATTAGAGACAAATGTATGAAAGAAAAAAAAACATTTGAATACATATCTTAGGGTTCAAAAGAACTCGGAGTCAAAGCAGACACTCTGAAAACATTACAGGATGGAATAGGAGAAACCCTAGGTCTCCTTGGCGCAGGCTGAAATTTTCTTAATAGAGACCCAGAAACACAACAAATCAAAGAAAGGTTGGACAAATGGGCTTGCATGAAGTTGCAGAGCTTCTGCATGGCAAAGGACATAGCTAGCAAGATCAATAGAAAGCCCACGGATTGGGAGAAGATCTTCACTAGCCATACAACAGACAAGGGTCTCATATCTAAAATATACTTGGAACTCAAAAAATTAAAGCCCCCAACAACAAATCTTCAAAGAAACAACTGCCCAATAAATAAGTGGGCTAAAGACTTAAAGAGAAACTTCTCTGAAGAGGAAAGAAGGATGGCCAATAGACACATGAAGAAATGCTCAACCTCCCTAGCCATAAAAGAAATGCAAATCAAAACAACATTAAGATACCACCTCACCCCAGTTAGAACGGCAAAAATCAAGAACTCTAGTAACAACAGATGCTGGAGGGGATGTGGACAGAAGGGAACCTTACTTCATTGTTGGTGGGAGTGTAAACTTGTTCAACCACTTTTTTTTTGTCTTTTACCATTAAGTATTTTCTTAATATTCCTTTTTCTTATATTACAAAGTAAATAAACAGCTGTTAAACTTCGAAATAGAAACACATCTTGATAATATAACTTAAAATATGAGGAATTAGAGAAAAATACTATAAAATTGGACATTCGTGTGTGGCCTGGAGGGCAGCTGCTTTGTTTTGCTTATCTTTCTCCATAGAGGAAAAGAAGACACAGAGATGCTGTCTACCGCCAGACCTACAAAACTGTGGCCTGGCCTTTAGGGGAGTAGAACTGGAAAACTGTATTAATATCCTTTTCCTCTGCTTGAGGACTTTTACCTAGGCCTTTGGAGCATCTGTGAATTCCTGAAAATTATAACCATATGAAGTCTATCATATTTTCATGCTGAAGCCTCTACAGAAGAAGCTCTTGATTTTAAAGGAAAACTTCAAAAGCAAAGAACCAGTGTGAAAAGGGCTCACTCTTGGAATCCTAGCTACTGAGAAGGCTTGGATCTGAGGATAGTCATTTGCAGCCAGCTTGGGTAGGATTCTGTAAGACTCTTATTTACAAATACACACACACACACACACACACACACACACACACACACACACACACACACACCAGGGTGGAGCTCTGGCTCAAATGGGAGAGTTCTAGTCTTAAACAAGAGCAATAAAGCTCAGGGACAGTACCCTGAGTTCAAGCTCTAGGACTATTACTCTCTCTCTCTCTCTCTCTCTCTCTCTCTCTCTCTCTCTCTCTCTCTCTCTCTCTCTCTCTCTCTCACACACACACACACACACACAAATGAAAAGCTGGGGCTGGGAAAGTGGCTCAGTGGTAGAGTGCTTGCTTTGCGTGCATAAGGCCCTGGGTTCAATTCCTCACCACCACATAAGCAGACTTAGAAAACAAGGTGTTTTATATTCACTAATATTCTTCCACATAAAACATGGAATTGCTGACTCTTATGAGCCAACAGGCTGCTAGCAGGCTGCCCTCCAACCAACTTCCTCCTCACATTCTATTGTGTGGTATACCTTTGTCTCAGGTTGTTGGCAAAGAGCTCCTTAAACCCTTGGATTTCTTAAATTACTGGGTTTCTTTTGTTAATCAGTATGAGCCATGTGATTAAAGGATTAGAATTTTGGACCCTGCCCGCTGACCTATTAGAAGAGTGAAACTAGAGATTGAATTCAATCATAGAACTAATAATTTAATCAGTTGTGTATATGAAACCAAAGATGGTACAAATCTTGGAATGATGGAGCATATGGTGAGCAGGAGATAGGCCTAGAAAAGATGTGAAAGTTCTGCAAGCCTTTCCTTGCTACCCAGCCTTGCCCAATGTGTCTCTTTCAGTGAGGTCTTACTAATGCATATCCTTTATAATAAAACTATAACCCTAAATGCACCACTTTTCTTGAAAATTTCTGGCCTGTAGAACATGTAAATCACTTTTTGTCATAATACTTGAGTATCCATCAGGAAAGATGATTTACTTCTCAAGGGCTAAATTGAGTCATAATTAAACTCTGATTTTTGTTGCTTTCCTTAGAGTTCTGACCCCTTCCATGAACCAATATGATTTTTCATTATATTAGAAGAGAATCAGTATTTTTACCTTGAAAAGTGACTTGTCTCTAGTTTGATTTTCTCAGATTTTTTTTAAACCTGTACTGGGGCTTGAACTGAGGGCCTTGGGCACTGTCCTTGAGTTTTTGTGGTCAAGGCTAGTTAGTGCTCTATCGCCTGAACTGCAGCTCCATTTCTAGGTTTTTGGTGGTTCATGGGAGATAAGAGTCTCATGGACTTTCTTGCCCTAGCTGACTATGAACCATGATCCTCAGATCTCAGCCTCTTGAGTAGTTTAGTATTACTGGTATAAGCCACTGGAGTCTGGCTACAGATATTCTTTTAATTATTATTTTAAGTAAAAACATGGTTACCATGCCTCATTTATTTGATGAAAACATTGTTCAAGCTTAATATTAAGTTCTTAAATTTTACCCAATGAATGAAATTTAAAAATGCAGACATGAAATGCTTATAAGTAAGTGATCTCAAAAAGCAAAGGAAACAAAAGAAAATTACATAACATTAAAAATAACAACAAAGAAAAACCTCATGTTCCTATCTTGGGGTTCATATCACTTAGTATCATCTTATATGGTCATATGTACAGCTTTTGAACTTTTTTTGTTCTGATAATATTATCCTAGATGTATACTAATTATTGAAAATAAGGGAAATCATGGGACCTACATTTCTTTGGGTCTGGCTTACTTCACTTAATATGATTTTTTCCAAGTCTTTCCATTTCATGGGGGTGGAAGAGCGGGGATGTTGGGAGAAGGAAGGCATCATAGGAGAAAAAACAAAGGAGGGGGTAACAATGCTCAACAATAAATGTACTTGTTACCTTACTCATGTAACTGTAAACCCTTTGCACAGCCATCTTTACAATAAAATAAAATTTTAAAAAAGCAAAGGAAAGCTGTGGATATATTTGCATTCAAATTAAAATATAATGATGATATCTGTCAATTCAATATCTTCTCATGGTATGTTGAGTTTCACAAATTATAAAAACAAAGTATATCTCAGTGGAGTTGTTTTATTTTCTTAATTCTCTTTCTGTGAAGTCTTAGTACTTAAATTTAAACTTGTATCAAAGCAGTATATAGCTTTAAGAATGTAAAAGAACAGAAACATCCTATTATGTTTAAAAGTCATAGTATGAACAAAGGAAACCAAACTTTTAACTTATTGTTTATTTATTTTTTGAGTTACCATAATTTCCTCCCATATACAGGCATGATGCTATCTGAATAAGACTCAAATTGTCCAACAAATAAGAGTAAGAATTGATCAACATGACAGCATCAATTATAAAGTTTTTGCACATCAAAATAAACAATTGGTAGAAACAAGACACAATCTTGGTCTACTATTTGATTTTTGTGTATTTTTTTGACAGAAAATTATCTCCTAGAAATTATTTAATTTTTACTGTTAGGACTCAAGGGGTCTTTGTAGACATTCATTGAACACTTTAGGGAGAAAAGATGTACAAAGAAATTATGAAACCAAAAATGTCCTTTAGAAAAGACAACTGAAGATGAAAAGTGAAATACATTAATATATAAAAATTTCACGTTAGGTAGGTACTGGTTGGTCACACCTGTAATCCTAGCTACTCAGGAAGCAGAAACTGAGGATTACTGTTTGAAGCCGACTCAGGTAGGAAAGTCTGTGAGACTCTTATCCCCAATTAACCATCAGAAAACCAAAAGCGATACTGTAGATCAAAGTGGTAGAGCACTAGTCATGAGTGAAAAAGCTCAGGGCTGTGCCCAGGCCCTGAGTTCAAGCCTCACAACTGACAAAAAACAAACAAAAAAGACCCTTGAGTTAAACCAACACTACTGTGTCATACTAATTGTTATTGCTGTAGGAATATGTAGGTAGGACTGTGGAATCTGTTCTAAATCTATAGAGTCCATGGGCACTCAACTTAGAATAGTGCTGAGCTGCTTGATTCCAATGTCCAAGTCTCCCACCTCCTCTTGTAGTGAGGAAATAACTAAAAAGGAGAAAAATAGTTTTCACTGGTTACCCAGATCAAATTGGAGTTGGCTCTGTTCTACCACTTCAACTCTTCTTTATCACTGGTATAGCTGCCTCTAGTTGTACAAACAATAAGATAATTAACATTAACAACAACAACAAACTTTTACAAGACACCATGCTATATAATTTGCATTTAAACTTAACATCAGTTCTTTGAGGCCAATGCTATTGTTCATTTCATTTGCAAGTAGGAAACCAAAATTATGGAGTTCAGATATATTTCTGAGGGATCACACAGCTAGGAAGTGGTGAAGCTGGAATTCAAACCCAGGTCTTTAGTGCCAGGAAAATTAAACTGAGGCAAGAATGACATAATGAGTCCAAAGAAACCACAAATAACTAAAATAGCTAACAAAAAAGAGCCTTAAGACTATTCTAGAAAACAAAACAAAACAAAAAAGAAAATGAGTATGTAATATGGTACAGGGGTTTAATTTTAATAATTGGATCTACTTATTGTTTACAACAGATGAAACAATAATAAAACATTAGAGATCTGAGCACCGTTGGCTCTATAGGATTACAGGCTGGTGCTGCTTAAGAAATTGAGATCTGAAGATAGTGGTTCAAGCCAACCCAGTCAAGAAAGTGTGAGGCTCTTATCCCCAATTAAAAAACCAGAAGTAGAGCTGTGTCTCAAGTGGCAGAGTGCTAACTTTGAGCACAAAAGTTTAGGGACAGCCTGCAGCCCAGGACTGTGCAAAAGCAAAACAAAACAACACTTTGTTCAGCCACTTTGGAAAGCAGTATGGAGGTTCCTCAAAAGACTCCACATAGAGCTCCCTTATGACCTAGCAATTCCACTTTGGGACATTTACCCATATGATCACAAACAAGGCCATACTAAAGCTACTAGCACAATTATGTTTATTGCAGCATTATTTACCATAGCTAAGATATGGAACCGACCCAGATGCTTCTAAGTAGATGAATGGATCAAGAAAATGTGGTATGGGGCTGGGAAGGTGGCTCAGTGGTAGAACGCTTGCCTTGCATGCATGAGGCCCTGGTTTTGATTCCTCAGCACCACATAAGCAGAAAGAAAAAAAAAGCCGGAAGTGGCGCTGTGGCTCAAATGGTAGAGTGTTAGCTTTGAGCTGAGGAGCACAGGGACAGCGCCCAGGCCCAGAGTTCAGACCCCATGACCAGACCAAAAAAAAAAAAAAAAAGAAAAGAAAAGAAAAAAGAAAAAGAAAAAGAAAAAGTGGTATGTATACACAATGGAATTCTATGCCTCCATCAGAAAGAATGACATTGCCCCATTTGTTAGGAAATGGAAAGACTTGGAAAAAATTATATTAAGTGAAGTAAGCCAGGCCCAAAGAAACATAGGTCCCATGGTTTCCCTTATTTGCAATTTCTAGTATATGTCTGAGACAAGCAGAAACAGTCAGATAAGTTGATGTTAGGTGAAATGAACCCCAAGATAAGGACTCAAATGTTTTTTTCTTTCTTGCTATTATTTTTAACATATTTATAAGATGATTTTTTTTGTAGCTTTGTATGTCCCTCCCCCACAGTATAACCCCTGTTTTCAGTGTATTTGATGTTGGTATAATTTGTGGAGGGGAAGGCTAAAAACTAATTGTTTATTTTTATTTATTTATTTATTTTATTGTGAACATACCATACAGAGGGGTTACAATTACATGGGCAAGGTAATGAGTACATTTCTTATCAAGCATTGTTGCCTACTCCTTTGTTTTCCCATCCCTTCCCATCCTTCCCCCCCCCAAAAGTTGTAAAGTTCGTTTTTCGACATAACATCTTGTACATCTCATTGTTGCAATGGGTCCACTTGTATCCCTTTTTAAACAACTTGTAAAGATACTGTACAGAGGAGTTACAATTACATGAGTAAAGTGATAGTACATTTCTTATCGAGCATTATTATCCCCTTCTTTGTTTTTTTTTATGGTTGTTTCTGAGGGTCAAACCCAAGGTTTTTGTTGTTGGTGGTGGTGGTTGTGGGGCTTGAACTCTGGGCCTGTGCACTGACTATAAGCTCTTCAGATCAAGGTGAGTGCTCTACCACTTGAGTCACAGCACCACTGTCAATTTTCTGGTGCTTAATTGGAGATAAGAGTCTTATGGACTTTCCTGTTTGGGCTGGCTTTGAACAGTGATCCTTAGATCTCAGCCTTCTGAGTAGGATTACAGGCATGAGCTACTGGCACCCAGCTTCAAACCCAGTTTTTTGCACATGCTGTGCAAATATTTGCTCTACTATGAGCTCTCTCCTTTATTTGTAATTCCCTAGTTCTGAAACTGTGGAGGACACATGAGGACATGGTCTCTTACAGTTCCATGGTTTTCCTATCGGAAGATGGTTGTAGCATGGAGGAAGTAAGCCTTGCAAGAGCAACTGTTTGGATGAGGACTCTTGATCATCAATATGAAGCCATCACTACAATTAAATTTGTCAAGATAACTTGAGCCAAAGATAATAGCGTTTAGGGGCAAAAAGAAGGTACCCATAACCAAAATGAGAGTTGAATGCTGGTTTGAATGCCAGTAAGCACTTGAGAACCTTCCAAATTACCATAAAATACAGCAGCAACAGCAGCCTGTGTAAGTTGTTCCAGGATAGACAACCATGCTTCAGAAATTCCATTTCATAAGTGGAAGTGAGGGCTCTGTGCTGGCTTCTCTGCGGCTTGTTACATAGTTGCAAAGTTGGGATGCTCAATCCAAAGCAGATATACCTAAAAAATACCTTGAGAAATGGAAATTTATGAGGCAATCAACAGCTTGAAAGGAATGTATCAATTAATGAAACTTTTGGGGAGAAACTTCTGTTCAGGCTTTTGAGAAATTTAAGTGTGAATCACTTTCTATTAATAGTAACCTCAACTTCTCCAAATGTCATCCGTCAGAAATTATTGAAGAGCCATAGATAATCAAGTAATTTATCATTTCATCAAGGTGTTCAAGTGGACTTATTCACTTAGGACATTGTTTGATTCCATTATTTTTATTTTATTAATTTACATTGTTGTTATTATAAAGGTGATGTACAGAGGGATTACAATTACATGAATCAGGTAATGAATACATTTCCTTTCATACAGTGTCTTCTGTTCCCTCATTTTCTCCCAGTCCCTACCTCCTATCTCCATCCCCGAATTGTATAGTTCATTCTCATCAGTGTCCAGTGAATTCCACTGCTGTACTTTTCACCTTTTTTCCCTCAAGTTTTGTGCCCCCCAACCCTTCTGAAGATGCACTCTTAAATATACCATACATAATGTAAAGAAGACAGAATCATCAAAAACTAAAAAAAAGGAATAGGGGGAAAAATCTCGTTTCCCTATCTTGGACTTTGCTTCAGTGTGTGTATTATTTTACATAAATATGAAGAAGCACTTAGGCATTCTACCTTTGTGTTTCTCTCCTAAGAGTACCTCTTTTGATCTCATGGTGTGTGTCTAGAATCCTGTATAATTAATTATATCCCAATGCATTTTAGATCTAATTTCTGCATAGTAGAGAGAACAGGTACCATTTCTCTCTCTGAGCTTGGCTTTCTTCACTTAACATGATTTCCCTGCAAATGATATTATTTTATTCTTTCTAATGTAAAATTCTATTATGTATAGGTATCACATATTTTGGATCCACTCATCTATTGTGGGGCATCTGAGCTATTTCCATATCTTGACTATTGTTAATAGTGCAACAGTAAACGTGAATGCATATCCTGGTGCATTAATTTTTTACTTGTAGTAACTCCAAGCATTCCTTTACAGAAGGAGTAGTGGACTGAGCAAACAATGTGTGTGGTCCACATGCCTCCTTGTCTGGGAATGTGGTAATAGATGAGTCATGTTACTTCTCAGGCCCAATTTTCTTATCTGTGAAAATGGATTGCTAAGTCACTTCTGAGGCATATTTTTATAAAATTCTGAAATATTCTTTGTAGTTTGAAATGTAATTGTTTTTCCCATTTTCTGTGATAAAAATGAGTATTGTTACCATAAAGAAGATTAAACTCAGCTTTGAAATCCTTACATAGGAAATTTGAGTAGCAGACACATGCTATGAAATGTTCCTAGTAGGCAACAGTGAGTTACAAAGAAGAGAACTAAAATCTATCACAAGTGCATGGCACTGGCATATTTATCTTGCAGCTAGGAAAGATTGTCTTTGCCAATTCACATTAATGGAGGCATTGGTTTATACTATTGGATAGTTCCCTGCAACTCTGTAGACAGAAACAAGGGAATCATTGCTAACATGTAATTGGAACGAGTGTTATGCTAGTTTCATAAGTATCTGTGGTCAATAATTTCAGTCCCAATTGGAAAATAAATTGAAGACACTGTGCATTAAGCACAGTACTTGTGCTAACTTAACGTATTAAGTTCACTATTATTTCTTTTATATCATTCATTCTCAAATGAGGATGCACATTGTTATCACCTGGGGCACTTTAAAACTTCCTGTTTCTCAGACTGTACTAAGCAATGGGAAGTTTAAAAATCAAAGCTGGTCATGCGCTATTAAGCCCTTGTGATCCTCTCCTAAGAACATCCTCATTTGTTCTCACTATGTGAATGTTTAAACTGCTATTTAATTTAGTAATAATATACAGTTGTATTTTTTTGTTATTTACGATCCATTGGGTTTACTTGTAGATTTTTAGGCACATTCTAGTTATTACAAATGAGGGAAACTATGCACTCTAATTTTCTTTGGGTCTGGCTTACTTAGTATACAATGATGCTTATAGAAATAAACTTCAAGAAATGGAAGAGGTTTTGTGTATATGTTTGCAGTTCTTTTATTTTCTTTCCTTTTGTCTTTGGTTTACTCCCTTGGTCCCTGTTTTTTTTTTTAATTCTGTATCATTGTTTTGTGTATAAGATTCTCTGATTTGGGGTGTGGAAGGGGAAGCACAGAAACAGTGGACAAAGGGTAAACCAATTTAGCAGTGAAACCCACTAGACACTATGTTAGAAATGAACAATACAACTTTTGGGGTGGGAAGTTAGGAATGGAAAAACAGAGAGAGTGAGAAAGGGATGACACTACTCAGAAGGAAAGCTATTCATTACCTGACTCGTGTAACTGTAACCCCTCTGTATATTAGCTTTACAATAACATTAAAAAAAAATCAAAGCATGCAGTCTAATGATTACTTGGTAGTATTTTTTGTTTGCTTATTATTCATCTTCACATAGTTGTACTCTGTAGAAACAAGAAACCCTAATTCTACACAGTTTAATTATCTAAATATATATATGTATATATATATATATGATTGATTTAAGAAAAACAAAGGTTGAGGCATGGCTCACTGTTAAAGTCTCTGCCAACCAAGCATAAACTGGTATGTACAAATCCCAGTGTTGTCAAATATAATAAATGAGCTAGGCACCTGTGGCTCAGCCTGTAATCCTAGCTACTCAGGAGACTGAGATCTGTGGCTCATGGTTTGACGCTATCCAGGGCAGGATATTTTGTGAGATTGTTATCTTTAATCAACCACCAAATAAGCCAGGAATAGAGATACAGCTCCAGTTGTAGAGTGGTATCAGTCTTTTTAAAAATTTTTATTGTAAAGGTGATGTACAGAGGAGTTATAGTTACATAAGTAAGGCAACGAGTATGTTTCTTTTTGAACACAGTCTGTCAGTCTTGAGCAAAAGAAGCTCAAGGACAATGTTCAGGCCCTGAGTTTAAGCCCCAGGACAGGCAAACACATAAATAGTAAAATAACAAGTTACTTATGTAACTAACTATAACCCATCTGTACATCACCTTGATAATAAAAAAAATGATAAAGATGTTTTGGAAAGGCAATAGGGTTGAAAATAATAGAAATACATTTTATACATGTGTGAAAATGTCTTAATAAACCCATTTATTTTATACAACAAAAATGACTGTGGAAAGCTTTTTCTTTTTGTCTCAAGACCATGAGAATGATTTCTGTTCAAAATAATGTATTTCAAAATTTCACAGTATTCAAATGTTACATTTTACACAATTATTCTATTCACTTTGATGATTCTCTACTTGTTCTGATTGGTAATAAATATTTATAGATTTTAGCATTGTCTGTATATGAAAACTACATATCTCATTAAACTTAGCTCCAAACAAGTTAACTATGAAATGGACTGAAATTTTTTGATTGTTATTAAAATTCTGAGGTTTTTTTCAAACCCCTTGAGTATGTTCATTATTAATCTGAGTCACTTCCAGGTTTTAAGTTAAATTTATTTTTATATTTTTAAAACTTAAATGAATACAGGGGCTGGGAAGGTGGTTCAATGGTAGAGTGCTTGCTTTGCATGCCTGAGGCCCTGAATTCGATTCCTCAGCCTCACATAAGCAGAAAAAGCCAGAAGTGGTGCTGTGGCTCAAGTGGTAAAGCGGTAGCCTTGAGCTGAAGAGCTGAGAGACATTGCCCAGGGCCGAGTTCAGGCCCCATGACTGACAAAAACAAACAAAAAAATTAACTGAATACAAAAACATAACTTGATATGTATTTATGGAGTAGTGTGATGTTTTAAATATGTTGCAAAGCAGTTAAATTAGGCTCAAACATTTTTCATTTATGCTGAGAACATTCAAAAGTTTCTCTTCTAGATTTTAAAATGCTTATTTCATTGTTCTTATGTAATAGCACTCTGAAGCTTCTTATGCTGAATAATTTTTCCTTTTCCTCCCACCTCCCTCATCTCAAGGACTCTAGTAACTACCATTGTACTCTTGACCTCTTTAATATCTTTTTAAAAAATTTCACATGTGAGGTACTTGTCTTTTGAGCTTATTTCTTTTGAGCATAATTATCTCCATGTAATCACAAATGATAAAATGTCAAGCTTAGTTATGGCTTAATAATAATCCACTCTAAATATATATCATGTTTTCTTCATTCATTAGTGGATGGAGAGTGAGGTGGTTTCCATTTCTTCACTGGCATGCAGTGACTATGGAAGTAGAGTCTCATACTTATTGACTTAATTTTACCTTGGATAGATATCTAGTAATGGGATTGCTGATCATAATTTTGTTCTAGCTTGAATTCTGAGGAACCTCTACACTTTTGCCATAATGGCTGCTGTGCTCATTTATCCTCCTAAGAACAGTGTTACTCTCTTACCTGCACTTATTATCTGTTATGTCCTGGATATAAAATGTCCCCAAAGGCTGAAGTTATGAAAGCTTAGTCCCCATTCATTTGTACTATTGAGAATTAACAGTATCATTGAGAATCTTAACCTTGTCAATAGATTAAGCCACAGATGAGTTAATAGCTGAATTGGCTTTTAGGAGATGAGTTCTAACCACTTCCTGGCTACATTATGGAAGAAGCTTTGCTTCCACCATGATGTTCTTCCTCATAACTAGGGCAAGCAAATTGAGCCAAATGACTATGAACAATCTCCCTGAATGGAAAGTTATATAGTGATGTAGACACATGAAGTCTTAAAAGATAAGATCATTGATGATGCAAAGCTGAAATTTGGAAATGTCCACACTCATCAGTGTTATCAAAAATAAAGGGTGCTCACTTTCGAACTATACAACCCTTAAGAAAGAGCTTTCAAATAAATCATTTTCTTTGGTTCCTAATGCCAGCCTCTTGAGATACAGGTCAAGTTACATTATGTCTGTTTTGTAGATGTGAAAACATTGTCAGTCTTAAACTGGTAACAGTGTAATAGTGGAGTGGGGGGGGCGGTCTTATCTTTGGTTTCAATTTTTGTTCTTGGATTTGTCACTGCAACATGTAGTCTATGCTACCACTTAGAGAAGGCAGTAGGAATTAAGGTTGCACTATGTATCTGTTAATCATGCTCATGAGTTTGATATTTGGCTAGATCCTATATACGTTTTAAAACTAGAGTCACTGAAGGCACATACTACCCTCCTCATCCCGATCCCTGAGAATTACAGAATTCAGTGAAGCAAAAAATTTTGGAAAAAGAGATCCAAAGTATATTCTGCAGAGCAGATAGATCTTCCTCTGGTAATGCTGCATTCCAAATGTGTGAAAAAGACAGGGAAAAACATGAACTGCCATAAATTAAGGCTAAAGTGATTTTGCTAATTAAGTTCCTTTCTGTTTCCTGGAGACTGTCAGCTAGCAACACTTAGATGCTTTCAAAACCTGGGAATGAGAGGCATCCTCAAGTTCAAAGACTTCCTTGAACCTTTTGGACCTACAACTGCAGAAGTCCTGTTGCAACAGGCTTCTCTGGATAATTTCCCACATAGTTGGAAACATAACACTGTTAGGACTGGCTCTCTGGAGGTTGTTCATCACTGACATTCTACTCTTGATTAAGTTTGGGATAACAGAGAAGGCCTGTGAGCCTGGCCTGGGGCATGTACACCTGGCGTCTCTCACATGATAACATGAACTACCTGGCCCTGGCCATTAGAACAGCACTGAATTTTCTCACCCTACCCCCCTTATGAGACTAGTATTAAGACTTCTCAAGTGTGCCTCTTGTATCTTCTCTGCTGGAAGCTTGTGAGGGGAGGATTTTTCCACATAACAGGAAGTCTTTGCTACCTTTCTTTACAATGCAAGTGCAAATATGTCTTTGGTATGGATTACCACTGTTGGCATTAAATAATATATGTTAAGGATTATGCATTCATCATAATTGGCTAAGTCGATCATTCTTGAGAGGAAAGGAGAACTTAGCTCAGAAGTAAAAGCAGTCATAATCTTTCCATGACTGGTTCTACTGAAGAATGAAGTTGGCAGAGGAAGCAGGTCTCCCACAGACATCACTCTCTTTGATTTAGGGAAGGAGGTGGGAATGCAGAGCAAGCGTGATCACGTCTGAGAGATGAAACACATGTAAAAATATTCACCCTTTCGTACTTGGAAAAAGAGCAAGCTGTGCTGTAAGTAAATCTCAAGATCTCTCAAATGGTAAATTCAGTGACTTAGTATAAAGACTCAGCTGTACCTAGGAAGACTTGAACCAGTTGTTGAGTACTGCATTAGATTTCACACACAGATCAGGCTCCTAAAGGTAAGTTAGTTAAGACAATATCTTTCCTGAAAGATATTATCACAAAAATCCAGATGCCTTCGGCATATGAGTCCAAGTCTAGAGATAAAATAGTGAGCAGTTTCTGACTCCTTGAGGACCTTCATCATAATAGATCTCAGGCCAAGACTCTTTGAGAAAGAGTTAACTCAAAAGGGAGTGTTAGTTCTGTCCTGTGTCTGATGCCATATTCATCGGATTCAAAATCTACTGCAAATACTTTCCCTCTACATCCTCATGTAATCCCACATGATGAAAATGCCACTTTATGCTCATAAGATCCCTCTCTATCAGATAGGAGAAATAAGCAGTCACATTAAGGAGAATCAGGGGTATGTAGGGTGACTTGAATATGAAAATAAGAAAGTGTTTTTGATTCTTCCACTATGGAGATGGTAGTGGAACATGGGATTGGCTGCAGGAACTACAAGATGTCAGATGATCTTAAAACTGGATCGTTTACCCTGATGTACTGACACTCCTTCAAAGGCAGGCAAATACATCTCCAGTGTCTCCTCATGAGAAATGTTTCCTATTTTCCCCCACTGGCCCAGCGGTCTTTTTATCATTTTAAGAATTAGTTTTCCTTCAGTCAAAGTTACTTATTAAAATTTTATTTAAAAATAATCCAAAGTACTTCTTGGAGCTACAAAAATATGCAATATTATTTTACGGTTCCTATATTAAGATGCTTAGTTTTAGTTTGCCAAGGAGTTTGAAAGATCTCTTGTTCCTGTGTGTTTTATAATCCACTCTCACACATGTGGGACTTAAGTTTGGAGCCAAAATAATTTTTATTCCTTACTACTAGTTCATTTGCAATTCTAGACCTCCAACTGGGGTGAAATAACTTGTTGTTTCCCAGAATCTTCTAGTATTCTGAAATATTATGGAGGAGACAAAACAAACCAATCCGTACTATTAACAAATGGTGTCACAGAGATGTTTGTTCTGCTTTATTTTACTAAATTAAAATGTTTTTTGAACAACATAATTATTAAAATATTTTTTCGAATTCATTGAAAAAAAGTCATCCATTTTGATTCTTCAGTATAATGATTGGTGTACTTCCCTCAAGGCATACATTCTATTAACTCAATGAATGCTTGAACTATTTGGAAATACTTTCTCCCTGCTCAGAAATATAGTCTCTGTCTGTCTGTCTGTCTTTCTCTTTCTGTCTCTCTGTCCCTCTCTGTCTCTTTCTCATGCGCATGCGCACACATACACACACACACACACACACACACACACACACACACACACACACACACACACACTTTTTTTACCTTTATGTTTTTATTCCTTCTTAGAAACTTTGATGGGAAGGATAGTGTTTCAAAGTGACTGTGTGGAAAAAGTTAAAAGGACCTCATCTTAACAAAGAAAGCTAGGTGTAGTGCTTTACCTCTGTAATGGCAGTTACACAGGAGGCATAGGTATGGTGATTAAATGTCCAAGGTTAGCCCTGGGCAAGGCAAAAAAATAAAATAAAAGAGTTGTGGCTCAACTGGAACAATGTGTCTAGCAAGTACAGAGCCCTGAGTTCAAATACAGTACCACCGAAAGAAAGCAAGGTGTTTGTGGATGCGAGAGTTTAAGAAAAAGAGAGAGGGAAATTTATACCCTATATACTAAATATTTTAATTAGTTTATGTTTCTCTCTGTAACTGAAACACAAGCTACATGAAGACTGTGCTTTTATCTCCCATCAACATACTAACCTTTCCTTGCTTAGCTTTTGAGGTAAGTACATTCAAGATGGTACAGCACAGATTCTCTTGCTTCTTGTACCCTTGTGTCTATGATGTGACTGAACCACGGGTGACAGTCTGTGAACATTAATTTTATAAATATGTGGATGCTTCCGCAATCTGAATTCACTGGATATTGGCTCAAATTCTTTCTTATTGGTTTATGTTTCTGGATAGAAGCATCACACATACAAAGTCTAGGTTAGGGTGCCAGTGGCTCACACCTGTAATCCTAGCTACTCAGGAGGCTGAGATCTGAGGCTCAAAGCCAGCCCAGGCAGGAAAGACAGTGAGACTCTTATCGCCAATAAGCCACTAGAAAACCGGAAGTGGCGCGTGGCTCAAGTGGTAGAGCACTCGCCTTGAGCTGAAGAGCGCATGGACAGAGCCCAAGCTCAGAGTTCAAGCCCCATGACTGACCAAAAAAAAATTAGTAACAAATAATAGTGTTTCCTATGATATATATATATATATATATATATATATATATATATTAAGGATACTGTATAGAGGGGTTACAGATACATGAGTAAGGCAATGAGTGTATTTTTGATAAAGTTTTGTTACCTCTCCTTTGTTTTTCCCTTACAATTCCTTTCCTCCTCTCCTTCCCAACTCCTTCCTCCCCCAGCAAAGTTGTAAAGTTTGTTTTCAACATAGTTTCCTGTACATCTCATTGTTACAATGGGTCAACCTGTATCCTTAATTCAGCATTTTGTTATTTCCTTTCCCCCCCATTTGTTAGGAAATGGAAAGACTTGGGAAAAAATTTATTAATGAAGTAATACAGACCCAAAGAAACATAGGTCCCATGGTTTCCCTTATCTTTTATAACTAGTATATGTCTAGGACAAGCATAAGAGGTCAAAAGCTATGTATATATCACCATATAAGCTGATGCCAAGCAAAATGAACCCCAAGATAAGGACACAAGAGACTTTATCTTTCTTGCTGTTCTTTTTAATGTACTTAAAATGTACTATGAGAGTTTTTTTTTTTTTTTTTGGTATGTTCTTCCCCCATGGTGTAACCTCTGTTGTCACTGTATTTGATTCCAGTGTCCTGCATCTTGTATACACATTTTTCTAATTTGGGGAGGGGATGGGAGTTGAGTCTTTACAGAAAAAGAACTGGGCACATCAAATATATATTCAGATCTACCATGAGGCCGTTCTGTTTTTGAGTTGAGCCTTTATACAAATATAAAGTTCAATTCCTTTTTTTCTTTTTTCTTTTTTTTGTCAGTTGTGGGGCTTGAACTCTGGGCCTGGGCGCTGTTCCTCAGCTCTGGCTGTCCCTCAGCTATTCAGCTCAAGGCAAGCGCTCTACCACTTGAGGTATAATCCTTGCTTTCACTGTATTTGATGTTGGTATAATTTGTGGAGGGGAAGGGAAAAAACAAATCGTTTAAATAGGGATACAGGTGGACCCATTGCAACAATGAGATGTACAGTCGTTATGTCCAAAAACGAACTTTACAACTTTGGTGTTGTGGGGGGGGGGGGGGGGGAGGATCGGGTAGGGAGGCGGGGCGGGAGTATGGGAAGGGAGGGGAAAGGAAGGGGAAACAAAGGAGGAGGCTGCAATGCTTGATAAGAAATGTACTCATTATCTTGCCCATGTAATTGTAACCCCTCTGTATGGTATTTTCACAATAAAAATCAATCAATCAATCAATCTAAAGTTCATGATGAAAAGCCACAATGAAAACATCTATCACATTTGAAATCTGTTTTGTCATCTAAATAATGTTCAGAGAACACCTAGTTTGTAAAATATGTGTCATTTAATTTTTTACAAGTGTAATAGTACTTTTACAGTATTCAAGGGTGATATATATATATATATATGCATACATATATATCACACTATGTCAGATATACATGTGCCAAAAAATGAAATATTTGAATATATACTACTGAGTTGTAAAAAACAGTGTAAATATCTGTTTAAAACAAAGAACAGCCAGTGAAAGAGGGTCATTGCCTTGAATTCTGAAGAACTGGATTCTGTTCTGTTATGAAGTACATCATAGTAATTGAATCAGAATCACACCATAGAGAATAAATGAAGCAATGATGGGTGGTGAAATCAGACATAGAATCAAAGTGGGAAACACTGCTTAAATCATTTGATAAGTAGAATATAAGAACAACTTCATTTATAGGAGAATAATAGCTAGCTTGCCTGACTTTCCTATGGTCTTTACACACTTTTACTAACGTTTTATTCTAATATGGAATATAGCATTATTTTGAAAGACCTTCTACTACACAAGAGGGCAAAATTTGGCTATGAGTTTACAACTGCTCCTGCCATAAACACAAAACAACAAGAACAAAAATATTCTTAGAGTTAAAATAGTGATCCCAGCATATCTACAGCAAGTGCTGAGAGTAACTTTTAATACTCTCATCTATCTATGCACTACAGCTGTGGGAAATAATGTGGCTTGGTAATAATTCATAAGAAAGACTGAATGATTCAAGAAGGGAATGTGTAAGGAATTTTTCTATATTTACCTCAACAAACTCTCCAGTTACATAATAATATAAGAGAACTATGATTAACTGATTTAAACAAAATGAATTCAGACACAAATGTCATCTATATCACAGAACAAAAATTTTGTGATGTGAAAGAAAATCATGAATAGTTATAAATATTTTTGTTAAAGCAACTTTTT
Source organism: Dipodomys merriami (assembly GCF_024711535.1). NCBI lineage: Eukaryota > Metazoa > Chordata > Mammalia > Rodentia > Heteromyidae > Dipodomys > Dipodomys merriami. The sequence continues at coordinate 7,034,694 of NW_027203382.1, forward strand.
AAATAAGTTTTTTTTATTGTGAAAATACTGTACAGAGCAGGGGTTACAATTACATGAGCAAGGTGGTTACAATTACATGAGCAAGGTGATGAGTACATTTCTTATCAAGCATTGTTGTCTCCTCCTTTGTTTTTCCCCTACCATCCCTGCACACCCGTCTCCACCACTACAATCCCCCTGCCTCACCGCCAGAGTTGTAAAGTTCATTTTTCCACATAGCATCTTGTGCATCTCATTGTTGCAATGGGTCCACCTGTATCCCTGTTTAAACAGTTTGTTTTTTTCCCTTCCCCTCCCCAAATTATACCAACATCAAATACAGTGGAAACAGAGGGTGGGGGTGGGGGGGGGAGGAGAGGATTTGGTCATGGGTTTTGAATTCAGGGTCTGGGTGCTATCCCCGAGCTCTTTTGCTCAAGATTAGCACTTTGTGCCACAGCACCACTTCCAGTTTTCTGGTGGTCAATTGGAAAAAAGAATCTCACAGACTTTTCTGCCCAGGCTAACTTTGAACCATGATCCTCAGATCTCAGCCTCTTGAGTAGCTACGTTTGAACCACCAACACCTGGCTTAAATCAACTTTTTACATGTAGAGATGCTACTCGGGCAGCTGAGATCTGGAGGAGCATGGTTCAAGGCCAGTGTGAACAGAAAAGAATATAAGACTCCTTCTCCAAAATAACCAACAGAAAACTGAGACAGAGGCATGGCTCAACCAGTAGAGTAAAAGCAATAAGCAAGTAAGCCACACAAGAGCACTGAGGCCCTGACTTTAAGCGAGAGTACTAGCATATGAACCACAACAAAAAAGGATTAAATTTGTGTTCAATAGATGACAGAGTGACTTCTTTATTTTTATCTTTCTACTCTCAATTTAAACTATGTTTTACTTTGGTTGTATTTAAAGTAATATTTTAAACAAGAGAATAAAAATAGTGACTCCCAAGTGACAGTAATAGTACATGTGTAAATTAACTTTTTATTTTGATTTTATTGTCAAGGTGATATACAGAGAGGTTACAGTTACATAAGGAAGGTAATGAATACATTTATTGTCGAACATTGTTACCCTCTCCCTCATTTGTTTCCCACTATCTCTTCCCCCCAATTCCTCACCCAAGTTGTAAAGTTCATTTCTATTTTCTTTATACAACACAATATCATAATTTTTGCTGAGATATTATTTGCATTTATCTTTTGATTCTTTGTTTTTTTTATTATTTTTATTAATACTTCAAAATTCAGAATGTAACAGTTCCTATGAATGCTTGTCCATGCTTCTTTAATTTTTGTTTTCCTACAGTACTAGTTTACAACACTAAAATAGTCAATGTGTGGCTAATCCTTTGGGGGAAAATATTAATTTCTACAGCTAGCATTTTTCAGATTTTTATAATTCTTTATGTCCTATAATTATTATTCTCTTTGCATTAAACCTTTTCTGCCTCCAGGATTGTGAATCTTTCAGTCAAACTGATTAAACAACTTTGTTTTGGATGAAAATGGCTATGTGTCCTATGTGGATTTCGTAAGATAATGGGCAGGATTTCCAATTTATTAACATGCATCTCTTGGCATAAAACATTTATAATTATTTTCTCCTCTGATTTAAAAGAAGCATTGCTTTCATTCCAAAGGCATTACTTCTATATTGGTAGCTCAGAACGTTATATGAAAAACATGGCTCCTTTTATCCACTAGTTTTAGATTAAGCCACACAAACTTTGAATAATGAAGTACTCAGCTGCCACTTCTAGCATCATTATTTTCTCTTTTTTGATATTTATTTATTTTGATTACAAAGGTGATGTACAGAGGGGTTACAGTTACATAAGGAAATGAGTACAATTCTTGTCATGCATTGTTACTCCCTCCCTTGTGTTTTCTATTTTTCCCTCTCCCTGACTCCCCTCCCCACATTTTCCTGCATAGCAACAGCTACCATCCACAAATTGTTGTCAAGGAATGAACAGACATAGGAAGATGTCTCCTACAACAATAGCATTCTTTGTAAGAACTGCCTTCCGTATTCCCTTCCCAGAATCCTGTGTCTGTCAAAGAATTATTCATAAGCTACATTCTCAATACATATCAGCTAGTAAATTTAAGATATAAAACTTTCTGAAATCAACTATTCAGTATATTTTTTCAGGCAAATGTTGCAAAACAATAGCAAAAACTTTATAATGTTTAGATTTAATATCAAAGAAAATCGATAAAATAGCAGTATAGTCAAAGGAATGAAAGGATAAAATTTTGAAGGTAGAAAAATCTATACATTCTTAATTTTCTAAAAAGTTTCCCTTGCTTACAAGTTTTGATGTAGTGAGAACAGTTTTTTCTTTCAAGTAGACTTTTAAATGAATGCTTATATTTTTTTGATATTTTGGGATCATAAAGTTGCAGCTGCAGTGTAGGTTAAATTTAGCAGCATTTAATTCTGCATGCTGTCCAGGGACTTAGACAATGGAGATTTCACACGCTTTCACGTTAGGGAGTTGAAGTGAAGACCAAAAGGAAGGATATGGGAAAGAAAGGGTTTGTTACCTACTCATGTCTTACTTAAAATTCTTGCTATGGTTTAGAGGTCAGAATACTGAGAGGGAGAGAAAACACCTTTGACTCTAGTATAGAATGAGTCTAGCCCTTAATAGACTGGCCATGCACAATGAAACATAGTCACAGTTTACTTATATAAGTCAGCTGACATTTCCCCAGGCAGCTTTGTGTGTTGGGATGAGATGACTCTTGGGAATTAGAGATGGCTTCATAAGTCAGAGAGCTTGAAAATTGTTCCAACTGCAATAGGTCTTTATTTAGTGCATGTTGGGTTCTAAAAAAAATACTCCCACTAGGCTCAGTTCTATAGTTTCCTGCCATAAAACTCCTACATATGTTACAGGAAGTTTCAAAGGCAGAAGACTCTTGAGAGGAAAGTCAATTTGATGACTTATCTACCTCAGTATTGATAAGACATATATCTGCACTCTCCCAGGTGCTAAAACCAGCAGTATACTGCAATATCACAGGTATATACCATGGATACAGAGACAGCAGAGCACATATTGATGAATGGCTTCTTTTTCTCTGTACTTTTTATTTTTAACATTCTAGGCAAGGCCAGCACTAAATCAACAGACCTAGCAACCATTTATAGGGTGTACTTAGAAGTAGATAAAGAGATGGACTACTCCCTTCAATGGTCTATTGAAGTCCTTGATCTCAATATTGCATTCTTAAAATAGCTTTCTAAAAAGTTGATCATTTGAATTGAGAATGGTACATCATTAGGAAGCAGTCATATTCATGGCCACAATATGCATTGTCTTGGAGAATGGTAATCAAAAATAAAAGATGGAATGCAATAGTAGATTTCAGAGACTGGGTTTTCCTGGGGCAGAGTGAACACAAGGGAACACTGTCATAAAGACAACCATCTCTGAGTGCTAGATCCCCAAGTGGTCCAGCAAAAGCAAAATAGAAAGTGGTTGGACTGAACTCCACCATCATCCTATCACGAGTTATCATCAGTGCAGTGTGAAGCATTGTTTTGCTGAAATGGAAGAGTACACCACAATATGGAAGTGATCTTTTAAATAATTACAAAGAGGGCATTCTTAGCTCATTCCACGATGCCAATCATTTGTAGAGATTTTGGCATCGCAAGGATTTAACTCCAGTATCACCCTCCTAAAACTGCCTAACTATTGACATATTTCATTATCTTTTCTCCATTCTTTTTTTTTTTTTTACCCATTCATCTTAATGTTTTTCAGTTTCTTAAATTTCTTGGTACGTTGGTCCCAGAAAGAATGTTGACTCCAAGATTAGTTCAATTGTAAGGGAAAATAGGTCTACAAGTTATGTCTCTGTTAAGAGTTGCTGCTAGACAACCTAGGGCTTCTTGACTTAAAAAGTTAATTAGTGGGGCTGGGAAGGTGGCTCAGTGGTAGAGTGCTTGCCTTGCATGCATGAGGCCTGGGTTCGATTCCTCAGTACCACATACACAGAAAAAGCTGGAAGTGGGTGCTATGGCTCAAGTGGTAAAGTGCTAGCCTTGAGCTGAAGAGCTCAGAACAGTGCCCAGGCCCAGAGTTCAAGCTCCATGACCAGCAAAAAAAAAAAAATAAGTTAATTAGTGAGGCAATTATTAAGTGAGAAAAGAGTCAAAGGACATTTCTTGCCGAATTTCTCAAAGCATACATCTTTCTACTAGTTGATGAGCCCTAGAAGAGGTTTGTATTTTCTGTTTACAGCTCCAAGTTAACAGTACATGAATTGTCTCAAGATGCTATGTTGTAAAATGAACTTTACAACCTTGGGGAGGGGAGGTGGTGGGGAGTGTAGTCGTGGAGATGGAAGGGCCTGGATATAGGGGGAAAACAAAGGAAGAGGCAACAATGCTTGATAAGAAATGTACTCATGAGTAAGGTTGCTCATGTAATTGTAACCCCTCTGTATGGTATTTTAACAATAAAAAAAAATTAAAAAAAGTATATGCAGTGTCTCCATGTTCAACTTCTTAAAAATGAAGCTGAATAAAAGCTGCCTCCGTCTACAAAAAGTCATATGTAATGCTAGATCTATTATTAGAGTTTTTATTTTCTGACATTTAAAAAACAAACTATCAATAAAAACTTTCAATAAAACTATTTTTCAAAAGGCTGAAGAAATGGATTTATGATTTTTGGAATGTCTTCAAGTTCACAAAGTCTTCATTGCAACCTTAAGGGTGGAAAAGGATGTGTAAATATTTGGTGAATAGCCTGAGTCTTCCAATGGAAATAGGTCCATTCTGGTATGTTGGGTATGAACTGAAAACGCCCCAGGACTGGGTCTTGAGTTTTGATTCCAATTTAAAATATTGAAAATAAATGTAACATTAGGAGCATCTTAATCATTCTCTTGAGCTTGTATTTTCCATAAATATCCATTATAAAATGGGAATTTCCTGATGTGTGCTGAATTAGTATACGATAGATGTGATGTGTAAGACAGGGATGGGGTAGTTCAGAAGGTGAGAAGGAGTCTACCATCTTACTGCGGCTTCCTGCTGGAGAAGTTAAGAGCAAGGAACTTCTTAGGTAAGGGTAATTTCCCCTCTCTCTTACTATAGATGGCATAAAATTCTAAAACTGTACAACCAGACTCTGCCCACTTGGATTTGTTTTTTAACTTCTGCATATGTACATGGTTCTTCTTAAATAAATTTTATTATAAAGGTGATGTATAGAGAGGTTACAGTTATATAAGTCAGGTAATGAGTGCATTTCTTTTTTTGTATGTATCTTTTATTGTAAAAATACTGTTCAGAGGGGTTACAGTTACATGAGTAAGGTAATGAGTACATTTCCTATCAAGGATTGTTACCTCCTCCTTTGTTTTTCCCCTACCATCTCTTCCCATCCCACCTCCCCAAATCCTCCCTCCCCCCAAGTTGTAAAGTTCATTTTCAACATAGTATCTTGTACATCTCATTGTTACAATAGGTCAACCTATATCCTTATTTCAGCATTTTGTCATTTCCCTTCCTCTTCCCAAATTAGAAAAATATATTTCTTTTTTAACAGTGTCGGTTCTTCCCTCATTTTCTCCCAATGTTTCCCCTCCCCCTCAAGATGTATAGTTCATTTTCAATGTAGTGTCTAGTGAGTATCACTGCTGAATTGGTTCACACTTTGTCCCACCATTCCTGTGCTTTTTCCTTCCCCTTCCCAAATCAGATAAACTTATATACGAGACAAAGGGCACAGAAATCAACAACAGCCACAAAAGGGAATAAACCAAAGGAAAAAGAAAAAAAGAACCATAAACAGTATAATAATAATGAAAAAAATCTCTTCCATTTCTTGAAGTTCATTTCAATATATATCATTTTATATGATGATATGCACATAGCTATTGAGGCTTTGTGATCTTCTCCTAAGGATATTCACCTTTCTCACTGTGTGAATGTTTAGAGTGCTGTTTAATTAATCATGTCCAAGTGTAATTATTATGATTTTTTAAAAACAGTATTTTGTAGGTTACCTGCTATCCTTTTCAGTTGTTAGTGTATTTTATTCTAAGTGTATGCCAGTCCTGGGACTTGAACTCAAGGCCTAGACTCTGTTCCTTAGCATTTTTGTTCAAGGCTAATGCGCTACTACTTAAACCATACCACTTCAGGCTTTTGGGGTATTTAATTAGAGATAAGAGTCTCATGTGCTTTCCTACCTAGACTGGGTTCAAACTATGATCCTCAGATCTCATCCTCCTGAGTGTCTAGGATTGTGGGCATGACTAAACAGTACCTGGCATTTTTACTGTATTTTTAAGGTATATAACATATACTCAAGAAAGATGAAAATTTTAGGTGCATTTACTCATGTCAAAATAAAGAAAATGAAGCATACCAAAGAGTTCCACCTGTGTTTTTCCCAGTCAGTATCACCCTACTAAAGCTAATTTTTACACTAATGTTTATCAATGTTAGTGTTATCTGTTCCACAAATGCGTGTATATGGAATTTCATCATATGTGCTAATTTGTCTTTGGATTTATTTGGCTCCAATTATGTCTATAGCATTCATTTATTGTGTTGTCTATGCTAGTACCTTTTTTGTTTTGAATTATTCTGTAATATTCTATTTTAAACTTATCAAAATTCACATATGCATCCTACTATTGAAAGATACATTGGTTGTTTCCAATTCTTGATCTCATTAATAAGACTTTTATGAGCTCTCTTGCTTGTGTTTTCTGCTGTGCAAGTATCCTCATTTTTCTTTTACATATGTCTAGGAATGAAATTACTGAATAATAGGGTCAGTGACATTGTTACATCATCAAGCAGTTTATCAGACTTTTTGAGCAAATTTGTCATTCCATTAGCAATAGATGGAGAGCCTTGTTATTCATCCTTCTCATCAAAACTTGTGCGATTCAACTGCTTTGTTACAGGTGTAAGTAGTTTTCCCTCTTTCATTTGCTGCAGTGTTTTCTTGGTAATATTTCACAATTTGTGTATCTATTCTACTGTTAAAAGATGTAGAGTCCCTGGCCCATATTATGGAATAATAACCTTGACTTTCATTTCCATTTCCCTGAGGGAATATGATATAGAACATTTCCCTATTTCTTTGAAACCAAAAAATGTCTGGAAAGCACCTAATTGTTTTGAGTTGAATTATATTCTCCACTCCCAAATTCACATGTTAACATCGATTGCTGAGTCCCTCAGAATATGACCTTTTGTGGAAAAAGGTGGCTGCAGATATTATTATTTAATATAGAACTAGGGCATGCTAGAATGGGGTGAGCCCCTAATCCAATGTGATTTCTATCCTTATAAAAAGAGGAAAATCTGCAGAATTGGAAGCACCCAGGAGAGACATCATGTGAAATGATTAGCATTTTTGTAGTACAGAAAGCATGGCAAACAAATCCTTATATTGCTACAATCAATTGAAATTCACCCTGTTGACACTGATTTCATACTCCAGATCAGTGAATCAATACATTCTGTTGTTCAAAGTACCACTTTCCTGTAGTTCCCCTAACAATCATTAATGCATTCAGCAGTCAGTTACTTATACCCTGCCCATGGTTACCCAGTATACAATGTGGTTTTTTTTCTATCTTGTATTATAAATGTCTTGTTACAGTCTCATGGAAGCCTTCCTTCTTCAGAATTCATGTTGGAATATGCCACTGAAGAAGGGACTTGGTGATAACTAGATAGAATAGAATAGAATCAATGTTCATATCAAGAGAGAAGGAAATAATTTGATAGTGCACAGTCTTTGCAAAGAAAAAAATCTTAAGGTGATGATCCAGTTTTGTTTTTTACTCTGTCAATTTTTTTTAAAATAAAAGAGAATTTTCCATCTGACCTTTGCCTGAACTTCTCAGCTCACTAAGAATCTGTATTTGCTCACCTCATTAACTGATTAGAATAATGACAAGGCAGAACAAAATTTACAATTCTAATGTTAAAGCAATATTTACCAGAGCTTAGTTATAAAATATAGTTTAACAGCTGTAGTGGAATTCAAGTGGTTCTGTTTCAGCTTTGTTCTGCATTTGCCTGAGTGATCTATCTGCAATGTAATTGCCACTGTATCTGCCCCACTGAACAAGAGATTGTTATAGAGCCACTGAAATATGGGAAAGAAAACTATTTCTCATGGAAGAATATGAAATTTACAAAAGCTGCTTAGTAAAAGGACACACTTAAGGCTCTAAATATACCTTTACTTACTGTTAATGGGAAAACACACCACAATAGCACTTGTTTCTCAAAGATTTTCTGTCCTTCTGGAAAATAATAGGTGGACACAAAAGAGAAATTACCACCCACAGTCAACCCTGTGACCATCTGTACTGATGTGTGAGTTCCCAGGTAAGGGCTGCACAGACATGCAGTGGATAAAAGGAGATAATTTCTGTTTCTTTCTCTTTTATCTTTTGTATTATGCATGACTATTGCAGGGAGTTTCAGATGAACTTAATGAACAGTTATGCATAAAATGAACCCTCATGAAAGTTGAGAGCTCTGAACTGAAATTAAAATTGATAACCATCTTTTTTATTTTCTAACAGAGTATTGGAATGAAGGATTGGCATTATTTGTATTTCTGAAACACTGACGGAGGAGTGAACAATAAAAAGGTCAGCTTCCTCTCCTATCAAATCTCTCTCACATTTTCCCCCTAAGGAATTGCCTTGGTACATTCTTACATCTTTTGTTGTCCACAATAAAGTGTCGGAAAGGTCACAGGTAGGAATCTCTCAGGATATTCTAGCTTCAGCCTGCAAACATTTCTGAAAGGAGTCCTTCAACACACCTCTTTTCACAGCAATAATGCAGTAGAGAATTCCCTCCTAGCAGCCAGCCACTTCCTTAACCAAAGTTTACAGTAAAAGTTAGGGTAATTACCTACACTATTGTTCAGTATTTTCTACTTAAGTCATCTCCTCTGTTGCTGGTTTATTCTTCAGAAACTTCCAGCTCCATAGTTTTTATTTAATTAATTAGGTCAAATTATTTTGACCTAAGTTTTGCATTAGTTATTTGGGGAAGGGGCAGTACTGGAGTTTGAACTCAGGGCCTTATGCTTGGTAGACTGGCATTCTACTATTTAAACTACATCTCCAGTCTGTATTATGCTTTTTTGAATCCAGGAAATAGTGAAAGGAGAGGTTCACAGATAGGCATTGATCACTCTAATATAGTTTGCACATCAGGTTTTCTAGTCACTGAGCAGGGATAAATCATGTTGTCTCAATTATACTAACATATTATTTAACCCCAAGATTCAAGGTGCTTTATAGTTCTAGCTAATACAGAAATATCTATTTCAAACAATAAATGTTACCTCAGAACAAACATCTTTTCTTTTGTGTACATGCTCCAGCTACAATTCTACTTTTACAAATACAAAATAATTGCATAAACTGTAAGTAAACCAATTCTGTATTTTAAAATGCCCTTTGTAGGCTGTCTGTTTGTTTATATGTTCAAATTATGACACTAAACCTTGAAAAATGTAGGCCAAGACCACTTTCAGCTTCTATTTGTTGACTTATTCCCTCTCTTATGATAGGTCATCTTTCTGTCACCTGAAGATGAGGAGAGCAGATGTACACATTGGGAACTTGTACTGTTTAATTATTTCTCCATAATAGACTTTGAAGACAGCAAAGAGCTTTGGGAGGTAATTTTGTATATTCCTAAATTGACTGGCTATACATTGTGGATTGAACTAAGCAACACACATTTACTAATCATGTTTAGAATGTTTTTCTGTGCCTTGAGGTAGCTATTAATCTAAATCTCTGCAACACCTGGGACCCATACACTTTAAATCCAGAGAGGTTGGTGATAGTCTTTCCAAAGTGGAAATTCTCTATTGGCTTTTCTTTTAATGAAACACAATGCTCCTGAATTTAAAAATTATGTGCTTTTAAGATTTCACATAAAATTTGTTTCCAGGAAGAGGTGATATAAAGGAAAAAAACGCCATTTTGAAAATATGTGCATTAATATGCAAAACATATATACTCAGCTCCAAAGTCTGAGAATATGAACCTTTTCAACTTTCCATACGCTATTCCCAATACTTTTCACTATCATTTATTTTCCCTCTAGAAGAACACAAAATTTATAACAGTACAATAGATTCACAGTCCCTTTTTATAACTTCTTAGCACAACAAATACATTAAAATAAAACATTCATGTTTACAGAAAATATGTGAGTATTGCCCATTTGACAGAAATAAGATTTTAGAGTGGGAAGAACCATATAAAGAAGGCATCTTATGATTGAAAGGACTGGCGGCACACAGGAGTATGATTAGAACTACAGCGAGCAGTTTTTTGAACGTGCATAGACTGTGAGATCTTTCAGGAGTATGTTGAGAATTGACAGTCTAGCTGGTGTATTTCATGACAGTTGGGACATGTTGATCAACACAGCAACCACTTCTCCTGAGTCAGACATTTTTCAGCAATAGTATTATTTGGACAATTTTCTTACAGTACAGCTAAAGATGAAAATATACAAGGGGACCAACAGAATGGAGGATGAAGGTGGGAAAAAGTGGATCTTGATTGAAATTGCAAAGAGAGGAAAGATTGGCATTTGTATAATTTATGTAATGAAAAAATAAAGGGAATAATTTCAAGATATATATTATTTTGAAGATGCATGGTAAATCATAAATTTTCATTACTAAGACAAGCACAAAGAGGAGATTCTATAATGTTATTTGCTAACTGCATAATATGCATATGAATACATGCTTACTAAAAATAGAGAGATGTAGAATGTGGATATAGGTCTACACAAATGTCTATAATTTGTATTTTCTAATCCCCAAATCTGAATATTAATGGATAAACATAGATACATCCTGAGGCATAAATTTCAGTGCTACCTATGCCAGTATATTTCCATTTCCACTTGAATGTAAAAGAGAGACAGTTTATTATGAGCTAAAAAGTAGTAAGGTGATTATATTATGGAGTAATGTAATATAAGACTGATTCCCATTCCTCACAAAAGGGAATAGCTTGTGCAGATATGATAATAAATGAGAATAGAGAAGGGAAAGTTGTTGTGTGGGGGATATAGTTTTTCCCATGGTGTTCCCATTAATGTTTCTGGTCCCATGTAGACTCTTCTGCACTGAAGACTGTGCAAAAGGACTGAGACAAAATGTAATAATGTGTATGCTATGGAAATGGATGATGGAGAATATTAACATCATCATGTTATTGAACCACATCCTAATATACAAAGCAATTGACACAGAAATATGCACAGTTTTGTAACAAAAGAGATGTAACTGAAAAAAAAAACATCAGAACCCTAGGGGTAATAAGGTGAAAAATCAAAACTGGAAATCATTGGCAAGATACATTAAGTATATGTGTGCTTACACATATGTATGTAATATATACACCACAGGTCTCATTGGAAAATTACAATAGAATACAGACTACAGTATTAAAGAAATATCATGTAGAACATGATTTATAATTGTTATGAGATATTTTTAATTGATTTTGATTTATAAACAGAGAAAATAGAAAAATGGAAGAATATTGTTATTTCTGAATTAAAGCTTGGAAGTCCATCCTTCTGACTGAAAAGACACAGTTAATGGTACCTTTTATTGTCTCTCTCTGAACATACTATTATGATAATGAGACATTTAAATTTGAATGGAGGATGAAATATCTGAGAACAATATTTGACACTGGTTACTATGATGAGAGTAGCAAATAGCCACTTTTAGCTGTTTTTGGTGTGTGTGTGTGTGTGTGTGTGTGTGTGTGTGTGTGTGTGTGTGTGTGTGTGTGTGTGTTTGTATGCCAGTTGCAGGGTTTGAACCCAGGGACTGGGCAATATCCTTGAGCTTTTGTGCTCAAAGCAAGTGCTCTACCACTTGAACTATGGTTTCACTTCCAGTTTTTTAGTGGTTAATTGGAGATAGAGTCTCATGGACTTTCTTGCCTGGGCTGGCTTTTAACTGCGATCCTCAGATCTCAGCCTCCTGAGTAGCTAGGATTAATGTATGAGCCACTGGCATCCCTCTTTTAGTATTAACTCTGCCATCTAGTACATATGTGAAGTGTAGTATGTTATATAATAATATAGTCAACATGAACATATATAGTGGTATATAATTGCAGACTAACAGTATATACTATTTGATTAATTTACATATACTACATTGAAATATGCCCTGAGAGGAGACTCAAGCTGGTACAACTTCTTTCCAGGCTTTGCCTTTGTTTTAGGGATTTTAGGAAAAAAACCCTCTAAACAAGGTTAACTTGACCTTGGCTCCAACCAGCCCAGTTCTTGGAATGGAAAGAATGCCTCTAGGTCTCCCTCCCCTTAATAACCTAACCCACCTTGATTGTTCAGTTAAGGACTGACCCATAAAACAGATAGGTTGTAATCTGGCTCCAACTGGTGATACCACCTGCTTTACAGTAAACCCTGCCTTTTGCACATGCTTATGGTAAAGTCCACCCATTGGCCACCTGTGTGTGGTCTGGTGTGACCGTACAATCCTTTGTGTGTGTTACAATCCCACTGGTCACCTGCGCATGACCAGGCTCGACCTCATGGATTTTGTCTTTAAAAACCAAAGAAAATGGGGGCCACTTGGGGTCGCAGTATCAGCTCCCAAGATTGTGCTGCGGCCCTGGCCGGTCAGTGTAGGAACCTCAATAAAGTTGTTTCCTTACAACTTTGTTGCGGTGGGCTCTGTCACTCCAGAAGACTAGGTGGGCTTGCCTGCCCTGAGTAGGGGTCTTCCTACTACAACATATTGGGCATTTGGTCTAACTTATCTATTTCTCACAACAGTCCTAATTATGAAGAAATACTATGATAGGCACAAAACTAAGTGAGTCATATTATGTAACACAGTAGGAAAATGACAAGATATGTATAGAAGATCTCATTTTAGGTGGCTCAGTTATTGCCAGAGGACCTGCCAAGAATGGATTGATTATCACAAGTTATAAGGCCCATACATTGAGATTAGTCTGAAGATGTACCATAGCAACATTTGGGATGTAAGAGGCTTACCATCACAAGTAAATCACAGGGGATTAAATTTTCAGATATCAGAGGTTTTAACCCAATTTGATGACATTGTTTTCTGGGAAAAGAATGGATCCTAAAGTGAAAACAAGGATACAGTTCTACAGTTAAGTCTAGATCTGTTCATCATCCTAGTGTTGTCTTCACTATATCGCTTATGTCATTTGGATAAAGATATTTTAAAAATTCCTCTTTGTATCAGAATTTGTGGACAACTCTGTGCATCCTTTTTTTCCAAAAGAAGAAAAAGTAAAAGTAAGTTTTATGCATAAATTCAGAAGTGTTACATTAGTAGCAGTACATTAAGTTTTGTTTCTTGAACATATATATGCATGTGTAATGAAGATACAAATAAAGAATCCACTTATATCTAATTATTTCTGGGGTTATGAATAGTGATTATCCTTTGAGAAAGGATTTTTTAAAATGCAAACCAAAGAAAATTTTCTAATTGTTTGAAGATAGATGAGCCTTCCACAATTTTACAGATGATAAAACTTAAAGGAAGAAATGTGAACTCATATCCTCAGCTGTATTATAACTATGTATGTATAAGCACCAAGATCTTTAAAAAAAATTTATTGATTTTGTAAAGATGCTGTACAGGAACATTTCTTTCCTCCTTCCCTTCCTTCCTTCCTTCCTTTTTTTGGTCGTGGGGCTTGAACTCTGGGCCTGGGAGCTGTCCCTCAGCTCCTCAGCTCAAGGCTAGTGCTCTACCACTCGAGCCACAGTACACAGATGCACATTGTGCCTTTCTGTTCCTCTCACAAAATTGTCCTTTGGTCTTACTGTGTGTGAATGCCTAGAGACCTGTATAATTTATTATATCCCATTTATTTTAGATCTATTTAACAAGAAAATATGTTCCATTTTCTCTCTGAGCTTGGCTTGCCTCACTTAACATGATTTGTTCTAGGTCCATCCATTCATTTCCCTGCAAATGACAAATATTCTTTCTAAAGGTTGTGTGAAATTCCATTGTATAAATGTACATTTTTTTGATTCACTCATCTATTGTAGGACCTCTGGGCTGTTTCCATAACTTGACTACTATAAATAGTACAGCAATGAACATGGATGTTTAGATGTCTTTATGGTACCTTGACTTGTGATGTTTGGGATAGATGCCATGAGTGGTATGTCTGGGTTGTAGGGAAGTGCTAAGTTTAGTTTTTTGAGAAATTTTGCCACACTGATGTCCAGAGTGGTTGTATTAGTCCACATTTCCACCCCAATATCTCCATCAACATTTGTTATTAAATTCATGAGGTTGGCCAATCTAACTGGAGTTAGATGGAATATCAAAGTTGATTTGATTTGCATTCCTTTTATGGCCAGGGATGATGAGCATTTTCTCATGTGTTTTTTTTGCCATTCTTACTTCCTCTTCTGAGAAGTATCAAAAATCAGTAGCCAGGGCTGGGAAGGTGGCTCAGCGGTAAAGTGCTTACCTTGCATGCATGAGGCCCTGGATTCGATTCCTCAGCACCACATAAGCAAAAAAAGCCAGAAGTGGTGCTGTGGCTCAAGTGGTAGAGCGCTAGCCTTGAGCTGAAGAGCTGAGGGATAGCATGAATGCCCAGAGGTGAGGCCCAAGACTGACAAAAAAACCAAAATAGAATACAAAATCAGTAGCTTTCTGTATGCCAACAACATACAGGCAGAGAGGGAAATCAGGAAGATATCTTCATAACACCCTCAAAAAATCTAGGAATGAACCTAACCAAGAAGCAAAAGACCTTTACAGCAAAAAAATATAAAAATTTGATGAAAGAAATAAAAGGAAATGGAAAGACTTTCCATGTTCATGGATAGGTAGGATTAATATTGTAAAAATGGCTATACTGAACAAAATGATGTAAAAATTTAATATAACCCCCATCAAAATCCTAATGAAGTTCTTTTCTGAGATAGAAATTCATATGTAACAACAAAAGACTTCAAATAGCCACAGCAATTGTAGGCAAAAAAGTAATGCTGGTGGTATCACAATCCCAGACCTCAGGCTCTACTACAGGGCTATAACAAAAACCAGCTTGGAATTGGCACACAAATGGACCCTAAGATCAATGGAACATACTAGAAATCCCAGAAATAAAACTATCGACTTACAGTTATCTGATATTTGATAAAGAAGTCAAATACATAAGAAATAAGAGAGCCTCTTCAATAATTGGTGTTGGAAAAACTGGGCAGCGATATGCACAAAGTTGATGGATCCCTGTTTGTCACCATGCACATATATCTCCTCACAGTGGATCAAAGACCTGAAATCTGAAACCACTGGAGGAAGGAGTAGAAGAAACAACAGAACTCATAGGCATAGGCAGGATCTGTATGAGTTCCAGAGGCACAATAGCTAGGAGAGAAACTTGACAAATGAGATTACATCAAACTAAAAAATGTGTTCACAGCCAAGGATTAGAAAGACAGCCAATTGACTGGAAATAGATCCTTACCAGCAATACCTTAGACTAAGGCCTAATATCCAAAATAGATAAGTTGCTCAAGAAATTAACTCCTCCCAAAGCTAAAGAATCAAATCACTAAGTGGGCAAAGGAGCTAAGGTTTCAAGGTTTTTTCTTTGTTTTTGTTTTGTTGCTTTTGCTGGTCATGGGGTTTGAACTCTGGGCTTGGGCACTGACCCTGAGCTCTTTTGGTCAAGACTATCACTCTCCTGCAGTGCCATTTCTGGTTTTCTGGAGGCTAATTGGAAATAAGACTCTCAAGGACTTTCTTGCCAGGGCTTGCTTGGAACTGAGATACCCTGATTCAGCCTCCTGAATAGCTAGGATTTCAGGTGTGAGCCACCACAGAAAGGATTCAAGGGGAAGTGGTGCTGTGGCTCAAGTGGTAGAGTGCTAGCCTTGAGCTGAAGAGCTGAGGGACAGCGCCCAGGCCCAGAGTTCAAGCCCCACGACAGACAAAAAAAAAAAAAAAAAAAAGAAAGGATTCAAGGATTTTTTTGTTTGTTTGTTTGTTTTTGTGTTTTTGTTTTTGTTTTTGTGTCAATCCTGGGGCTTGAACTCTGGGCTTGGGCGCTGTCCCTCAGCTCTTCAGCTCAAAAGCTCTACCACTTGAGCTACAGGGCCACTTCCGGTTTTCTGGTGGTTTATTGGAGATAGGAGGGAGTCTCACGGTCTTTCCAGCCTGGGCTGGCTTTGACCTGTGATCCTCAGATCTCAGCCTCCTGAGTAGCTAGGATTACAGGCGTGAGCCACCAGCGTCTGGCAGGATTCAAGTTTTAAGGAAGAAAGAGTGTCTTTGAAATTATAGGGAGGAAATGGAAAGCACTATTTTTCTCACCCTGAAGAAATTCACACATCTCTCATTTGTAATTTCCTGCTTTTAATTTCCTTCATCATTTTACATGTTTAGCCAGACCACACTTTAGCTTATGTTATACATATTTTATGTCACCTCAAAATTCATAAAGGAGTGAAATCTATCTTGGTGGTACCTTTTGGATGCATAAACTTTAGATTTGTGTCTTCTAAAGTGGTGAGGAGTGAATTTTTCATGTTTAAGCCCCCACCCGCACCCCATTATGGTATTTTATTGTAACAGCCTGAGATAATATATCCCGTGACTCCAGATGTGAACATCAGTCTGCATATTTGATGCCCCCACAAGGAAATCATCCCATGAACATCTCACAGTGGTCACCCTGCCTTTCCTCTGGCCTCTTTACAACCCATGTTCGCACACATGTCTGAGTATGTTTGTTTAAGTCATGTAACTTAAATAATCCCTTTTCTGGAACTTTCAATAATTTTCTGTGGTACTTGGAATAAAATGTTACCTTCCTTCCAACCTTCTACCTCCTTTAAGGTTTACCTTACTCAGATTCCAGCTTTGTTAATAAGTTTATTTCATGCTTTTTTTCCCTGACTCACACTATGCAAACTTTTTTAGGCTTGGACATAATGAATGAATTCTGTCCAACTCAATGAATTTGCATTTGTTCCCTGTGCTCTGATGCTCATCTGTGAGCTATTCATATGACTGCCTTCTTTACTTTAGGTCTCAGGGTTAAGCTCCATTCAGAAGGTGTGAGACATTCTCTGACTACCTTTTCTAGTTAAAAATCTCTCCTATTTGTCCCCTTTCATTATTTGGTGTAGTAGCATATGTAGTCATTGTTTGTGGTTGCTCATATCACATCTTGTAAGAGAGTGAAGTCCATTAGGAGGGCCCATGTGTGTCTTTTTCATCATAGTTGGGTTTTGTCAAATTCCATTTTATAAACTTGAAATCTCCCAAACATGAAAGTAAAAGTACTTTTTTAACCTTCCTGGAAAGAGAAAATGATTATTAATTTTCTTGACCTTAGACAATCAATTAAGATCTATAAGAGTTCACACAATAAAATACACATCTTTCAACAAGTGAAACATTTAATGCTTGGTTGCTACAGCTGAAGAATAGAAAAGGAGCTGATAATCAAACATTGCAAATGAGGCATTGGTGTTTTTTTAAATTTTATTTTATTGTGAAGATGCTGTGCAGAGGGTTTACAGTTACATGAGTAAGGCAATGAGTACATGACATGTCCATCATTGTTACCCCTTCCCTTGTTCTCCCACTATCCCTTCCCTCCCCTACCTCCCTCACTCCTCCCCCCGACCTGAAGTGTAAAGTTCATTTCCAATATACTGTCTTGTGGGTGTCATTGTTCCAATGTCTTGTGGGTGTTTTAATCAGTTCCCACTAGGACCAATCATTCTACATTGAGAAATAAAGGGGACAGAATATATATACCCATTTTTAATGTGAATGCTCATTTGCTACTTACGATGCAGTCTCATTTGCTGCCATTCCATCTCTTCACTGAAGGATTCATGTCTATGATTTGCAAGATAATTAATCTGCTTCTTCTTGACAGTTTAGCCTATCCATGAGAATTAAGCTCTTTGGGTCTTAAAGGAGCCATTCTTTATGACAACAAATCTACTTTTTTTGTCATTCTAGAGAGAAGTTGTTGCTTTCCTTTTGAAAACTGATTCAAACTGCTTTGTGTTCTTGCCAATGCCAAGATTAAATCATAGAGAAAGTGGAGGTAGCCTCTTTCTAACACAAGTGGAAAAAAAATCCTAAGGAACCTCACATGGAAAAGTCCTTTTACATTTTCTGAGCTCTTGAAGATCAAAAGGTAATCTAACTCTATTCACTACTCTGAATTTGAATCACATTTTAAACAAAAAGCAGTGATAGAATACACAAGTGGTAATTAATGACTGGATTCACATAGTTTGAAAAAAGATCTAGTTATATAAGCTTCAAATTAATTGGGTTTATGTAAACATTTTCATTGTATTTTGTGAGTTGATAAAATTGATTCATTTTTAATTTTTTAACAAAACTTGATTTTTATATAGATAGTTATTCATTTGGTTTATTTAATTTAAATGTGGGAGAATTCATTTATTTAAACATAATCAGCTAGTGTTTGGTCAAATTATTCAGTTATTTTATAGTTATGCATTTGTCAAATGACAATGTTTCTGGAGAAATTACTGCTTCTCATATATTTTCCTTAGTGAAATTTAATCAAACAAATAAATACCAAAGTATGACACTTTGTTTCTGATATGATGAAATTATGGATGGCTTATATAAATATTTACTTGTTTTACTTTGGCATACATTTTTCTACACATGTTCAAAGAACAATTCAACTCTTGTCTTTTATTGTTTCTATTAATGAGCCCTTTGCATCTTTACAGATTTTTGTTTGTAATACAATAGAGACTAACACTTGGTCATTTGTGCCAGTGTTTAGACTAACTAGAAAGTAGGATGTAACTTTCATGAAATGATACTTCATCATTTCTGATTCTGCAGAATTTGGAGCAGATAAAGAACAGTAATACAAAAGTCATCTTTAAAGATAATGCTTTTAGTGAAAGTAAGATAACTTCCAAAACTATCATCAAATTTAGCTAAGTTATTTGAAATCTTAATGAACATTTGACTTAAACTAATTAGCATTTATAAATAATGAAAAAAGGCTGTAACTTTTAAATTTCTTCAGGAAAGGGGGTTCATGGGAATGTGCATTTTAACTGATGTGAAATAGCATCAATAATTTTCTATCACATCTCAATGCCATAGGAAACATGTTTTCACTTCTTCAACAACATATTGTTAAACTACAGGATTCTTTGAAAGGTTAATTGTAATCTCTAATATGATTTCATGGAGTCTTGCAACTTATTTATCAGGCATCACTAATGTCTTCCTTACTGGAGGAAAGTATGTTACATGTTCTCTCAGGCTAGCTAGTGCTCTACCACTTGAGCCACAGTGCCACTTCCAGCTTTTTCTGATTAGTTTATTTGAGATAAGAGTCTCACAGACTTTCCTGTCCTGGCTGGCTTTGAAGTGGGATCCTCAGATTTCAGCTGCCTGAGTAGCTAGGATTATAGGCATGAGCCACTGCACCTGGCTTCTCCGGAATCTTTTGCAGGTCATTATAACATGTCTTCTTCTGATTTCCTGAGCCTCAAGTTTCAAATGAGAACTTGTAAACAACCTCCACTTTTGAGGCAAAAAAAAAATACAATTAATGAGAACCGCTTGCATTTAGTAATCTTTCACATATTACTGGTGACAAGTGAGTGGTTTTTTTTTTTTTAAATCTAAATGCTGAGTTTTCCTGTCAAAAGAAACTATTTTTTTTTTGCAAGGCCTCTGTCAAATATTCATTTTTATTTCATTCAGAAATTATATCTTATTGGTCGTTTTTTCCATCTTCAGATACTTTTTCCTATCTTCCTGACATTTTACAAATTGACTTAATATTACATATATACTTGTGTACATTTTTCATACAACAGATGCATCTATCACCTTCGTTAGCCTCATTTTCCCCTGTCCATTCACGTCCTATAAACAAAATTCATGACTGCCCGAGCCCTCTCTTCTACACTGCACAATTCCAAACTATGTTGACTTTCAATTGCTATCCCTGAGAGCCTGATACTTCAAACAACAATTTTCTCCCAGGAAGAAGCTAATAATTTGTATTTGCAGATCCTTTCAGGAGAGATTGATGAAAATTCACTGAGTAAAGTAATGGTCATTTTGTATCCCTCATTATTCATTTAGACAATATGAAGTAAAATCTATAAGTTCCACCTTTTCAATTTTTTTTTCCTTTCAGGTTTTATGCAACATTTCCTTCTTATTGGGATTAATTTGGCTGACCATTTGTGTCAGTTTGTGCATTTCATTTTGCATTTTAATATCCTAGTCTATGACTCTGTATGGTTTAAACCTAAATTTTGGAAATGAAAGAAAAAATAATGTACCTCATTATTACTCACTTATATAAATCAAGATGGAAGAATGACAATTTCTTAAACTTTTATACTCTAGACTTGGGAATATCTCTAAAGTCATTATAACAACAAAACATGCAGTTTATTACTTGATACTCTGAGATAAATGAGATTGGAGAAGATTTCGATCTAATTGTGTGACTTAATATATTTTTATGGTACTTTGAAATGCCATGAGTAAAATAACAGAATTTGGGCATAAAATGGAAAAGTGAAGCAAAGTTTCAAGGGTTGACATGCTGTATCATACTGTAACTTTTCTGTAGAATCTATGTAAAAAATGCAAGAGGAGGGATATTCTGCATTCTCCACTCCATCTTCTTAGTTATTAAGGAATAACCACCTCCTTGGCTCTGATGATTTAAAGTGTACAAAATAGCCATTTGTCTTTGATTAAGGACACAAAAGCTTCTCATGTATTCACTGTATTCAGTATGAAAAATACTCATAAATAAGACAAAATTGTTATGACAAGTATTTTCAGATTTGATTAAATAAATTACTTTTTTAATAATTCGACCAGTGGGGCTCGGAATGTGGCCTCATGATAAGAGTGCTTGCCTCGCATGTATGAAGTACCACATACACAGAAAAAGCCAGAAGTAGTGCTGTGGCTCAAGTAGCAGAGTGCTAGCCTTGAGCAAATGAAGCTCAGGGACAGTGCTCAGGCCCTGAGTTCAAACACCAGGACTGGCAAAAAAAAAAATAATTCAACCAGTATAAATATTGACTATTTGGATGATAAGTCCAACATAACAAAATGAAATAGTCATTCTGATTGCATTAATTTGTGAGATCAAAATAAAGTGTGCTTTCATAGTTGCTAGGCAAGTACTCTACCATTTGAGCTGTGCTCCCAGGTTTTGGGTTTTTGTTTTGTTTTGTTTTGTTTTGTTTTTTGCTTTTTGCTTGTACTGTTTTGGTTGTTTTATTTTATTTTTGTTCTGTTTTTACATCAGGTAGGGTCATGTGTTTTTTATCAGGCTGGTCTGGAATTGCTATCCTTCTGTCTCTGTCTCCTAAATAGCAACTTTTTTCTATGCTAAAACATGAAGATTCAGAATAATCTCAGACTCAAAAATCCTCAGGTTCTCCTTTTGGACATTATAAACTTTCACTATATTCACTGAATATTGAGAAAGAGAATGATTCCTTGTGTTTTTTCTTTTTTGGTAGTTAATTCCAGAGAATATCTTCAAGTTCTGTACTTTTACCTGATCCTATTGATTTTTTAAAAATAAAGTGCAAATTGTAGAAAGAAAACACTGACTGCTTTTTATTCTGAGCTTATAAAGTGCTTCATGGAGAAAGATAGACGAAACCATCCCTGAGGGGATAGCTCTATGGCTCTTAAAATGTGTAATGACTAAACTGTAGTGAAAAGAAACAGCTGATCTATCTAAGGGGAGAGAAAAAAGACAATGTTTCTGCTGTGAAATTTCCCACTTCTGTAATTCTATTAGGCCCAATAGAGCAGATACTCATGTTCTTAGAAAAGTATGGCTAGTTAAAGATAAATTTTGTAATGATAATGTACTGAAACATAGCTTATTGGTAAAAAGTATTTTAATTTTTAAAATTATTGGATGAATAATTCCCATTTCCAAATAAATAATATAGCTGTTTAAAAAGTGATATATGGAAAGAGAATTATAAATTTTTAAAAGGCGAATATTTTCAAGTTCTAATAGGAGCATGGTATTTAAGACACCATATAAGATGTTGTACTGAAGAAGTCCAAAGAAATAATAGATATGGTCTTTTTACTTATGAACCATTCTTGTGAGAATAATGTGGGGAACTTTCTGGGCAAGTGTATTGAATATAGTCCTTTGATATTCTATAATATGAGTTTAATCCTGTATCCATAGCTGTGTTAGTAGGAGGTGTATTATTTTTGGGAGTGAGGATGCAGGTGAGATATATTACTGTATCTGATTACAGTGTGAGTGAACAAAGCAAAGTGTCACAGGGATTAATCTGCAGATTGGTATAGTGGGATTAAATTATTAAAACGTTGAATGCTGACATTGAATTCAGAGGTAATGAATTATTTATCTTATGGCATTTTAAGTGTGAAAGAGTACAAGTTGAAGCTTTCTTGCAATTGTTGTGTAGAAAGCAAGTAAGCTTTAGGGTAGAGACTATCAGTTTACCTAGCTTGAGGGATTCTAGCCAATTCTTCCTTTGAATGGAGACTAGCTCCTCCATATTGGTTGTGGGCACAGGGAGAGGAATGTCCTGTGTTACTGGATGGATGTGCCTGTCCATGCATGTGGGCTAATGAGCTGTTTCTAAAGCTAGAGTCAGCAATACCTTTAGAAGAAAAAGCTTACTTTGGTAGCTGTGGAGCATTTAAATGCATAGGAATATATTGTTTTCATTTTAGCCCAACTAATGTTACACTCAGTCACACCCAGTATTCCCCAGAGGTGTCAAATCCTCAGTCCTGCTGGCCTGTATGTTTTCTAAGACAGAACTTCATGAATCTTTCTGGTAACATTTTCCTTCAGAAGCAATATAGTAGGCTGCATAAATTATGAGTTATGTTTTTTTTAACTTTCTTTCTAATACCACTAAAAGATTCCTAAGTTTTTGTATATTACGGTTCCATGACTACCACAGCCTAGAGAAAGCTAGACCAGAGAAAGCTAGTGTTTGTTAACACGTGATCTTCATATTATTTAAAATAATGGAAATTGCAATCCTTACTTCATACTTTGTTCTCTCCTTCTTGCTTGCTAAATGCACATGGGGAGATGACCGATGAAAATATGGATGGTTTTTGAGCACTTGCCACATTCATCCAAAGTACATCTACTCAGGGTTATGCTGATATGGTCAATGCTTTTGGTGCAAGTAGTTAGTCCCAATAATTCTTCCATTTAGCCTAGAGCTAAGTTAGAAATCTCAACTAAGATAGAAATATATCTTCACAAGTATCTATGTTCATATATGCACCTATAAAACTATTTTATAGTGTTGTATAATGAAAGGTATGTTTTATTATTGAGAAATACATCTTGTTGCTACTTATATTTTGGGACAATGGTAAGGACTGTAAAACAAGTGACAAAAGTTTTTATATGTTTGATATTAAAGCTTTAAGGTAATAGTATTGTTTCATTCAGATTTTGCTAAGAGTTGTATTTGTATTGAGTATCATCTCATTCTACCACAGATCAAATTATATATTGTATAACACACTCACTATGATATCATACAAACCTTTGTCCAAAAGCTAGCATTTTTCTTTGGCTATTTAGACAAATTATTCATCTTTATAGAATGAGATAATAATGATAATACTGTTTTGAGAATCACTTTGTTGCATATAAAATAATTTCTTCTGTGCTTAACACAATAAACAATAAATTTATCCCACCTGGACTTCACTGAGCACACAGTTCCTGATATTTGTCTACCTACTACTCATTTGAATAATTAAATTGGACAGAAAAAAAAGAAAGGAAGGGAATGAGTCTGAATCTTAGTTTTAGAAAATGGCTGGGAATACAGCTGGATGGAAGAATGATAGTCAAAGAGCTGTACTACAATGTCTTATAATGACCTCTTTGCATGTCTTTTTCTTTCAGGAGATAAAAAGCATCTTATAGCCCAGAAAGATTATGTCTTCATGTCTGTAACAACACTGCTCATAGCATCATCTTACAAATAGTAGAAAGACAACAAAATAGAATTTATGTATTTGTGATAAAAGAAGTCTTGTTTAATATCTAACATGATACTAGACTGGAAGCTTCATAAAAGCACAAGTTTTATTTTTCTTAATTGTTTACTAGTCTATCAATATGATTTTTGACAATCTATTAACTTTATATTATTTCCAATCTATCTACTGATACAGTACTTGGTCAAGTAAATGATTATATTAAATTACCAGGAAAAACTCTCAAACACAGCTGTATCCTGGGTAGTTGGATTCAATAGTAGGATCTACTACATGACAGTGAAAGAATAGAAAAATAATACCATAAATGAGATAATAATTTTTTCCAATAGTATCCCAGACTCTGCTTGCTTTACTGTGTGTTATGGGGTGTTTGTAAACACAGGAACATAATGGATAATTAAAAATTATAATAATAAAAGGCATTTTACTACTGTGCACTTAGGCATTTAGGATACTCAGGAGAATATTTTTAATGTCTTCAATCACATTGTTTCTTGGTTATTCTTAACATGGGCTGTGACAGGCTTTGTTGTTACATGTAGTCTTGCTCTGCCTCCAAGGGGCCAGAGACCACTTCAAGGTCAGTGCACTGTAAGAACTGGGACTGAATGAGCCTGGCCGCAGAACTCCCAGAGTTGCCTGTGAGGTTACCCCAACAGGCACTTTTCACCCACAGTGAGAAATTACAAGATGTGGCCATCCCTCGTTGAGAGAGCTCCTTGCTGTTTCTGCTGTCATCTTGATTTTCTCTTTTTGGGTGTGCAACAAAGAAAATGGATCCCAGGAGGCTCCTCTCACCCTTGTTACCCTCCATTTCCTCAGTCTAACTGAGTGTAAGTAATGGAACTGCATTTTAATGGCCCACTATTCCAAATGCCCTCCTAACCTTTCCTCAGAGTTGCTTTGTAGCTGACAAATATGACAGGCAAAGCTAACGAACCCTTAGGCCAGCAATATTCTCATCTTTAATCCATCATAGACATCAAAAAATAATGAGATTTCTTGAAACCACGCCAGCAGTGAGCTCATATGACACTGAGATGATAAATTTACTCAACCACTTACAAAGAAGTCGCCAGCACACACAAAGGCCCAGGTAATTTTGCAACGTAGAGTTGTATTGCATAGAAAACAGAAACATTTTGCCAAATTTTCTAGATTGTGTCCAGTCTCAGAATCTAGTCCATTTGCGTTTTTAATCCAATTTCTGTCATCCCTTTTATTTCTTCCCATGCTGCAGGGAAATTGGATTCTGCCATCTTTCTCCCAGGATAGCTGTTAGGGGAAATGTTTCATGCTTCTCTCTGATTAAATGAGACATTAACTATGATCTTTTGTTTTAGAACTACAAAAGGGAAGGGGAAATTTCACTAGTCTTAATGTTTCCTTAGATATACATTGAAGGAGTCTTACCTGAGATTTTGAAATGGTTTTGAGCATTGGCGTTTGACGGTTCATGTATCAATGGAGACATGGTTGAAAGAGAAGGCCTAACCTTCTTAGGCTTCTAAGGGGAAATATGTTTCTATTATCAGTGATCAGAATCTTGATTTGAGAAAATGAATGTGAAATATGAATATTTATGGCTATTGTTTTTCTCCTCTGCATTAATATGCAAAGGTTATATGTTTCCAGTATCATGGGGAAATCTAAGCTACTCTCTCCTAACATTCTAAATGGAATAGGAGTAAGTTGTTACCAAACCATTCAGTGTCTGCACTGGGTATTGTAATAATATAAATCTTATCTTTTTGCTATCTTATTTTCTGGCTTACCAAGGCATCTTTATCTGCATGATATCAGAATGGCACCAGGAAAATGGCCTATTAGAGAATCTACTATCCCAGCCACAGTCAGAGAGAAAAATAAATAAATAAAGGGCAGCTCACTGCACAGGAATCACCTCTAAACTCCTGCAGGACCCATGTTGCTATTTAAAATACTATCACAAGGATCTGTTTCTGGGCTTCTCAATTAGTGCCTGGAAGAAAGGATAGCAACTACAAGAATATTTTTTTCTCATGTTTTGGGCAGCAATAAAAGTCACTTAAGGCCTGGAGGTGAAGCTTAATGCTAAATTATTTTTGGCATATTTGAGACCAATCTCGAAGAAATGTAAATAAATATTTACTTGTAACTTAAAGTGTGGCCTATGACTAACAACATCACTTACAAGCTTATGGGACATAGGAAATACAAGTCTATCCTGCTGTAGCAATTCAGAAACTGTTTTAAGAAGCTGCCCAGGTGACTAATACTCACATTAGAATTTTAGAAACAGTGGGTTAGATAGTGTTGGTAGAAGGAAAGAAGCATCAATAATATTAAGGTACTGATGCTTAAGAAAATATTTGAAGAGCAGACCTTTATGAATCTTGGCATATGTTGCATATGGGGTTTTCACTTGTTTCATAGTGAATGGTCAAAGCATATTTATCAAATGTAAATATATAGCCCAGCTCTGGTAGCTCACACCTGTAATCCTGGCAACTCAGTAGGCTGAGATTTGAGGATTGCGGTTCACAGCCAGGCCAGGCAGGAAAGTCCATGAGACTTTCATCTCCAATTAACCACAAGAAAACAAGAAGTGGTGCTGTGGCTCAAGTGGTAGAGCGCTAGCCTTAAGCTGAAGAGCACAGGGACAGCATCTAAGCTGAGTTCAAGCCCCATGACAGACCAAAAAATAAAAAGTAATTATATTTAAAAAGTCTTTAGTTTTCCAGAAAAGAGAATAGGAAGAAGGGTATTGATAGAAGAATAACACTTTGAAGACTCCAAGTTCACTGTCAAAGAGAAAAATAGATGGTTTGTTTATTCTGATAGGTGTTAATTTTAAAGAGAAGTAGTGTCCTAAAGTCTATAGGATTTAAAGAAAGATGCTACATTCAGAAGGTAGATTCATTTTCTGGTTTCAAATTCGCTGAATAGTGAGGCTGATCAGTTTTCTCCATTAAGACTCAGCACACATGGAGAAATTGGCCTCCTTAGCTTGGAAGCGTTGCTTCCCCACCTAGCATATTATTCTCTTCATGGCAGGTAGTTATTCTGGGCAGGCAGCAGCAGAACTTTATTCTGTTTCCATACTAGTAGTGGGAGGTCTAGTGGCAAAATGTCAAGGAGCAAAAGAAAAGTTATTACTAGGTTGCTTCTGATGCTCATAGGGAGGTCTCCCAATTCAGAAGTCTTAGAAAGCTCAGATTATTCAACCAGCTGTGCATGAAGGACTTCCATGAATCTGTCCTGGATTTGGGCCAACATTATTCAGTAATTTTCCCTTATGTCAGAATAAAGGCCAAAATTCCATAGGGTAACAAGTCACTGATTCTGCCCTGCTACAATTCTCCTATCACATTGGTAGGAATTATCCAAGTCCAGTCTGGGAGACATCACATAGTATGGCATGGAGATAAGGTATCTTCAATAAAGTAACTGACCAAAGAAAAGTGTGGCAGAGCTGTCTGGCTTCTGTGCAAAGCAGGAAATCAAGAAGTAGTAGCTACATTTATCTGGAAGTTGCCCATTTGTGAGTACAGCAGTAATGCTTGTTGTGATAGACCTAAGTTCACAGAGCCATTTTTAGCTTTAGCATTGATACATAGACTGTCTTCAGCTGTAGGTAAGAAGCCCATAGCATTGATATCTATATGCAAGGCTCTGATCATATTCTTATCTGTAGATGAGAGTCATCTGTAGATGAGAATATGATATGGCTGAATGCTTGCATCTTAACGAACAGGCCATCTTTTATGGTATTAGACCTGAGAATTGAGTCACATGGTGGACTCAATAATTAGGTCCTCAGGGGAATTTCATCATGGTATGTAATATTGCTTGAATTTAGATCTTTCTCTGTCTTTTTCCTACTCTACTCTTAATTGTAGGGAAGTGAACTTATGTATTACATTTGTTGTGGTCTTCACCCATTGATGTCAGGTAGGCTTTATTAATGAGAAGCACTTCTCTGAGACTGGACTTTGAAGAAAGAAGCCAGAGATTTTCTAGTTTTAATTTTTCAGATGGTCATTAGCTTTGATGGTATCTCTCCCATAATCCTAGTTCACCCAAATAGGCACTGCATGGTGCTGACTTCAAGTTTTAGGGAAATCTTTTTTTAAACTTATTGTTGCAATTTTAGTAAAGCTCAGTAGCCCACTGTCCTTGTTCATCTTTGTCACTTTGTCTTTTCTGTTCTCTGAAGCCTTTTGAATTAGTTCTCTATTAAAAAAAATAGTTTTCTACATTAGACAACTTGGTATGAGTTTCCTGTACTCAGTTGACTGAAAGTCTTTCATGGGCAAAAGAGAATCCAGCATGTGGGCCCGGTGCTGGGGTATCTGGGGGCATGATTTTCTCCAGCAGCAGGCCAGGCTGGAATCCAGAGAAACTTGAGCCTTAAATTCTACAAAAACCTGGAATTAAGCTCATTTGATTAGTTTTATTATAATAAACCTGATTATAATTTAACATTCAAAGGTTCAGGAAGAAAATAGAAGGTGGTTACTCTGTAACCAAGTAGTCTACACAATTGTGGTCAGAGAAAAAAAACGATAGTGAAATAGCAAAATTGAAATAAATATAAATACTTATTAAATATTCTGAAATGACCCCAGGGAGAAGTCATATGGTCTATTATATTATTGTTTCAATGATATCTATCTATCTATCTATCTATCTATCTATCTATCTATCTATCTATCTATCTATCTATCTATCTATCTATCTATCATCTACTATCTATTGCCTATGTACTGTCTATCATCTATGCAACTATCTGTCTGGTTTAAATTCTTAGCTCTCCTGTTTATTTTATTTCTCCATCTTTTATATCTTTTCTATCTCTTCTAGGGAAAAATCTTTTCTTGTAAAACCAATCAAGCAGAATATAAATTGATTATAATTTATCATATTTTCTTGTACCCATAACCCAATATGGAAACTGGAGGAGAGTATTAGATCAGAATAACTTACACTAGAATAAAATGGAAATGAACCCAGAAATAATAGTCTCTTCAGAGATACAAATAACATTTTACATAATGATTTTTCTTGTCTATACCAGTGGAGAAATCCGCTAATGACATAAATAGTTACAGAGAGATGTAATCCAAAGCTGCATGTAGAAAGCAGCTCCTTAGAATTCATAACTGTATGAACTGAGATAACTTAGGTAGTGGGTAGGTTTCCAGCCTCTCATAGATATTACACTCAATTGATGCTTTAAAACTGAATTCATAGTACTTGAAATGGAATACTGTATCCTATCAAAAGTTCTAGATTAAAGAACTACCAGATATAAATATACTACTATGATGGGATTCATTTAAATTCCAACTTAGAATATGGGAATATATAGTCCTAAGACATGGGAGTTGACATTAATTACCTGTATAGCAACTTTCACATTCTTACATAACTGACAAGCACTCCAAAGATCTTGTTGATTCAATTACTAATAACTGAATGTGTCTTCTAAGAAAAGGATTGTATTAAGGCCCTGTGAGAATGAGCTATATCTCCAAGAGAGTCAGGTGAAAAGGAGTTGCCACGGAGGCATTTTCCAACCCTGGAACAAAATCTGTATCCTCCCTTATCTTTTCAATGTAGTTGAATAGTAATAGCATATCAACTTAAGGCCATTTCTTCTGAGGAGATTAGTGTTTGTCTTCTAGTGTTCTAAAAAACAATGTTTGCATTCTATTTTAATCTGTTATAGTTATAAAGTAAATTTTACCTCTGTGAAGAAAATAAATTACATATTGGAACCAAAAAGAAGAGAAACATATCAATTAAAAATGACAAAAGCTGGGTGCCAGTGGCTCACACCTGTAATCCTAGCTACTCATGAGGCTGAGATCTGAGGATCACAGTTCAAACCCAGCCCAGGCAGGAAAGCCTGTGAGACTCTTATCTCCATAAACTTCAGAAAACCGGAAGTGGTACTGTGATTCAGGTTGTAGAATGCTAGCCTTGATCTGAAGAGCTGAGGGGCAGGCCCAAGCCCAGAGTTCAAACCCCATGACTGACAAAAAAAAAAAACAAACCAACAACTATAAAGACAGGTGTTTTATTACTAGGATTATAGGCATAAACCTGTAGCCTAGCTACTCAGGAGGCTGAGCTCTGAGCATCATGGTTCAAAGCCAGACTATGCAGGAACGTCTGTGAGATTCTTAACTCTAATTATCCACCAAAAAGGCAGAAGTGGTACTGTGGCTCAAGAGGTAGAATGCTAACCTTAAACAAAAACACTCAGGGATAGCATCCAGGCACTGAATTCAAGCCTCAGGAATGCTGCTATCTTTTTTAATGACAACATAATCTTAATATTTTAAAGACATGAAAAATTATATTATGGTTAAGTTACAACTAAATATTGTCATCAAGGAAGCCAATGGTATCTCCTTACATCACAGTTATTTAATATTGAACTAGAAATTCTAGCTGATACAGTTAGATACAAAAGGAAAATGGAGAAATAGAAGCTTTTTTTTCACAAAGGACATGATTGTCTATTTAGAAAATCACAGCTAGTAAACAAAAACTTCTAGGACTAATAAAGTGTAATAAGATTATAGGATACTGTTAATACACAAAAGTTATTTTTTTCATATGCCAGGAATTAAACAATGTTATTTACAAGTATACCACCAAAACGAAATATGTACATGTAAACATAACAATATATTCAAAGAATCTATAATTCTAAGCTTAACAAAGTTAAGGAAAATCACAGGACTCCAAAATATATGAAATGACAATCTTCATGGATTTGAAGTCTCAATGTTGTTAATGTTGATAATGTGTCCACTGTTCTAAATGTTGTAAATGTGTCCATTGTCCACAATTTGATGTTTACATTAAATACAATGGTAATTAAATATATCAAAAGGTATTTTGCAGAAAATAACAAACTTGTTGTAAAGTTTATATGGACAGACAATGGTGCTTAGTATAGCCATAGTGATGATGAAAAATTTGAGAATCTCACACTGGCAATTTCCAATATTTATCTAAAGCAGCAGTATGATATTGTCACTTTTTATTATTTCTCTAATAATAATTAATAAACGTTAGCTGGTAAGACATTTAATTACTAATTTTTTAATTTAAGACATTTGTTGAGACATACTCCATTTTCTCAAAAGTTCAACAACCTTTTTGATGTCAACATCATGAAACCATCATCATTGTTACTGATCTTCTGAGATATTCAATATCTTTTATTTTTTCCCTCTGGTAGAAGATTGTTGAAAATATTTTTTCCTAATTTTTGTTTAGTTTCAGTCATTAAAAGAAAAATATCAATTCTGGTTTTGACTCTCTAGGTCCATGTTTTTGTTCTACTAGATGAAAAGTGGTACCTTTAAGAATTCAAACTATGTCACAAGTACTCCCAAACCAGCAAATTCCCAGCGATGTTCTATTATTTATTTATTTTTCTTAATATGTATATTTTATTGAGAAGATACTGTACAGAGGGGTTACAGTTACATGAGCAAGGTAATGAGTCCATTTCCTATGGAGCATTGTTACTTACACCCTCCTTTGTTTTTCCCCTACCATCCCTTCCTTCCCCACCTCCCCAAATCCTTCCTCCCCTCCCCCACAAAGTTGTAAAGTTCATTTTCAAGATAGTGTCTTGTACATCTCATTGTTACAATGGGTCATTCTGTATCCTTACTTCAGCATTTTGTTATTTCCCTTCCCCTCCCCAAATTAGAAAAATGTATATACAAGTTGCAGGACACCAGAATCAAATACAGTGACATCAGGGGTTGTACCATGGGGCAAGAACATACAAAGAAAAAAAATCACATAGAACATTATAAGCACATTAAGAAGAACAGCAGCAAAGATAAAACCTCTTGTGTCCCTATCTTGGGGTTCAGATCGTTTAGCATCAGTTATATCGTCATATGTACATAGCTTTTGACCTCTTCTGCTTGTCCTAGACATATACTAGTTATTGCAGATAAGGGATACCATGGGACCTACATTTCTTTGAGTCTGGCTTGCTTCACTTAAGTGAACCAGCAATGCTCTAATTGACAGCACTAGGTACCACCTTCTCTTACTTTTCACTCAAGTCACATTTCTTGTTTCCTATTGATTTTAGCTCAGCACATTTCATCCATATTTTCATTTCTATTTTTGCCCTTCGTTTTTTTTTTTTTTTTTTGAGACAACATGATGCTATTTCCAAGCCATTGTCGAACTGGTTACAATAAATTCTTCTGCTTCAGCCTCCGGAGTAATTGTGACTGTAGGTGTTCTCCACTATGTTTGGGTTCTACTGTTTTAGATGAGATCCTTATTATCTTAATAACAATAAGATGGCTCACATTATGTTTTACCTTCCTGATTATGTTTTTCATTTGCCTTCTACTCGTTGTCTGTCTTTCCATACTATGATAAAGCTTTTCTCAATTCAAACATGAGCATCTCTTCCCTCTTTAAAATCATTAGTAACTTTTATAGTGTTTAGAATGCAAATCAAATATGAAAACATGTTTGCTATTCTGAATTAGCTCTACTCACTCTCTTGCTTTGTGCATGTGTACTTTTGCTTGCTCCCTGAAATAGCCCATCATCTTACTTTTGTCAGTTATGTATTCCTTAATGACTCCTCTTTTTGAAAAATGGATTTCCTGACATTTACAAGCTATAATTGAGGCTCTTCTCTTGTTTACTCCTTAAATACTTCTTTTTAAGGAAACAATTTAATTGTATTGAATAGACTAATTTTCTTCAGTTTCTCATTAGATTTTGAGCAGTTTGAGATAATAAATGATGTATTATCTGAAAATCACTTGTACATAAAAATCATGGCCCCAAATAAGTGCACCTTTAAGGCTGGTTTTCTCTCTCTCTCTCTCTCTCTCTCTCTCTCTCTCTCTCTATATATATATATATATATATATATATATATATATATTTTTTTTTTTTTTAATATTATTTTATTTTATTTGGGAACATACTGTACAGAGGGGCTACAATTACATGGGCAGGATAATGCATACATTTCTTACCAAGCATTGCAGCCTCCTCCTTTGTTTACCCTTCACCTCCCTTCCCAGCCTCCCCCCTCCCCCCACCCAATTATACCCCCCCCCCACCGACATTGTAAAGCTGGTTTTGACATGACATTTTGTACTTCTCATTGTTGCAACAGGTCCACCTGAATCCTTAAACGACTTGTTTGTCCCCATCTCCTCCACACGTTATACTGACATCAAATATAGTGAAAGCGGAGGTTACACTGTGGGGGAGGGACATACAAAGCAACAAATAAATAATCTTATAAATGCGTTAGAAACATATGCATGAAAGAAACGAAAACATTAAAATACATATTTAAGGGTTCATTTTCCTAACATCACAATATCTGACCTTTTCCGCTTGACTCATACCTATACTAGATATTGCAAATAAGGGAAACCATGGGACCTATGCTTCTTTGGGCCTGGCTTACTTCACTTAATATAATTTTTTCCAAGCCTTTCCATTTCCTAACAAATGGGGAAATGTCATTCTTTCTGATGGAGGCATAGAATTCCATTGTGTATATATACCACATTTTCTTGATCCATTCATCTACTGAGGGGCATCTGGGTTGGTTCCGTATCTTAGCTATGGTAAATAATGCTGCAATAAACATAGTTGTGCTGGTAGCTTTAGTGTGGTCTTGTTTGTAAACATTTGGGTAAATGCCCAAAAGTGGGATTGCTGGATCATAGGGGAGATCTATGTGAAGTCTTTTGAGGAACCTCCATACTGCTTTCCAAAGTGGTTGAACAAGTTTACATTCCCACCAACAATGAAGTAAGGTTCCTTTCTGTCCACATCCCCTCCAGCATCTGTTGTTGTTAGAGTTCTTGATTTTTGCCGTTCTAACTGGGGTGAGGTGATATCTCAATGTTGTTTTGATTTGCATTTCTTTTATGGCTAGGGATGTTGAACATTTCTTCATGTGTCTATTGGCCATCCTTCTTTCTTCTTCAGAGAAGCTTCTCTTTAAGTCTTTCGCCCACTTATTTATTGGGTAGTTGTTTCTTTGAGGATTTGTTGTTGGGTGGTTTAATTTTTTGAGTTCCAAGTATATTTTAGATATGAGACCCTTGTCCGTTGTATGGCTAGTAAAGCTCTTCTCCCAATCGGTGGGCTTTCTATTGATCTTGCTAGCTATGTCATTTGCCCTGCAGAAGCTCTGCAACTGTATGCAATCCCATTTGTCCAACCTTTCTTTGATTTGTTGTGCTTCCGGGTCTCTATTCAGAAAATTTCGGCCTGAGCCAAGGAGACCTAAGGTTTCTCCTATTCCATCCTGTAATGTTTTCAGAGTGTCTGCTTTGAGTTCAAGGTCTTTGATACATTTGGAGTTGATTCTGGTGCAGGGTGATATATAAGGATCTAGCTTTAGTTTTCTACATGAAGTTAACCAATTTTGCCAGCACCATTTACTGAAGAGGCTGTCTTTCTTCCATTCTATTGTTTTAGCTTCCTTATCGAAGATTAGATGGCTATAGGTCTGTAGGTTCATTTCTGGGTTTTCAATTCTATTCCATTGGTCCTGAGGTCTGTTCTTATGCCAATACCAAGCTGTTTTGATTACTATGGCTTTATAGTAGAGTTTGAAATTTGGTATTGATATTCCTCCAGCAGTGTTCTTTCCGTTGAGGCGCATTTTTGCTATTCGGGGTCTTTTATTGTTCCATATGAATTTTTGGATTACCTCCTCTATTTCCTTGAAGAATGAGGGTGGAATTTTGATAGGTATCGCGTTGAATTTGTAGATAGCCTTGGGAAGTATTGCCATTTTCACGATGTTAATCTTGCCAATCCAGGAGCATGGGAGGTTTTGCCTTTTTTTAAGTTCTGTGTTGATTTCCTTTTTCAAGATTTTAAAGTTTTCATCATAGAGGTCCTTCACTTCTTTGGTTAAGTTAATTCCTAGGTATTTTATTTTTTGTGGGGCTATTACAAATGGAGTTGCTTTCCTAATTTCAGCCACACTTTTCTCATTGTTGGCATATAGAAAAGCCATTGATTTTTGGGGGTTAATTTTATAACCTGCTACTTTGCCAAAGTTTTGAATCAGCTTGAGTAATTTGGGAGTGGAGTCCATGGGATTCTTTAAATACAAGATCATGTCATCTGCAAAGAGGGAGAGTTTTATTTCTTCTTTCCCTATTTGGATCCCCTTTATGTCTGCATCTTGTCTTATTGCTGTAGCTAGGCATTCTAATACTAGATTGAAGAGAAGTGGAGAGAGTGGGCATCCTTGTCTTGTTCCTGAGTTAAGAGGAAATGGCTTTAGTTTTTCACCACTGAGTATAATGCTGGCTGTAGGTTTGTCATATATAGCCTTTATTGTATTGAGGAATGTTCCATGGATTCCTAATTTTTCCAGAACCTTCATCATAAAGGGGTGTTGGATCTTGTCAAATGCTTTTTCTGCATCTATTGAGATAACCATGTGGTTCTTATTCTTGCTCCTGTTGATGTGATGAATAATATTAATTGATTTGCGTATATTGAACCAGCTTTGCATCCCTGAAATGAATCCTGTTTGATCATGGTGTATGATTTTTTGGATGAATTGTTGAAGTCGATTGGCCAAAATTTTGTTGAGAAGTTTTGCATCAATGTTCATCAAAGAAATGGGTCTATAGTTCTCTTTCTTTGATGAGTCCTTGCCTGGTTTTGGGATGAGGGTTATGATGGCTTCATGGAATGTGTTCGGTAGTGAGCTTTCTCTTTCAATTTCATTGAAGAGTTGGAGGAGTATTGGTGTGAGCTCTGCTTTGAAGGCCTTGTAAAATTCCGCTGTAAAACCATCTGGTCCTGGACTTTTCTTAGCTGGGAGGTCTCTTATTGCTCTTTCTATTTCAATGCTTGATATGGGCCTGTTAAGCTGGTTTAACTCATCTTGGTTTAGTTTTGGCATGTCAATATTTGCTAGGAAAAGGTCCATTTCTGTCAAGTTCTCAAACTTATTAGCATAAAGTTTTGAGAAATATTCCCTTATAATGTTCTGAATCTTGGTTGTTTCTGTGGTGATGTTTCCATTCTCATCTCTGAGTTTATTAATTTGGGTGTGTTCTCTCCTTTTTCTGATTAGATTTGCTAAGGGTCTGTCAATTTTGTTAAGTTTTTCGAATAACCAACTCTTTGTTTTGTTGATTCTTTCTATAGTTTTTTTGGATTCTAATTCATTTAATTCTGATTTAATATTGATTATTTCTTTCCATCTACTGGATTGGGGTTTATCTTGCTGCTCTTTTTCAAGGAGGTTTAGATGTGTCATTAAATTGTTAGTTTCCGATCTCTCCAATTTGTTGATGTAGGAGCTCAGAGCTATAAACTTGCCTCTGAGTACTGCCTTTGCTGTGTCCCAGAGGAGCTGGTAATTTGTGTGTTCATTTTTGTTGAATAGCATGAACATTTGAATTTCCTTTCTAATCTCTTCCATGACCCACTCATGATTCAGCAGTGTATTGTTCAGCCTCCATGTGATACCGGACTTTCTTTGGTGGCTTTTGGTGTTGAGTTCTAATTTTATTCCCTTGTGGTCAGAGAGAATGCAAGGTATAACTTCAATGTTTCTGAATTTAGACAAGTTTGCTTTGTGGCCTAAAATGTGGTCTATTTTAGAAAACGTTCCATGTGCTGCTGAGAAGAACGTGTATTCTGATGCTGCTGGGTGAAATGTTCGGTAAATGTCTGTTAAGTCTAGTTGATCTATGCAGCTGTTTAGATCTGCGGTTTCTCTGTTGAGTTTTTGCTGGGTTGATCTATCTAGTGGGGAGAGTGGTGTGTTAAAATCCCCAACAATTAATGTCTTTGGATCTATATGGGATTTGAGGGAAAGTAGTGTTTCTTTGATAAATTTGGGTGCTCCATTGTTTGGTGAATAGATATTTAGAATTGTAATATCCTCCTGAAGGAGAGATCCTTTAAATAGTATGTAGCGACCTTCTTTATCTCTTCTCACGAATTTTAGTTTGAAGTCTATTTTATCTGATATTAGGATTGCAACTCCCGCCTGTTTATGAGGGCCGTTTGCTTGGTAGATTTTGTTCCAGCCTTTAACATTGAAGATATGTTTGTTTTTACGGGCAAGATGTGACTCCTGCAGGCAGCAGATAGAAGGGTCTTGTTTTTTAATCCAACTAGACAGTCTATGTCGCTTAATTGGAGAGTTCAGTCCGTTAACGTTAAGAGATAGGACTGAGAGGTATTTGGGAGTTCCTGCCATGTTATCCACCTTCTTGGGGGCTGCGAAAACTGGGTTCTTCCTAAGGTTCTTGGATTCTCAGTTTGGGTGCAGTTTCTTGGCCTTTGTTGCGTTCTTGTTGGTTTTCTATGTGTAGGACATCTTTAAGAATCTTTTGTAGGGCTGGTTTGGTGGAGATGTATTGTTTCAATTTTTCTTTGCTATGGAAGGTTTTTATTTGGCCTTCAGTTATGAAGGAGAGTTTAGCTGGGTACAGTATTCTTGGTTGATAATTATTTGTTTTTAGGGCATGGCATACGTCATTCCAGGCTCTTCTTGCTTTGATTGTCTCTGCTGAGAAATCTGAGGTAATTTTAATTGGTTTCCCTTTGTAGGTGATTACCCTTTTCTCCCTGACAGCTTTAAGGATCTTTTCCTTGGTCTGGGTTGATCCTGTGTGGATTATAATGTGACGGTGGGATGTCCTATTCTGGTCTGGTCTATTTGGGGTTCTAAAAGCTTCTTGTATCTGAATAGGCCTATCTTTTTGTATGTTTGGGAAGTTCTCTGCTAGGATCCTGTTTAACAAATTTCCTAGACCATTAACTTCTGTTTCTAGGTGCTCCTCTACACCCATTATCCTTAGATTGGGCCTTCTGATGGTGTCTTCCAGGTGTTGGATAGACCTATCATATTTCTTGGACTTGTCTTGGATGGTTGTATGTTCTTTCTCTATAATATCTAGGCTGTCTTCAATCCCTGAGATTCGATCTTCTGCATGGTCTAACCTGCTGTCAAGACTCTCTACTTTGTTTTTTATATCTTTTCCTTCTAATTGGTCAGCTTTGATGGCTTCAAGTTCTTTGTTGAAGCTCTGTTTTAGGTCTTGTATGAATTTCTTTACTTCCTTAATTTGGTGTTCAGTGTTTGTTCTCAAATCACTTAGTTGATTGGTTATGGTTTCTTTGGACTCCCATTCCTTCTGTTGGGTTCCATTCAGCATTCCCTTTGTGGTCTCCCTGACTTCCTTCAGCTCTTTGTTAATGGATTCCATGAATGCCTTTAGTGATCTTTGTGTATTCTCTACCTGGTCTCTCAATTCCTGAATTACTCTTTGATTAGCTTCTTCCCGTCTGTGGGATTCCTGCAGTTCTCTTTCTTCCAGTTCGTGGGAATCCTGCAGTTCTCTTTGAGTGTTCTCTGCCTGCTCACGCCATTCCTCCCTTTCTCTTTGAGCATTCTTAAGTTGTTCACGCAAATCCTGTATCAGTTTTTGAGTAGCTTCCTCACGCTTATGATATTCCTGTATAAACTTCTGGGATGCCTCCTCTCTCTCCCTATCACGCTCATACAGAGTCCTTTGTACATTTTCAAACTTCTCATTTATCATGTTTGCTATTAGTGTTTGTAGAGCTATTTGGGAACTCTCCTCTGGATTATTCTTTATCTGTTCTAATCCCTGATTATCAAGGTTGGGAATTGAGATACCCGAATTTGCCATTTTTCTTGTGTTTTTCCGGCTTACTCGGCCCATTTGAGATGAAGATTGCACCAGTTTTATGCTAGAACACTATCTTAAGGCAACCATCAACCAAAGTTTGCGTTTGTATAGTCAGTTGTCTACAGATACAATCTAGTTCAACAGATACATCTATTCAACATCAAACAACTATATGTTAAAATACTTTGAACAGCAGAAAAGAATTTGGAAAACCAGAAATTATTAGGATTAGGGAGAGATGTGGGTAAAAAATAGGAATAGATTGGTGTGGGGAGGCACAGGGAGAGTTAACTATGTCCTAATCACAATGCAGGAAATGGGTTGGGTAGGATGCAAGTAGAGAGAGAGAGAGACCAGAAAAAAAAATAGAAACGTAAAAATTAATGTTATTATAGAAGTTAAAAGACCGTCTATTTAGAGAGGAATGTGAATATGTTCCGAGAAGGGGAGGGACATAGAGGAGATGTGAAAAACTTTAAGGATGGGAAAGGGAGAAGAAAAGATCAGAAGTTCAGTAGAGCTAGACAAAAAACAAAAAGATAATTAAGAAAGAAAGAAAAAGAGAAAGAAGACAAGAAAAGAAAGGAAAACGCTCATTCACATATTCCTAAAATAAAAATTATAAGATGAGAAAAAAAAAGTTACTGGAAAACAATTATTTTTTCAGAAGAGGCAAAAATTAAAGATTAATAAAAGTTTTAGAAGGGAAAAAAACATATATAAGGTAGCATAAAACAAAAAACAAGCAAAAAAAGAAAAGAAGAAGAAGGAAAAAAAAAGAAGAAAGAAAAAAAAAAGTCTTTTGATTTTTTTTTTTGGGGGGGGAGGAGTGGGAAGAATCCTGTATCTCCCTTTTGTCTCTAACCAGTCTTGTTGGAGTCTCTGGTCAGCTTGAGGTCCTGTGGCTTGATTGGTTTCTTAAGTCAGTTGGTTGGAAGAGGCAGAAAAACGCTCTGCTTTACCCAAGATTTTGAGATCCCCCTCCCAGGTTAGTTTTCTGGGAGGGTGATCTGCTTTGAGAGTCACAAAAGAGGGGGATGTGGTGATGGGGCTAGGTTCTGGGTAGAGTTGAGGTCTTTCAACAAACAGTAGCTTTTCCCTGGGGCTATTTTGTGATAAAGCTCACAGCGCCCAGCCTGGAGCCATTCTCAGGGTTTCTGTTTTTCAATTGATTGTGGTGGCTGCTAGAGGGAGGGGCAGCCTCTGGCTCTGGTTACCCAGTGAGGCAAGGCACTCCAATGGCTGGCGCCTGAGCTGGGTGACTTTTCCCTGGATGGTGCTGAGTCTGGCAGGTCACTTCGCCGTTAAGTTCTTGTGACCTGCTAAATGACTCGTTTTATTCCAAGGCCTGAGCTGGAGCTAGCAGCTCCTCCGAGCTTTGTCGGTATCCAAGATGGAGATCATCGGTGCTGGGGGGGGAGGGGTAGCCTTCCCTCCTCTGCTTCCTGAGAAGGAGTGAGGATGTCGGGCTTGTACTCATGCCGAGTCTTGGATCCTGGGTCGTCTCTGGTCTGCAAAAAGCAGGATGAAGATTTCCGCTCCTTGTCGGTTCTTGTTGGTGTTGAGTAGAATCCGCTCGTCTGCTGCATCTGGCTCCTTCGTCATCCCGGACTCTCTGTGTCTCAGGTATGACCCCGCGGCGGTGGTCGCCGCCGCGACCCTGCCGCGGTAGCGGCAGCTGATGTGTTTCCTTGGCTTCCCCTCTCTTGTCTAACTCTCTGTCCTGTGATGGCACACTTGTTGTGATTCTCTGGCTTAGGACTGTTCACTAGAACTCTAAAATTGCTTTCTATGCGAGAGCTTGTTCAGATTCCAGCTTCTCCTCCGCCATCTTCCCGGAACTCTCCTATATATATTATTTTATATAATTATTTTTCCTATCCATACAAAGGGAGAAACTAATATATCTGTGCACATTACCATCTAGCCACAAGAAATTAAAATGTATTTTTCTGTATATAGAATTCGCTTTTACTTGTGGGAACATTATTTTATTTCCAGTGCTATGTTCAGCTTTTGCTGAAACATGCTTGCAGCCCCAAGAAGTTATTTCTCTGTGCCTTCAGAAGCACCAGCAGCTGTTACTGTTTCTTGAAAAAAGTATTATCTATATTTGGATTTATTGGAAGGAATTAAATTCTGTGCCTTTGGACAAAATGAGCATGTCATTCATTACCCATCACTCCAAAGGTCTCCCCTGGGTTCATTCACTCCCATCAGCCTGGTCAGGCTGACATCTGTTGCTTTGCCTCTCAAGACTTTTCTTAGAACTGTGCTAAATTGGATTAAAATATTCCAATTATTTTCCTGTACGCAAATTGCTTCACCATGATGAGTTAATTTTGAAGTGAAATCCATGAAATTATACTATCTTGACCTGAGTTCCTGGCTAATTATTATGCATCCTAATTAACTTTATTAAGGGCTTTTTTCAAGATGAGCAGTAACATGTGGGGCAGGTGAGGAGTCACAGAGTCTAAACTCAGGGAATTCTTTTTTTTTAATCACTAAATTATTTGTTATCTCTGAGGTCTTTGAGCTCATTAACACTAGTCCCCTGTGATAGCTTGTCATTCTATAACAAGGATATACATTCTGTTTTCTGGTGAATTGCATTCCTCTGAAATTCATATATTGAAGTCCTAACCTCTTGTACTTCAGAATGTGACCTTATTTAGACATAAAGTAATAGCAAACTGAAATTATTAGAATGGAACTTAAACTGATATACCTAGCGTACTTATAGAAATGATAAAATTAGAGACAGACCCATACACATGCACATGCACACACACACATACATGCACACACAGACACAAAGAAACTACATTGTGAAGATGGAAGTAGACCTAAAAAGGGATGCTTCTGCATACCCACAGGGATCATAGTTCTGGAGTGCAGAACATTACCCAAGCTCTGATACTTTGCTATGGTCATACAGTATTAGGTAACTAACACAGAGTGTTACTTAGTAATGCTGGTGATAAGGCTGGTCTGCTCATATAAAGGCACCAAGCAGGTATTCCACGAATTCCTAATTCTTGATTTGTACAGGCCAAGTAACAATGAAAAAGAAAATGCAGATATATATGCATATATATGTGTGTATATATGTATGTATGTATATATATATTCAGAGAGAGAGGGAGGGAGGGAGAGAGGGAAAGGAAGAGAAAGAGAGAAAGAGAGAGAGAGAGAGAGAGAGAGAGAGAGAGAGAGAGAGAGAGAGAGAGAGAGAGAGAGAGAGAGAGAGCACAAAGAACGGTCCTGGTAAAAATTTTGAACAAACTTTGGTACAAAAAGTATGTCATTGTGTATATATACCACATTTTCTTGACCCATTCATCTACTGAGGGGCATCTGGGTTGGTTCCATATCTTAGCTATGGTAAATAATACTGCAATAAACATAGTCCTGCTATAGGTACCTTTAGTGTAGTCTTGTTTGTGAACATTTGTGTAAATGCCCAAAAGTGGGATTGCTGGGTCATAGGGGAGCTCTATGTGGAGCCTTTTGAGAAACCTCCATACTGTGGTATAAAAATGGAATTCTAGGGCTGGGAAGATGGCTCAGTGGTAGAGCGTTTGCCTTGCATGCCTGAGGCCCTGGGTTCGATTCCTCAGCACCACATAAGCAAAAAGTAAAAAGTCGAAAGTGGTGCTGTGACTCAATTGGTAGAGCGCTAGTCTTGAGCTGAAGAGCTGAGGGACAGCGCCCAGGCCCAGAGTTCAGGCCCCACGACCGGACCCCCCCCCAATGGAATTCTATGCCTCCATCAGAAAGAATGACATTGCCCCATTTGTTAGGAAATGGAAAGATTTGGAAAATTTATATTAAGTGAAGTAAGCCAGGCCCAAAGAAACATAGGTCCCATGGTTTCCCTTATTTGCAATAACTAGTATATGTCTGAGTCAAGCAGAAAAGGTTAGATAAGGTAATGTTAGGGAAATGAACCCTAAGATATATTTTCAAATGTTTTTTTCTCTCATGCGATTGTTTCTAACACATTTATAAGATTGTTTCTTTGTTGCTTTGTATGTCCCTCCCCTACGGTATAACCCCTGCTTTCACTGTATTTGATGTCCGTATAATTTGTGGAGGGGAAGGGAAAAAACAAATCATTTAAATAGGGATACAGGTGGACCCATTGCAACAATGAGATGTACAAGTCGTTACGTTGAAAACGAACTTTACAACTTTGGTAGAGGGGAGGATTGGGTTGGGGGGCAGGGGGAAGAATGGGGAAGGATGGAAAGGGGAAACAAAGGAGGAGGCTACAATGCTTGATAAGAAATGTACTCATTGTCTTGCCCATGTAATTGTAACCCCTCTGTACAATATTTTCACAATAAAAAAATACATTAAAAAAAAAAGTATATCATAAGCCGGGAGCTGGTGGCTCACGCCTTTAATCCTAGCTACTCAGGAGCCTGAGAGCTGAGGATCTTGGTTCAAAGCCAGCCCAGGCAGTAAAATCCATGAGACTCTTATCTCCAATAAACCACTCAGAAAACCAGAAGTGGTGCTGTGGCTCAAGTGGTAGAGTACTAGCCTTTAGCTGAAGAGCTGAGGGACAGTGCCCAGGCCTAGAGTTCAAGTCCCACAACCGACAAAATGAAAAAATAAAAGTATGTCATAGATAAAACCCATATATTAGGCCTAAATTATTTTAACTTGTAACACATCTCTCTGCTCAGCATGTACTTTTAAGTGCCTATTGTGTATAAGCACTATATAAAAATCCATGTCCTTAAGGACTTCATAGTTTGGGAAAGAATCAACCATAAACAAACAGTATATAAAATATATATTATAATCACACAGAGAGAGGTAAAACAGAAAAGAACAATAGGACTCTAGTGTATTTGACATTAATCATTTTTAATCAATTATCCATAAAAGGTCACAGGTAGAAGGTACCACTTTAATAAAGAGCTTATAGAAGTGAGGAAAAGAGATAATAAGAGGAAAGCATTCTGGGAAGAAATAATATCAAGAGCAGATTTTGAAGTAGGTTGACTCTGACAAGTTTAAAGACCAGAGAAGAGACCAGTAGAGTTTAAGCAGACAGAGCAAAGAAGACAGTTCTGAGGTATGAGGTCTCTGGGAAAATCCTGTTGGTTCCATTTCTTACTGAACATGAACTAAAAGCCACTGAAATTGACTCATTATAGTGTCAGTAGCACAACAATGATAACCTGATTCATAGGACTGTGCTGGACGCTCTGTTGAAATCAGAGCAAGCAGAGGTGAAAGCATTATGGTAAGATTAGGAAAATAGTATGGTATGTTTGACCAGGCTGATGGCCATGGAGCTGAGGAGACAGAGTACATTTCTGGATATACATTTACAGTAGAACTAGCCTGATTTTCTGATAGTAGAAAAGAGCTGGTTCCAACATCTCTTTTGGGTGTCAGCCAATTAGAAAATTTGTCTTATTATTTCCTGGTATGAGAGAGACTACAGGAGTATGTTTTAGAAAGAAGGTCAAAAGTTGAATTTAGATATAGAATTACCCGTCCCTATTTGAATCCACTTATTTTCTAAATTTGTGTGGCAAACATCCAAATAATAAGCGTTGGGAATAAAGAAAGAAGCCTACAGTATGATCAAACAATCTAGGTATTAAAATGCAGTCAGTGAATAGCTAGTACTGAAGAGATAGCTGCATGTTTGAACATGTGATTCTGGAGTATAGGAAAAGCCAATATTGGTAACAAAAAGAAACCCAAGAAAAGAGGAGAACTTCTGAGGAACTAGGTGATATAATAACTGATAAGGAAATTCTGACTGGATAAAGGGAAAAAGAAGGACATTAAAGGGGTGAGAAAGGT
Source organism: Dipodomys merriami (assembly GCF_024711535.1). NCBI lineage: Eukaryota > Metazoa > Chordata > Mammalia > Rodentia > Heteromyidae > Dipodomys > Dipodomys merriami. Next base: position 7,079,396 of record NW_027203382.1, read on the forward strand.
AATAAGGTAGGAAGATCTTGGCTTGTCAATCCTCATGTGTTTAAGGAATTTTTGAAATTTCATCATATGTGTGTGTTTACTTCGTTTTGGTATCTGGTAAAAGATGCAACCTTATAGGCCAGAAGGACTGCTTCAAGTCATGGTTCAAGGCTATATAAAAGATGAAATAGCAACTATGTCTATGTTCTAAAGAATGTCATTTGGTCATTCATTATCTAAATGAAATCCCAATTGGAATAGTGTAAGTGAATTCCCTTTACAGTAGGGATGCTCAGGGAAGACATAATCAAAGCTATTAAAGTCATACTGCATATTTTGTTCATTTTCTTTTGGGAACACTGACAAAATATCAGGGCAATCAAAAAGAAAAATGTACCAATTATTGTGTTAATTCCCTTGAGCACCTTACAGTTTGCAGTGCTTCATGTCATTTTTGTTTGGGGGAAAAATTTATACAAATTCTCACCATTTAAAAAATGATGACAAATGTCTCTAAGATGTCAAGGCATCATTTATCAATTCACAAGTTTCCCAGTTAAATTTTGTACTTTGAGTTGACATTTTAATTCTAGATTAAGGTTAAATCATTACAATTTTCAGTTATCTGTATAGATGCCAAGTTAGAAAAGACAGGGTTTCCAAATTCCAGGAAAAGGCATCTCCTCTAAATTAAATTGAGAATTTGCTTTTCCTAGAATGATAATATAAATGTCAGGTAACTCCCCACATTTTCTATTATAGAATAGCTTACATTTCTTTCAGTAGCAAGAAAAGTCCGTGTCCTAGTTGACATTTCTTCTTAGGCTTGCTCATGTTGACCCTCCCTGATGATTTAACCTTCATTCTCTTACCTAAATTGGATTTAAGAATACGTATTATCTGATCATTGAGAAATATAGTTCTAACAAGTGACCTACTTTACCCATCCCCAAGTATCTTTCACTAGCAAAATAATTCTGACATTTGAGATGTTAGGGGTGAATTTTGGTGTACTTGTAGCCCATAGATACTACTATGTACCACATTAAACTAGCCTAAAATCCAGTATACTCCATTTAAGATTCATGATAATTGCTTAATTGTGATTAAATAGACTATTTTCTGCATCTCTTAATTTTTATATTTATTTATTTATTTATTCATTCATTTATTTTTATTCCAGTTCGGAGGCTTAAACTCAGGGCCTGGGTGCTGAATCTAAGTTTTTGTGCTCAAGGCTAGTGCTCTAACACTTCTGGCTCCACTTCTGGCATTTTTAGTGGTTAATTGAAAATAAGAGTCTTACGGACTTTCTTTCTAGGGCTGGTTTTGGACAATTTTCAGATCTCAGCTTTCTGAGTAGCTAGGATTTCAGGCATGTACACCAATGCTTGGCTCAGCTGTTAGCTTTTATTATCTATACTATACACATAATAATACTTGTTTCATTGGCTTACCAGAATGCTAAAATTAGTTCACACCCAAACAGAATCCAGTATATAGGACATGGAATGCTATAGAGTCACAAAGCACAATTGATTTTTTTTTGTTAGCAGGTCACCAAGCAGCAGAAGTGCTGACTTAAGGCTTCTGAGTTGGCACTTGACATAATGTTGCAGTTTTCTCTCCACTGATTTGACTTCACTGCATTTAAACAATCATTCACATCTAATGTGACTGTAACCTTTAGAACACAAAGTTGGAGACAACTTTAGTGCTCATACAAATCTGCTGGGCAACTTGTTTGAAGAATCTCATTCAGAAAAGTCTCAGGTGGGATTCAAGAGTCTACAGTTCACACAGGTTTCTAGAATAGGTGAAGCTGTCAATAGCTGCATCATACTTTGCATAGAAAAGATTTACCTAACAGTTCTTTAAAGCTGGTTAGATATTCAGTCCTTTGGGAGCATTTAAAAACTATCCATTCCCAGACTGAACCCCAGACCAATTAAATCAAAATTGTCCTCCCTGCTTTTGTAACTTTTCGCATTTCCTTTTTCAAGTAAGAAATATTTGGTATCATTTATCTACTTAATGCTGGATAAATAGTAGTGAGTAATGAGAAAGCTATCCATTTAGTATAGATTGATTTCCCAGGAAACAAACTGTATTTTCAGGGATTGGAGAATGTAGAATTTAAGTTGTCCCAGAGCAACAGGGATCTTCATAGAGAGCACTTACTTTATGCCAGGCACATTGCCTTGGGCTACTTTGCTCTGAGGAACATAATATTTCACTACTTTTCACTGAACTTCAGAATAAGTCTTAAAAATATTTGTCCAGAGGTCAAATGTCTGGAGAGATAAAATTGTGGAAATATAATTTATCCTTCTCTTCTTCCACAGCCCTGCTTTTCATCACATTCAATCTCCAGGTCTCACTATGTTTCCTCTATGAGTTAGAAATCTGTACTACGGGTTCAGGTCCTGGGGTAAAATTTAGGAAGGCATATAATTTTCACTCCAAACATACATTTCCAACAGTGATAAGTGATTCTTACTAAATTTTAATCTATAATTTATGATATTATTCAGAGTAGGATCATTGCTATTAGAGCAATACAGAGTATTGTTAGTTTAATACAAAACCATCCTCTCAACTAGTCTTTGAGCTACTTGTGTAAGTTCCCTTGGAGGCAGATGGCAAGAATGTCTTAGAGGGTCTCACATAGGAATTTCATGGCATGGAACTGAGGGTTGTATTCCCTTCCATCCACATTGCAATGTATAAGGCTCAGTTACACGACTGAACACAACTGCCTGAGAAATTAAAATATGCAATGTACTGTGGTGACCTAAAAGAAAAAAAAAGGAAACATGAGAGAGTACAGATACAGCTGTTAACACTGGTTTTTAAAACATCCTGGGGCATTATTTTTATTCATCTTAATATTTCAGTCCCCTTTTAAAGGGGACAGTGCCTCCCAATTACAAGATATCACTACTTCCAAATCATTGCGAAAGGGTGGGGAAAGGCAAGAAGAGCCAGTACCTGTGGCTACAGCTGCTTTAATTTCTTTGCTTCTGGGACTCCGTTGAGTAAAACTGCACCATCTTCTCCATAATAGAATTCTATGTATTCTGCCCTTTGCCATAGTCAGATACACTTTTCTATTTCTTCATTTTATTTTCATTGTTTCATAGAAAAAGAAATACGAACTTTAATTCAGATGTTCTTAAAAATCAATACCATCTTTGATGAGTTTTTTTTTAAATATATAGCTATCTATTTTGAACTGCTTTTTAACCAGCTACTTTGTTGGAGACTGGAATCTTCTTTATTTTCCATTCTGTCCTTGAACTCACAATATTTTTGCTTTAGCCTCTTTAGTAGCTAAGATTATAGGCATATTTTGCCACATCTGGTTATTGGATACTTTTTGAAAAAACCTTTTATTTTTTCTTTACTTTTAAATTTTATTATCTTGTAGTTGTATTATCAAATAGTTGTACAAAAAGATTTCAACTCAACATGTCAGATTATCAGTACAATGCACCTTGATTAATGCCACCCCTTCTATGATTTTTCTCCCCATCTGTCTGGAACCCACCCATCCAAGAACTAGTTTTTAATTGATTTTTTTCCATTTAACAAAGCAATTTATGTATACAATGTATCTTTATCTGTGTCACCCTTTCAATATTTTCACCCCCTCTCTGAGGCATCTTTTTCCTTATTTTTGTTAATTTTGTGGTATATACAACGAATTCTTGACTTTATGTTAATATATGCAGTTTTTTTTCCTTACAGCTATTAAAATCAGTCTTAAATTTTCATACATCAGAGAGAAACCTTCCAAACTGATATACTTTAATACATGTTATCAATAACTACTGACTAAGAGGCAAGAGGTACTAGAGCATGGACTATCTACAGATAGAAACAGCACAAATAATCACCAAAGAAAAACAATGGGCAAAAGCAGAAATAGATTAAATGGGCCAGAAGCATATGAAGCCAGCTTATATCTCATTAGTATTCTAGACTATAACCACAGCTTCTTAAATCTGCAGAGTATGTTTTATTTATAGGAGCCAACTGCTTTACCCTTTAGTAGTTATTGTTTTTGTTTCTAGTTTACCAGGCTTTTAGGAAGTAGTTCCCTCAAATCAGATACCTTTCAGGCCTTAATGAAAGTTTCACGCTCGTCACTTTGGAAAGTGGCACCACTTTGTAGCCTAGGCCATGCAAAGTGGTTTTCCTTAAGCTTCTGAATGACTCTGCCAATGTATATAACAATTTCATCAACAGTGTGTTAGCAATAAGTAGCTGCGTCATGTGGGTTCTTATGCACAGTTTACATTGTGCTTAAACCATATTCTGAATCCCTTCCAATTCCAGCCACATGAGAGAAAATGCACTGACATAAACATGGAAGAAGTCTGTTTTCACTTTGTCTACTCTCATTAAGGTTGGAAACCCATATTCTTTCTATTTGAGAGCTTATTTAGTAAATTAGTGGTGACTGAAGAATGTGTTGTTTGAATATGTATATAATTCTCCCTTGATTTGCTTGGACCTTTGCAGACACTTTTTCTATATTAATCTTTGACAAAGACAATAGTAAAATATATTAATTTTGAGACCCACAGTGGACATCTAAGGAATAATAATGTGTGGTGGGTAAGAACCCAGACTTAGGGGTTTGGGAGACATGGGTGCTGAATCCAGTTCTGCATTTTAGAACCTTGTAACTTCTGACTGTTCTCCACTCTGTAAAGTGAGTAGAAATGAGATTAGGACAGACCTCAGGGTATCAGAAAGGCTAAGTGTGATGGTGGAAGAAAGCACTATACCCAGTTGGTGTCTTACAGATGTCCATTACCATTATGACTAACATTATCTTGCTATGGAAGTCATCCAACAAGGGAATACATACATTCACACACATTTGCTGATGCAGTCTACTGGAGAAAATCTGTTTTGTAGACTCTGAATTTTTTTTTTGTTGTTGGTTGTGGGGCCTGAACTCTGGGCCTGGGCGCTGTCCCTCAACTCTTCAGCTCAAGGCTAGCGCTTTACCACTTGAGCCACAGCGCCACATCCAGGTTTTTTTTTTTCTGCTTATGTGGTGCTGAGGAATTGAACCCAAGGCCTCATGCATGCAAGGCAAGTACTCTATCACTGAGCTACCTTCCCAGCCCCTAGACTCTGAATTTTAAGGGAAGAAATTGAAGCAAGGAAAGTGGAGCTACAGAGGTCTGGTGACGCTTTCTGTAGAAACGATACTCAGTTGAGTGGTGCTATTTCCATGTAGTCTTCTCTAGCAACACTAATGGGATAAAATGCTGTTTTTTTTTAAATTACTATTGATGTTACACACAGTCAAAGTAAAATATGGACACAAAAAGATATCTTTCTGTTTCTCTCTCTCTTTATTCTGTCTCTGGTTTTCTGTCTCTGTCTGTCTCTGTCTCTCTCTTTCTGTGTCTTGTTTTTTTTGAATTGTCCAAACTCTTTCAGAGTAAAGTCAAGTCAACCTTTATCAGAGAGGAAGGGCTTTATTTCTGGATATCAGCCTAAGCTGTGAGAACACATTTATTTTCACATTAACTTTTTCTTGAAACATATACTGAGCACCTACTTGTCCAAACAATTTTTATTGTTATTATAAACACGATGTGCAGAGGGGTTACCATTTTATAAGTAATAAGTACATTTCTTTGAGGGCAATGTCACCCCTTCTTTTGCTCTCTCCCAGTTTTTGCCTCCCATTCTTTTTTTTTTTATTGTGAGAATACTGTACAGAGGAGTTACAATTACATGGGCAAGACAACGAGTACATTTCTTATCAAGCATTGTTGCCTCCTCATTGTTTCCCCTTCCCATCCCTTCCCATACTCCTTCCTCCCCCCCCTCAACCTCCTCCCACCAAAGTTGTTAAGTTCGTTTTTTCGACATAATGACTTGTACATTTCATTGTTGCAATGGGCCCACCTGTATTCCTAAATGATTTTTTTCCCTTCCCCTCAAAAATTATACCAACATCAAATACAGTGAAAGTATGGGTTATACTGTGGGGGAGGGACATACAAAGCAACATAGAAATCATCTTATAAATATGATAGAAACAATTGCATGAAAGAAAAAAAACAAAAAAGCATTTGAATACTTATCTTGGGATTCATTCCACTAACATCAACTTATCTGACCTTTTCTGCTTGACTCCAACATATATTAGTTATTGCAAATAAGGGAAACCATGGGACCTATGTTTCTTTGGGCCTGGCTTACTTCACTTAATATAATTTTTTTTTTGGTCCGGTTGTGGGGCCTGAACTCTGGGCCTGAGCACTGTCCTTCAGCTCTTTAGCTGAAGGCTAGCGCTCTACCACTTGAGCCACAGCGCCACTTCCTGCTTTTTCCTTTTTGCTTATGTGGTGCTGAGGAATCGAACCCAGGGCCTCAGGCATGCAAAGCAAGCGCTCTACCACTGAGCTACCTTCCCAGCCCCACTTAATATAATTTTTTTCCAAGTCTTTCCATTTCCTAACAAATGGGGCAGTGTCATTCTTTCTGATGGAGGCATAGAATTCCATTGTGTATCTATACCACATTTTCCTGATCCATTCATCTACTGAGGGGCATCTGGGTTGGTTCCATATCTTAGCTATGGTGAATAATGCTGCAATAAACATAGTCATGCTGGTAGCTTTAGTGTGGTCTTGTTTGTGATCCCAAAAGTGGGATTGCTGGGTCATAGGGGAGCTCTATGTGGAGTCTTTTAAGGAACATCCATATTGCTTTCCAATGTGGTTGAACAAGTTTACACTCCCACCAGCAATGCAGTAAGGTTCCCTTCTGTCCGTATCCCCTCCAGCATCTGTTGTTATTAGAGTTCTTGATTTTTGCCATTCTAACTGGAGTGAGGTGGTAATCTCAATGTTGTTTTGATTTGCATTTCTTTTATAGCTAGAGAGGTTGAGCATTTCTTCATGTGTCTATTGGCCATCATTTCCTCTTCAGAGAAGTTTCTCTTTAAGTCTTTAGCCCACTTATTTATCAGGCAGTTGTTTCTTTGAAGATTTGTTTTTGGGGGATTTAATTTTTTTAAGTTCCAGATATATTTTAGATATGAGACCCTTGTCTGTTGTAAGCTTCTGCATGGCAAAGGACATAGCTCGCAAGATTAATAGATTTCCTCCCATTCTTGCCCACAGGTTATAGTTTATTGTCAATATAGAGTCTACGGAGTACCAATTCTGCAGTTGTTCACCCTTTGTCCCTCCATTTTTGTGCCCCTTTTATACAACCCAAAAACAAATAAGTGAACAAACAAGATGAAAAACTCTTTTCAAAACAAATTTTTGATACAAAGTCCATAGACTAGTCTTAAAAAGATTATAAGAAATACGAATGATTGTCTTTTCATTAGAATAAATCTTTTTCTACAGGAAATATGTGTTCTAAATCATGAAGACATGTTATTTTTCAAAGTTTGTATTTTTTCTAAAACTTTGGTTTTAAAAAGTGAAACTTCTTAAATACGTATTACAGAATTAAAGAAAACAAACTAGGATGCAGTTTTATTATTTTAAAGAAACTATATATAGATAAATAGATTTGGTAATTTTAAATTTATTTTTATATTGTATTCCTAAAATTAAATGTTTTCTTATAGATGTCTTTGAGTACAGGCATGTAAGCTGTTATAAATACCATAAGTTTTACCTTATCAACCTTACATCTTATCTATTGGCTAATAACACGATTCATGGGGGGAAAACCCCAGAAAACATTTTAGATTTCTTAATAGTGAAAGCTATTGAATTTACTCATTCCTTCACCTCTCCTTCACTTATTCTTTTGATATCTGTCAGCTACTGAGTACCTGTCAGCGTGCTTTTTACAAGAAAGGCAAGATTTCTGTCCTTGAGGAACTCAATGCCAAGTACAGACGAGTATTTTAGGTACTAAGCATTATAAAGGGAAAAAATACAGCTATAACAGAAGCATGCTGCAGGAAATGTCTTAGTTGTCTATTGATTCAGAACAAATGACCCCCCAGAATTTGACAGCAGATAGGGACAAAAGTTTATTATGCCATGGAGTTTCATCTTCAGAAATCTTCAAGCAACTCTCCAGGGGAATTCTAGTTCAGGTTCCCTCATGAAGTTGCAGTCAAGTTCTAGTGAGGGCTGCCATCATCTGGAAGCTTAGCTACCTTGCTCACTCATGCAGATAGTGGTTTGTCATCCTCACACAGAATCGGCAAACTCAGGCTTTCATAACCCAACCTTGGAAGTGACACATTATTTCTTACATATTTTGTAGAATGTTCTGGAATACTGCACACGAAGACCACCCAGACATACAAACAACAGGAGATATTTGGATGCTGATTGCCACAGGCTATGAGCCTAGACTTGGACTTGCATCCTTATCTTTGTTGTCTAAACATATAAAAGTAGAAAATAAATGTGAATTATAAGAACAAAACTGAAGAAGTGTCTGAATATTGAAACCTTTTAAATCATTTGTAAGTTAACTATATAGTATGGAAAATATCCATGAATGATTTGGGCTCAGGACACATTCAACAGTGTATATTTGAGAATTCTTGAATACAGACTTGTTGACCAAGTAGAAGGCGGCACAAAGATCATGAATGAATGCAGACCAACTAAGTTCAAAGAAGTAGAATGTTAGCTGTGGCTAGAGTGCACAGAGAACAGGGAAATTCCAATATTCAACTGTCATGCCTTGTCTCTCTCTGTTCTCCTGCTCAGTGGAGAAGATTTTCTCTCATGGCTGCAACACAGCATGGTCCAACCTGTCCTGCTGTAGAAATAGAGCACTGCTGGTCTTTCTACTAACTCTTAGCCAGTTCTTGACACAATTGTCACTCATTTCTCCAAGAATTTTTCTGCAAAAAGAATTACTGAATAGAATGTTCATGATAAATAACAATATAATTTGATTGACACTTGTTTTCTGGCATTCACTACAATTAAAATATAATAGAAAAAGGTGCATAGTTTATCATTTTGCAAAGAAAGTCTACTGCTAAACATTTAATCCTTAGAAATTGTAAATTGTGATTTACAGTGTATTAGAAAGTTATGTTTTATTTTTATATATATGAAATATATATGTATATATCTGTGCAGTACATATGTGCTTCAAGTAATTAGAAAAAGGGGAATCTGACAATTTCTTTTTCAGTACAAATGTCTGAACTCGGTACTCTCTGCGGCTCAGCTTGTTTGATTGGTTGGCACTAAACCACTTGAGCCACAACTCCAGTGTGACTTTTGGCTAGTTAATAGGACATGGAATCTCCTGACTTTTCTGCTTTTCCTGCCTTTGAACTGCTATTCTGTAAAATTTAGTTTCCTGAACAGTTTGGCTTACAGATATAAGCCACCAGCACCTGGCTGAAAATGTGTTTTCATTCCTATTGTCTAGCTTACATATTATATTATACTGCAAATCCAGATATCTTGAATTCATAACCAATATAATATCTCAAGATGTTATTCTAGCTAGATTAAGATAAAAATAATGAAAGGATAAGAATATCCAATAAAGATACCAATCATCTCTTTAACTCTGAAAAATGCTTGAGGGTTTTATTTTATATGTGATCAATTAGGTGGTAATGTTTATGGATTATTATTAAAATAAGTATTTTTATTTGTTTAACTTTATACTATAGCTGTATAATATTTGTCCATCATTGTGTGTGTGTGTGTGTGTGTGTGTGTGTGTGTGTGTGTGTGTGTGTGTAATTGGTGCTGGGATCAAACCCAGTGCCATATACATAATAGAAGTGTTCTACCTTCCTAGTGCATTAAGTTAGTTCTTAATTTAAAAAATGAAAAAAATAGACAATTAGGTAAAAAAATAAACACTTCTTAACTCAAATTCTTTATTAATTTTAATTTGAGCATAAGATGATTATAACTATACCTAGTATTTCCTGTGTATCATGTTCATGCATGTTTGATGAATAAAGATGAAATACAGCATACCTCCCTAATGACCCTGCTTCCTGTGAAGTGAAATACACAGATGGAAGCTTGTGAGTATTTGGAGGATGCAGCAGAGCAGCAATCTTATCAGCTTTGATTTGTCACTCTGCAGCTTGCCTCCATATTAAGCCCTCACATCCAGAAAAGGTCCATAACTTTGAGATTAGCTAAGCGTATGAGATAATCCATCTTATTTCTTTAACCATCTGTGGTATGTTACTAAGGCTTTACAAATGCTGGTCAGTGCTATGTTCACTTCACTTCCCAACCAGCCTGCAGAGATTTAAACAGAAAACACCAGTTTTTAGAAAGCATAACATCTTTACTCAGATAAATAAAGATATAGGGAAACTATGATGCCAAAATAAAACAAAGGGAATACTAAATCAAAGTAGGAAAGGCAGATTTCCCAGAAGTTATTCACTTATAAAATAAGACTTTCAAGACAATCTGGTTCTACTTCCTCATTTTAATGATGAGAAAAATAAGCTAAGCTCCAAAGGGATTTTTACAAGGTCACCAGGAATGTGTGTGGAGGTCAGCTCTGATCCAGTGGTCATTGTATTCACGACTTAACTGTACTTTGAGGAGAACCTTCCGTGTTTGCTGCAAGCACCCTGCACCCTAGGAGTATGGGATCCTGTAGTATTTTTAAACATATCTGTTAAAAAAACACAGACATGAAAATCCACAAAAGAGTTTCTATTAGAGAACAGACACCACTTTTATGCTTTGGGTTTAAGAAGTGTAAGGCTACTCAGACAGGCTGCGTGAGAGGCCATCCTCTGCACATAAAAGAGCTCATGGAAGCAGAAAAAGGTGGAAAGGGAAGATAAAACACCCCAAATCTTCCATGACCCAAACCACAGAATCCTATCTGACAGAGTTCACCAGAGCTTCTTGGGCCATGGCTGACAGAGCACACCACACAGAGACTAAGAGTGGCTGTGGCTGCCAGGGCCAGGGTATCCCTGGGTAGCCTGAGCTCTATAGGTAGGAAAGGCAGAGTGGCGAGACCAGAAGGCTTCAGGCTTCATGGCTGTCTACATGTAATACGTTTAAAATATTTGAAGCCTTCTATGGAACAAAAATGAGCTTTTCTGAAGCCTCATGTACTGTGAAGTTTGAATAATTCTAACAGGAGGTAAAAGCCTGTATTTAGTTTACATGGAACATTTGGGAATGTATCAGTGGGACTTCATGGCAAATTCTTTGTTTATGAAAGAAAAATTTCCAGTTGTCAGTGGAGTTATTTCTGGTATTCTCTGAGGAAACACACACTGCATTTGCATAACATACAATCAGGCTGATTCTAAAAATAATAATGTGATTATGTGTTCTTAGGTAGTAAAAGCATTCATGTCTTTCTGTATGCATTTCCCAGTGGTATCTTTGGCAGTATACTAAGAGGAAATCCTTTCAGCATTTATTATACATCCTGGGACTTGTGACTATGCATAGGAACATATTTATATCATATCATATAAAATTCTTTTAAAATTACAATACAAATATTAAGAACTTTGGGGTAGGCCTGAGAAGGTGGCTCAATAGTAGAGTGTTTGCCTGTGTGCATGAGGCCCTTGGTTCAATTCCTCAGCACCACATAAGCAGAAAAAGCTGGAAGTGGCACTGTGGCCCAAGTGGTAGAGTGCTAGCTAGCCTTGAGCTGAAAAGCTGAGGGACAGCATCCAGGCCCAGAGTTCCTTACAACTGACAAAAAACAAAACAAACAAACAAACAAAAAACACAAAAAAGAACCTTGGGGTAAGACATTCGGGTAGTGTACCTGCTTTACCTGCTTAGCATATGTGAGGCTTGGATTTAAACTCCAGCACCAAATATGTATGTATGATGCATATATGTATGCATAATATATATTCTCTATAATAATATAGCAAGTATGATTCATAGTCCCTAAGAAGTATGCTCTATCCATTTATGAAATGTATCAATAAGATATATAATATATAAACATATTATCATACATACCTATAGAGCTACATCAGCTTCTTGCGTAAACTTAATGAGAGATAAATATAGATATTCAAAAGGATTCATTGATAAGGACACTGGCAGAAGTAGGACATAATGGTTAATAGGGTCACCTTGCCGGGTGATATTTCTAGTAAGGACTAGAAGGCAGATACCCACAATTCTAGAGTGTTAAAAATGATGATTTCCAAGTATGAACCATTACTCTTCATGACTTAGGTGTGAGAATTTAAGAATAGGATAAAGGAAGTAGGAAAAGATACCACCTGAAACAACCTGGCTTGAGTTTCTACTAACCAGAACTTGACAATAACAGGTATGCCATTCCCTAGCCAAGGCTAGATTACAAAGGGTTTACTGTGTGTGGGCCTTGTTATAGGGAAATGAGATGGGTGTTTTATGTGGATTATAAGAAGCAGTTCTCATTTTTTTATAGAAATTTCCCACCCTTCCCCTTATTCTCAACAGTAAATTCTCTTTCTTCTAAAGTTTTATATCTCCATGTAGGTCAACAATGTTCTAATGTGTATCAACTTAGAATGTCTGTGTTTTTCATTTTTGATCCAATTTAACTTACTACTCCTGAGTGAGAAGAGGGAAAAACACTATTTCTTTTTTTAAAAAAAAACAAACACTATTTCTGTAGAGAGATTTATATTCACTTTTTTATAGTTTCTACTGCATAAACAGAAAAGCTAAATCATGAAGAAACTAAAGTGATTGCTCTAAATCACTAGCTTATATTTAAATAAAGGACAAAAAGCCTATTTGTTTAAAATATATGAAATAAAATTAGTTTAAGTAAAACATTTATTTTTTCATGCAGAGCTTATTTCACTGCACAGCAATAAGTTGTTTTTTAATATTTCTACTGATGTGTGTGTTTTACTACACTTTTAACAAAAAATACTTTAGTTGATTATCTATGAGGAGAGATGAGATGCTCTCAGACCACAAAGAAACAGAATAATCTACAATGATTAGATTTAGGAACAAGATTTGTATGTAGGAAAAAAATGAATATGTTATCAATTCGAACTGTAGCATATATTTTCTGGTGGGAAGGGAGATTTTTTTTGGAGCTATAGTATATAGTTTATGGCATTTATTTCCTTAAATACGGGTTTAAAGCTAGGTGCTGGTAGCTTATACCTGGAATCCTAACTATTCAGAAAGCTGAGATCTGAGGATTGTAATTCAAAGCCAGCCTGGGCAGGAAAGTTCATGAGAGTTTACCCACCAGAAAACAGGAAGTGGAGCTGTGGCTCAAAATGTTAGAGTGCTAGCCTTGGATAAAAGAGCTCAGGGACAGCGCATAGGTCCTGAGCTCAAGACTCATGATTGATGAATAAAAAAATATATGGGGTTTAAATAATATCAAAAGAGATACTTTCTAATTTCTCAGATTGTCCTCTCTAATTATCAGGAGGCTGATAATCCTGTAGTCCTGCTTACACCTCAGGATTCTGTTACATCAATTCCAGCCTTTTTGAAGACCAACCAATGACTCTCCTTTCCTTTACATGGTAATGAATCCCATTGAGGAATTTATGAAAAAACCTAAAGATAGATAAATCCAACTGCTATATCTCAATCCTAGAAACCATACCTAAAGTGCTCTCCTTCATGTTTTTTGGCTCATATTCTCTCAACCAAAAGAATGCACCCAAGGCACAGTGTCTGTCCTAAATCATTGTTTAAGAACCATATGACTTTTAGAGAAATAGTTTTAAAGATGCCAAACATCTGTTTGGACACACTGAGGAAATGACCGTTGTGAAACTTCTCAGCAAAAACTGTTTGTGGGAGTGACTTGCAAGGTCAGGAGACATTCTTCTCTTTCTTTTGCAGCTGCTTAAACACTGGCTAGAAACTAAGACATTGGAACAAATTCTCTGCTTTATGGCCATGATGCAACTCTGTGGTTTCCAAACTTTAAAAAAAAAATCCTGAAAATAAGTGTTTTCCACTAGTTCTTTAGAAAAGAAAATGTTTAGCTTTCCCCAGTCTGTCAATCTTGTGGCAAGAAAATGCCACCAGGATATCTTTTAAAAGAAGCTGCTCTCTGAAACAGCTGTACAAATCATAACACAGTTTTACCCCTCTTTAATAGGACTGGCACTCAAGGTAGCAGGCATTTTTCAGAGACAAATTATAAAGACAACTCACATTGAAACCTAACTTAGGAAAACCATGTTCACAATCATGACATCCTGTTTAGAACTGAGTATTCTGCTCACTGACACTGGACGATGAGGGAGAATCATTAGTGAATCTATAAACAAAGCTCTCCTGCAGCGCTCTGTTTGCCTGCAGACAGAAAAGCACATCAATGCAGAAACCCAGAGTTTCTAGCAAAGAGAGAAATAAGTCCTTGAGAGATTATATGAAGGATATTATTCTTTCATGAACTAATATCCTTTCCTTGTCAATTTTAAATGAAAAAAGGACTTAAATTCCCAGATGAGAAGCTAAATAAAGGCTTCAGAGTGCAGAGCAATAACAAGTGTTTGCTGAAACCAATTTCAACCCCAGAGTGACAGAGAACAATAAATCAATTCCTTCCCTCTTCTCTCTTCCCCACCCTGCCAAAAAATTTTGCTCTAAGACCTCACCCATTAGCATGTAATTTTATCTTTTTCCACATCTGCCTTTGTTGCTGTTAAGGGTCTAGTTTCTTCATTTCTCACACCGGTCAGAATTTTTCCCTATGATTTGTTTTGTTTTAAAAATGGATGTATTTTTATTTTAAAATTATTGAAGGAATAAATAACATGAAGTCTATCCCTTTGACATGTTTTTACTTCTTTTGAAATAAACTTTTATTTTAAATCTGCAGGTAGTAATTATATATATTTATGGAGTATAGTGTAGTGTTTTAATGCATGTGTACAATCTACAATCTATGCATCTAGGAATAGTTAACTATTGTCAATACAGTTTTTGTTCTATGTGATAGAGCATTGGAAGTTGGTCCTTCTAGTGGCTGACCATCTTCTCTGGAAGCTTCTCTTCCCAAGCTTTCTTTCTAGATTTCTTCCAAGACTTTGTTAAGCATTGTATTCTTCACTTCTTTGAAATGAATGTTTTACCCTCTCTATATAAGTGAGTATATGCGGCACATGTCTCTCTGTGGTTGACTTATTTTACTGTATACAGTACAATACTTTTCAGTTCCATCTTTGTTACTGCAAATGACAAAATTTCATTTTTGTGGCTAAATATTATTCCATTGTATATTCACATCCCATTTCCTTTGTTTATCCACCCATTGGTGGGCACTTAGGTTGAATCCATGTTGTGGTCATTAGGTAAAGAGTTGTACTTAGCATGCAAATGCAGATGTTGCTTTGGCATGTTGACTTGGTGCATGAGGAAAGAACCCGGGAAGTGGGATTGCCCAATCATATGTAATTCTACTTGTAGATGTTTTAGGAACCTCCATTTTGTTTTCCCTAATGACTGTGTAAATTCACATTTGAAAGTTTCTGTCCTCTGCATTTGTTATTTTATTTTTTTATTTTTTCTGATAATAGAGCTGAGATGCTACCACATTGTGATTTTGAGTTGAACTTTCCTATTACCATTGTCAAGCTATTTTTCAGATACCCATCTACCATTTGTATATTCTCTTTTGAGTAATATCTTCTCAAAGCATGTTCCCTTTGGGCTGGGAAGGTGGTTCAGTGGTAGAGTGCTTGCCTTGCATGCATGCAGGCCCTGGGTTCAATTCCTCAGCACCACATAAGCAGAAAATGCCAGAAGTGGTGCTATGGCTCAAATGATAGAGTACTAGCCTTGAGCTTAAGAGCTGAGGGACAGTGCCCAGGCCCAGAGTTCAGGCCCCATGACCGACAAAATTTTTTTTTTTTTTAAATCAAAGCATGTTCCCTCCCTTTTAATCAGATTCTTTTTTTTTTTTTTTTTTTTTTTTTTGCATTTGTTGTTTGAATTCTTTTTTGGGGGAGGTGGTCCGGTCGTGGGGCCTGAACTCTGGGCCTGGGCGCTGTCCCTCAGCTCTTCAGCTCAAGGCTAGCACTCTACCACTTGAGCCACAGCACCACTTCTGGTTTTTTTTCTTTTTTGCTTATGTGGTGCTGGGGAATCGAACCCAGGGCATGCCTGAGGCATGCAAGGCAAGTGCTCTACCACTGAGCCACCTTCCCAGCCCTGAATTCTTTTCTATATTCTGGAAATGAAATTTTATGGGATGGACTGCCTGCAAATGTTTTTTTTTCCTAATTCTGTACGCAGCATATGTTAGATCTCAAAAAATTTAGCCAAATTGTATTTTTAAACTGTGAACTTAATGTTGACACTCAATTTCATGATTCATATATAAAGAATTATTGCTACATTTGTGTTTCTTCCTGGTTGTTTTGTGTGTTTTTTATACTACTATGACTCAAATTAAATCACTTTCTTTCATTTTGTCAATTTAATAATTTACTCTTATTTTATTTAAAAATAAAACAAACATTTATAAATAAAATAAAAAGAATGTTTTAGAGTTGTGGTAACTCACAACTGTAATCCAAGCTACTAGGGAGGCTGAGATCTGAGGATCACAGTTTAAAACCAGCCCCAGCAGGAAAGTCCCTGAGACTCTTATCTCCAATTAATCCCAGAAAACTGGAAGTGGTGCTGTTGCTCAAAGTATATATGCCTTGAGCAAAAAGAGTTCACAGACGGTGCCCAGGCCCTGAATTCAAGCCCCACACTGACAAAAAATATTAAAACTAAAGACTGATTAAGTAATAAAACTTTAATAAATAAATAAATGTTCCCCATCTTTAGCCATAACAATGCAAATCCAAACTAAGGCTATATCTCACTCTAATCAGAATGACAATCATTAATAAAACAGAGAATAACAGATGGAGAGAATGTTGTGAGAATGTAAATTAGTCTAGCCATCATAGAAACTAGTTTAGAGGTTCCTCAAGAAACTAAATATAGACCTATCTTTTGACCCTACCATACCAGTATTGGACATATATCTGAAGAAAGTGAATCAATGTCTACAAAAGATACCTTCATATCCTTGTTTATTTCAGTTCTATTTACATGTATGCATCTTTATAGTTTTGGATAAATTTGTATAAATGGAGATTAATTCCAATTTTCTTTGTGTATTTGATTTCTGTTTTTATACCTTAGCATGTTTTCATGGTGGTAATCATCAACACTGAATTTCTAATGTAGAACTTGAGGATTTCTATAGAGCCAATCTGGTGGTTATGACCTTATCTTGGAAACAGTTTATTTATTTATTTTTATTTTTGAAGGATAGTGCTGCTAGGTATCATATTCTTGGCAACACTTTTCTTTTTAAATTAATCATCCCATTCATCCTGACCTGAGGATATAAGATTTCTGCTCAGGAAGATAACAGACTATTAGACTAAGATGAAAATTCCTTTATATGTAACTGAAATATTTATTTCTCTCTATTTTTTATTTTTTTATCTTTGTCACTGTTGTTTTTAATGTACTATATAATTTTTTTATTGTGAAAATACTGTACAGAGGGGTTACAATTACATGGACAAGATAGTGAGTACATTTCTTATCAAGCATTGTAGCCTCCTCTTTTGTTTACCCTTCCCATCCCTTCCAGTCCTCCCTCCCCCCTCACCCCATCCTCCCCCCCCAAGTTGTAAAGTTCGATTTTGACATAACGACTTGTACATCTCATTGTTGCAACAGGTCTACCTGTATCATTATGTAAACGACTTGTTTTTCTCCTTCCCCTCCACAAATTATACCGACACCAAATACAGTGAAAGCAGGGGTTATACTGTGGGGGAGGGACATACAAAGCAACAAAGAAAAAATCTTATAATTGCATTAGAAACAAATGCATGAAAGAAAAAAAACATTTAAAATACATATCTTAGGGTTCATTTTCCTAACATCATATTATCTGACCTTTTTTGCTTGACTCATACATATACTAGATATTGCAAATAAGGGAAATCATGGGACCTATGTTTCTTTGGGCCTGGCTTACTTCACTTAATATAATTTTTTCCAAGTCTTTCCATTTCCTAACAAATGGGGCAATGTCATTCTTTCTGATGGAGGCATAGAATTCCATTGTGTATCTATACCACATTTTCCTGATCCATTCATCTACTGAGGGGCATCTAGGTTGGTTCCAGATCTTAGCTATGGTAAATAATGCTGCAATAAACATAGTTGTGCTGGTAGCTTTAGTGTGGTCTTGTTTGTAAACATTTGGGTAAATGCCCAAAAGTGGGACTGCTGGGTCATAGGGGAGCTCTATGTGGAGTCTTTTGAGTAACCTCCATACTACTTTCTCTCTCTCTCTTTAAAATTTGATATCTGTCTTGGTTTTCAACAAATACCTTCATTAATAGGTTTACAGGAAACAGGTTTTTCCTCTGATTATTGCCATCCGGAAAACCTATAATACAATGTTTGTTCATTTAACGTTTTCCTGCAAGAGCCTTAAAGCCTTTCTTCTGTCTTTCTAATATATATTTGGGGCTTTAACTCAGGGCCTGAGTTCTGTCCCTGAGCTTTTTTGCTCAAGGCTAGTACTCTACCACTTGAGCCATAGCACCACTTACAGTTTTTTGGATGCTTAATTGGAGATAAGAGTCTCATGGACTTTCCTGGCTGGGCTGTTTGTTTCTCTTACATGGGATTATATAGTGAGCAGGGTTACAGATACCTCATGCAGTCTAATTTGCTGAAAGCACTGGTTGCAGTGGTACTTATTGCCCACCCCCATTAAAGCATATGATGGGTAGGTAGCATCACCAAGCTGGATTTGGGTGGGTACAGCTCAATATAGTTGGTAGCAAGTGGCTGTACATTTGTGCTTGAAGGCTGCACAAATGCCAGGTGATACTAGTGGGCCACAACAGAGCATCTGTCTGTGTACTAAAATTTCATGGCTGACATTGTGGAGCCACTGGGTTCTTAAGGCTGAGTTTATTGAGCTGCAGGGGGCAGTTGCCTGGTTGTTTCAATTCCAAAGAAGTGGGCCCTCAAAGGCAGTACCCATGTACGTGGGGAAGGGCACAAGATGTGCTGGGTTTTTACAGTCAGAGTAACACAATACAGTGATGTAGTAACCTGGTTGCTCCTCAAATTGGGCTTATGACCTATGATAACCATAAGGTTCTCCAGCACCAAAGGCTTCAGGTGTCCGTGATATAATTGAAGGTAGGTAGAGATCTTTCACCTACCCCATTTTTGCCAAGCATAGTTCTTCTTACTCTCTGATTGATCTCTTGACATTTGCAGGTGCCATGTTCTTAGTATCTTCTTTGTCTTCATGTTCTCCAGCATGTATGCCACATCTCCACTGCATTCTGGTACTCTGCCAGGAATCACCCAAGTGAAACACCTGTTGTGTTTTACTTGTTGAGACCTTTGCTGTGGAATGAATGGTCATAGTCTATAGATACAGTTTGTACAGCAGGTCACTGGAGCTCATTTATTTTGCTTAAAGTAAAACTAAGACAACTGTTTTGGAAGAGCATACACAACACTTTTTACCCCAGTAAAAATGCTGGATAGGTACCTGAAATTAATTTGTAGTGCAATGTGTCTCTCATAAGGTGTGTCTGGTGAATAGGTGTGTGTGTGCAGGCATGGGTGCATGCATGCATATGAATGCATGTGTATTTGAGGCAAGGTCTTTCTATGTTGTGCAGGCTGGCTGTGACTCTTGTACTCCAGTGATTCTTTTGCTTTAGTCTCCGAAATAAATGGAAGTATCCGACTTCACTACCACACCAAGCCCCATGAGGTCTGAAAGCTCTGTTTTAAAGGTATCTGCTTTGGCAGAGTGTACCTAGGGAACTTCTTCCCAGACTCTTTTTCTTCTCCCCCAAGAAATAAGGCATATCAGGAAAGCAGGCAGACATATGTCTGGGACAGGCTTTTCCATTTTAATTGGTTCAATATGTTCTGAGCACATCACCTTTTGCCTCATAGAGACTTTGAAGAAGAAATGTGAACCATGATTCCTTTGAGTGTGTAGATCTCACAGAAGCACAACAGAATTCTGTTACTAATAAATTATTATGAAACAATTTTAGCTATTCTTTTAGTATATAAAGTGTCCTATATGGCTTTGCAGAGCCTTGACATCTGGAAGAAAGGGGTGATGTGGTAATTACCCAGGACATAGCTCAAGGAATTGGATAAATATCCCACAGTAAAGCCAGTAAAAACCAAGGAAGTTTCAGATTGCTAAACTCAAAGCTGTTAGGAAACTAAGAAATGTTGATGGAAACAAGATTCAAGTCACTAGGACAAGAGCCAACAAGCTATGATACAAATAAAGAAAATAAAGAAAATATGACCCACTTCTTCCACAACTCTTTCCCTCATATTAATTTTGGACAACCAAGTAAAAAAATTCAGCAAAAATCAGGTTTTGTTTGTTTGTTTGGTTTTTGTGTGTGTTGTCATTGAGGTGTGCATGTGATCATATGCAGGCGTATATGGTATTAGGCTTGAACTCAAGGACTTGTGTTCCTTCTCAGTTTTCTGGCTCAGAGTTGGCATTCTATTGCTTGAGCCATGTCTTCAGTTTTAGCCAACTGATCCTCAGTTCTCAATTTCCTAAGTAGTTAGGATTATAGAGTCAGCTACTGACACCTGAACAGAAATCAGTTTTTAATTAGCATCAGTTATGAGTGAGGCATAGGGCAAGGTACTCATCACAGAAATTCAATCAAGGAATGGTTTCTAAGCATAAAAATTCCTCAGTGTAGCACTGATCATTGGCATGAATTGGGAGTTATGATCGTTGTAATCCTCTCTATCTGATGTCCAAATATTTATTTATTTTTTTGAGTTTTTTTATTGTGAAAATACCTTACAGAAGGATTACAATTACATGGGTAAGATAATGAGTACATTTTTGATCAAGCATGGTTGCCTCCCTCTTTGTTTCTACTTCCCATCCCTTCCCATCTCCCCCCTCCCACCCACCAAAGTTGTAAAGTTTGTTTTTTGACATAATGTCTTTTACATCTCATTGTCGCAATGGGTGTCCAAATATTTATAATGCTAAAAATATTAACTCCTAAGTGTGAGTACTCAAAAGTACTTGTGGAAGACAAGTGAGTAGAATTTTGTTTGGATTTATATATTTTTCATTGAGAAAGAGTATGAGAAAAACATTTTGAGGGAGTCAACAACTGATTTGTATATTAAGTAAATCTTAGAATCCATATGGAAAGGAAATACACTGTAATACATAAAAGATGAGAAGTGAATAGGAATTATACAAACCATTATATACTGGTGATCAGCATATGATTGCATTTCATTTTCTGCTAAGATAGGAAAACCAAGGAACATAGAACCCATGCCAACTCACTTTTAATGAGGATTCACATCAAAAGGCACATAGTAGCAAAAAAAAGAGCAAGACATGGTTAAATAAAACCAGCAAATAATCTAGCAGAAACCTGGAGACAGTTTAAAACACCTTATTAGAAGCCTAGGCAAAATGTGGCCAAAGGTCAGCAAATTCTTGCGGAAACAAAAACCTTCTGTGGTTCACTGTTAAAGCAAAAGAGGTCATTGTGGGTGAACTGGGAAGAGTTTAGAATATCACAATTGGTTCTGAACAAGAAAATCCACAAAGTAGAAAAATCAAATACAAACTACCAGCATTGAAATGGTAGGACAAACGGTGAACTAATTCAGCAGTGGTACTCACTAGACCCTATGTTGAAAATGAACTATACAACTTGGGCAGGGAAAGAGGAGGGGCTGGAGGGAAAAAGCTGTGAAAAAACAAAGGAAGAGGGACACTACTCAAAAAGAAATATAATCGTTACCTGACTCATGGAACTGTAACCTCTCTGTCCACCATCCTTATAATAAAAGGAAAAGACTCTAAGGAATACTGTGCTTTCTATTCCAGAGAAAATAATGATAGTGATTTCTTTTTAAAATTTTTATTTTATTGTAAGGATGCTGTACAGAGGGGTAACAGTTACATGAGTGATGCAATGAGTACATTTTTGTTGAGCATTGATTCCCTAATCCATTGTTTTTCTCCCACTATCCCTTGGTGATTTCTTTTTAAAAACACAATTCACCAATGCAATGACAATCAGTGGGACGGCTAGCTGATGGTACTGGAAATGCTGATACTTGGAATATGAAGATCTGGGAAAGGGAACCAATAGTTTCTTGGTTTTGATTTTTTTTTTTTTTTTTTCTGTCTGTCGTGGAACTCTGGGCCTGAGCTCTGTCCCTCAGCTCTTCAGCTCAAGGCTAGCACTCTACCGCTTGAGCTACAGCGCCACTTCCGGTTTTCTGGTGGTTCATAGGAGATAAAGAGTTTCACAGACTTTCCTGCCCAGGCTGGTTTTGAACCACGATCCTCAGATTTCAGCCTCCTGAGTAGCTAATATTACAGGCATGAGCCACCGGAGTCCTGCTATTGGTTTTGATTTTTATTATTAAAAAAAGAATGAGGTCAATGGCCCTACAAATAATCATGAGAATAGAGAGCAGAGAATGTGGAACACTGCTTGTTTTTTTTTTTTTTTTTTTTTTTCCCAAGGTAAGCTGTCTACCGCTTAAGCCACAGCGCCACTTCTGGTTTTCTTCTGGTTGGTTAATTGGAGATAAGAGTCTCATGGACTTTCCTTCCTGGGCTGGCTTTCAACCATGATCCTCAGATCTCAGCCTCCTGAATAGCTAGGATTACAGGCATGAGCCACCAGTGCCTGGATGGACCACTTCTTTAAAAAAAAATCTAAATATTTTCCAAATCAATGATAGAATTAGAAATAGAAATGAATATTTAAAAATCATAGATATTGGAACTTCATTTTGGGGGTCTGCATTCTTAAATCTGTTCCCACATGTTTGTGAAGATTGCTTTGTGAAGATTGTTTGAATTGTATTAACAACTGAGAAATCATATAAACAATTATGATAAAAATAACTTATTCAAATAACTTGTTAAAAATCATTACCAGATTCTATGATCTGCTGGACAGCTGATAGAAACATATCCCCCAATGTGATCCTCATTTAGAGAAGAGCATCAAGAGTTCAACTGCTGAATTTCACCTCCCAGAGCTCACTCCCGGATGCTATAATGAAAAGCAAGACCATGCATAGTAGCTTAGATGAAAGCCAATGTAGTATTCTTTGACAGTACTGAGCTTTGAACTCAGGGATTTGCATTTGCTCAGGTTGCATATTAGGCTTGCTTGCTAGGCTGGAGCTGTCCCATTTGAGACATGCCCCTAGACCTATTACTGCTGGATACATTGGTACATAAATCATAACTGTGGGAATCAATATGGCAGACAATCTTAGAATAATAGACACACAAAATGGAACCTTAGTGTGATTTCTACCCAACAAGCCACACAAGTCTGCTCACCTCACTCTCTTGAGGGTCTAAATAAAGATGAAGCTTTAAAAGCATCTGACCCACAAAAGTGCTTTCTAGAAACATTTATGAAGTGCAAACAATCATCATTTAGATTAAGCCATATGTATTGCTCACAGAATGACAGTATTGTACTTCCTTTTCTTCACGTCTCAGCTAAAATCATTCAGCATTAAGAATTTGTCTTCCTTAGGATATATTGATTAGACCTTCATATCCCAAGAGTCATACTTTCATATGTACAATTCACTCCATGCTTGTTTGAAAGTAATTTTCCCTACAATGGAACATCAATGAGCACTCCTGTGATCAGGTGTTATGCAGTCTACATTGTTCAGTAAATATTGATCAGAATTCTTGGATTTGAGCAAACCATGAGTAAAGGTAATCAACCTATCAGCCTGAAGTGCCAGGAAAAATTCAAATAACTGGAAACCTGGTTAACACATTCATTACATATTTATAAATGGTTACCTGGTTGGGAAAGACATAGGAAATAAGCAGATCAACCAAATCTAACATTTCTTGCAAATATAAATGTGATAGATGGAGTCAAGATCATTACTCAAGATTATTCTTTGTATAAAGAATGTGGTCAAGAATTTCTGAAAGCAGCTTTCCTACAGCTTAATTATACTTGTTTCAAACAACAAAAAAACCAACCAAACAAGCTGATTACATGTACCACACAAGGCCATGGATGATGGATAAATCTTGCTTTGTTAAGTGACATGCCTGTAGACAATAGCGTCTTTCAATGTGAACAATTATATTTACATATAATATATTATATAATATATATATATTCCATAGGAGAAAGAATTATACGTCAAGGTGAACAGCTTTCCAATAAAGATTCCAAAGGGATTTCAAATTGAATGAGTACATTTTCTCAGATATATTTAGCAGAGTTGGCATGGAGAAGTAGAAAGTACTTTTGACAAGTCTGTTACTTTTGTAGTCAGATATATTTTATTTCTTCCTGGTTCAAGAGAGAAGTCCACATCAGATGTCTCAAATGACCGATCTATTATTATTTTTCTTTTCCTAAATTTTTGCTCTGGTACCTTTCCTATGACAATAGATTGGTCCAAAGCGAGCTTGGTTAGTAAATAGATCATGTCCAGATAACAGAACCTGAATCCTGACATACTTACGTGAGTATTACCTAAGACACTGTTGCTACACTAATTCCTGCTGCCTGTTGGAATATTCTCCTGCTTTAAAGTGAGACTCTACCTATTTGGAAGCTCTTTGACGACACATTTCTACATCTGGTGTTAGATTTTATCATTAGACTTTGCTAACTAAGGTAGAACAGTTCAAACCATGCTAACCTACTCATGCTCAAAGTCTTTTCCTGTCTTTCCTGCACTATTAAAAGTAGAAGGCAGATTTAAAGACAATGAGACTTGACACATACAGCAGATATTCCCATATTATAAGAAGGTGAATACTGAAGACATTGTATATAAATCTATTTTTCTTAGAAATCTAAACCAGGGCCAACACACACTTGAAAATATCTCTGACTTCTACCATCTTATTTATACCCTAGTATGCTGAAAAATATATTATATTTAAAAATCTTCATTTAATGAAGCTCTAATATCTAGCTGAAGAAAAATTACTTTTAGTTTCAAATATAACTACCTTTGGGTAAAATCCAAATGTCTTATCATTCATTACCACACAAAAAAGAAAATATGCATAGATAAAATTTCAGTAGCATCAATTTGTGTTTTAATTAGTTGTTTTAAGAAGGGAAATTGGTTGAAAAGTAGATCACTGGATGGAGTAAAATATCAAATTTCTTCTTGGTAAATATCAATGGAAAGGAAATGGATGATAATTTTGTTGTTTACTAAATATCAGGCACTAATGAAATTCAGCATCACTCATAATTCTGTCATCCAAGAGGCTGGGAAGGGTTATTTTGTAGATTTATGACTTTCCCAGAGAAATGCCATATTGAAAACATGACTTCTCTTATTAATTGAAGACTAATCAGGGAAATAGTGAGTTATGAAGTAGCCTGTGGTTCGGTACAACTAGAAATGTCATAAAATGTTGCTGCTTTATTTTATGTTTTTAAAAATCTTATCAGCCGAGATTCTATATAAGTGGTTGGTTTATGAGTATCTAATTTCACATGCTCAGTCATATCTATGTGTATTGGCTGATACAGAAAAACTAACCATTAGAAAACAGATTTATCACAGATTCATGCTCGTATAGGCTCATGCCTATAATCCTAGCTACTCAGAAGGCTAAGATCTGAGGATAGTGGTTCAAGGCCAGGCTGGGATGGAACAGTTAAGAGAATCCTACCTTCAGTTATGACTAGAAAAGTGGAAGTGAAACTATGACACTAGCCTTGAGGAAAAAAGGCATGGGACAGCTTTCAGGCCCTGAGTTCAAGCCCAGGACTGGTACAGAGGGAAGGAAGGAAGGAAGGAAGGAAGGAAGGAAAGAAGGAAGGAAGGAAGGAAGGAAGGAAGGAAGGAAGGAAGGAAGGAAGGAAGATTAGTAAAATATAAAATTCTATATTTTATTAATAATTTCTAAGTTCTTGAAAAATCTAATTGATACCAAGATAACTAATTTTTGATTTATTCATTATCTCTGATATTCAGAAAAGGCTAAAAGTTCAATTTGTTTTACTTGTTTATTTATTATAGTAATTTCATCATGCTTAACTATAGTAAACAAGGTATCAGGAAAAAATATTTCCTTGGATTGTCTAGAATCTAGCACACTATAGCATCCTCAGATCTCAGCTTCCTGAGTAGCTAGGATAAACAAGTATGAGTCACCAGCGCCCAGCAATTATATATTAATACTATATTGTATATAATATATATGACAGATATACTATATAATATATACTATATAATACATATACTATTATAAACCATATAATAATATGTATTAGTTATAGTTAATTTTCCTTAATGTTCAGATGAGGAGAAAAGGACAATTGCAATTATTACAGATTTAGCTCACTTTCAAAAGATTCTATGTCTGGAGTCAGGTGATGAACACAAAGTCTATGGTTTTAGTTCTGATCTGATGATATGAGTAAGTTGTCCTCACACCCAATTAAAAAAATCAGATGTTTTCATCCGGGTCCCACGTGAACTTGCAATTAAAATGTAAAAATGACATTGAACTGGCAAAGAGGGTGGAAAACAAACCATAACTGTTATCTTTAAATAGTGACTCTACAGTCTCAGTGTTAGCTTTTTATCATTTCTTTTCCTAGTCTCCTCCTCTGATAGGTGCTTAGATTCATGATACAAAAATGATTTTAAGTGATAAGAGACATTATGTTAGCAATCTTGGGATAGTAAAGACCAAGGAAACAGACACCATGTGATAATGAATATCATGCAGCTGTGTTTCATAACGTTGTATAAGCATTGTACAAGCAAGCTCCACAGTACTTGTACTTCAGTTAATGTGTGTATGTGCATTTGACCCATGCATGGTTACATATATATTTACAACTTAGATATAACATCCACATTTAGAGAAAAATATGAGTCCTTTGTCTCTGAGTCTGACTTACTTAACATATTTTCCCTCTAATTTCTATATTCTTTTCATTTTCAAACTCGACTTTTCTAGTTAGTGTGAATGCTCAGCTATTAATTCTGTCATGCCAAATCATAGGAACCCCTTATCCTGTGTGAGTTAATTTTCTTTGGGTGAGGAGTTCACACTGACTCCAAACAGCTGTGAAAATGTATGTGTGGAATGGCTTAGTACCAAACCCACACACCTGGACTACTTGTACCACTTTTGCTTATTAAAAAATGCTGTCCCTTTATGACTAGGAAAGTTGAATATTTCTTTATGTATTTATTGGCCTCTTCTACTTCTTTCTCTAAGAAGTGTCTAGTTAGCTCCTTTGGGCATTTATTAAATTGGGTTATTGATTTTGGGAGGAGTTGAGATTTTTTTAAACTCTTTTTACATTCTGTTTATTAGGCCCTTGTTAAGCATATAGCTGGCAAAGATCTACCATTCTGTAGGCTGTCTTTTTAGTTTAATAACTACATACTTCACTGTGCAAAAGCTATTTAACCTGATGTAATCCCATTTGTTAATTCTCTTTTCTATTTGCTGAGCCCCTGGAATTTCACTCAGGAAGTTCCTGCCAATAGTAATAGATTTTAGTGTTTCCTTCTTCCTTCCTGTAGTAGTTTCAAAGTTTCCAGGATTACTTTGAGGACTTGGATGCACTTAGGATTGAAAATCAAAACAGCATTGTGATTCCACCTCAGTCCAGTCAGAATGGCCTCGATCAATCAATAATACAAACAATAGTTAATGCTGCTGAAGATGTGAGAGGAAAAGGAACCCTAATACATTGCAGGTGGGAATGTAAATTACTGTAACTACTATGGAAATCAATATGGAGATTTCTCAAACAAAAAAAACACCCCTAAATATAGAACAACTTTATGATCCAGCAATACAACTCTTGGACTTTTATCTGAAAGATTGCATGTCAGGATTACATAAAGACAACTGCACATTCATTTTTATTGTCACACACTTCACAATAGCCACGTTATTAAAGCAATCCAGATGTTCTACCACCAACTAATGGATCAAGAGCCTGTGGTGTATGTATATACAATGGAATTTTCTTTATTCGTCAGGAAAACTAATATAATGTCATTTCCAGGGAAGTGGATGGACCTGAAAAAATCACGTTGAGTGAAATAAGCCAGGCTCATAGAAACAAAGGGCACATGTCTTCTCTCACATGTGTTAACTAGAACAAAAATATCAGCATATTTAAAAACATACAGAGTCATGCATACATATACATGATCAAGCTGACTAAAGAATAGTATACAGAAGCCAGATCGAATAATGTAACTAACCACTTTGAACAAGTATCAAGCAGGCCAACATGAAGACCAAGAAGCTGAAACATTTATTGACAGAGTGGGGTGGGAACTAGAACAAAGGGTGGACAAATGTAAAAAGGAATGGTAGGTGAATATACACATTAATACTGCATGTACATCTGTGAAAACTGAAGTCAAAAACTTAAAGAGATAGTGTGGGTAGAAGAGGAAAAGAATGATGAAACAGGCATCTTTGATCAAGATGCATTGTACCTACAAACTGACACATTAAATTGAAACCTGTCAGTGCAAATATTTAAAAGAGTAAAGCAAAAAAAAAAAAGAGAAATACTGTCTCATCAAATATTTTAATTGATTGTTACACATAAAATTCTCTTATTGAGTCTTTATTTGTTATTCTTATACTCCTGTCCTTGATATCTCTGAATGGATTCCCAGAGCCATTCTTTGACCTTTCTGTCTGTTTCTAGTTTCTTTCACATTATTATAGAAAAAAAGCATTGTTTTGTGGATTTGAATTATGACAAAAATAGCTCATATGTTCATTCTTTAATATTTTTTCCTATTCTACTTCTTATTGCTTCTCTCATATTTAGCCATTATCAGTGTCAGTGGGTTACCTTTCATCGACTTTAAAAATTTGAAAAGAATAATTAGAATTATTCAGAAATATTTTAATTTTATTCTCTTTATGTACCTGGAAAATGTATTATCTTGCTGGCTTTTAATTAGATACAATAGGCAACGTGTTTTGAAATCTTAAAATGCATGAAAACAAATTGTGTTGAAAGCGTAAACATTAAAAGTAAGAATCTATAGTCTGTGCATCCTTGATCACATTTTCATTCCTTCTGCCATGATTGTGGACAAAGTTTCCCATTTGTGGCTCCTCTTTACTTGGAGTCTTGGAGAAAAGACAAAGTACAGGGTTGAATAAAATGAGGGAGCTATTACTACTGCATTATAACCAAACTGATCCTGACTGAAAGACAAGAACAAGGATATGTGGCATTCTTAAATCAATCATAAAATGTTGGTCTGGGTTAATTCATCTAATATTGTTTCATGGCTTAGAATACCATCCATATGTTGATAATCTGTAGATTTATATATTTAGCTGTAACTTCTGCCCTGAAATAATATTTGACTATTCACTACTCTTCAACACATCTACTCAAATGTAATATGCACAAATAAGACTTTAATTCCTAATTGCACCTGAAACTGCTCATCACCTATGTTCTCCTAGTTCATATGGTATAACACTCTTACCCAACTTTTCCTGGCCTAAAGAATAGGGTCATCATGGAAGTCTCTTTGTGTCCTGTTTTTTCATCTTTAGCTACCATCCAAAAGACTTAGCACTGTCACAGCTCCCCTTCTACTCTAAGTCTTTAGTATCTCTTGTTAGATTATTATAATAGTTTCCAACCCTGTCTTTCTGCTTCTTTCCATGCCACTCTTTCGCAGAGGTATTTTTTTTTGGGGGGGGTCCGGTCATGGGGCCTGAACTCTGGGCCTGGGTACTGTCCCTCAACTCTTCAGCTCAAGGTTAGCACTCTACCACTTGAGCCACAGCGCCACTTCCAGCTTTTTTCTTTTTTCTTATGTGGTGCTGAGGAATCGAACCCAAGGCCTCAGGCATGCAAGGCAAGCACTCTACCACTGAGCCACCTTCCCAGCCCCTCACAGAGGTATTTTAAAAATGTAAGTTAGGTCATTCTCTTGCTTAAAACCTTCCCAACACATTTAAGTAATACCTGAAATCATTGACCCCAATCTCATTTCCTATCCTATTTTTCCATTTTGCTTTATGGAAGGCATTCTGTTTTTTTACTCCATTGGAGAAAAATATGAAGCATTAAATGGGGTATGACGTCAAGCTCCTTGTATTTGCTGGTCCTTCTAGTTATGACATACATTTTTATATTTTATGACATTCACTTTTGTACTACATTGGGTTTCTGTTACTTGGTTATCCTATGTCAGACATGAAAATGTTACCACCCAGAATGTTTTGATGAGTCATTGGGACTACAGCTTAAAGTTTCTGTCAGCTCTTCAGGGTTTACCTTCTGGAAAAAACTGGTCTACTTGAGGTCATGCTCTTGCTGTGGAACTCTACATTAATTAACTGATTGAGGCAGGGATGAAGAGCTTGGGTGATTTCTAGCTTATGGAGACATTCTGAGGAGCACTTCCTGTTCTAGAACTTACCAGTGAGTTAATTGTCCTCAGCTGGTTTTCTTTAACTATTTGTCTTTTTTTTCACTAGCTTTATAGACATACAAAACTAATATAATAATAATAAGCCAAGCTCTGCTCTGTCTCAGTATTTAAGTGTAACTATCTCAGTGTCTGTTCTGTTTTTCACAGAATCTAGACTAGGATGCCTACCTTAAGTAGCACCTTGTTTCTTTCTCCCTTTCTCCCTCTTCCTTTCCATCCTCACCTACCTCTTCCTCTGCCTCCCTCTCCCTTCCATCTCTCTCAGCATATAAAACATTCTTAAATGATGTTTATGATTACTTTGATTGAGCAACAAATGATTTTGCATCATATTACTCTATTTTAGCATACAAAATATTATCCAGCACATTAAAAGTGTTCCATAATACATAAGAAATAAAGACATGAAGGCTGATTTGGACTGCTGTGGAAACCAATCAGCATTTTCAACATTCTCCCATAGGAAAGTATGTACAGAGTTGTCATATATTACTAAAATCCAGTCCATTTGTAAAATTAGAGATGGTCAGGGTATGCTGATCAAAGGCCAACTATTTTAAGAGTTTAAAACATTTATAACTATTAGAGAATTATTACATGTGGTTAAAAAAATGAGATGTTCTTTTCTTTCACTCCATAAATGATGGGAGCATCAGACCTTTGGCCATCTGGTTCATCTTTGTATCATTAGTCATGATGGAGAGGCAATTATATTATATGTGATTTGGATCTTGATGGAAAAGATAAATTAACTATAGGCCATGCCACATAACAGCTAGAATCACATTTGGAAAAGAGTTCTACCTTGAACAGCTTCCAGATCAGTCAAATCACCATCAGCCTGCTCCCTTTATAACAGTAGTTAATGCTGCTTTTATGTTTTCTAACTGCCTTCCTGGTGGATTTGCTAGCTTTGAGTCACCAAGTCTCTAGCCTTTATGTCAGAATATATTTATTTACATCTTATTTGCATAACAAATCATCTTAACTATACTTGGGTGATACTAAGGCATGGCCAAGACAGCTCTTTCATCCATTACTTATGCACAATGTAGTAGAATGCTCAACTGATGCTACTAAAATCATTCTTAATATTAAAACTTGGAAAATAAAATAGCTACATAAGCACCTACTTCAAAAAATCTTTAAAACTGTATATATATATTTTTTTCAAGACTATACTTTATTATGGCATATATCATATCAGATTTTCTTGTCATTCTATGTATTCTCATTATTTATTGCTTATTGTTTCTTCATTTCTACTTTGTTATGAGGCTCTCTTTCCTTTACTCTTTGCTTTCTCTACTTTCTCTCTATCTCTGTCTCTTGTAAGTTTCAGATTTTTTCCTGAAGTTCCTTCCCTTTAATTCTTAATTACCCTTTGTTAAATATGTCACAGAGTGGAGGACAGAGAAATATATCAATGGACAGGAAGTAATTGGTAGTAGAATGATGACTTGCATCTTTATTCCATAACATATTTTATGTGGTATTTTTGTCATTATTTTTCTTTTACTATTCTCTAATGCTAGCTTACTGGTACAAGACTACAATCTCAGTTACTCAGAAAGTAGAGATTGAACTGTATTTGATTTTGGTGCCTGGGTATTGTATATATGTTTTTCTGAATTAGGGAAGGGAAAGGGAACAACAAAATGGTTAGAAAAAGAATAAAGGGGGAATCAATGAAACCTCAATACTCACAAGACAATACAGTAAAATGACAAGAAATGTACTCATTACCTTACTTGTGTAATAGTAACCCCTCTGTACATCACTTTGAGAATAAAATTTTAAAAAAGAAAGAAAAAAGAAGAAAGTTGAGATTGGGAGGATTGCAAATTTGAAGTCAGTTCAAGCAACAAGTTAGCAAGACAAGTGGGATATGGTGTCTATACCTTCAACCCAGCTTTTCATTTGGTACCTAGTAGAAACACAAGCCTATCTGAAAAATAAAAAAAGAACATGTTGTTTGGCTTAAGTGACAGAACTTTCAGTATATTCAAACATATTCAACAGCTTGTTCTCTTTTGCAAGTTCAAGTCCCAATACTGCCAAAAAGAAAGAACAAAAGTTTGTTTGTATATATGGTAAACATGCTACCCATTTTTATGTTTTTATAACAGAAAAAAATCATTGATAACCAGCAAACATACTTTTTTCTTTTGCGAAAATTATTTCAAGAAGTTATGGAAGGTAACCATGCGAGAAAATCTGAGTAACAGATTACAAGCATTACCCACCAGTTTCTGGCAGGAATTCTCAACATAAAAGGAAACTGGACAGAAGCAGAGGTAAAGAGCAGGGAGTAGAGTGTTAGCCAAAAGCACAAGTGCCTGAGTCCAAGCACCAGTGCTAACAACAACAAAAGAAAACTGGGATTTGAGGGAAATTTGAAACTATGTTCAGTAATTATAAAAGATAATTGCTTGTGGGTTAATTATTAATATTAATCATATCATTTATATTTAACAATAATATACATTAATTGTAAAAGTCAGTGATATTCACTGCAATACCCACTCTCTCTCTCTCTCTCTCTCTCTCTCTCTCTCTCTCTCTCTCTCACACACACACACACACACACACACACACACCTTACCTTGGTCACTCCCATCCATCTTTCTTTTGCTCTGTGCCACTTTTCCCTTTTCCCTTCTCTGCCTGACGGTTTGCAGCCCACACCAATCTCTCTTCTACTTTTTCTGAGTTTTTGCGGCTTTTGTTTTTTCTTCCGTGTATGAAAGGGACACTCTGGTACTTGTCTATGTCTGGCTTATTTTACTTAATATAAGGACTTCTAGTTGCATTCATATTGCTGCAAATAACATGATTGCATTCTTATTTTCTGTTGTTCTGTTTTTCTGTTGCATATGTGTATACATATAAATACATATATATATATACATATATGTATTTTGATTATTCATCTGTTGATGTGTACCTAAACTGATTCTATATTTTAGCTACTGGGTATACTGCCACAATAAACATATGTATGTAAGTGTGATTTTTGCATTCTGATTCTTTTTTTCCTTTGGAATTTTATTCAAACATAGAATAACTTGATGATATGGTAGTTCTGGCTTTAGTTTCTCAAGAAATTCCCTTACTGTTGTTCAGTGGATGTGCTAATTTGTGTTCCTACTGATAGTGAATTTCTTTTTCCTCACACGCTTGCCCACAGTTAATATGTTGTTCAGTTTATAATACTGGCCATTCTAAATGGGGTGGAGTATTGTTTTGTGTTTTCCTGATGGTTAGAGATGTTTCCCCAGTGGTTATTGGCCATTTTTAGTTCTAGATTTTCTGTTTATTTTCTTTTGTTCTGGGGCTTGAACTAAAGCCTAGAGGCTGTCCCTAAGCTTTTCTGTTCAAGGCTAGTGCTCTACCACTTTGAGCCACAAAGCTATTTCTTCTGTTTCTTATTAGCATACAAAAATTATGCAAAGGATATTCATTGTGGTATTTCTACATACATGTAGAATGTACTTTAATTGAGATCTCCCTGTCCGGAACTCTTTTTAGGAGGATATATCTATTCAGAATATTACCTCATTTTCAAATTGGGACTTCTTGTAGCTTTTTTGTTGTCGTTATTTCTTAAGTTCTTTATGTATCCTGAATCTTAACACTATGTTAGAAGAACAACTGGCAAGGATTCACTCCCAGTCTGTAGGCTGTCTTCATTCTATTCTTTCCTTAGCCGTGAAGTTTTTTTTTTTTTTTAAATATTCTGTAATACCTACTATTCAATTTTTGTTTTTGTTCAGTCTACCAATAATCTAGAAAAATGAATATTTACAACAAAGTTCTATATCCTCTTTAATTGTGTCTCAAACTTAGTAAAGAACAAAAGTAATAAAATGGATGTGTATTCATCTTATGTTCTTATACTATATATAAAAGAATATAACATTTAAAAGTTGACAATAATAGTTAAATGTGTGCATTGAAAAACCCTAAAGCAACTACAGAAAATAAGAGAAGACAAAATTATGTACCTCATGGATGAATAGTGAAGACTAATAGTGTAATCTCAATAGATTAGTACAAAAGAAGTCAGATAGAGAAATAAAGATTATATATGACAAATAGAAAACCAATGGAAAATAAATTGAGCTAAATTCAACTATATCAATAGATTAATGTTAATGGCTTACCAATGCATCTTTAAAAGAAGTGATTTTCAATGTATAGTAAACAACTTGCCTTGCCAAACACAAATCTAAACCTTGCTCTTTGCTTATGGCAAGTCATTTGTGTAAAAAAAAAAAAAGGTAGACATATATTGTTAATGTTGGAACAGTGATAGTTTGGGCTGAGATCTGTACTGAAAAGTTTAAGTGATTTAGGATAGCAGATTGTCAATACAGAGTAGGAACTTTCATTGACCTAATACAAATCAAGAGGAAGACTAAACTCAAAACACATGGGAAATCATGTAAATCTGTGCACGTGGAGAAAAGCCAGTAAAAATTTGGGATCATCAGATGTTTCCCTAATTGATTACTGTGGTAAACACATCATCATACTAATAAAATTAAACATCTCTTTGTGTCATTATTGTTCAAATAGTATTTGGAATATTATCTAATTCTTAATGTCACATAATCAGAGAAAAACTCAAACCTATAAACGAGTATTGTGAACTAAAGGAGAAAGGTAATACTGGTGATGAGTCAAAAAACATAGGTACTAGGGGCTGGGAAGGTGACTCAGTGGTAGAGTGCTTGCCTTGCATGCATGAGGCCCTGGGTTCGATTCCTCAGCACCACATAATCAAAAAGAAAAAAGCCAGAAGTGGCGCTGTGGCTCAAATGGTAGAGCACTAGCCTTGAGCTGAGGAGCTGAGGGACAGCGCCCAGGCCCACAGTTCAGGCTTCACGACTGGACCACCCCCTACCAAAAAAAACAAAAACAAAAAACATAGGTACCATAATGTAGAAATACAGAGTTTGAAAGATATATATTAAAACAAGTATATGTAGTGCTTTCATAATTTTTTTGTTAATTTTGAGGTTTGAACTCAGGCCCTTACACTTGCTCTGCTTGCGAACTTGACTTGTGGTCTGCCTTGTAAGTGATACCTCCAACTTAACTT
Source organism: Dipodomys merriami (assembly GCF_024711535.1). Classification (NCBI taxonomy): domain Eukaryota; kingdom Metazoa; phylum Chordata; class Mammalia; order Rodentia; family Heteromyidae; genus Dipodomys; species Dipodomys merriami. Next base: position 7,114,979 of record NW_027203382.1, read on the forward strand.
CTTTTACTGGTTATTTTAGAGATGGAATTGCCATGACTTTTTTGCCTGAGCTAGATGTGTACCCTGATTTTGCAGGTCTCAGACTCCTGAGCAGAAAAGATGACATGTGTGATTCACTGATGCCTAGCAACACATTCATAAAACAATTTTTTAAAGGAAAGCTTTTAAACTCTGGCCAAAGAGAAAAAAAATATTTTCAATCAAAATCATATTGAAATAGCATAAAAGCTATATGATAATAAAGAAGAATTTTCAGAAAAGCAGATAAATATGCAACAATGTGTCCAGATGAAAAAAAATATCAGAATACTCAAGAGATTTCAAGTTCATATTGCACAGAAATTATTATAGAAGAAAAGGTAGCATTTTTATTCTATAGCAGAACATAGTGATGATTAGAAAGTGACTTTGAATTTTGGAAGAGATATGTAAAAGAAGGATTATATTATTTGGAATTGTCACAGTCATAGGACTCTTGAGGAGAATTTATAGAAACAGCTGTTTTCCTGACTGTCAAAATGTGAAAACTTCCACCTTTGCACAACTCCACACCAGGAGGTTCAGTTCCATTTGGAGTAAGGCTGGGATGGGAGTAGGGAGGGAACTGTGAATCAAGAATGTGAAGGACTCTAGCATGTGGATCTTCTTTTCAAGTCTCTTCAGGGACCTTCACAGAGCTTAGCCACCAACTGTCTTCCATCTGTGCAATAAGGAGACTATGACAATTTGGGCTTGAAGCGAAACTAAAGTGATTTATGTTAGATATTAGAGCTTTCTGACAGTGTTGTGTATTAAGGCATGGAATGTGTAACCAATGGATCTGTAATCTCTTTACTGGAGGTCTTCACAGGCAGGTCACCTTCTCCTCTTTGGTGTTCTGAATTTTCCTGCAAATATGAGATGAATTCAGTAACTTATTCCAAGAATATGATTCTTTTAAAAAGCAAGACATTGTTTATCCAGCAGTCCATTCAAGAATGAGCTGCTGAATGAAGCAAATGTTCCAAGTAGTTTATTTTAGATGATAATGCAAACAGTTTGGCTATAAATTACTCTAATGTTTATTGAATTTAACAACTATTTAAAACATATGGGATTATTTATTAATTGCATTTTAGACTTTCATTAATTGACAAGATTATAATTGAGATTTTTATTATTTTTGAGTTGTATGTGTTAATTCATAAAAAAATTTAAATTTGCTTTTCATATATTAAGTTGTCACACATTAAAACAGCCTCAAAATCTTTTCTTTCCTTGTCCATGTAATTGTAACCCCTCTGTATGGTATTTTCACAATAAAAAAAATCTTTTCTTTTCCCTAGTCATACCCAACTGACAATGGAGAGGGTATAATTTGAAGGCTCTTTTATTTTTAAATTTGAGTTTACTTGTTAGAAATAGGATGTTTTGGATTTTAAGATTGCCTCCTAATGAGAATAAATAAGAATTGGAGGGGAAACCAAGATGATTGTCAAAGAATAAATATTAGATTATTACTGCTCAAGAATTCTTTTCCTTAATTTTGTTTATTACCAGTTATTGACTAGCCCTGAAAAATATTTGGAAAAATGCTATTTTTCTCATTATTATGTATAACCAATTATTTTCCTGAACTTAGTACTTTAAAGTGATGCATATCACCTTACTATAGGTCAAGAATCTAGATGAAGCTTAATTAGACTCTATTCCTAAAAGTCTTTCACAAGAATAACACTGGGTTAGGAATTATAGCCACATTTGAAGGTCCTACTAAGAAAGACTTTACTTATCCATAGAAAAATATTGCAGATAGTTACTTCTGAATACCACTGTCTCACATAATTAAACATTGTTAGGGATAGTAATATTCAGATTGTATAATGCCAAAGTTTTAAATGCTAGCATATCAATGTATGTTATTTATTCCTTTAATAATTATATTTCCAATTATTTTATGGAGAATGTAAAGAGCAGGCTAACATGACTAGTGAAACTGGAATTATGCAATCTCTGTGACAGAATTCAGTTGCTCATGGATGTTGGAAAGAAAGACTTTGTTCTTTACTGGCTTTGGCCAGAAGCACCTCACACAGTGCTATGACATCTTTCCACCCAACATACACATCATGAAATCCAACAAGAGAAAAACTGTTAGAAAGGCATGACCACAACAGTGATAATCTATCCTTGGTGCCATATTCAATTTATTACAAACAACTTGATCCAATCCACAGTCAGTGGGAAAGAATGTTCATGTTCATGGCACAAGAACATGAACATTGGCAGGTGGGACTAATTGACAGCCAGCTTTCAAACTGGCATAAATACTACACCTACCTAATAGCTCAATCAGGCAGATAGTAAAATGCATTTATACACAACTAACATGAATATTTTGTATTGGATTAGTATGCTAGCTAGCATATTTATATGATAAAATATGCAAGTTAAAATGATACAATCAAATACTTTCATAAATGATAAGACATAAGTGATAAAAATCAAATTTAAAACTTAAATTTTGATAAGGACTACCTAATTTTATTGTCCAGTAAAAACAATAGTATTTCAGAGTTGCAGAATATGTCTGTGTGGTATGAACTGCAGTGAAGTGTTGAAGATTTAGTTTCCTCCAAGACTAAGGATCCAAGGATGCTTTCCTGGGGACTAAATGCATGATTGAGGATAAATAAAAATTTTGCAAACAGAAAAGAAATATGGTGAATTGCAGTAGTTAGTACCAAGTAAAACATGGGGGACAGGAAATTAATTTTAACATTGAGTTTTAATTCTTGGTTAAAATATCACCTTCATGTAACAGTTATAGTTTTAGCCTTGGAGATAATATAAAATAAAAATGAACTTATTCCCGTACATGTGGTTGTAGGATAATACCCACTTTAGCTTATCAGTCAGAATTATGTCACCAGTATAGGTTATAACAGTCTTTACATCAACTAGGCTTAAGACTTCTTGCATTGCCTAAATTAACTCATTGGAAACTTATTGAAAAATAAGCTAAATCATACCAGATGTTCCCATTCATAAGTACGTAGTTTATAAGTACATTAACTTTCTGTCACTGTGACAAGACACTGAATGAAACAAATTTATAAGGAAGGCTTATAAGCTCCTACTTTGAGTTCATAATTGCTTGTGTTCCTTACCTTTGGGCCTGTGGAAAGTTTGCAGGAAGTGCAGGGGAAAGAAAATGTTTACTTCATAGTGACAGGGGTGGGGGAGGACAGGGACAGATACAAAGACAGAAAGATAGAGACAGAGACACAGAGACAGAGACAGACAAAAAAACTGATAGAATCTTAACAATCCCTGCAAGGGCCTGCCTGTAGTGATGTAAAACCTTTCTACTAGGTCACATTTTTTGAAGATTCCAAACAGTGGCACAGATTGGTTGCTATGTTAGTCAGCTTGCCATTCCTGTGACAAACTACTTGAGACAAAGTATTTAGAAGATGAAAAGATTAATTTGGTTCAGCTTTTCAAAGGTCTCAGCCATGATCACTTGGCCCTTTGACAAGGTTGAATGTTATTGCAGAGGAGTACATGGTAGGACAAAGTTGCTCACCTCAGGTGTCTTGGAGCAGAATGGGATAGGATTGGGGACAAACTATATACTTCAAGGGCACATATTCAATGGCCTGCTCTCTCTGACGAAGCTGTACTTCCTAAAACTCAAACTCCAAGTATCCTGTTAAGTTGTAAGTCCATTGATGGATTCTGCTGATGAAGTTACAGTCCTTACAATTCTATCACCCTTTGAAGGTCCATATCTAATCAAATATATGAGCTTTAGGAGGTCAATTCAGACTCAAAGTCCACCCTTCCTTTGAAACACTATAGAGTACCTGAAAAGAAATGCATTTGTGAAAGGAACGAAGCTATTGCATTTTAATGGTAACAGATATTGAAGAGAATGACACACCACAGTGCTTTTATCTTCATATGAGCCATCTATTTTACGTTTAGTTTCCACTATAATTTCACAGGAAAATATATTTCCTGGGATTTTGCTTGTATTGAAGCATACTTTCCTGGTAACATCTGAGCCAGTAGATTTCTCTCAACAACTGGTTTTGAAAACAAACAAAGGCAAGTTCCTCATTCAAAGACTCTCCCAAAGACTCTCCAACCTTTGTTTATTTAACATAGTGGTTGATTGTGTGAACTCTCTAAGTGTCATTTATACTGTGGGTCTTCCCTTGTCATTTTATACTCTCTCTCTCTTGAAAATGCCATAACCATTCTGAGAATAAACCTTTCTCTTTATTTATCATCCAAGTTTCTATTTCTCTGGCTCTAACTTTTTCTGGAACATCACATCAGTATTCTCATCAGCTCACTGAGAAAATAGATCTGGATGTACTAGAGAAGGAACAAATAGGTCTGGTCTAAAGGTAAACCTCATCTCTCTTTAATTGTACTTTTACTTCTACATTTTCTATTTAACATTAATTGTTTATCATTAAACAAAGCACCCTAACTATCCTTCACTTCTTTCTTCCTGGGTTTCCCTTCCCATAACTGACAAAAGCTAGCCACATGCGGTCTGTCTTTTCCCACTACCTTTTGATTAAAAAATATATTTTAAATATGCTAATTGTGCCATAAGTATTTAAACTCCTACATTTTAATTTATATAATAAATTCAAAGTTCTTAGATTACATAACCTTAATACCAGTTGTCTTTTTATTTTCACCCTCTGGCAATTGTCTCTAAGAACATCTTTTCTGACTGCATAGATCTTTAAAGTATTTTATACCATGGTGCTTTTATGCTTTTACACGTTATTTGAAAGTCTTCCTTCTATCACTCTTGGCCAAACTCATATCTATCTTGAATCCCATATAAAAATGTCATCACTTTAAAGAAAGTTTCTTCTGCTTCATTCAAAATAAAGGTTCATATTTTACAATTCATTTCTAGACTTGGAAAAATTATATTAAGCAAAGCAACACAGGCTATATCCTTTCCTTCATTTGTGATAACGAGAATATATATATATATATATATATATATATATATATGTCTATGATATTCTTAGCAAGGGATCACAATAGCTCAAAAACTAGGTGCATATGCCCATACAAAATGAAACTTACATCAAAATGGACTCCAACAAATGTTAGAAAGAGGTTTTATAATGTACTATTTGCAGTCATTTCTTTTTTGTTGTTTTTTTTCCTTTGGTGTATGCTCTGTTGTTACTGTTTTTTATTTCTGTACCCTTTGTCTTCTATATAGGTTTATCTGATTTGTGTAAGGGCAATCACAGAAATGGTGGGTCAAAGGGTGAACCAATTCAGCACTGATATTCACTAGACACTATGCTGGAAATGAACTATACAACTTGGTAGCTAGGAGAGCTGGGGGAAGGAGGGGAAAGTATGGGAAAATGAGTGAGGGGGTAACACTGTTCAAAAAGAAATGTTCACAGACATTACATATGTAACTGTAACGCCACTGTATATCACCTTTGCAATAAAAAACAAACGAAGTCAGACAAAACTTGTTTAGCTACTCAGCACTAATAGTTCATAAATTTAAGGAACCTAGCTGCAGATGTTTTATCTATTATAAAACATTCTTCTTTAAAAACAAACAAATGAAAAACTCAACTCATTTCTATTGTTTGCACTTGGTACACACTTCCATTGAATAATATCTGAAAGCACCAGCCCAGAGAACCACTTGGACACACTGTCACTTAGAAAGAATGGTGTCAGCAGAGAGCTGACATACTAGCCCTCCCTCCCTTGTCCCCTTCCCCTCTCCTCCCCCTCGGCCTCTCTCCCTCTTCTCTCTCTCCCTCCTTCTCCCCTATCCCCCTAGTCCCTCTCCCGCTTCCTTTCTCTTTCCCTTTCCCTCTCCCTCTCCTTCTTCCTCTCTCTCAGCAGTAGCCTGTCCTTGAGGAAGAGGTTTAGTTATATAGTTCCACGGAAGCTGAAGGAGGAAGAACTCCACAGCTGGACAGACCTGGTAAAACAGCATTCTGCTGATGCAGCTGGAGGCTAGAGATACCTGTAGTTTCAGGAATGGGGTGGGAGCTTAACAACTATGCCCAGTCCTGGCTTGGTCACCTGATTTCTGGTAAAGGGCAGTGGACCTAAGATGGAGGCAGTCAAACAAAAATGGGGGAGTAGATGTTAACAATAACGACTATACTATATAATTAATATTTGCTAATGACCACTTCCTCTTTGAGATGGTCCTGCTTATGGACAGAGAACATTCCATATCTGATATTTACAGCCAGGAAGTTGAATATTTGTTTGATGAATGAATAAATAATACTTCCATAGATAAAGAAGCATTGTTTTCAAGTGATGATTGCTCTTTGTGCTATTCTTCTCTAAGAGTAAAGGCCACTCACTTTTACATACATTTATTTAAACCAAGTTAGTAGTTACATTGGTTTAGTTAGTAGTTAATTTGGTAGTTAAAAGTGTCTAACTAATTAACTACTAACCAACCCTGTAGTTAATTTGGTAGATAAAAGTGTCATGTCTTAAGTTCCCAATAATCTGTATTTCTACATTTTGTCTCTATAGCTGAAACTTGCCAGTACAGACCAAAATAAGGATATTAGATATGAGACAGTAGAAGAAAACAAAACAGGAACTTGCCTCTTTCTGATTAGTTGGTACATCTTTCAGTTTAATAAACATAGGGAATACAGTTAGCTGTCCATACAGTATACCCCATTCTTCCACCTCTACTATTAGCATCCATATTTCTATCCCTCTTTACCCATGGGATTAGCAAATGAAGGCAACTCCATTCTTGTGATAAGGAAAGACTGAATAAGCCTCATGATTGCATCATCTTTCCTTAAGAGATCAGTTCAGGACTGGGTTTTTAGTTCAATTTTAACAAATGCAACAGAAAAATAGATATTTACTTTTCTGGCCATACTGTCATAATTATTATGTGTTCCAGTCTGATAATTGTCTTCAGCCAACACATCATGAACTTGTGAGTGACCCTGTCACATAGTGTTCAGAGCAATGTGGTATCCATTTTTTTTACCTTGAATGATCATTTAAATTTAAATTTGACCTACTGAAATTAATTTTAAAAAGTACAAAAACAAACAAAACAAAACAAAAAAAACCACTGTTCCTAAATTACAGTGTGCCATCCAGTTTTCAATAGTTACGTGTGGCACTCTGCTACCTTTGGGCGAAGGACTGAAGAAGAACATTTCTGTTATTACAGGACATTCCACTAGACAATGTGGTACAGAGGATCACACTGAAACAATACTGGGAACATTGGATTAAATCAACCCTGAAGCTTGTCCTACCTCTAGGCTTCCAGGTACATGAACCAATAAACACCATTGTTGCTTAAGCCAGTTTGAGCTCAGCTTTTAATTTTTTCCCCAGCTAGCAGCATCTCAGTTGAGTTGTTTAACATGAAAATTATGGTATTTTAGATATCTTATAAGAATTTTGACTTTCAATGATGACTCTTACCATGGTGTCTGGCCCTTCAATATGCGTTAAATATTTTGGTCAATTCATATAGGGATGATTAAATAAATTGGAAGGTTGCTTACCCTTAATAGAATGTTTTTTTAAAGAAAATAAACAACAGCTTTTTGGATATTGTTTTTCTGAGATTCATTTATTTCAACCTTTTGAAATAAAATACACGTTCTTTAACTTTTGGGTTAATCCAAAATCCTATCTACGGAACTAACGGAAAGGATTCTTTGATTTTACAAGACAAAGGAGAGTTTCTCTGTACAGTCTCCTATGGTTTACCATCAGATGTAACTGTCAACCTTGCACAGAGTCCCTTCCTATTTGTCATATTTAGGTGCTGGATGGGATTCATTAAAGGGCCATGTAACAGTAGGGGGCAATTACATTTTTATCATGAAGCAATCACTTTTCTCAGAGAAGCTCAGGCACCCATCTGGGGCTCTTGCCCTAGGGGGTCAGTTTTCTTTTGATAATCTCACCTATTGAACTGTCATGTTCCATTGCTCAATTAATTTAGCCTAGTAGATGGCTCAATAAAAATGTTCCCTCTACTCAGGCAATTTGATGACTGGCTCTGCTTTTTCAGACCAAGTACAATGAAGTCTTGGCATGAGTTCTCATGGCTGTACACAAAAGCTTTCAGACTCTGGGTTGTGCTGGGGTGTTCTTCCTGTGAGTCCTGCTGGAAGGCAGATGGAGAAGGTGTGTTACTGACCTCTCTTAATCTCTCTGAGAAATACCCAGACTGCTTTTCTTCTATTTAGAATGTCTATGTTAGATCAACAACCAAATTTTCACATTGAGAACTAAATTTCATATCTAACTCCCCCAACGTAAAAATCTTTGGTGATAGAGTAATTTTGTCTGATTTATATAATATCCAAAATATTTGCTGTATTATTATACTGAATAATTTCTTGGATGATAACAATTGTGACTAGCTATTGTACTTTTCTGTGATTATTTAATTGTCTTTTAATAATTAAATTAAAAGTGGTAATGCTGGAGCTCTAAAAATTTCAAAAAGAATATATAGAGTAGAAAGTAAATATCTTCCCTCCTCATTTATCAATTCCATTAGAATCTCACTATTTCCATATAGATAATTATGATCAATAAGTGTGCTCCTACTTCTAGACATGATTCTGTGTGTTCAAGTACACATGCATACATTTGCATATTATGCTTTTATTTTACCCAAATTGAATCATATTGTGTTAATAGTATCTGGTTTTATTATACTTTCCAAAATGTACAATATACAATATACAATACTATAAAAAATATACAATACTATCTCATTTAAGGAAAGAAGCTTCATAGTGGTCATCCCCATAGGCTTTCTTAACCATTGTATTAGTGATTATTTCACTTTTTTCAGTGTTGTGAATCATGCTGCCGAGAGCATTGCAATTGTATATATGCAAGTGCAAATGTGTGAGTATGTCAACCTCTATGAATCAGGAGGTTTCTGCAGGAAAAGGGATGGCAGTTAATACATTCTGATCATGATAATTTTTTGCATTCCAAAATAAATAATTTCCTCATTATAAATCATTTTTTCTGGAAAATGCCTATTTACGCATGTGTCCATTTGTCTATTAGATTTTTTTATTTATTTATTAAATCTATTATGGATTTATATCTATGATGGATAACAAGCCTTTGCTCTTCCTCTGACATTTATTACTAATTTTTCTTTTCTTTTTCACATTTTTACCATGATAAATATTAAAAATCATCTCTCTCCATATATATATATACATAGTTGAAAATGAGTATGACAGATAAAATTGGATATATTTATTGTGTATACAAGTGTCATAGTTGAAAATGAGTATGACAGATAAAATTGGATATATTTATTGTGTATACAAGTGTTTTAAAATATATGTCTACATTATAGAATGACTAAATCTAGGTAAATAACAATATATGTATTATCATACATACATATATTTCTTTATGGTGACAATATGTAGAGTAATTTATTAGGATTTTCAAGAAGAAAAGACAGTGGTCCTTATACTGTATAATAGATCTTGGTAATAGATCTCTTGAACTCTTTTTCTCTTGTATAACTAAAATTTTATATGATTGAAACAGCATTTCTCAGTCTCAAGTAACTACCATGTTTTGTTTATTTTTATGACACAGGATTAATCTTCTTTTCATGTATGAGTGAGATCATTTGACATTTACCTTTTATGATTAGTTTGTTGTTGCAAGGGACAGCATTTACTGCTTTTTAAATTTTTCAGAGTGGGATTCTTCTGTGTACACATTCACATTTTCTCCACCTAGACATTGAAGGGCACTCAGGTTGACTCCACATCTTGATTATTGTGAATAACGCAGCAATAAACATGAGAGCAGATTCCTGTTTGATGTAGGATTTCATTTACTTCAAAGATAGGCTTGGTTGTATGATGGCTGGAACATCTGGTCATTCTCTCTCTCTCTCTCTCTCTCTCTCTCTCTCTCTCTCTCTCTCTCTCTCTCTCTCTCTCTCTCTCTCTCTTTCTCTTTGACTTGATTTTTATACTATTTTTTTTAAATAATGGTTGTACTAATATCCATTCCTGTTTATCCATATCCTTGCCAATTGTTCTTTCTTTTTCCTGATCAGGTATGAGATAATATATCATAGCAGTTAAAATTTACATCTTCCTGATGACCAATCATGTTGAATAATTCTGCCTATTTTACATTCTGGATTCTCTATTTTAATAAGATTATTTCTCAACATCCCAAAAGAATTAGTGGTTAATTTTCAGGTTATTCAACTAAGTCCATACTTCTAATATATATGTGTGTATACAGTCATATATGTGTGTGTGTGTGTGTGTGTGTGTGTATGTGTATACATGTACATAATGGAAAGAAACATAAATAGAAATTAAATTACGTTGTTTGAAGAAAAGTGAATGGAACTGTAGATCATTGTGTTAAGTGAAATAAGCCAGATGAAGGTCAAATATTGTTTGTTCTCTCCCACATGCTGAAAGTAGACCAAAAATAAAATGAGTGACATTAGTGTACAATGGCAGTTTTGGGGGAAGGACTGGGTGAGACCTAGAGAGCATATGGATAGGCTGATGGCGAGGTGGATATGATAAAAAGTATTTCATATACATATGTGAAAATAAAGTTATGAAAACTCATCAAAATTTGCTTGGCATTTTAGAGACAAGGGATAGGGGATGAAATGGATCAAAGTTTATTAAATAGTTTGTGTGTATTTACAATAAAACCTCTCAGTATAATTAGATATGGTAATAAAAGAACCAATGCAACAGCGATACTCACAAGACAACAATATGTTGGAATTGAACTTTACAACTGGGGGAGTTAGGGGATGGAAAGTGGGAGAAAAATGAGGGAGGGTTTAATAATGTTTAACAAGAAATATACTCATTACTTTACATATGTAACTGTAACCTCTCTGTATGTCACCTTGACAATAAAATTAAATTTTAAAAACTTACAAGAAATATCTTTGCATGCAATGAAAGAAAACATTGAGTATTTTCTTAATTAGAAAAAAATCATATATTTTCCCTAGGTTTCTTCTTTTTCTGTTGATTTGAATTATCATCTGTATCCATACAATGTATGTGTCTAGAATGTGTATTTCGTCACCAATTTATTGTCACTTTATTTATTTCATATTTTATGTTAGTATTTCAAACTTATTTATTAGATTTTTTTAACTGATCCATAAACTATAAAATGTGTATATATCAGTGTGTGTATACATTGTATAGTGTTTAAATCAGCTTAAACAAATCTATCTCGTGAAACATCATTTTTTTAGCGATGAAAACACTGAAAATTCTTTAAGCTTTTTGGTATATTTAGCTCTTCTGTTTTAATTCTATTAGTCTAAGCCACCTCTTTCTTTCTTTTTAATAAGTTCTTGAATATTATTAACATAGATATTTTCCCCTCAACATAAACTTTAACTTTACAAATTCTATAGACATTTTGTTGATATTTCTGTTTGTTTCTATAGAACATAGAAAAATTTGGTGGACATTATCAAAACACAGATTCCTGTCAACCAGAACCATGTTATGACTCTCAATTTATTCCCATCATCTTTCATGTCCTGCAATAAAATTTTATAGCCTTGCACATATTGTCCTGGCATGATGTTTCTTCATATTTATTATTAGATATTTATAGTGAAGGACCCTTGGGAACCCTTCAATGTGCAGTTTTAACATGAGCAGAAGCCATAACACATCTTTTTTTCCAAAGGAAACAGATGAAATTAGGAGGCTACTAACATTTTATATTGTTTAAGTATGAATTCTAGAATAGTGAATGGACTTTTGTTTAAGTAACCTTTACACCTTGACTGGAGGACACTCTATACCTGTATTGTAACATTAATATATACTAAGAACAGTCTTAAAATTGTCTTCTTTATTTTCAAAGGTACTTTTTAGTGTTTAGAATGTTTCTGAGAAATTCTCATATAAGTCTATAGGAAATAAAAACAAGAATGTTGTTCACAGGATTTTGGGTGATTGTACATTAGGGATAATGCAGGTGGTTGTTCATAAGAGGATAAATGAAGAAAATTTTCAGCAAAACACAATGAGCTTGCTAACAAAATATGAGCATAGAAAGGAAGAAATAATAAGTAATTTAATATTATTATGCAAATATAGCATGCTTCTAAGCAAACAGTGATTAAACAGCTTACAAAGGCAAAGAAATTGCATAGGTAAACTTACTAGAATAGTAGCCTAGGAAGAGTACTGTGGATAATAATGGGAATAAGATATGGACAGTTTGATCAAGAGGAATTTATTTTACTTTTTAACTTTAATTGTAAAGGTGATGTGCAGTATGGTTACAGTTACATAAGGTGGGTAATGAGTATATTTCTTCTTGAACAGTGTCACCCCCTCCCACATTTTCTCCCTGTTTTTTCACTCCCCACCCTACCCCCTGCCACCTCTCAAGCTGTATAATTCATTTTCAACATAGTGAATAGTATCAGGGCCGAATTAGTTTGCCCTTTATCCTACTATTTAATAGGAAAGTAGGTTTGTTCAATCCAGTGCTTTGTTTTAGTCTAAAACCAGAAATAGGGATGAAGAAATACAATAGATAACATACATTTTATAGATGAATTTTCAAAAATACCTTATTATATTAGGTACTTTGGATTTGAGGCTTTATAGTGCTATATGTAATATTTAATTTTATGCCTTGTTTTTTATGTTAAAAATCAAGATAGCTTTTTTTTTTTCTTTTTGTCGGTCATGTGGCCTGAACTTTGTGCCTGGATTCTGTCTCTCAGCAATTCAGTTGAAGGCTAGCTCCACCACTTGCGCCACAGCGTCACTTATGGTTTTTTTCTGCTTATGTGGTGCTGAGGAATCGAACCCAGGACCTCATGCATGTGAGGGAATCACTCTATTACTGAGCCACCTTCCCAGCCCCTCAAGATAGCTTTTTAAAGTTTTGTGATGGAAGAGCTAATATTGCTCACTATGAGATGAATTTCCTATATTCATATGAAGTTAATCAGTTCAGGAAAAATACTTGTGTTTTTCACTATCAGTTGAGTCATTAACAATATAACTTAATTATTCCCCTTTTCTTTTTTTCTTTTCTTTATATATTAGCATATATTAATTTTACTAGAGGAGTTTTATTGTAATATTTTCATTTATGTGTATAATGTGTTTGATCAAATTCACACCCTCTATTACACTTTATTATTATCACCTCTACCATTTAAAAATTTTTTAACTGGTTTCATTGTTGTATTTCTATGTATTTCTATTGTATTTCATTATTGTATTTCTATTTTATATCAGAGGAATTCTTGCATGAATTAGTATACACATAAGATACTTGGCCATCTAAGGAATTACAGAATCCAATGAAACTTAATCTTTTATTTTGACATATATGATACTCAATGTTAGTTACTTGTAAAGGTTATTAATTAGGAGAAATACTTAGATTATGCATTGACTTTATAATCGAGTCATGGAAAGTAAAATTGGCCTAATTTATTTGAGCATGGATAATGTTTTTAACAGTAAATTGTAGTTATGCTTCCTGAACAATTTTCTTCCACTTACATTTCAAGAGGAAATAGTTATAGGAAATAGTTATTTTAAGGCAAGAAATGATGGTTAAAAATGAGGACTAAAAAGGATGTCATGAACTAATGCTAAGGAGATGTTAAGAAAGTACCTGCCTGCCTTCAGAAGAAAGCACATCTTCCATATTCTTTGTAGGCAATAATCAGGTGGCTTGGATTCTAAGGTAAAAACCAAAATCAATCTATGCATCACAGAAAAACTTGAAAACATGTTTACCTCTGAATAAAAATCCAATATTACTTTAATGTCAAAGTACTCCTTTTTAAACTTACTTTTAAAGATAACTATGTTCTAGATAACTGAAAGATGTATCACTAGATTATAGAATTCAAAGTTTCTTAGAAATAATTTTGAAGATTTCTCATTTTTGTAAAATTTAAAAAAAAGCTGAGCTCTGAGACCAATCATGAACATAGCATAACACGAAAGAACATCTTATTTGCTTGTGATGAGAAGAGTGTTTAGTTACTAAAGAACCAAAGTTTGTCTGCTTCCACTGTAATCACATTTGTCCAGAGTAGGAAAAAAGAAAAGAATACCTTTTCATTAGGGATTAAACAGAGTTGTTGCCTAAAACCAATTCTGCATGCTTTTGGAAAAAGTTAATGTTCCCTGATATGCAGGGATTGAATAATTAGAACCTACATCAGGGGTTACTAACCTCAGTCAGGTATTTAATGTGCATCTAAAGCAATGGAAATGGTGATAAATACTAACTTCGATTTTTGGAAATTTAATTTAAAAATTCTTTTTTTTGGTGTGTGTGGGGGTCCTGTCGTGGGGCCTGAACTCTGGGCCTGGGTGTTGTCCCTCAGCTCTTCAGCTCAAGGCTAGCGCTCTACCACGCCACAGCGCCACTTCCAGCTTTTTTCTTTTTGCTTATGTGGTGCTGAGAAATCGAACCCAGGGCCTCAGGCATGCAAGGCAAGCTCTCTACCACTGAGCCACCTTCCCAGCCCTAATTTAAAAATTCTAAAGTTATTATTTATCCTTTTTTAAAAATTTGGAAAATGTAACTACACATTATTTTCCTTCAGTCCTAAGAACATATATGTTCTAATCAATCACTCATTATTATACATTGTTTTCTAATTTCTTTTAGGGTTCATATTTATGCAGTTCTTTCAGTTTTCATATATGTACTCTCCACATTTACCTTCTGGAATCACTCTGAGTAGTGATTCAGGCAACTGGATTAGTACTAAGCTAAAATCTGTTTGTTGTGGTTCACACTTAATGTTCTAGACATTTAGGAGGTGAAACTCAGGACAATTGCAGTTCGAAACCAGCCAGAGTCATACGCTGAATGTGTTAGTGAATATCTATAATCCCACCTACATGGGAGGCATGGATAGGAGGACTGTGATCTGAGGCTAGCCCAGTTCCTACCTCCAAGAAAGCACAAAACCTTACTGAATAATAACAGAAGCAAAAAGGGCTGGAGTTATAGCTGAAGTGGTAGAACTCTTGCTTAACAAATTTACAGCCCTAAGTTTAAACCACAATATTGCCAAAGGGTTATTAAAATGACATTTGTTAATCTTACATAATTTTTAATGGTTAGGATTCAGGGGAGATGAACATATTAGAGAGCACATTACATTTAGAATTGGGATGTTTGGTTTGAGTTATTTTTAATTTACAAAGCCATAAATTCTTTTAAATTTTCATATCCACTTGCAACAAAATAAGGGTGAGAACATTTACTTGCATAGTGTGGAAAGCAAAAGAATTAACAAAAATGGTAGAGGTATGTTAAGGACTTTAAAATTATCTCCATTATATGACTATATGGAAACTCTAGAGGCCTATGAGGACTATGACTAGGTGAAGGAGATTTGAATGGATTGTGTTTGGAGTATGAAAGATGACAGTAGAAAGTCATACTTGTGTGGCTGTTTATCCTATATCTAAGTAAAGGCATAGGATTATGAGTTCCTGACCTTCTACAGTAAGCATATAAAAAGACAGGAGTAATCCCTATATGTATTTATATTAGTTACTCCTGTTATCCTGTTATCTAACTGTTGGAATGTACCCTTTTTACTGTTTCTGTAAGCTTGCTCCAGGACAATCTGGTTCTATATAGAAGGGGAGAGTGGTTGAAGACATCTTCTTTGGTTTAATTATGTATATCAGTTAAACTCATTCCTTATCCCATGATGGTATTAAATATGAGATATCACTGCATTGACATTTTTTCACCTGTCACCCCAGTATCTGCTAGTCATTTATTTCTTCATCCATTACCCCAATATGTGCTGGTCAGAATCAGCATTACTGTATTATAAGGAACTTGTAAGAAACAAAAACAGAAAACACAATTACAAAAAAGAAAGAACAAGGACAGAAACCAATTTCATTTGGAAAAAAAAAAACCAAACCTGAAGATAGTTACTATAATGAAATCAACTCTAAATTTTGTGCTTCTTTGCATGGAAGGGCTCTATAGGAAGAGCATAATACAGGTTACCAAAGAAAAAATAATTGTGCAACATCATTCTCAATGCTATTCTGGTCTTGAACACAAGACTTTAATGAAATGAAAGATCTGATATGTTTTGTTACAACAAACTTCAAAACTTAGGCTGGCGGTTCACACCTATATACCTAGCACTTGGGAATCTGAGACCAGATCACAACACCAAGACCAACCTGGGCTATACAGTGAGACTCACAGGAAAAAAATAATTTAAAATCTTTTTAGACAGAATTAATGAAACTATATCACAATACCTAAATTTTCTATAAGTAAAAGGAGGTTAATAATTTTAACTATACTAACTCTACAATTTTTCTTCATACTAAAAATTAAGTATATAAAAGACTATCCTTGGGAAAATAATTCTTGCTCAGAATATGATCAGACAAATCATAAAATATTTAAGAGGAGAATATTTAAACTTAGATATTTAATGGTACTCAAAATTAAACAAATGGAAAATAAAATATGAAAGACCATTTTTCATCTATTAGTTTGGCCAAGATCAAACACCTTGATAAAACTTGTGTCTGCTTCTGACCAATAAAAGAAACGCCCATATATTTATTATAAGTGTATAAACCTTACAGTCTCCCAAGAGAAAAATGTGTCAGAATCTACGACTATGGAAACTATATCTTTCCTTTGCTTCTAAAATACTTGAGTAAACATAATACATAGAGACCAAAATCAAAATACTGGAACCAAATAAATATCTGAAGGCAACACATTGGTAGAATAAGTTGTGACAGATTTATGTCATAAAATTTTATGTAACCATTAAAAAACAGATGATTGTATATACTGGTTGGACAACTTTACAAGGTAGTATGTATTATGGTATTCTATAATTTTAAACAATTTACTTCATCCATTTTAATTCTGTAAAAGAAATGAATGTTCATAAAATCTTTATGCAAAAATACCTGAAAATAATAAGACCTGCTTGTTCCTGAAAGTGAGATTTGGAGACAATATTTTATAACTTTATTTTAATACTCAAATTCTATTTTACTATAATCATGTTTCCTATTGTTACTAGAACTATCAAAGTTTAGGACAAATCCCCAACTCCAGAGTCCCTACAGACTTGGCTCAGCCACCTATTTACAGTGGTGAAGGGAAGAGAAAGAGAATGTATTCAATGTGGCCATGTCAGGAAGAACACATAATAGGCTTGACTCTATGATCCATCTTCAAGTAAGGGCACCCCAGGGCTCTGAGGTTTTGTAGAAAGAGGAGACAAAGAGGATGTTGGAGTACACATAGCTGACAGATCTTGTCATCTGGGCAATGCCAGTGGACTGACATTATCTCAGCTCATAGTTTATGTTCCTTATCCTAGAAATACTTATTGATTAGTCCTGTTATTTCCAGAATCCAGTGATTGCAGAAGGGAGAGACTTAGGAGGGAAACAAGTTAAAGAGGTGAAATAGAGGCAGAGAGGGGCAAGTAAAGTTAATGAGGCCAATGACCAGTGCCTTTTTTACTGTTAAAATACACTTGAAAGCCAAGCACATTGTCTCATGCCTATACTCATAGTGACTTAGGATGCTGAGTTCTTGGGATCTCAAATGAAAGCTAGCCCAGCCAAAGAAATCTAAGAGATTTATCTCCAATTAACCAGCAAAAAGCCTGAAATGGAGATGTGACTCAATTGATAGAGCACCAGCCATAAGTGAAAAAGATGAGCAAGAGCACAAGGTCCTGAGTTCAAGCCCCGGTACCAACACACATACTCTCTCTCCTTCTGCCCACTGCCTTCCATTTTATTTCTCTCATTGCAATTGGGCCAGTCATAGATTGCAGTATTGGTAAACAGCATCAACCCAAGTTCTTTCACACTTCAGAGTTTTACCTCATGACAAGTTTTCTAATTCATACTTTCAGTGATATTGGGAAATTATGAATCAAAATAACCTGCATAAATTGCTTAGAATATTTTCTAGTACACAATAACCATTCGAACAATAGCCGTTGCTATTATTTCATCAAAAGCAGCACATTTTCTAAAGCTTGAAGCTTTTAAAATTGCTATATTGCCATACAAACTTAAAGAGTAAAATTTCCAATATCTCAAAAATAAAACTAGTAATGTCAGGAAAGTGACCACTTCCTTAAAAATATAAATATTTCTCAACTTCTATGGTTTTATAATTGTTGTTGATGGTGGTTGGTGGTGATGGTGGTAGTTAGTAAGGTTTGACTGAAGATCTGATCTTTTCTAGGCAAGAGCTCTACCACTCAGGTCATGCTGCTAATCCCCAACTTTCACATGTGTTTTCTCCACATTGCAACAATTTCCTACCATATATTAGGAAGCTTAGAGGATTATGAATCTTTCAGAACTAATGTAAGTGATATGAACTATGTTCACAAGGTTAGTCTGTGACCATCTACATCAGTAATTTTTAAATTACAGCAATGTTTACTTCTCTGGAATACAAGGAACAGCCCTTCCTCAGGACAAGTTCTATAAACAGTGCGGCTTATAGGTAGTGGGATAAATTATGGCATAGAATTCTACCAAGCAATCCCCATGTATCTGAGTATGAATGCTTTTGCAGGAAGACAATTGGCCCAATTCCAAACACAATTGATAGCAGAAACTCACAGAAGCGAATCCTCTGCTATTTAAATGTATTTGTATATTAGTGTTTAACTTTGGCAACCATTCTTCACAGGTATATTATTTTGATAATACATTTTAACTTTGTCAGTGTTTTGGTGGATCATAATTTTAGATACTGCATTCACAGTTACCAAGAAAACAAAATTGTGAGAACACACAAAATAATTTCATTGCCCGTTTAGACTTTAGTTTATGCTGGTTGGGCACAAATCAACACTAGAGTTTTCTGGGAATAGAATACGTTATTGATATTATTGAAAGAAATATATAAAATTAATTAATTTTTACAGAATAAATTTTTAAATAAAGTATGTTTTAGAATTAAAAGATCCACTCAATCACTTCTTAATAAGGAAATAACATTGCTATCAGTAATTATATTTAATTTTAAGAATAAAAGATATTTTTAGAGTCCTGGGACTTGAACTCAGAGTCATATACTTGCTAGAAAGATGGTTGATTATCTCAGAGATAAATCCATGTCTTTTTTTTTTTTTGCTGTAATTACATTTCAGGTAGGTTCTCACATTTTAACTTAGGAATGATCTCAGACTATAATCATTCTGCTTATGGCCTCCCACATAGCTAGTATCACAGGTATATAACTGGCATACCTATTGGAATAGGTTCTTCCTAATTTTTTGCCAGGTAGCCTCAAATCACAATCCTCCTGACTTCTCCCTCTCAAGTATTTTGGCTTAGAGTAGGTATGAATCACCATAGCTTGACATAAAGAGAGATACTGGAAGCTTCTAAATATTTATAGCTAACATTATATCACTAAGTACAAGCCCTGGAAGAACATAATTTATTTTCTAAAAGTTTTGATGCTGTAAACAGGAGAAAACAATGTAAAGTCCTCAATTTAAAAGCATATGAGTAGAATGCAAAAGTAATTCTTTCATGAGGAGTTTTTGTTTTTCAAAATGTCATAGGAAACAGCTGTAGGCAACACATACAAACACTTCATGAAGCTACATTAAATGAATTGAAGAAAAATCAGAGACCAAAGTCTTAACTTAGCAAAGGCTTTTTGAACTATTTATTGGAATTTAAACTTGGAGCAAGGTACTGTCATGTTAGTTTACAGTGTTAAAACACAGGTGGATTTTCTCTTTTTAGCATGATTTTTGTTCTTCTATGCATTATTAGGAGAAAGCCACAAATAATTCACTTGGCTAAAGTACATCTTTAAAATATTCTCTAAATTTCCTTACAAATATGTCTATTGAGTCATTTTTGATGGTCTGTATAGAATATAAATTGTAGACTAGCACTTCATTAAAAATTTCAATTTATTTACATGCTTTTGGCTCAACTTTTCCCTTTCACAAATGTTCAGAAAGTTGTTTACAGCTTCATTCTTCATGTTATCACCCAAATATTCAGGCTTTATAAAGGTAGTACTATAGGCAGTGCTACTATATTGGTAGCACCATAGGTACAAAGGTGAACTTTTTCTGTCATTTTTATTTTCAGTGGTACTGAGGTTTGAACTCAGGGCTTTCTGTTTATTATGCAAGGGCCCTAATATTTGAGCCATAAAGAGCTGGAGACAGCTCTTTCTTACACTCCTTGCATCTTTATAATGTTTGGTTTTCCTAAAAAAGAAACTTTGGACAGGCTTGCTAGTCTGTCCACAATCCAGGATTCTAAGTAGAAGAAAAGAAAAAGAAAAAGGAAGTGAAGGAAGGGAAGGAAAGAGAGAAAAAGAGAGTAAAAAGGAGGAATTCAGACAGAGAGGAGGGAGAGAGGGACAGAAAGAAGGATGGGAAGAAAGGAAGAATACGGAAGAAGGAAGGATGGAAGGAAGGAGAAACAGGGAGAATATCACCATTGGAACAGTAGTGACAGATTACAGAGCTTTCTAGTGGTATTAAATGGAACTGATACCTTACATTACTTATTTTTAGAAATGATCACTCCAAGCACTGATAGGTTCAGGCAATTGAAGTGTTATTTCATTCAGTAGGTATGAAACCTCTACTATGTACAAATATCTACAGTTTCTAGAAAGGAAAGATGAACTTAGAGCAATTACCAGAGACAGTAGCTGGAGTATCTGTCTGTAGCACATAAGTACTCTGGAAGAGAAAAGCAAGATAACTTAGGCCAAAATTATTAAGTACATGATAGTTTATGAACTTTAATATCTCATTAACTGTATACTGTCTCCTATTTGTTCAAGTAATCTCCAAGATGATTCAGTATTTTCAATAAATACCCTCAGTATTTAAAAAAAACTAATTTTCTCTCAGTGGCATCAGGGTTAGAGAAATCTTCCCTGACATAATTTTGTGATGATCCTTTTCATGTAGGCTGCTTGGTCTTCCATTCACCATTTGATCCAAAAACCGGATGCACTTTAAATGTACTTAATTCTCAGGACACTCACAGAAATAACACCTCTATTTTCTAGTTATGGATACTAAATCTAGCAATAAGTGTATAAAGACAAAAGGCTTCGCAACAAAATGACAGAAAAATAATTTCTTGACTACAATCGCCATATCTTCTTTTATCAGAGAATACAGCATGCCAAATTAAATAATCTTCAGGAAAGATAGTAGTGATTTAAAAATATAATATTCATGACCTCATTGTTACATATATCACCTTTTCATTCCAATTCGCCTCTGTCTTCCATCAACTAAAGTCATGGTATTAAATATAAAATTATGTCTGTGCAATGATAGAAAAATGTCAATTTGTGCTTTAAAATAAGCAAGGTAAGGATTTGCAAGGTTTTCTATCTTTGACTTCTCTTTTTATTTGAATCCTTCCTCAGAAGTGTAAAAGATAGCTACAACAAAGAATCCCTACAGAAAAAAATCAAGTAATAAAATTATAAGAAAAAATTTATTCAGTAACCTGGTATAATATGATCTAATATGGTCTAATATAATATATTACATTATAAACTTATTATAGTTATGGAAGAAATGGGGCTGATATGTGAGCCATGGATATTTTGTTAGCTGTCCTAAAAGAAGAGCACTTCTATTCCTTCTTTTCCAGTAGAAGATTAAAAACCTCGGAAATGCCTATAAGGTAAGCAGAAATGCTATTTTTTCATTTTGGTGTAATTATATTTTTATAGCAAAATGATATAATATATCACATGTCTCTTGGAAATAATCAGATTGCCATTCTCTAAAAGTAAATCAGTTATTCTATCATTGTTTTCATATGAGATTTTTTTACAAGTCTATTATATATCCTAAATTGTCCAACTAGTCTTAGGGTGGTTAGAAAATGGGAAATTGCTCTGACCTACAGCTAATAATAAAAATATCTTCATTTGTATAACATATTACATGCTTCCTAGAATTAAAATTGTTAGTTGAAATACTATTTTGAAAATACTACAATCTCATAAAGTAGATAGGGCTGTTATCACTAGTATATGTATTTGAAAACTGGACTTTCAGAATGGTAAGCAATTTGTGTAAAGTCATTTTTTGGTATGCTATAAATCCATTATTTGTTTCAATAATCATTGAACACATTCTCTGGGCCAGACATAGGAAATATAGTATTTAAGTATACAACAAAGTTCCTGGCATTCTGAAATTTATGGTAATGGTAAAGACTGACAATAAATACACCAAAAATAATTCCGTGGAAAAAAAAGGAATATTCATTTTAGTTCATTAAATTAACTACAAATAAAATACTGAGAACAAACCTTGTAAACTTTTTGGGGACAGAAATGGGTTGTTTGAAGGACAAAAAGTAGGTACATTGGCACTTAAAGTGTAAGGGAAGGATACAAAGAATGATATGAAAAAAGACCTGTAAAATGAACCAATTTGTCTCTACCCAAGCAACCAAATTAAAAGAACTTAATATCTTTGCTGAAATAAACCAAGTGCTGGCAGTCCTATAAAGAGGTACTACCTCTGAATTGAATGTGTACTTTCAATTTATGTTGCAGTAAAATGATATAAAAGCAGTCATCACATATGCACTTTGGTGCACTATAGTACACTTTCTCAGATAAAAGTCATCAATGCGCCTCAGCCACTTGTGCACGGGTGAGAATGATTACAAGGGCACAGGGGAATGAAGTGCTAAATCATCTAGCCAACCCTTCGTTTAGCCCTGGTTACCTGTCACGTAAATTTTGGTCAATGACTGCTGAAGTGCTTACATCTTCTCCAGACACTCCAAAATGCTGTCAGTCTCTTACTTTCTTCATTTCTCTCTTTTTTCCTTCTTTTTTTGTTACTTTTTACCCTCCCTCCCTTCTTTCCTTCTTTCTTTCTTTCCTTCCTTCCTTTGTTTTACAATACTGAGGATTGAACGCAGGCCTTATGCTCACCAGGTAGGTATTTCACCCCTTGAGTTACACCTCCAGCCCCTTCTTACATTGACTATTTTAAAAATAGGGTCTCATTTCATGGGCTCATAAGGCTTCAGTTGTGATTTTCCTTCCTGCTTGTGCTTCCCTATGCTGTTGAGAATGACAAGCATGCACCACTCTGCCCAGACATCATTGGTTGAGACCAAGTTTCATGCCTAAGCTGGCCTCCAATCATGCTCTTCCTGATTCCTGTCCCCCAAGTATTTGAAACTCAGAGATTAAGCCACCGCACTTGGCTTCTTAGGGCTATTTCTTTGTTTAAATTTGTGCATGGAAAATTTTGGGTTGAAATACTGCATGATTCTTTCATTGGCTGTAAGTTCAGATCTCCCTTTCTTATGGATTTTGTACCTGTCACGCAACTACTTTACTGGATCTAATTTTAATCACTATGTTAAACTGATTATCTGAAATAATGAAAACTTTGTTTTTTCCTTTCATTTTTTTTATAACATTTTAATCATTGTCCTGACAACACAAGAGCCTTCCTGGGTAGGCAGTATGCTAGTGGGCACCTTCCTTTATTACTGACTTTAAGAGTACTCATAAAATGTATGATGAAATAAGAAATTTATAGAACATTTTAGTAGATCCCGATTCCATAGATCTATACTATGAATGCCTATACTTAATTTTCGAAGATGTTTGAAAATCAGAAGACAGAATTACATTCAATGTTTCTATACCACTGATTGCAATGCTCATGTTATTCCAATGCCAATCAGTCAATGTGATGAGATCCAGTGACAGATTTTCCTTTTAAATTTCACACTTCACAATAAAATATTTCAAATTCTCAGAGAACATCTAAATATTCTAATTAAAATTTTGTCACCTTTAAGAAGTTGTACAAAGGAGCTACCACTCAACAAAAAGTATTCTAATTTTAACAAATAGTAGTAGTTTAACATCTTTTCATCACATTTTTCATTTACAGAGAAACTATGGTCTGATCTGTATCTGTTGGCATCTCTTCCCCCTTCGACTCCAATCCTGAATTTTCAAGTATCAAGTACCAGTATATGCTGTACTTTTACTTCCTGTATGTGAGGATAAGCATACCAAAAATACATTTGTTCTTTATAAGCAATATATTCACTTACATAAAATATGTACTTTTATCCTTTATTTTTTCTTTTTAGTCAGTAGTGGGGCTTGAACCTGGGCGTGGGCGCTGTCCCTCATCTCTTCAACTCAAAGCTAGCTCTCTACCACTTGAGCCACAGTGCCACTTCTGGCTCTTTCTGCTTATGTGGTACTGAGGAATTGAGCCCAAGGCCTCATGCATGCAAGGCAAGCACTCTTATCACTGAGACATCTTCCCAGCCTATTCTTTTTTGACTTGCTTTTCCTCCCTCATATTTTAATCTCGAGATTTCTTTGCTTGTTTCTATTGTTCTGTATTATTTAATTTTGTGTTTAAGTGACTGAAGTCCTTACAGATAAATAGCTAAGTTGTTTTGGATTATTTCTATTTTTCTTCTATTAGAAGTAGTATTGCAATAAATGTCTGTATGTGAGTCTCTAGTCATAGGTGTGAAGTTCTCTCCAGGACATGTTGCTGAATGCAAAGGGGCTGTGTCACAGATGCAGGTATCTTCAGGTTTATGAGTGTTCTCTTTGTGTGCTGTGGCGTGATTATTCCCCCTGCCCATGCCTCTTCCATCTTCCAGCAGCTCCAGTGCATCATGGTGATATCTGCACTCACTGTTAGGAATAAGCTTTGTCAATTGAATAGCTGTGAAATATTATCTCCTTTTAATTTGCCTTCTTCTGATTCTTGTGTGTTATTTTATGAGCATTTGTATTCAAGGATGGTACTTTTCCCACTTGAGCCATGATTCCAGTTCTGGATTTTTGCTGGTTAACTGGAGATTAAAAAAAAAAAAAGAAGAATATCATGGACCTGCAGTCCTCAGATCTCAGCCTTCTGAGTAACTAAGATTACAGGTCTGAGCTACTGGCCCTGGCTTTTAATTTCACTTTTATCAGGAAGATACGGTAAATAGACCAGAATTGGTCAGGCAGATCATCAGAAGGCTCTCTTTGAGTAATCAGGACAGAAAACCTACAGAATAGATGAAAGAGACACATATGAGAAATCTATAGGGAGGAACTACCAAATTTCTCAATGGCTGACTTTCAGGGTAAAGAAAGAGGAACATCGAGATAAGCCCCAGATTTCTAGAGAGAACTTTGCTAAGAGAACTGAGATTAGAAGATGAATTGCCTGAGGGCAAAGGCACTGGGTGCTGTTTTGATGACAGCTTAGAAAATCTAAAATGTCACAAAATGTGGAAATTATGTTTTCAATTTATATTAAAGGAGTCAAAAGTCATGCATCCACCTATTCCCCACAGTAATAACTCTACTTCTTTAAGTTGTATAGGTAGGAAACAGATCTAAGGACCTTAACAGCCCTGAGCAGTTAACGATTACTAAGCCAATGCCACCCTGAGTCCTGCCGATGGATCAGGTTTAGTTGGTGTTGGTTCAGACCAGTTCAAAGCAGGATGAGTACACAAAGCATACTGTTCAACAAGCAGAAAGGCCTGCCCTGCCTGGCCATCTCAAACACTGTTTTTTGATGTTACCCTGATATATTTCAAATAAGGTTTAAAATGTTATCACTGCCCGTGGTTATATTCAGGTTCAACAAAACAAAACAAAGGTTTAACAAAACACATTGAGAACATTTTAAGCTAATAGTTTACAGGATGGTCCCTCAACAACCAAAAGCAACCCATTTTAAATTGGGGTGACAATAACTACCTTTTATAGTAAGTGTGGGTCATTGTAGCTATGTGGCTACAAAATAAAAATTAAAAAATACTGAAAGACTCTTGATTTCCCAAGGAAGCTATTTTCTTGTGTATACTACATGTACATGCTCACACACGTGTACATACATGATATTTTACAGTAAGTCGAAATAACACAGAATTATTGAGTTTATCAGAATACAACCTTTGGAGAGACAAAGTGAAAAGATATGGGATCTAATTGCATCAATTGCATATTCACTCTTGACATACTGCCTCTATAAAAGGTAATTGAAAATGCAAAAATACACCATACATACAAATCATTGAACTTATTTGTAGTGACCGCCTACTCGACCAGCGAGGAAAAACGACCACCACTCCAGGAGTCTTCTCAGATCACGCTTTATTGGAGAGCCTTTTAGTTGTAGGAGAGCTTGGGCGCGAGAGAGCGTGCACCCGAAACACAGCCGCTTATATAGGGAATTCGAACACGGGTCTTTTCTATTGTTGGTCGCCTGCCTTTTACCGTCACCAGGTGTCATGGGATTGGCTGGGGACACTACCTTGCTCGCGCACGCGCACAGCCCAGGCGTCCCGCCAAGCACCGTCTGGAGTGGTAATCCTCAAAACTGCAAGGGAGTGGGCGGAGTCTCGCCTCGGCTCCCTACAGTTCCCCCTTCTTTGTTTTATGGCAACAGGTAAGAGTAGAGGTTGGGCCTCTGTCTAAGACATTAATGAGAGGACCTTGCACTGGCCTTCGCCTGAGGGGCGCCTTCCCCAGTGATGACCAGGCCCGTCCGATGCCTTTTTTGCAGAGGTGGGATCTTGGGCATCAACCCACTTGCAACCCAGCATGCTCTTCTTGAGGAGATGAGAACCATCTCCTCAAGTGCAGTGCACTTGCCTGGCACCCTGTCCCAAATTGCAAATTGCATACCTGTCCCGGTGCAATGGGATCCCCTGATCCCTCGGGGTGCTAAGGCTATGCAGAATGGTAAGGCTTAACTGCCTCTCAGGGCCGACAGCCAAATCTGGGGTGAGGATCCACTCTCCAAAGCGGCTAATGCTTGCAAGATAACAACCTTGTCCCTTCTGGTTTGGGCTCGAAGGCGACAGACCAACCATAGGCAGACCACGCATCCTCCCAAGCAGCAGGCTAAAAACATTCCGACTCCCACCCGCTCTTTGACAAAGGACACCGCAGAGGCAATCCAGTCAGTAAATTGTAACAGCCCACAGCATCATTGGTTTAGCTATCACAGGGATTGCTATTAGCACTGTTGCTAACAGCAAGAAGATCAGCTGCATCTTCAAGAGGGGGTTTTTCTGCAGTCTCCACCGGCCTGGTCAGTCTCGTTGGCACCCAGTGAGGTACTTCTTGACTCTGTGGAAAAACACAAACAGCTCCCCTGGATCTCGTTATTACCGGATCCGGTCCATACCATTTATTATTAATAACATCCTTCCACATAACCATGTCTTTAGTATCCATGGAGTCTCTTGTCATATGCCGATCTGCGGCAGACTGATCGTTGTCATTTAGAATTAAAAAATTAAGGGTAAAGAGCGCAAGAGAAAGTCTTTCCCTGGGGGACGCGGACTCAGCAACTCCCCCTTTTTGTTTTTGAAGCATTTCTTTTATGCTTCTATTAGCTCTTTCCACTATACCTTGTCCTTGAGGATTGTAGGGCAATCCAGTGGTGTGGGCATCCTGCATTTGTGCGCAAAAGGCGCGAAAACCATGGGAAGTATAAGCAGGGCCATTATCCGTCTTGAGTCTAAGGGGCTTTCCCCAAGCTGCCCAAGCTTCTAAGCAGTGTATTCTGACGTGAGACACCTTTTCTCCTGCCAGAGGTGTGGCATGAATGACACCGGAAAAGGTGTCCACAGACACATGTAAATATTTCAACTTACCAAATTCCGTCAGATGAGTAACATCCATTTGCCATAGGGCATTTGGTCTCAACCCCCTGGGGTTTACCCCCACATGGGGAGGATGAAGAAAGGTAACACAAGATTTACAGGCTTTAACAATATCTCTTGCCACATGCCTGGACAAATTATATCTTTTCCTAAGGGTATTAGCAGGTACATGATACAATCTATGAAAGTCTTTTGCCAATTCTACAGGATCAGCAGCAACCAGAGCCATAGCCCAAGTTGCCTGGTCCACCAAATCATTACACTTTGCCATCGGGCCCGGCAACATAGAGTGGGCACGAATATGTCCAATATAAAAAGGATGTTTTCTGTTTAAGATAAGGGATTGAATCTGTAACAAAACATTAGAAATTGTACTGGCCTGCTTAATTGAAGCAGCAACTTCAAGAGAAGCAACGGCATTTACAACATATAATGAATCAGAAAATAAGTTAAAAGGTTGATCAAATCTTTTAAAAACTTCAAGCACAATTAAACATTCAACAGCCTGTGGGACATTCGGCCGAA
Source organism: Dipodomys merriami (assembly GCF_024711535.1). Taxonomy (NCBI): domain Eukaryota; kingdom Metazoa; phylum Chordata; class Mammalia; order Rodentia; family Heteromyidae; genus Dipodomys; species Dipodomys merriami. Next base: position 7,143,298 of record NW_027203382.1, read on the forward strand.
AATTAAAGACTACCGGCTGTTTGTGTCCTTGAACAAAAAAGGCACCTTGTCCAGATTTTGATCCATCCGTAAAGATGGTCAGAGCATCAGCCAAGGGCTCCTTTGAAGTGACAACAGGAAAATACACTAAATTTTTGTTAACTATGGCAAGCAGAGGATGCTTAGGATAATGATTATCAATTACATTTGGAAATGAGCAAACAAGAATTGCCCACATATCCATTGTGGCTGCTAAAATTTCAACTTGCTCGCCATCCAGGAGCGGACCTTACATTCCAGCCTTTTAATAATCATGAAATAGGGCGAGGATTCTCTCTGGCTACTTCCTGCTGACAAGGGGCGTCGACAATAGGGGTAAAAGGCTGGAATTTGGTCTCCTCCCAGAGAAGGTAGTGAACAGCAGCTGTCCCTTGGTTGCGTGAGTCCTTAGATGAAATCTGGAGAAGTCTCATGAGCATTGAGGGGCTGGAAAAAAAAAAAATACTAGAGAGCAAATAAATGGCAAGAGGAAGGACTTGGGGCTGAAAATGTTGGTAGAAATGTCCCTAGTTACTTCTGACATCTGGCGACTAGGTAGAGAATTCAGGTGACAAAGGCAAGAATATAAATCCCTGTTCAGTTAATAGGTAGACAGGTATAGACATTGGATGGGCAGGCTTCTTACTTCTACTGACCTCCCGGCTCAGGTTAATTTTGAAAGGGCAGGCACAAAGTAGCTGATGTGACATCATCTCCTCTTCCTTTCCACGTTCCCTTGTTCCCTAGACTGGCTGAGTCTAGGTGCTCGTTGCTGGGATGGCTTGTCCCAGTTGGTATTCAAGATTTGAACTCAAGGCCTGGGCACTGTCCCTGAGCGCTTCCGCTCAAGGCTAGCACTCTACCACACTGAGTTATAGTACCACTTGCAGAGTTTAGCTGGGAGATGGAGTCTTAGGGATTTTTTAGCCCGAGCTGGCTTTGAACTGAAATCTTTGCCACAAAAGCCCTTTATTATTTTTAATTAAAGCAACATGGAGATCAAGTAGAATAAGTAGAGCTTACCTGGTTCTTATCAAGAATTGACCAACAAATATTCTGAAATGACAAAACTCATTAGATGTGATGAAAATTTTAGCATAGATATGCCCAGTATTTTAGAACCATTTAGTCAGTAGTAGAATACACAACACAAAACAAAAAAGGCAAAACTTAAAACCTAAAATTTCAACTTGCTCACGGGTATATGGAATAATTAATTTATCTGGAATTTTTGCAAAATGCATTAAACAATACTTTATACCCAAAATTGCCTGCTTTTTTTATTTTTATTTTTTTATTTTTTATTTTTATTTTTTTCTCAGATCAAAATTGCCTGTTTAGCCACTAATTCAGGAAAATATTGAACAGTTTTTGCTCCCACAGAATCATAGCATTAATAGTTAGCCTTTGAAGCAAGGCAGTGGTATAATTGGCCGTCACTCCATAAGTCCTGACTGCCTCAACTAAATCCTTAAGCTGGAAGTAGGAAACCGGCTCAAGAATTCTCTCATTAGTAATGGGATTTTCAAAAACTGGAAAGGCGGCCGCTAATGGCGACCAGGTGCTGCCTTTTATAAAGTGACTCTTCCCTGCTGGCGGGCACGGCGGGGGGGCCGACGGGTGAGGGGCAGCTCCGTTTCCTCTTCCTGGCTGTTGCGGTACTCCCACCCCTAGGGGGCGCCACCCTCCATATCTGTCTGCCACGTGCTCCGCCGCAGCCTCTTCTAACTCTTCACTATCAGCTGGATCGAGCTGCTCTCCCTCCTCCTCTAACATTTCTTCCTCTGAGTCACTCACAAGATTACTATATTCTTGGTCCCGCCCTTCCACATGTAGGGCTGAGAACCGGTTTGCTTTTAAAGAAGGGCACGGAGGTCTCCTTGAGACCCCCTCCCTAAAACCCTTCTCCTTTTGTGAGGGCTGCAGCCCCTCTCGCTTCAATTCTTTAGGATCCTTCTGTCTTTTTTCCCTTTTTCTTTTAGGCCTCTTTTCCTCCCCATTACTGTATACTGACTCTGATAGACTATCCTGATGCTGCGTTAGTACTTTGCGTCCTTCCTGGATTAAATCAAACCCTCCCTCCTCGAGGCAAGTGCGCACCATCAAAAAGACAAGCCACAAGGGAAGAAGCAATGCAAGCAACCAATAAATATCTAAATCTACAGTGGACAGCATACCGGGGGATATTTACCAACGTCTCCTCTCCGCGTGTTGAGTTCTGGCTCCAATTCGGCCTCTCGCGCGGGTCCCGTCCCAGGTTCGTTCCCGGGTTTCGGCACCAGTTGTAGTGACCGCCTACTCGACCAGCGAGGAAAAACGACCACCACTCCAGGAGTCTTCTCAGATCACGCTTTATTGGAGAGCCTTTTAGTTGTAGGAGAGCTTGGGCGCGAGAGAGCGTGCACCCGAAACACAGCCGCTTATATAGGGAATTCGAACACGGGTCTTTTCTATTGTTGGTCGCCTGCCTTTTACCGTCACCAGGTGTCATGGGATTGGCTGGGGACACTACCTTGCTCGCGCACGCGCACAGCCCAGGCGTCCCGCCAAGCACCGTCTGGAGTGGTAATCCTCAAAACTGCAAGGGAGTGGGCGGAGTCTCGCCTCGGCTCCCTACACTTATTCATTCTAAAACTATACCTTGGTCTGGTTCACTGAAGGACACCAAGGATATAAAGAAAGACTTGCTCCCACACAGCAATGTTCTCAGTGATGAATAATAAGGTTTTTCCTGTCATTACTTTATCTTGTCCCAAATTAAGAAGTCTTTTATCATAATTAAAAATTCTATTTTCTCTGCCCATTTTCCCTGCCACCATCCTTTCCCTTTTAAATTTGTATGTTCCAATTGTCACCTATACAACTTCCTCCCCTAAGGATTTGTATTGTGTCACTTCCATCAATCAAAAGTGAGCAGATACATGGAGGAAATAATATTGCTGAGGCATCGTGCTTATAGCTCAGGAAGCTGTCAATCAGGCTATAAGTAACAACTGGGAAAGTTGTGGGAAAGTATATCCTTCATACTAGAGGGCAGGAAATAAATAACAAGATTGTTTTCGGTTAGATTCGATCCAAGGGTTTAATTTAGAACACATCAAGATACTTGTGTTCTGTCCAATGGAATTTCTGTTTTTATTAAAGAAATGTGACTCTTCTTTTAGATAAACACTGTATAGCTACTAAACCACATTCAAACCCTTTTGTCTCATCAGGGTTTTGTTTCCTAAATTAGTAAATGGATGTAATAACCACTACAACCTCTTCAAAAACTAGATAGGGACAATAAGAGGCTTAAATTAGACTCAGATATCACATAGTGATTATTTTACAAATAACAAGTATTAACAATAGACATTCTGCAGAATACATTGGAAGAATTAACTCTAATTGGTTCTAAAGTTGAAGGCAATAAAGGAACTTAAAGCACATGCGGAAAAATAAGTAAGAACTCTAATACATGAGTGTACACCCACAAAGATTGTTGGTAGCAAGAGACAACACAAGACAAGAATAACATCTGGAACATGTAATAAATTGAGAAGAAGAATACAGGTGAAAATAAGAAAATAAAAGTCATAGTCATATCAAGCTTTCTCTGAGATGTCCTGGAATTCCTGTGTCATGGTTGTTTGCCAGGCTCTGCTTATGATAGCAAAATGTCAAAATGTGATGACACAGCATGAGTGTGTCATGCTGAATTGAATCCTTACTTTTCATAATCAAAATTATATCTGAGCTATGTGGTTCCTGTCAGTCCATTGCAGACAAAATTTTTTGTGCTAAATTTAGATAACTCTAGCTAAATTACATCCAACCTTGCTTTAACAAGGTGCAATTCCAGCTGGAAATAATAAACATATATCCAATAAGAAAGAAAATCTAGGCCCATAGCATATATTAAAATTAATCAATTAATTAGACTATCCTAGGATTGAGGTGAGGGTTTCATGTGTGATCACACATTTGCTAGCCAGGTGCTCTGACTCAAGTCACACTTCTTTTTGCCTTAGATGTTTTTCAGGTAGGATCTCACTTTATAATCCCACCAGCCTGGGCTTTGGTCCTTCTACCTGTGTTTCCTGGAGTTGCTGGGGTGACAAGCAATGATCACTATGCCCAGCCATTATGCTTCCCTTGTGCCAATGTAGTCAGCTATTAAATAACATGCAGCACCTTGATCTTTATGCCTAGTCTGGCCTTAAATAGTGATCCTTTGCTTTGCATCGTAAGTAGCTATTGGGACTAACACAAAGTATTACTTTTCAAAATTAAAGATGGGCTTATCTCTTGCTTAAAAACACTACAGATTATTTAAATCATAATTAAAATCTAAATTAATACAGATAGTTCAGGACTAATATTATTTTGTTGATTCTTTTAATTTTCATATATTCACAAATTTTAATATTAGGTTTCTCTCTATACAGGACATGCTTCGAAATGTCTTTAATCATATGTTCTAATCTGTATTCTCTGTCTGTTTGGAATGCTTTAGTATCTACAGACATCTTTTTGTTCTGAGCCTCATTGCCCTAGCAGTTTGCAAGTTTCTTCTGGCTAGTTCACCCATCTGATCATCTGCCTGACATTTTTATTAATCACTTTATTGAGGATAAATAAATATGCGAATCTATTATAGATCTTGAACTGTATAATTGCCTTTTAAATTAATTACAACAAAGATAATCACATTTCCTTCAATTATTTTCATGACATTATTTATACAACATTACTTCATTCTTTACACAAGTATTTGTAGCGCATCCTAAGTACTAATGATAAAAGATGACTGAAATATTATGCCCACCCTCTGGGCACTCATAACAAAAAATAAGATATAAAAATTGTGTCTTATGTGAATATTGAACTATGTGTTTTATAAAACTGAATGTTAGAAGAATACTATAGTCAATCCAGACGATTTAGCAAATTTAAGAAAAGAGCCAAATGGTGTAAAGTCAACTAGATCACTGAAGGTCTGCATGTGAAATTTACTAAATGAGAATATAAGAAAAATGTTCTGATGTATTTTAGAAGACGAAGAAATTCAAACAGCTCTGGAAAGATTCACAGTACAGCCCAGTGGGAGAGTCAAAAAGAATACTCTATGCCTGAGGGCAGAGGTAGGCAGACATGGGTTCTGGAAACAGCATTTGTCAGTTGACCTGGGAAAGGGTAGGAAACTTTAGGGGAGAACACTTTGGGGTTGCTTTCAAAGTCACTCAGCAAATCTATCAGAAGCCTGAAAAAATAATTTAATTTCATTATCTTTGTGAGTTGAGATAGAGATAAATTTCAGGATCTAAACACTTACTTGTCTAATATCTGCCTTATCCAATCTACTCTCTTGAAAACAGTTTAAATAAAATAATAAATGTGACCCCCTTTTCACAGGAGAAGTCATTGGAACAAACATACATGCACAACACATTCACAAATACAACAGAAAAGATTCATTTCTCTAGAAGGCTAATATTCCAATAGCTGTTTGGAATACTTGTAGATAACTGTGTGGAGAAAATATTTAGATGGGCTAATAATCCTTGGAAATAGTTGGATGCCAGTGGCTCCTGCCTATAATCCTAGTATTTAGGAGACAGTGATCTGAAGATCATAGTTTGAGGCCAGCCTGGGCAAGAAAGTCCTTGAGACTCTTATTTCCAATTAACCACCAAAAAAAAGCCAAAAGTAGAGATGTAGCCTATGTGGTAGAATGCTACTCTTGAGCAAAAAGATCAGCGATGGTGCTCAGGCCCTGAGTTCAAGCCCTATGACTGGTTAAAAGAAAAAGAAAAAAAAAAACGGCTTTGGAAATAACAACATTAAAGTGGAGTGGGAAAAATTGAAATCTGGTATTTCAGTCTAATCTGTGTTCATGTATAAAGACAATCACAGAATTTGTAACAAGTAGAAATGCTCAAGAGATGTCTTAGTTCTGGGCACCGGTGGTTCACATCAATTATCTTAGCTACTCAGGAGGCTGAAATCTCAGAATCACAGTTTGAAGCTAGCCTGGGCAGGAAAATCTGTGAGATTCTTACCTTCAATTACACACCCAAAAAAGTTATAAGTGGAACTTTGGCTAAAGTGGTAGAGAATTAGTCATGAGCAGATAAGCTCAGGCACAGTGACCTGAGTTCAAGCCCCAGGACAGCACACACACACACACACACACACACACACACACACACACACACACACACACACACACACACACACACACACCACGTGCACACATGTGCATTCACTCAATGTCTTAGTACTCACAGAAGAGCCTAAAATCTATTACAAACACCTATGCCCAACAGAATGTAGGGCGTAGTTATGCTTGAAGAATTATTCATTGTTCCCAGTGGTTTTTTTTTCTATGCTGGCGGGAAGGGGTCTGATAGGGGTTTGAACTCAGGGCCTCACAATTGCTCTGTCTTCTTACTTGGCTGGGTTCTATGACTTGAACTATATCTGCAGCCTAGTTTTTTTTTCTGCTTATTTTGGAGATGGTGTCTTACAGATGTCTCTGCCCATATTGCCTGTGAAATGTAATCCTCCAGATTTCAACCTCTTGATTGGTGCCCCTGGCACCATGCTTGATCATTAATCTTAATTTCATCTACAATCTTAATTTTATTTCCTGTGTAAACAGGTTTCAGAGATTAAGATAGGGGCATTTTCATCGAGGATGAGAAGATAGGAACTAAGACCTGAAGTTGTTATTCAAACTTCTACAGAAGGTGTGTGAGCAAACTTATCTTGCTGAAAAGGAAGATTTATATAGAGAAGAGGAAAAGAAGTTGAGGAAGCCTTTAAGGATCAATTTGAAAAAAAACTGAGATTTATGAATGAAGAATGGAGGATCTATTTTTTTTCTTTACAATAAAAACAACCCAAAATCCTTAGGTGAAGAGAGAGATGATCCAAGGCAGCAGAGTAGAAAGGTGAGTGACAAATGAAATAAGAGACCAAACCAAACACTGGAAGGCCAGTTCTGGCCTGTGGTTTAGGTCGAAGGAAGGAGTGCCCTGGGTGGAGGAGATGCAAGCAAAATGTCATCACATCAGTGGATTTTGGGGAATTTGAGAAATCAAACAGAAACATGCATGCCTCTTATGGCCATACCACAAAAACAAAACAAAACAAATGAGAAAAGTCTTGGAAACAAGAATTTTTTCTGGAGAATGTGAAAGAAAAGTAAGATATCTCCTATCCTACACAAACTATCCCGTAATAAGTGTTCTTCTCAAAGGACACATTGAAGCACTTATTCTCGTGGACTGAGATGCATTAATTTGAGTGTGTTCATCCCACTGTCACTTCTAAAGGATTAGTAATCCTAACCTGACACTGTCTAATATTCATTCCAAGCAAACAGTTTTCCTATCAAGAAGGGAGACAGTGATCAGCAGCCTCTTAGACACACACTCTGTCAGATGACTGTCCAGAAGACTTAATAATAATTTAAATTTCAATGAAAAACTTCCTAGCCTCCCTTTTTCCCTCCCTATGTTACTGTAGCTTGAACCCAGAACCTCACACATTCTAGGCAGGAGCTCTACCACTTGAGCCATGCCTCCAGCTTTTTCTTTAAAAAAATTTACTTTGCAGGCAAGATCTTCCATATCTGCCTATAAGTAGACACTGACCACAAACTCCTTATTCATGTTCTCCTGAAAAGCTGGGATAATAGGCACATATCACCATGCCTAGCTTCTTAATTGGGATGAGGTCTCATTAACTTTTAACCCAGTCTGGCCTCAAAATACCATCCCCTTGATCCCTGCCTCCTGAGAAGCTGGTAGGGTTATAGGAGTGATCCACCACATTTCCCAGCATTACCTGGGAGCTCTTTAGAAATTCACAATCATAGGTCCCATGGTTTCCCTTATTTGCAGTAACTAGTATATGTCTGAGACAAGCAGAAACAGTCAGATAAGTTGATGTTAGGCAAAATGAATCCCAAGATAAGGACTCAAATGGTTTTCCTTTCTTGCTATTGTTTCTAACACATTTATAAGATGATTTCTTTGTTGTTTTGTATGTCCCTCCCCCACGGTATAACTACTGTTTGCATTGTATTTGATGTTGGTATAATTTGTGGAGGATAAGGGAAAAAACTAATCATTTAAATAGGGATACAGGTGCACCCATTGCAACAATGAGATGTACAAGTCGTTATGTCGAAAAACGAACTTTACAACTTTAGCGGGGGTGGGGGGAACGAAGGGGGAGATGGGAAGGGGTGGCAAGGGGAAACAAAGGAGGAGGCAACAATGCTTGATAAGAAAGGCACTCATTTCCTTGCTCATGTAATTATAACCCCTCTGTATGGTATTTTCACAATAAAAAATAAATAAAAATAAAAATGAACATATCTCACCAAAAAAAGGAAAAGAAAAGAAAGTCACAACCATGTCCTCCACTTGGACAATCTGAGTCTACCTTTTAGTAAAATCTCCACGTAATTCATTTACACATCAAAGTTTGAGATGCTCTGCTCTAGGGCTAAAACCTAAAACAGAAAATCTCTCTGGATGAAATAAAATTTACATCTGAAATCCAGCCAGAGTCAATATTGCTTTTAAGACAGGGAAGAAAACCCAGCCACTGTGAACCCTTGCAAGATGCTGCTAGTTTGAACTGAATGCCAGTTGACTATCATTGAATAAATCTCAGTGTTTGTTTGAATGAAATATCAAACAAACCAGTATATGGTAAAATAAATTAATAAATTCAGAAAAATACAAAAATATCATTAAAAGCTTAAAGATGTTTGGCTTAGCTCAAATTTTGAGTTTCTCATCTGCTTTTGCATTTCTAGTCCTTCCAATAGATTTGTTGGGTTTGAATTGGAAGTGCTTTTTGTCACAGAAAATAAAATTCCCACTCTGACAAGGACATCTTGTCACTCTATTACTAGATATCTTGAGAATTTGTTGCTTTTACTTCTATTTTTGCAATGTTACATGTTACAAGTTTAGGGCTCCCAACATATAACTCAAGCATGCGACCACTGAACTGCTCTCCAGTCTTAAAATATATTTTTTAATATCTTAAAATATATATTTTAATATATTTTTTCATGTAAAATATAGGTATATAATAATTACTAACTTGGCTCATATTCATAATACAAAAATTTAAGTATTATTCATTTCCAATATCCCATTCATGATTCTATTATACATTTCCACTGACAAATGAACACGCTTTAGATTTTCAAGTGTTCTCACATAAGAAATGTACTCATTATCTTGCCCATGTAATTGTAACCCCTCTGTACAGTATTTTCACAATAAAAAAATTAAAAAAGAATGTTAAAACAAAAATGTGATAAACAAAATCCTAGATTTTTTTAGATTTATGCAGTGCATGAGAAATGTTTTCTTGTATGGAGGTTTTTGCTGGAGTTTTATTGCCTTTCCACTCGAAAACTTTGAAGTTGATAATGCTGTGCACTAATGAGATAGTGATGAATGAGACTAAAGGACGTGGCAGAAGATTGCATAATTAAGAGATTAAGGTGCTGCTGGTAGCATATGCACTGATTATAGAGAATAAAGAGATTAGAGTTAAATGTTAATTCTTCCCTGGTCTTAATGAGTGAGTTCCCTCTCAATCTAACCCTCATTTTCTGAAATGTCCACTTCCCTTAAATTTTATGTAGATTTAACAACTGACCTCATGTAATTCATCAGAGATCTGTGACAGCTGGTCTCAGATTTGTTAACAAACTAGTACCTCTAAAAAAATATGATGGTGAAAATACAATATAAAGAAGAAATATACAGATCTGGTTAAAAAAAAAAAGAAATGGAGAGATGGACACATTTAGAATAGACTCACAAAGCCACTGACCATTCTACCATCACCCTTTAGCATTCAAGAGTAGTCCCCAAATCCTTACCCAGGCACATTCTGACCTGTTTATCCTTTAGGAAGTGCTGACTGCAAGGCTCTCTCTGGAGAATTCTGTTTTGACATAATCAGTTCTGGTGGATGTGTTGTTAGACACCGTGCGATGAGACAGCTGCACACAATACTATTCATTCCAGCTGAGTTGTTGTTGCCAACCTTTGTCACAACACTAAATGCTTGAATTTGACCAAGAATAGGCCCAGTGCCCTGAATGTTATTGAATCCCAGCTTCACTAAACTGCTGCCCTAAGCCTGGGAAAGAAAACATTTGGCCAAAGCAGTTATAATCTGTAAGACTGCCACAATGATTCCTTTTCTGCAGATGTAGCCTGATTGGAATGGAATGATAAGGAAAAATCTTACCAGTAAAATCATTGAAGTAAAAGTACCCATTATCTTGGAGTTGTGGAAGAATTCATAAATATTCTATATTAATTTTTAAAAACCCTCAAGGACAATTGTTTTCTGTCAAAACCTGAAGATGTACTCTTTATCTTTCTTACATTTTTTCCAGTTCCTAAACTTAACTCTTCATTGCTTAATTAGAGAAATAATTTGTTCAAGTTGCAAATTAGGGTAATTATTCCCAGTATCACTTGTAAGAAGTCTTAACTGGGCCAGGTACTGGTCGCCCATGCCTGTAATCCTAGCTACTCGGGAGGCTAAAATCTGAGGATTGAAATTCAAAGCCAGCCTGGGTAGGAAAGTCTGAAGACTTTTATATTCAGTTAACCATCGGAAAACTAAAAGTGGCTCAAAGTGGTAGAGCACTAGGTTTGAAGAAAAAGCTCAGGGACAGCACCCCAGGCCTTGAGTTCAAGCCTCATGACCGACCAAACAAACAAAAAAAAAGAGTCTTTATTATGTGATGTAACTTGCTACAAAGTAGCAAGTTCAAATAATGAAATAATTATTTGAATGAATGAATTTGAATGAAATCATTATAACAAAAATCATACATATATATGTATACATATATGTATGTACGTATACGTATATGTACTTAAACACATGAAAACATCAGCAGATTTATTGACTATATATAAAATCCATATAATGTAAAACAGAGATGTGAAAATTATAGTGAAATGATAGCTCCTCTAACTCCTCTCCTCCTGGTAATACTACTACAATGATATCTAGTCAATGATCCTTTATACTCAGAAAATCTTTCTAATTTTCTAAAGGCTTAATTATTGTAGAAGACCAGCTTAATTGAAGCCATATGTTTATTGTTTATATATATATATATATATATATATATATATATTTACAGATCTTTCTACTTTGTTTTTCATTTCTCAGACCTTACAACTTGTGGCAAGAAAGTTTGTATAGATGTTATGAACTTCTCTACATGTTTTACAAATATAAACATGTGGGTATATATATATATGAATATGTGGGTATTGATGGCACCCACTTATAGTATTTCTAGGCTTTCTTTGCCCTTGACTGCGTTTACAATTACCAAAATTTCCTATTTTTTTCTTTTCTTATTGGCTGGGGAAAAATGATGTGAACTACACTGTTACTTAATTATCAGCACATTCTCTGCATAAGCTTTTCTTTTTTTAAAACTTAAAATTCATGAAGTAGAGTAAAAAAAAAAGAGAAGTTCTAGGTGGGAACACTAGCCCATGTGTCCAACAAATGATTGGATAAAGGAAACTATCTATAGTGGAGTGTTATTCAGCCATAGAGAAAATAACATTATTTCATTTTCCAAAAAAATGGATGAAAAAGGAGATAATCATATTAAGTGAGGTAAGCCAAACTCAGAATACATGATAAGCCACATTCAGAATACATGCTTGCACTCACAGGATTAACAAAATAAATATGAATGTAGAAGAGAAAATGTTTTGCGGGGGGAATCAGTATGTGGAAAGAAGGGGAAAGGCGATGGTAATGGGTAAATACAAGAGAAGTTTACACACACACACACACACACACACACACACATACATACCACATATGACAAGGTAAAATAAATTAAAAAGGAGAGTGGAGAAAGGAGAGTAGTTAAGGAAGAGTAATATAGATGAATGAATTTAATCAAAGTACATTATATGCATGCTGTAAATATCACCATGAAATCCCTCTGTATAATGATTTTATACAATTGAAAAAGTAAAGAATCACAAAAAATGCCGTTTAGCCATTGGCTAAGATGAAGATGACTAGGCTCACTTATTTAAAAGAGTTTATTTCATTATTTGACAATTAGTCATTTTGGATGGAAAGACAATGTGTCAGGGGGAAAAAATAAGATTATGGTCTATTCAGATCAGTAGGAAGAGACAGCATGGAGTTAACATTTTAAAGAAACTTGAAAATAATCCTTGGCCTAGTTATTCCCACTCCACAATTCCCAAGAGCTGGAGAGATTCTGTCATATGACCCTGGGAAATGGAGATGGCAGTATTCTAAGGACCAGTCTGAAATGGGATAAAGATGCAATTAGCTGATGCTAACGCTGACAGGTAACAGCAGGTCAGAAACTCATCTCAATTTCTCAAGCTCAACTTTAAATTGTTCCTGAAAAGCCATTTAATTCTAGCTCAGACCTCTAGATAGATGTCTTATCCTGTCTCAACACAAGCCAAGTAACCAGTTCTGAGTATAGCAGTGAGCTTCAAAGGCTAAATTATGAGAAAGGCTGACTCTAAGAGTTGCTTCCTGTGGTAATTTACCATTTACCTTTGTTGAACCCCTCTTATGTGGTATCACTCAGGTATAATTTTATTAACTGTTCCTCTCAGTTCATGTCCTGCATAATGCCTGCATATGTCACAATCCTTCTGTTATCCCAGTTCTAATTTGAACACTGTTTTTACTTAAATATATGGAGTTTTATTATTACCATCTGGAATGAAAAACCATCTTTTTGCTTTCATAATACTAAGCATTATCCAGAAACTCTCAATGATAGCAATTTAAAAAAAAAACCTAAATTTTAATAATCTCCAATTCAAAATATGGAAGCACTCTTACATTATACAAAAATATTACAAAGAAAAATACCTTTAGCAAGTATTCAGTTATATTTAATACTTCTTCCCATATAGTTGAAGTATATTTTCCTTGTAAATTTCAACAATGTACTCAAAAGAAATTTTTTTATGTCGGTGACCTGCATCTTGTATATACATTTTTCTAATTTGGAGAGAGGAAGGGAAATAACAAAATGCTGAAATAAGGATATAGGTTGACCCATTGTAACAATGAGATGTACAAGATACTATGTTGAAAAGGAACTTTGGGGGCACAGGGAGGAGTTGGGGAGGTGGGGAAGGAAGGGATGGTACGGGAAAAACAAAGGAGGAGGTAACAATGCTCGATAGGAAATGGACTTATTACCTTACTCATGTAACTGTAACCCCTCTGTACAGTATTTTCACAATAACAAACATAAAAAATTTTTTAAAATGCAGTACAAAAAAAGGAGAAGATTTTTCAACAAAATGACACAAATTTAAATAGAAAGATGGTGAAACAGAGGAAGTGAGAGAAAGAAAAGGAAATGAAAGAAAGTAGTAAGGGATTAATTATATGTTTATAGCTATTCTTCAGGATGTCTTGTCTTGGAGGGTGGGTTACAACACTAACTCCATCTGAGTACCAAAAATCTATGAGTGCTCAAATCCTTTATATAATATGACCTATGCATAATATTTGCATAAAACTTTTACATCCTACCATTAGCTTTAAATTATTTCTATATTCCTTACTACATTAATTCAATGCAAATGCTATGAAAATAATTATTCTGTATTTTTCAGAGAGTAATGACAAGAAAATGTCTACATATTCAGTACAGATTCATATTTTTTAAACATTTAAAATCTGGGCTAGGAAGGTGGCTCAGTGGTAGAGCACTTGCTTTGCATGCTTGAGGCCCTGGGCTTGATTCCTCAGCACCACATAAGCAAAAAGCAAAAAGCCGGAAGTGGTGTTGTGGCTCAAGTGGTAGAGTGCTAGCCTTGAGCTGAAGAGCTGAGGGACAGCGCCCAGGCCCAGAGTTTAAGCTCACCACTGGCCTCCCCCCCCAAAAATTAAAATCTGCGGTCAGTCAAATCTGCAGATGTGAAATCTTCAGATGAAGGGATCACCAAGGATGTAGTGAGTAGATTATGCTCATTAGTATAAAGTTCACATGTAATGACATGATAAAATTTCATAAAGGTAACTATTCTGTTTACTAATTGATATCTGAATATGTATTTAATTACTTATATGGTTGCTTCTTGTGTTCTAAGATATCACAAAGAAGAATATTTTCAATTCATCTGAACTCAGTGTTGGGTTTACTATGAATATTCTTGTCCTGTAGAAGTATGGAAAAATCCTCCTTGCCATACACACCTCCAAATTCGATAATTCAAGTGATTCCCACAAGTTCATGTCATGTTAGAAGTTTAACTGAATCCATAAGCATTACCAATGTAATCTAAGATGAACAATTTCATTCATCCTTTAATCTATTCAAGTAGTTTTGGAGCATCTGGGAACATGCAGTTAACAAATACAGATTATCTATACAATGTTTTCATGGTATCATCTCTCCCTAGTCTGTTCTGAAATTGTGTGTGAGGTTTTACACCCTATTTACTCCTAAGGGGAGTTTTCAGTTCTTAATTAGTTGTCAAAACTATTTCTCATTGGTGCTTAACCAGTTGGGCTTATTAGTCATACTATTTGTCAGATAATATGATTAAACTTTAAAATAGCTATCTTCTCTCAGTGAATTTTATCTTCTTATCCTTCTATAATTGCTTTATATATGAGGTTTTATCTCACAGTTATGGCAATTGTAGATTATTTCTGGATTGCAAACAATATTGAGTCATAGATGCAGGAGCCTAGCCTTGTGGCCAGTAGTGGGCAGTGACAGAAAGCTAAAGTTAAGAGTCCTGCAGCCAATTGTTATGCTAAGCCCTGAGCTACACACTTTTCTATTCTGCCCCAGATATGCAGATATGCATTATTTGTTAATTTCCAAAACCTTTAGTATCTCAAAAACAAAACAAAATATTTTTAGAATTCTTGAGACAATATTCTTGTAATTATACAGTTATGTTTAATCTATTTTTTGAATTTTATTTTTTAAGATCAATAAGTATTTTTATTGTGAAAATACTGTACAGAGGGGTTACAGTTACATGAGCAAGGGAATGAGTACATTTCTTATCAAGCATTGTTGCCTCCTCCTCTGTTGGGGATGGAAAGGTGTTTCCATTCCTGCCCTCCCATCTCCACCCCCCCACCCCCCCTCCAAAGTTGCAAAGTTCGTTTTACGACATAATGTCTTGTACATCTCACCCATGACTGACCAAAAAAAAAAAAATGTCTTTTTTTTTTTTTTTTGGTCAGTTATGGGGCTTGAACTCTGGGCCTGGGTGCTGTCTCTCAGCTTTTCAGCTCAAGGCTAGCACTCTACCACTTCAGCCACAGAACTACTTCTGGTTTTCTGAATGGTTTACTGGAGATAAGAGTTTCACAGACTTTCCTGCCCTGGCTGGCTTTGAACAGCGATCCTCAGATTTCAGCCTCCTGAATAGCTATGATTATAAGCGTGAGCCACCGGCTCCCAGCTTATGTTTAATCTTTTAAGATTCCGTTACTGATATATTGTTTATGTCAAGGAAATTAATAGGTAGTTGTAAAATAAGTATTACATTTACCTTTTAATTCTTTATGTCAGCCCCAAAGTTGTATAGTTCATTTTTAACATAGTGAGTATCATGGCTGCATTTGTTCAAAGGAGGAGTAACCTCCATACTGCTTTCCAGAGTAGTTGAATAAGTTTGCATTTCCACCAACAGTGTAGTAACGTTCACTTTTGGCCACATTTCCACCAGTATCTGTTATTGTTAGTTTTCCTGACAATGGTCATTCTAACTGGAATGAAGTGGAATCTCAATGTCGTTCTGATTTCCATTTCTTTTATGGCCAGATGTTGAACATCTCTTCTTACTTCTTCTTCTGTGAAGACTCTCTTTAAGTCCTTAGACCGGTTGTTGTTTCTTTGAAAGTTTATTTTTGAGGATTTAAATTTTTGAGTTCTATGTATATTTTAGATATGAGGGCCTTGTCTGATGCATGGCTAATAAAGATTCCTCCCATTCTGTGATCTTTTTACTTACCTTATTAGCTATATCCTTTGCCATGCAGAAACTCCTCAACTTCTTTGAGTTGTTGTGATTCTAGATCTTTACTTAGGAAATTTCAACCCATGCCTACCCCTTCCTGTAATATTTTCATGGTATCTGGGCTTATATTGAAGTCTTTGCAACACTGCCCAAAGCAATTTATAAATTCAATGTAATATCCACCAAAATTCCAACAACTCTCTTCAATGATATACCTAAACCAACCCAAGAATTCATATGAATTAATAAAAGATACTGAATAACAAAAACAGTTTATAGCAGGAAGAACAGTGTTGGAAGAATATTAATACCAAACTTCAAACTCTATAACAAAGCCAGAGTCATAAAAACAGCTTGGTATTGGTACAAGAAAAGACTTGAGGACCAAAGGAAGAGAATAAAAAGACCTGGAAACAAACCCACACACCTATAGCCAACTAATATTTGATAAGGAAGCCAAAAACACAGGATAGAAGAAAGTCTTGGAAGTGGCGCTGTAGCTCAAGTGGTAGAGTGCTCACCTTTAGCTGAAGAGCTGAGGGACAGTGCCCAAGCCCAGAGTTCAAGCCCCATGACCGACCAAAAAAAAAAAAAAAAAAAAAAAAAGAAAGTCTCTTCAACAAATGACCTGGCAGAATTGACTATACGCATGCAGAAAACTGAAGTTAAATACTTATACATCCCCTGCACCATAATCATTTTTATTTTATTTTATTTTTGGGGGGCTGTCCGGTCATGGGGCCTGAACTCTGGGCCTGGGCGTTGTCCCTCAGCTCTTCAGCTCAAGGCTAGTGCTCTACCACTTGAGCCACAGCACAACTTCCAGCTTTTTTCTTTTGGCTTATGTGGTGCTGAGGGCCTCATGCATGCAAGACAAGCACTCTACCACTGAGCCACCTTCCCAGCCCCAGAATCATTTTTAAACTGAGCATTTCTTAAGGTGGTTGTTTAAAGGAAATGTCATGGTGAGAAAGTATTAAGGCACAAGACTTAATGATGGTAAAGCAGGAGTTGTGTTTCATTTTTCCTCCCTTCTCTTCCTCTCTGTCTCTTTCCCTATTTCTCCCCTTCCTTCCCTTCCTTCCCTCCCTCCCTCCCTCCATCCCTTCCTTCCATCCTTGTAATCTGTGGTGTGTGTTATTTGCTCCACAGCATTTTTATTGAGCACCATCTGTAGTTTAACTGTCTAGCTAGACATGCCTTGGGGATTAACCACAAGATTACTGCACAGTCCCTATGATCAGTCATCTAACTCTTGTTCCACCTAACAGTTTCAGGGAATTCAGAAATTATGGTTGTCTCTTACCTAAAGAAAATCTGAAGTAATTAAACAAGAACTTTTTGCCATATTATTTTTCAGACTTTAGATAACCCCTTTTAATTTCCCACATCAGTTCTGCATCTGACCTTACTGCACACATATAACCTGCCACCTTTGGTAATTGGCATGTCTTCTGGGTCCTGCATTTTAGAAATTCTACTTGTGTAGCAGTGTTTTTCACGTTGTTGAGAGTTTGGATTATTTCTTCTCTGTTTTGACCAGTTTTCTTAGATATACTTGATTCTCAAACTCTATATGTTTTGACTCTCATTTACCTCTTTCAGAAACCCTAATATTTTAGTATTTTGCTTGTGCATTGCTAGTATGTGAAATATCCATTATGTAATCTACTTTAAAACTGCTTAGTATTCCTATTTAGCTTCTATTTTTAGTAATTATGTATTATTAAGATTGAAATAGTATCCCATTCCTTAACATACTGGAGGAAGTTTATTACTTTCTAGGTAGTTTGAAATAAAAAGATTTTAAGACAATAAATAAACAGAAGATTTTAAGATGTCATTGCTAAGCTTTAAGTTACTGTGTGTGTGTGTGTGTGTGTGTGCGTGTGTGTGTGTGTGTGTGTGTGTGTGTGTGTGTGTGTGTGTGTGTGTGTGTGTGGTACTAGGATTTGATGTTGGCCTTGTAAGTTGCTTCACAAGTATTCTACCACTTTTGGGCTTTAGGTAGTTTTTGATATGGTCTTGGCATTTTTTGGAAGGCTAATATTGTGCCATGCTCATCCTACTTATAACCTTCTGAATAGCTGAAATGACAGGCATGAGCCACAGCAGTTGACCAATCAAAAATAAAATTTGATATTAGAGAACTTTTGTCTTTTCAAATTTTGTACCATAGTCTATTGTGTGGAGAAATGTACCTCCATTCCTAAGTCTTGTAAAGAGTTCCAGACATATATGCTTAATTAGCATTTTGATGCAAATTCTCTAGCTAGACTACTGCTGAGGTAAAAGGGTTGGTTGGCTAAATCTAAAATAATTGCATTATGATACCATCTCTGCTTGGTCACTAGCAGTCTAAACTTCACAGAGTTTGTTTTTATGATACCTGTATTTCTATACCATATCTTTCCCTGGGTCTTACTTTATACAGCCACTTATGGCTTAACCATAGGATATTTTTGTTTTCATAATTCAGGAAGCTGGAAATGGAAGAGGATGGTACCAGTGAGGTCATTTTCTTCCTTGGCCACTCTCCTACAGCTGGCTGCTTTCTAATTATATCCACATATGGCCCTTTCTGTGGACATGCACAACCCCTGTGTCTCTGTATACACAAATTTGTACATAAATTTCTTTTTTAAGCATAGCAATAAGAATGAGAACACACCCAGAGGCCTCAACTTAAATACCAATTAAAAGATGATAACTCCACATTCCCATTTTGAGGTACTCGTATGAGGGACTTAGTGCATGAATTTGTAGAGAAGGAGGGCAGCCACAAATTAGCCCCAAACAAAAAGTTATTGATTGCTCACTCACTTAAAAATGAATTTATCATATTTTAGAGTTGTGTTCTGTTTCTTTGAATCATTCTGATTTTACACAAAACCATTTGTAGAGGAAGTTCATAGAGCCATGCCTTCTGAATAAAACAGCACTCTCTAAAACATGCACTTACATTAAACTCTTTGAGTAGAAGAGGAGTAAACAACTTTTCCCCTCCAGACCCCCTAAAAATTATATAGCATATCATTTGATAGAGAAAATTTGCATACAAAGGGATATATAAAAATACTTATATGTTTGATTGTTTGTTTCAATTTTCTTTGTGTACCTAGACCTCAGGTAAATTGTGTTTTATCCAATGACTATTCCATTGCATTAGGTAATGATGCCATTTTTTTACTGGAGCATTATGAGTCACAACCATTTTCAGGAAATTCACAAAATTGTTATGATGATGGGCTTCATTTTAAAGAAATGTCTTTTCCTTCTCTGATTGTATTGTAATTTTTTATTTACTGCCTCATTCTAAATTTATCTTATGGAATCAATAATAGTTTTATTTTTCATCACAAATGAAAATATGCATAATTTTGAAAAGAAGAAGACTGCATAAGAAATATTCCCTTTGTAATATATAGGTAATGACTAGTTACAAGCCCAGTGGAAAATTCTGAAGTTTGAAAAATTAAATAATTTGCTTTGAATTGAAACAAGAGCACAGTTATGTAACTTGACTTCTTCAAAATAGAATTTGTAATTCTTGGGTACAGGTGCAAAGAAGTACACTGAGCCCTGGCTTATTATTTAAAAATCTTCAATCAGCTGTGCTCCACTTGGTTAAAGATTGCTAATCACTGGAGTATATCATGCTTTCCAGGGCTTTTGCCTGCATTAATACACCAATGGGACACTTGGATCGACTTCATCAAAGATGAGTGAAAAATCTGAATCCCCATGGCAGAAAGGTTATTTAATGTGTTAAAAGAATAGCTTGAGCTCTTCTCAGAAAGATGATTAGTGTATATGCGTTAGAAAGAAAGCACAGGTCGTTCACTCTATGTTGTGTTTATTTTTCATACTAATATTCCTTTTGAGAATAATTCCAAGTCTATTTCATAGCAAATTAGGAGCCAATTAAGCCTCATGTTAACAACTAAACCAGCCTGCTGAATTGCTACAAACGAGAGGAACTCAATGCAAATTAGAACCAGAGAGAGTATTATAAAGGAAGAATCAAAGTTTTTGATTAGCAGAGGTTAAAGGTGTAATGACTGCAAGACTGGTTACTGGAATTCCTATGTAACATCACCATATAAAATGATGTTTATCAAAATGAACTCCAAGAAATGGAAACGAGGTGTTTTTGTTATTTTGCTTTTTGTTTTTGTTTTGGATTTGGTGTTTTGTCTTTTTTTTTAATTCTCCTTTGTCACTGTTTTTATTTCTGTATTTTTGTCTTACATATAAGTTTATCTGTTTTGGAGGGGGTAAAGGAGAGAGGCACAGAAATGGTGGGACAAAGAGTGAACAAATGCAGCAATGATTCTCACTAGACACTATGTTGAAAATGAGCTATACAACTTGGGGAGAATGGTCAGGAAGAAAAAACTGGGAGAAAATGAGAATGAGGGAAGAGGTGACACTGTTCAAAAAGAACTGGACTCATTGCCTGACTTATGTAACTGTAAACCTTCTATACATTACTTTAACAATAAAAAGTAAATAAATAGGGGCTGGGAAGTTGGCTCAATGGTAGAGTGCTTGCCTTGCATGCCTGAGGCCCTGGGTTCAATTCCTCAGCACCACATTAGCAAAAAGAAAAAAGCCGGAAGTTGCTCTGTGGCTCAAGTGGTAGAGCGCTAGCCTTGAGCTGAAGAGCTGAGGGACAGCGCTCAGGCCCAGAGTTCAGGCCCCATGACCGGACCCAAAAAAAAAAAACAAAAAACAAACAAAAAAAAAGTAAATAAATAAAATAAAATCCCTTAAAATACTTTGATTTAAAAGAATTGTGAATATCTGCCTTCATGGTGGCTAGCTATGCTTCTTTCATATGCTTGATTTCATTTATTAAGTCTATTTGAGAAAGTGTTGATGCTTTGACATTTGATTCCATTCTGGATTCTTCCTTTACCAACAGCTATATGAGATATATTTTTTTATTTTGTCATTATTACATAGATATTTTTGTTTAACCTGGCAGTTATACTCTATGTTATTGTGAGAAGGCTTCTCAGAACTTATAAACTCTTATTTTTCTCATTAAAATAAAAATGTTCTATGGAGCATATATTATTAAACATTTTAGAAGTATATTTGTCTTACAAGAAAGCACAATCCCCTTCCTTCCTTCCTTCTTTCTTCCTTTTCTTTCTCTCTTCCTCTTTCTTTCTTCCTTTTCTTTCCCTCTTCCTCTTTCTTTCTTCCTTTTCTTCTCTCTTCCTCTTTCTCTCTTCCTCTTTTTTTCTTTCTCCCTTCCTTCCTTCCTTCCTTCCTTCCTTCCTTCCTTCCTTCCTTCCTTCCTTCCTTCCTTCCTTCCTTCTTTCCTTCCTTCCTTCCTTCCTTTCTTTCTTCCTTTCTTCCTTTCTTCCTTTCTTCCTTTCTTCCTTTCTTTCATGTTCTGGTCCCAGGGTTTGAACTCAGAAATTCCTTTCTCTAGCTCATGACCCAGAGCTTTACCCACTCCAGTCTAGTATTTGATTGGTTAATTGGAGACAGAATATCATGGGCTTTTCTGCCCAGGCTAGAATTGAAACATATTTCTCATATCTCAGCCTCCTAAGTAATTGAAGTTAGAGGTGTAAGCAATTGGTATCCT
The DNA here is from genome assembly GCF_024711535.1 of Dipodomys merriami. Taxonomy (NCBI): domain Eukaryota; kingdom Metazoa; phylum Chordata; class Mammalia; order Rodentia; family Heteromyidae; genus Dipodomys; species Dipodomys merriami. The sequence continues at coordinate 7,164,991 of NW_027203382.1, forward strand.
GCCAAAATAAACAGAGATTATATCATATTTGGAAAAAAAGTAAAGCTCCTAAAATTATAAGTACCTTGAGCCTGTGTTTTCATTTCAATAAAATGTTAATATTATTTTATTAAAACAAGGCTTCATGAGTTTATTTTTTATAAAAGTACCTAATATTCAGTTATTTTATTTAAATACTAAAATGAGATTTAGTTTAATAACTAGTATCTATAAAATGAACAAATGAATTTTTTTCTGGTCAGACTTGATTTTAAATCATAAATAATCTAATAACATTGATCAGCATCAAATTTATTATAGTCTTGTTCCATAGTCTTGTAGTATAAGCAGATTGTCATCCAGCTTTTTCTGAAGAATGAATATAATTATACAAACTTGATTCTGATTCTCCTTTCAACTTTTTCCCTTCTATTAGAATTTTAAACATAGCAAGATCAATAGAAAGCCCACGGATGGGGAAAAGAGCTTCACTAACCATACAACGGACAAGGGTTTCATATCTAAAATATACTTGGAACTCAAAAAATTAAATCTCCCAACAACAAATCCTTAAAGAAACAACCACCCAATTAATAAATGGGCTAAAGACTTAAAGAGAGACTTCTCTGAAGAGGAAATAAGAATGGCCAATAAACACGTGAAAAAATGCTCAACTTCTCTAGCCATAAAAGAAATGCAAAACAAAACATTTAGATTCCACCTCACCCCAGTTAGAATGGCTAAAATCAAGAAATCTAATAACAACAGATACTGGAAGAGATGTGGCCAAAAGGGGACCCTACTGCATTGTTGGTGGGAATGCAAACTTGTTCAACCACTTTGGAAAGCAGTATGGAGGTTCCTCAAAAGACTCCACATAGAGCTCCACTATGACCAAGCAATCCCACTTTTCCACTTTTGGGCATTTACATAAATGATCACAAACAAGGCCATACTTAAGCTACCAGCACAATTACGTTTATTGCAGCATTATTCACCATAGTTAAGATATGGACCAACTTGGATGCCTCTCAGTAGATGAATGAATCATATGTGTATATATATATATATATATATATATATATATATATATATATATATATATATATATTCTATGTCTCCATCAGAAAGAATGGCATCACCCATTTGTTAGGAAATGGAAAGACTTGGAAAAAATTATATTAAGTGAAGTAAGCCAGGCCCAAAGAAACATAGGTCCCATGGTTTCCCTTATTTTCAATAACTAGTATATGTCTAGGATAATCCTACAAGACAAGCAGCAAAGGTCAAAAGCTACATATATATGACCATATAAGATGATGCTAAGTGAAATGAACCAAGATAGGGGCACAAGTGGTTTTATCTTTCTTGCTATTGTTTTTTTTTGGGGGGGGTCCGGTTGTGGGACCTGAACTCTGGGCCTGGGCGTTGTCCCTCAGCTCTTCAGCTCAAGGCTAGCGCTCTATCACTTGAGCCATGGAGCCACTTCCAGCTTTTTTCTTTTTGCTTATGGGGTGCTGAGGAATCAAACACAGGGCCTCATGCATACAAGGCAAGCGCTCTACCACTGAGCCACCTTCCCAGCCCCTTCTTGTTATTGTTTTTAACGTACTTATACTGTACCATGTGGGTTTTTTTTTTGTTGTTGTTTCATTGTGTGCTCTTCCCCTATGGTATAACCCCTGTTATCACTGCATTTGATTCCAGTGTCCTGCATCTTGTATATACATTTTTCTAATTTGGGGAGATGAAGGGAAATAATAAAATGCTGAAACAAGAATACAGGTTGACCCATGGTAACAATGAGATGTACAAGACACTATTTTGAAAAGGAATTTTACAACTTTGGTGGGTGGAGGAACTTTGGTGGGTGGAGGGAGGAGTTGGGGAGGTAGGGAGGGACCAGATGGTAGGGGAAAAACAAAGGAGGGGTTAACAATCCTCAATAGGAAATGTATTCAATACCTTACTCAGGTAACACCTCTGTACAGTATCTTTACAATAAAAATATATATTTAAAAAAACAGAATGAGAACCACTTATTCAAAAAAAGATTTTTGTTCTGATGACTGTTTACATAATGTGGAAATTGGTACTTCTTACAAATGAAACAATTATTTGAATTTACATGAGAATTAAGAATTCACAGGCTCCTATCTGTGTTGTGAAGAAAGGCTGTGTATATGCACAGGAATGATATGAGTAAGCAGCTTTCCGGGACCTTAAATGGGTCCATAAAGGATAAAATAGATTCACAGCTGTTCCAAAAATTTCATGAAACCTTGAATGTGCCCTTCTTTGAAAATAAGGTCTTCACACAGACTTGATTGGGCCCTCTAGCTAACATGACTACACCACAGTCCTTATGGACAGAGGGATATTTGGACATAGACACAGACAGGCTAGAGGAGCTGGGCATGTGATGATGGGAAGGATATATCTTCAAGCCAGATAATGCCAATGATTTCCAGAAATGAGGAGAAACAATGGTAGATTCTACCTAAAGATATCAGAAGAAATATAGCCTTGCTGAGGCAATAATTTAACACTTTTGGGTATAAGAACTGTGAAAGCAGGAACTTATGATGTTTAAAACCAACCAGATTGTGGTACTTGTGATCATACCAAACGGTCTGCAATTACTAATAAACTAATGTTATTTCAGAAAATTTGATAAACGTTGAGTATAGTTGATACATACAGCGATATTCATTAGAGATACAATTTTATAGTACCAAAGAGAGTGAGAAGGATGGATACATCAACAGAAATTAAAAAGTTACATGGAATTGACTCTATTGGTTACAAATTCACTAGTGTGTGTGTGTGTGTGTGTGTGTGTGTGTGTGTGTGTGTGTGTGTGTGTGTGTGTGTGTGTGTGTGTACTGGTATTGAGCCTCATGTTTTTATTCCACTTTTTTTGCTTGTGGCTTGTGTGATGACACTTGAGCTATGCTTCCACTTCTGACTTTTTGCTGATTAAGTGAGCCAGGCACATCAGCAATATTTTTTCTTTTATCTTCCATGAGTCTGATTGGTTGAGCACAAGAGCTTTGGAACACTGTTATCTACCTTACAACATAAAAGACTTAAAGAAAACTAATGCAGATTTGACATTCCTAAGTGGGAGAATAAAACCAGAGTCAATCTCTACCAATCATTCTGTTATGGAAGATCATAAACTGTATTGCATCAGCCACATTTTACCTTTCTATTATGGCTCCAATAGTCTAATAAATGGCTCCAATGGTCCAATATATTGGACCATGTTTCATGTCTTTTGAAATGTAAATAAGGAGCCAGAAACAAATCAGTGGAAATGGTGAGAGAAAGTAAGTACATGGCAAGACTTGTGTTAAGAAAGTCAGAGCACACAACATACAATCTTATACTAGTTATCATAATGAGATGAATATTACTCTGATTGCAATTTAAAAACAATGAAATATGTTAAGCACAGAAGTAATATTATCACATTTACACTTTAAAAAGAATTCTAGCTTCCCTGTGGAGAACAGCATCAGAAAACCAAAAGAAAAATGAGCAGTTAGGAAGGTATTACATGTTCCCATTGAAAATATAGTCTTGGAGAAGAGAGAAAATTATTAAGTATATATTTTAGACACAAACTTGAGAGAAATCATGATAATAGAACATTTTCCCTTTCAGTTTTGCTGCTGTTTCGTGGGTTATTACATTCAGAATGTCAAATGGTCAGAATGATCATTTGAGAGGTCTATCATATGTTGAATTTCAACATAAATGTGTTCCTTTTATGCTTTCTTTTTGAGTTTTTAGAAATATTTCAACAAGTTTAAGGTTCTGGAGAATGGCAAAAACATTATGATGATACATTTTAGATTAATTTTAAGGTTTTTATTACAGGACCATAATCATTTTTGCAAGAGCTTGTTTGTGATGCTTAGAAGAGCAGAGATAAACATTAAGCATTTACTAGGAATTATGCTTTCTGGCAGATAGAGAAAAGAAAGCTTGGAGCCTCTGGGATATTCTCATTTTTACTGGTCATACATTCTCTGACCTTGCTCAATACATTTAATGGCTCTGTGTTAGAGTTTCTAAATCTTTGAACAGTAATAATGATCTTTTTTAAGTGGAGACATTTTTGTAAAGTACATAGAACTTGCCAAAAGGAAATCACTACACACACCACAATTTATTGTTGGTTTTATGGCAATTCAAACCCCAAAGGAATTGAAGTCACTGCTATTTGAAGGTTGTCCAGTTCAGTTTTTTGATAGATGACTGGCCCAATATAACAGTCACAGAGTCCCTGAACAATTACACTTTAACTCTGCCTTGGCTATCACAGAAGAAAAAGATGATTGTTGAATCAATCTGACTATAAAAATAACCTGTTTTCCCCCTTACAACAGCTGGCAACTGTGATCATATGATAGAACGGGAGAATGAAGTGTCAGAACTATTGTTCCAAATATTGTTGTAATTTTGAGATGATGGAATTAAAAAACTGCTCGTTTCTTAAGTAAATACTAAAATTATGTTCATTCAGTGAATAACTTACTGGAGGGGCTGGAGATGTAGCTCAGTGGAAGTGCCCTTGCTTGGCAACTAAATGCAAAGCCCTGAGCTCATTCCTCAGGGTCTTGAAAAAAAAAAAGAATTTACTGGAAATACCTTCATCACAAAGTCATGAGTGTAGTGAGAATGCTAAATATACCTACTGGCATGAATTAGAGAAAACTATTTGCACTTGGTGACATGAAGGCAGGTGCATAAAGGAGGTAATATTTCAGTTGGTCTTAAAAAGTGAAGAGACTTTCAATAATAGAGACAAGGAGGGAAGAAAGGTTACTCAGGAGAGAACAAAGCAAATCCATACATTCAAACTGAGTAGAGTGGATGTCTTTGAAAAGAGCCTATAGTATCTAAAGAAATGAAATTTAAACTTTAGAGTTACATTGATCATGGAGCAATAGCTTCTTTTAAATAAATAAGGTATTTAACATATAATATGTTAAAAACAAATTATCTTTCCACTGAAGTTGCAACTTGTTGCTCAAATTTAGTACATTGTGGAATAGGTAAGGGTTGCAATGAACAAAATAATAAAAAATAATTTTCTTCTAAATAATAACACTAGGAATGGTTATTGTAAATTAGAAGTATATTCTTTTTTACATCAAGAAAACTTGGAAGATATTTTAGAAATCTTTTTACAGTTATTTTTGTTTTAGACTCTCTAAAACAATACTTTTGCTGGCTAAGGAATCCCTAAACCCTTTCTGCTTCAAATATTCTAATATTCTACTAATTTCATATTCAACCCACATGCATGATTATATCCTGCCAAAAGTCTCTAATTAAAATGCTCAACATTATTCCACTTCCATTATCCATGGATTCCATATGCCATTCTGATTTTCCCCTCTGTCAGGACCTATGAGAAGCTCTGACAGTGAGAAGGGAAAGTATACAGCAACCACAGTTTGCAACCTGCACAAGCATGGTTTGGCGAGCATTGGACAATCACTTGTCAAACATTACTTTCAGTGTGCAATGAGGCACAGCTGAGCCACTTTGTAATATGATAACAGATGATTCTCTGGCAAATAAACCCAGAAAATCAAATAAGCCAAGCCTGGCAGTACAATATAAGTGACTCAGGTAGAAAAGACAGCACAACAGGCCATATTATTGATTTTAATTAGCAGGTAGAGTGGACTGGAAAGAAACCAAAAAGGAACTTCCTTTCAAACTTCATAAAAATAATAATGCTTTATAAAAGCAAAGATTTTTGTACAGTGGCTGCTGAGGGTAAATCTAGTTTTCTGAGGCATATTTCTATGCAAAAATTAAGTTTTCCTCTCTTCTCTCCTCCCTGCCCCCTCCCTCTCTCCCCTTTCCTTTTTTCTCTCCCCCTTCTTTACTTCTCATCTTAAATACATAGGTCATCTAAAGATAACATCAGAAATAATAAGCCTAGGCACAGGAGACTTAGAAGAGGTGATTCTAGGTTGGGAAGGTCCAATTCTGAACTATATACAAATTCACATTAAACTCTGATATTTAAGAATGTGATGGTATGTAAACATAGGATTAAGGAGGAAGTCAAATTTAAACAAGGTCCTTAAGGTAGACCCTAAACTAATATAGTTTATAATAGAGTTACAAGAAAAATAAACCTGGAAACAGGTTTATAAACCTGGAGAGAAAAGCAATAAGCAGAAGCACAGAAAAGACAGCCATTGACAAACAAAAGTTTGAAAAGACCTGGAATAGATTTTTCCCATTGCTCTCATTATCCATACCTTAATGTTGGACTTTTGGCCTCAAGGATTAAAAATAAATAAATTTATGTAACTTTTTCCAGCCTTAACAAACTAATGTTGGTTTCTGCCCTGGAATATCCATTGTAAGTTAAAAATGTCTAAAGTAAAATAATGCATTTAACATTGAACATCATAAAGTACTGAATGAACATCATATTTTAGCAACACAACACTAGTAGAGCACTAACTAGTTATGTATACAACAGTGTGACTGCGTGGGAGGTCAACCAAAATCATGAGAAAGTGCCTACAGCATACTACTAGTCAAGAGTAGGTCAAATTTTAAAATCCAAAGTATGACTCTCAATATATGTTGCTTCATACCACCAAAAGTAAAAAGAACTGTAAATTGAATAATCCTAACTATGTTTAACTCTGTTGGATTTCTACAGGATTGCATCTTCAACTGTAGTCAAGGAGGCTCTCCAGACTCTTCCAAATGAGATACTGTACACTTGGGTGTCTCTAGTTGGCCCATGTTTCTGATATTTAAAAAATAACCAGCAAAAACACCTTCATTCTGGTGCTTATATTTAGCTATTGATGGAAAATCTTGAAGTTATGCATCGAATTTGCCTTTGATATATTACTTATAGCCTGATTATGATTTTAAATCCCTTTTGAAAGAAATCTCACAACTTAAATTAGCCAATAACTAACCAAACCTCTGGTGGAGGAATCAAACCAGGAGTAGTTATATGAGAGCACAAAAAATGACTGTGAATTCCTGACCACCTGACCACCTGACATCCCCACCACCCAGAAGTGAAAGTTTTGGCTTTCCCACTGAAGCTGGGAAGTGACATTGTCCAAGTCACAGCCTGATCTTAACAGGATTATTAGGTCCTACTTCCATCTTTATGGAAGACAGGTAAGAAGTCCAAATGTTCTGAAACTGGCACACTTTTGCCCACCTTTCTAACAATGACAGAATGTTTCATGAGGTCTGAGTCACCAGACATACAAGAAAAGCATTCCTTATTCCTACAACAAGAATTATGGTGATAGGAATATGGTCCTGCTTTCGTCAATTTAGGCTGCTAAGACAAAATGATATAGCCTGGGGTGTTTAAACAACAAAGTTTAACATGACAAAGAGATCATATTCCCAAGATCTAATTCTTTCCCACAGGCCTAATTTCCCACTGGAGATAAGATTTTGACATATGAATTGGAAGGACACATGCATTTAGTTCATAACAAGTCACAAGTAAGCAGTCACAGCCAATACACTGCTGTTGCAGACATGCCAACTGAATACAATCACCAACTCACTGAGCAGAGGTGAGCCCTCTCCATGTTTCTGTACGGCAAATTTAAGACTAAATAAAAATTATCCCTTTGTACCTTTGAATACTTAAGCTTAGGAATAGTTTGTATGCAAAAAGTAACTGAAACTATCAAGATATTGAGGCTTTATAAAGTTATACTTGGAAGTCCATTTACTAGACTATGGTTTAACATGAAGAATATAAGCAATGTTTTGGACCTGGAGGTGTGGGTAAAATGGTAGTACCTCCTCTGTGAGAGAAAAAGGCAAATGAGATCAAGTCTCAGTATCAACACAAAAAGAGAGAAAATAAGCAGTTTTAGACCAGAACAGAAAGTATTGATTAAGTCAGATTAATGTTGACAAATTAAAACTTTCAAGTACGTGTGACTTTTAATATGACCCAGTTTCTCTCTCCAGTCTTGTGGTATTCAATGTGACTTTCAGAGAGTAGTTTCTACCTTTAGCCCTACAGTTCCGTTGCTACTTTAGAAACCTCTGTAACAGAAGTTCAGTAATGAAGGCTTTGGGCCCTGGAGGGAAGCTGGAAGTCCCTAGCTCACTTTCTTATTTTACACAATAGAAATGAAGGCTCAGAGAATTTAAGTGGCCCAATGTCACAAGACAAATGTTTTACTTGGGAAATCAAGCACGGTACTCACTTTGCAAAACATCCTTTAGAAATATTATTTTGATTTTACATATAAGATTGTATGTGTTTATGATGTAAAACATGAGGTTGTAGAGTGTATATACACAGTGAAGTATTAAGTCTAGCACAATGATAAATGTATTACCTCTTCTTGGCATCATTACTGGAGCCCACCCTTCTTTACATTCACTGTCTTAACCTTTGTCAAGAATAAAGTATAACTATACCCATCAACACACAATGTAGTCACACAAAGTATTACAAAATACAGTAGCATTTTAATGGACTTTCTGTGTTATTAAAGACAATTCTTTTGATAACTATATATTTTAGAAGCTTGAAAAAGTCAGCTGTAGAATAGAACTTCATCATCATATATAGCACTATACTCACTACAAACATATATACACATTTCACTATATTCTTATTGCTTACATTTATATTATTATATTTGTATACTTGAAAGATAATCATTAATATTGAATAAAGTAGAAAATAAAGCTATTTGTGCTATCCCAGTGTTATGAGATTGGATTAAAAATCATAGAGTATTTCTGGAAAGAATTTCATTTTATTGAGATCAGTAAACTATTAATATTTTAAAAACAGTTGTAGCATGCATTATTTGTTAGGGAAGAACTGCTTCATCAGTTTAAGCCAAATCTCCCGAGGCAGCTAACCATGTGTAACCATGTGTTCTACTGTGTGTGCTGGCTGATGCTGTGCCCATATGTACAATACTGTGATATGAGCCAGTGGGGACCTCTATGCAGACAGACTAGAATTATTTCCACATTACCATGAGCAGAAAGGAAGAAAGCCTTATTAAACAGATTAAGTTCATTATTATATAAATCCCTTCTTGGAAAACAAAGCTAATCTTATGTCCTCAAATATTAAACATAACATTGATATTACAATAAAGAGAGATAATATCTTCCTCTTTATCTTGGCTTCACTCTGTCATATTAATGAGGTGAGCATGTAATAGTTGTGGGTAGTGTCTGGCTCTAAGAGGAGCTGCCAGCTAGATCTGGAGACAAACTCCGCTATCTAGTTAGCTCTACCATCTTTCTCACAAAATCCTTTCAGATTGATCTTCATTCAAAGGCCTTTAGTGCAAGCTAATCTGGGGTTTCATGTTGCAAAGGGTCTTGCATGACAAAAATAATGTTTGTATTCTGGAGTAATTATATTTGACTGAAAACACATTTGCAACTGGCTCTGTACTCAGAGTGGAAATCCCTGGGGCCAGAGCCAACACCTCGGTGAGGCCACTCAGTGCACATGGTTGGATCATGGTTTGGGCTTAATGAACATCTGCCTTATTCCAATTAGATACATATTTTGCATTGACAGAATATTTTCTATTTGCAGTGAGGTTAATAAATTTAAGCTTTTGTTCAGTGTACCTTTTTCTCAACCAGAATGTTTTGTCTGCATGTTTTATATCAAGAGCTATCCAATAAAATTTAGAACTAACTCAAATCTGGGTTAGTTTCCAAGAAAGTTTAAAACTGGAACAGTTTAATAACAGTTATTGCCCCCTTTCTTAAAGAGGAAAAAAAGTGTTTTTGATGGACATTTTATGTAAGTAGAGGATAGGAGTGGGTGATTAAAAATGTTATGAGGCTGAGAAAGTTAACAAAAGAAAAGAAACAAGGCAGAGAATTTACAAATAAGGCTGAAAAAACAAAATTGTTCTTAGCAAACCTCCTGTTTCTATTGTCAGCTTCTTCATTTCTGCTAAACATTCCCTCTGTTTGATTTTTTTTCTACAAAGTATAATTGTTGAAAGAACATAATAAGAGGGCTGGACAGATCAAGCCAATGTTTTCTCTTATCTAAACTTATACTGTATGTCCTAACAGCTGGTTTTACACAAATTAATCAAACAAATAATGGATACCTATTTATTTATTTATTTGTTTATTTACTTTCAAACATGGTATGGAAGGCATCTTGCTATGAATTACTTGTGGATAAAAAATTAAAAAATATTGGTGCAGGAAAAATTTCAAATATTAATATTAATGCCTTTTTGTCCATAAAATGATGGCATACTAACAGCAAAGTGTCTCTATCAGGGAATTGATGCTTTCATAGGATAATTTTCAGTTTAATTGGATAATGCCCTTTGATCTTTCACATTTATATAGCAAGAAGTTGACTTCAGTAAAAACTTCAACTTTATCAACTGACAAAGGGGATGTTTTCCAGGTCACAAGCAAAGTATGTAATGATCTAACCATTCATAGACTAAGTTCTGCAAGGTCATCGTATGCTTTTTATTCTATGGTTTACAAAGTTCCAGACACATGAGGACAAGAAGAATGAATAATAGAAATACATATATACCTATATATATATATATATATATATATATATATATGTGTGTGTGTATACATATAAACACACACACATACATTTTATATATATATACATATATATATATTCAGTGATTCTGCACACACAAAAAAGAGTAAGAGTAGCTTAAAAAGTCAAGGATCAGTTTTTCTCTGTTCAACAAATTAGTCTCAGAAAAATTTTTGTGTCATTTTCCTATCTTTCTTAACTACCTACTTATCTCATTCCTGTTGTTCTCAATGTATTTAAAAAAACTTATCCTTCAAGGACTATTTAAAACCTCTATTTAATTCTTTTAAAGGGGGAAATCAGTTCTGCCTTCTCTGAACTTTTACAACACATAGTTTATAACAATCCATTTCCAATTTTGGAAAAAGTCCTTAATGTTTCAAATGGCATATTAAAAACCAGTATCAAAAATAAAACAATTATCTTAGAATTGCCTCAAATCTAGAAGCAAAATATCAGGACAACTTCTTTTTGGAAAATGTATTGCAGCATATAAAAGAAAATACTGCTGCTCATATTTTTTAAATAGAGTTAGCAAAAATGTAAAAATGACTAATTCAGCATAAAACAATGTAGTAGTTGGTGGCAAGATGGAAAAGTGGAACTTTCTTCATTGGACTTCATAAATAAGAAGAGTCTGGTTAACAAAGGAGATACTATATTCAGCAGGGGAAAAGAGAAGCAAAGCAAGAACCACCAAAGACAGACAGGACAACAAAAAAGTTTGGTAAGACAGAAAGGAGACAGGAATTAGGAAGCAATTTTCAACTCCAGCCCCAGCTACCCTGTTGAGAAAGGCAGCCACAGTCTCCACAAGGTAAACCAGATGTCCCTGACATATGGTCAGCCCTTGCTATGGGACAAACCCAGATCTACCATCAACCTTACTTAACATCCAGTGTGGAGACTTGTCAGAACTGACATTCACTACAGGGAAGGACATAAATCTGTCTACATCTGTGTGGAGTCCTGGTTTCTTCATTTTGTACATATGATGTTACCATGAATTGTCACTGAATTGCCTTTGGTCTCTCAGTCTCATGTGTAAAAGGAGTATGGAACATAAAGAACTTTCTCATAAAGAACTTTAAGGAATTAGATTCAATGACATGTTGAAATGGATCAATTAAACTACACACTCAAAGTGATTGTTTTCTCCTTAAATATGTTTTCCCAAATTATATTCTGACTATGAAATTCAGTATTTAAGTCATAGTTCTGGTACTTAAGTCATATTTTTCAGGATTTAAGTCATATTTTCCCCAAAGTATTGTTCCAACTATAAAATTCAGTATTCAAGCAATATTCCACATGATTCTAAAGATCTGGTATTTACTCTACATTCAATAAATATATCCAGATGCCTATATTCTAGCTCCTTAGGAGGCTGGGATGGGAGGACTGAAGTTTGAGGCAGTCCAAATTAGCTCAATAGTTAATATGACTATATAAGATAATGCCAAGAGAAATGAACTCCAAGACATGGATACAAGAGGTTTCCTTTGCTGTTGTTGTTCTCAATGTGGTATGAGATTTCTTTTTTCTTTTGTGTTTTTCCCTCTATGGTTTATTCCCTGTTATCACTGCATTCGATTTTGGTACCCTGGGTATTGTATATACATTTATCTGAACTAGGGAAAGGAAGCAGAATAACCAATGGTGAGACAAAGGACAAAAGGGGTACACACAAGACAATATGATCAAAATGATCTGTATAACTTGGGGGGAATAGGGGAAGAAAAGAGGGAGAAAAATGAGGGAAGGGGTAACAAGTTAGATAAGAAATGTAATCATTACCTTATGTAACTGTAACTCCTCTGTACATCACCTAGACAATAAAATTTGTTTTAGAAATAGTGAGGGACAAAAAAAGTACAAAGACCCTTCTTAATGAATAGCTAAGCAGAATGGTATGGAATTGTCATCCTATATACATGAGAGAATAAAATCAGTAGGATCCTGGGTCCAGACAAGCTTGAGAAAAATAGTTCTTAAGCCTCCATCTCAATGGGAGAAGCAGGGCATGGGGACACGCCCATCACAGCAACTGTGGAAAATATACAGTAGCAGTATTATGGCACAGGCCTAAATAGAAAATAAGACCATATTTCAAAAATAACCAGTTCAAAATACTGGAATTATGACCCTGTAGTAAAGCACCAACTCACCAAGAACAAATCCAAATACTGTCAAGTAGAAAGAGAGAGGAGAGAGAGAGAGAGAGAGAGAGAGAGAGAGAGAGAGAGAGAGAGAGAGAGAGAGAGAGAGAGATGTGAGAGAGAAGGAAGACTAGAAATAGAAGAGAGAAGCAGTGAAAATATCAAAGATCAAACAAAAACAAACTAAATATTTTTGTAAAAACTTGATTCCAATCACTGATCACCAACTGAATAAATTGGCTAAAACTTGACGAGAGAAAATATACTTTTGTACAAATTTGAAGAGAAAATTTGTACAATCGGATCCAGAATAAAAACCATCAACCAGTTTGCATTTATACTCAGACTTCATCATGTATGTCATATAAGTAAAAAGTGAGTACCTTATGAAAGAAATTGGCTCTGAATTGTGGACTTACAGTGACCTTAGATTCTCCAGAGTCTGACAAGAGGAATGCTAGGGATGGGGGTAGGAGGGGTGAATGTATGTGTGGGTAAAGACTGTAGACAGGAAGAGTGTCTTGTCAGCGGTGAGGGCCAAATTTCATCAGCAGACAGAATTTGCAGGCTCACTGAACTGTGTGGGATGAAAAACATTGAGTACAGACCAAGTGAGCAATGCATTCCATGTTTTTTCTCCTCTGAATGCTTTCTCAAAAAAAAGGTCTCAGCTTTTTAAAGTTTATGTTAAGGATTTCTGATGAAAATATTGAAGTTTCATAAATACATGCATGTGATTCCAGTAGAAGGAACTCTAAAGCTACGAATGCTGAGTAATCATGGATGCTGTTAACCTTCCTAAAGGTTGGGACCATGAGGCAATGTTTTTTATATGAGAAGCTCAGAAGCATCAGACTTCATGAACATAACTTATTAAATAAATTTCAGACATGGGTAGCAACTAATATATTTATGTAAAGGTAAGCTTGAAAAATAAATAAATGTTCAACCAAATACGATTTGCAGTTATATGCCAGGCTATCAATACACAAGAGTTAGCTATCAACATTTAACTAACTACAGAAAAAATAAAAATAATATAAAAGCAAATATCTAAACATACCACCATGTGATTCTTTGATACAATCTTTATAACATTATTTCCTTCTTGTACAGTACAAAAAGAATGTTCTTGATATGCAAAATAAGGAGAATCTCCTTAGATTTTCAAAGAGAAAATAAGTCACAAAAAAGAGGAGCTTGGAAATGTTGGGACTGGACTTCTCAACAGTAACACTAGAGACAATAGAAAAGTTTTAAGAAGACATTTCTTTAAGTGTGATTATGGTAAATCCACTGAGGGAATGTGGAGAAAGGAAGTTTTCTGGACCCCATGAAGAGATTTCAAGATAACTTCTCCAAATTCACAAGAAATAAATGCATTTAGAGAGTCCTAGAAAAGCTGCTACTGGAGCCATGGATCTGTAATATAGCACAAATGTTCATATTGATACATTTCTAGTGCTGAGTAAGCGCTAATGACTATTTCCTGGATCCCGTTTAACAGATATGATCTTCTGTGGGCTTTGCTCCTAGGAACACCATAATTATCCTAAGAATTAAGATTTTTTGTTGTTAGTGTTTTTCCAGTCATAGTGCTTGAACTCTAGGTTTGAACTCTGTTCCTATGCTTCTTTTGCTCAAAGCTAGGGCTCTACCACTTGAGCCACAGAACTACTTCTGGTTTTTTCTTTTATTGGAGATAGGAATCTTAGTGATTTCCTGACTGGGCTTGCTTCAAACCACCATCCTCAAATATCAGTCTCTTGAGTAGTTAGGATTATAGGTGTGAGCCCCTGGCCCTGGCTGAGTTAAGAGTTCTTCATGACTTTGGCAGGGTGAATATGAATTAATTAAAATGTATCATAGTTGTCTCTAAAACAAAGGCCTATTCCCCAGATGGCATGCAGAACAGAAATGAGAGAAGAAGGTAGAAGTTTATATTAGAGTAATGTGACAAATCTTACCTCTGTCAGCAAGAAGATAACATTAATCTCAACACTGATGAACTATGCTAATAGTTTGTAACAATATGTATGATATATGATATGAGTTGCACTCATTCTTTTATGGTATTCTTCTTAAATCTCCTAATTGCAGTCTAATCATGAAAAAAAATGTCAACTCAATAGAGAGATATTCTACAAAATACCCAAGCAATATTACTCACATAGTGAAGAGTCACGAAAAACAAGGAAAGCCTGAATTCTCTCTTATTCAAGAGGAACCTAAATACAATGTGGCATCCTGAATGTAATCTTGAAACAGGGAAGGAACTATAAATAAAACCAGAAAACCGTAAGTGTAGACTCCAGCAAGTAATGTATCAATTATTGCTCTCTATATCAAACTGATCTAATGGCCTTCAGATTTCCAAGGGTTCTTCCTGTTCTGTCACAGTGAGAGACAGTTGTTTCATTATTCAGTTAAGAATATATCATCAAGATCTATGCAGACCATTTCCATTTTGATGGAAAAAACTCATAGGTAGAGTATGTGTTATGTAAGATGAAAAATTCTGTTTATTTCCTCAAGTGCCCCATCAGCAACTAGCGCACAGGCAAAACTCTACAAAAGCCTATTCCACAAGGTTATGAAGCAATTATAGTTTTATCATTCATGCAATCATAGTGAAATAGTTCTTGAAGTTTTGAAAAAGTAATTTATAAAATTAATATCAGGAATTCTTTGGATTGTATGCAAAGGCATTTCTGTTGATGTTTTCTTTGAGGCAATTCCTTATTTTGATGTTGAGATCACTTTATAAATAGACCTTTAAAAGCTGAAGGGATGTTAGAAAATTCTTTACCTAAAACTGGCCTCCATTTCACACTTCTCTTGGGATCCAGTAAATGTTTCCTTAGTACTACAAAGGGAATAATTCGTTACCTGAATTTCCCCTCACAGTAGACATGAAAGAGAAAAGGTCTTTGCAAGTTCACTGGTTAGTGAATGTTGATGGGACTCCCCAGTGTACCAGTGAATAAAAGACATGTAAAGCATCAGCAGGTGCTGGACTAGCTTTAAACCATCCAACAGAAACTCAATGCATGCAACATATATAATTTAATATTTTGTATTACACATATTAAGAAGTGCCAAAAAGGAAATTGATCTTGAAAATAAGATATTTAATTCAAAATACTCAAGAAATTATTTAAACAGGTAGTTAATATGAAGATATTGACAAGCTATTGTTCATTTTTTCACCTCAGGTGGCATTTAAAATTCACTCTCTTACCTTAAACTGTGCATCTCAGCCTCTTCAGTAAATGGTGCTGGCAAAATTGGTTAAATACTTATAGAAAACTAAAGCCAGATCCTTATATATCACCCTGCACCAGAATCAACTCCAAATGGATCAAAGACCTCGGAGTCAAAGCAGACACTCTGAAAACATTACAGGATGGAATAGGAGAAACCCTAGGTCTTGTTGGCACAGGCCGAAATTTTCTTAATAGAGACACAACAAATCAAAGAAAGGTTGGACAAATGGGATTGCATGAAATTGCAGAGCTTCTGAATGGCAAAGGACATAGCTAGCAAGATCAATAGAAAGCCCATGGATTGGGAGAAGATCTTCAATAGCCATACAATGGACAAGGATCTCATATCTAAAATATATGTTGAACTCAAAAAATTAAATCCCCCAACAACAAATCTTCAAAGAAACAACTGCCCAATAAACAAGTGGGCTAAAGACTTAAAGAGAAACTTCTCTGAAGAGGAAAGAAGGATAGCCAATAGACACATGAAGAAATGCGCAACCTCCCTAGCCATAAAAGGAATGCAAATCAAAACAACATTGAGATACCACCTCACTCCAGTTAGAATGGCTAAAGTCAAGAACTCTAAGAACAACAGATGCTGGAGGGGATGTGGACAGAAGGGAACCTTACTGCATTGTTGGTGGGAATGTAAACTTGTTCAACCACTTTGGAAAGCAGTATGGAGGTTCCTCAAAAGAGTCCACATAGAGCTCCCCTATGACCCAGCAATCCCACTTTTGGGCATTTACCCAAATGGTTACAAACAAGACCACACTAAAGCTACCAGCACAACTATGTTTATTGCAGCATTATTTACCATAGCTAAGATATGGAACCAACCCAGATGCCCCTCAGTAGATGAATGGATCAAGAAAAGGTGGTATATATACACAATGGAATTCTATGTCTCCATCAGAAAGAATGACATTGCCCCATTTGTTAGGAAATGGAAAGGCTTGGAAAAAATTCTATTAAGTGAAGTAAGCCAGGCCCAAAGAACATAGGCCCCCTGGTTTCCCTTATTTGCAATATCTAATATATGTCTGAATCAAGCAGAAAAGGTCGGATAAGGTGATGTTATGGAAATTAACCCTAAGATATGTATTCAAATGTTTTTTTTCTTTCATGCAATTGTTTCTAACACATTTATAAGATTATTTCTTTGTTGCTTTGTATGTCCGTTCCCCACAGTATAACCCCTGCTTTCACTGTATTTGATGTTGGTATAATTTGTGGAGGGGAAGGGGAAAAACAAATCGTTTAAATAGGGATACAAGTGGAGCCATTGCAGCAATGAGTTGTACAAGTTGTTATGTCGAAAATGAACTTTACAACTTTGGTGCGGGGAGGGAGGGGGGCCGGAGAGGATTGGGTAGTGGGGTGGGAAGAGGATGGGAAGAGATGGAAAGGGGAAACAAAGGATGAGGCTACAATTCTTGATAAGAAATGTACTCATTATCTTGCCCATGTAATTGTTACCCCTCTGTACAGTATTTTCACAATAAAAAAGGAAGGAAAAGAGGGGAAAAAATAAAATAAATTTACTGAAAAAAAATAAACTGCATCTCTACACAAACCAATCACATTTCAAGTGCTCATCTACTAAAGTGCTGTATTGGAGAATGTAGATCGAACTTATATATGCCATAAATTTTCTTGTTAACTTGCTGAATTTGTGTAAGTCACTGAAAGTTATATTTCATTTCCAAATATTATCTGTACTATTAAAAAATAAAATAAAAATGTTCTGTGAATTGAGGCTGGAGGTGAAAGTTGGTGGAAAAATGACAGCTTAGTAAGCAAAGGGCCCTGGATACAATCCCTAACATCAGACAAATCTGAATGAATTTTTCACTTTACAATATAATTTCTTTTTAACTAATACCAAATCTGAAAATGTTAGGCAAAAGAGTAACTGTCAGAAAATACTTAAAAGGTATATTTACAGAAAAAATATTTTTCAGATTATGACATTACATTATTTTGTTAAAATACAAACATCATGCTGGGCACCAGTGGTTCACACCCTTAAACCTAGCTACTTGGGAGGCTGAGATTGAAGATGGCAGTTCAAAGCCAGCCGGGGCAGGAAAGTCCATGAGACTCTTATCTTCAAAAAAAAACCATTCAGAAAACCAGAAGTGGTGCTGTGGCTCAAGTGGTAGAGCACTAACCTTGAGCTGAAGAGCTGAGGGACAGCACCCAGGCCCAGAGTTCAAACCCCATAACCGATCAAAAATAAATAAATAAATAAAACACAAGTTTTTTTTTAATTTTTATTTTTTTTTGTCAAGGTGATACACAGAGGGGTTACTGTTACATAAGTAAGGTAATAAGTACATTTTTATTGTTACTATAAAGGTGATATACAGAGAGGTTGCCATTTCATTCATCAGGTAATGAGTATATTTCTTTTGTTGCTTGTCTCTGTGTGGGGGTGGAGGCTTGACCTCAGGGCCTGAGCTCTTTTGCTCAAAGCCATCAATCTACCACTTTGAGCCACAGCTCTACATCTATGAGTGTATTTTTTTCTGGACAATGTCACCCCTTCCTTCACTCTCTCCTTTCCATCCAATCCCCACCCACAAGCTTGTGTAATTAATTTTCAACATAATGTCTACTGAGTACTACAGCTGCATTTGAAGATGAATTTTAATATTCTAAGCAATCCAGTGAAAATATATGGATCATTTGGTATAGTTAAATAATAAACTTCACTGATAATAAAAACAAAATAAAAATAAAGAAACTTTAAAATGTATTCATGCTCCTAAATGTTTTTTCACATTTTTGACATACATTCATATTAGTAATGTATGTTCATTAGGAGTTATCTATTACATATACTATTAACAGCAAAACAACCAGCTGGCACATGATAAAAGTAGATTGCATGCCCTAATGCTCCATTGTAATAAGAGATCTGCTTGTCCTGTCTTCCCATCATAACTAAATGAGATGTAATCCAATTATTTTATCTTCAGTGTCCTGAAATGTATGTGTATGTGTGTGTGTGTGTGTGTGTGTGTGTGTGTGTGTGTAATTGAGCCTTACACTTTTTGTTTTACTTGCCTCCTAAAGAATTTGCTGAGGCTTTCATATTAAAAGTATTCGAGTTCTATAGCTGAGCTTTTCACTTATAAAAGTCTTCAGTTACACTTATAAAGGAGAGCCTCCAGCTTTTGTCACTTTTGAGTTTCTTGATCCAACATGCAAACTTAAATGATTTCCTTTTCCATTTTATTAATGTAAAACAGAACATTTAATATCAAATTCTCAAGAAATTTATTTTTGTAAAGCATAAGTAAAATAAAACAGGTAGTTTTTATGTCTTTAATAAAGTAGTTTTTTGAAAAGACAAAAATATGTATTCTTTGGAATTGTTTTTTAACAAACTCTAGAAGAAATTCTGAACTCAAAGAACAAAAATTAAATATTTGATTAATATTAAAGATTAAAGATTTGATTAATATTGTAACTGATCTTAAATGTCAACAATAAGTATAAGTCATAACTCAATGAGATGTAATCCAATTATTTTATCTTCAGTGTCCTGAGATTGATACCTTTGAAATGTATGTGTGTGTATGTGTGTGGTGTGTGTGTGTGTTTATGTTTAAGTGTATTTCATCTAGCATCTAAGGAAGTCCCTCTTTTTTGTGTGCATGTGAATTCTGGGGCCTGAACTCGAGGCCTGAGTGCTATCCCAGAGCTCTTTTGCTCAAGGCTAGTGGACTAACCACTGCTCCACTTCTGGTATGTATGTATATGTGTGTGTGTGTGTGTGTGTGTGTGTGTGTGTGTGTGTGTGTGTGGTTAATTGTTAACTGGAGGTAAGAGTCTCATGGTCTTTCCTGCTGGGCCTGGCTTCAAACCACAATCTTCAGGTATTGGCCTCCTCAATAGCTAGGATTGTAAACCACTGATTCCTGGCTGGCAATGATTTAAAATTAATATTACCAGAGAATGCAATCAATCTTTCTTAAGCTATGGGTAGAAAAGAAAATATTCTTCTGTACTACTGACAAAAGAATAATTATAAAAATTGAAAAAATACATATATATTTTGATATATCACATTTCACTTAATATGGGTTATGGGTATATATTGTATTATTTCTAAATATCAGCTACAAAAATAAACTTTAAAATTTAGAAAAGGTAATCTGAATTATAATTATTTCTTCTGGATCCAAAAACCATGAACTTATTAATCAATGAATTTACAATGAAATGACTATTAAAGAAAACCTAAGATTTATAGTAAATGAAGCATATTTATTTAATATATTCTGAAGTTTTAAAGAAACGTATGGAAAAACTGATGGAGTATTGATCATTTTTTACTAAAAGCAGAGTGCCTCTATATGTAGAATTTTAGTTAAAAAAAGCTTTCTAAAGCAAAAAAGAAATGTGATGGGAATGTGAAGAAATCTGTATATCTAACTATTGTAGAATCCAGGTGTTTGGCATATGGATATTTACTGTAAATCATTAAACTTGGAAAATAACTAGATAAAATATTGTATAACACATCAGCAAATTCAGCATGGTGTGGTGGCACATAACTGTTATCTCACTATTTTGGAAGTTGAGAAAGAGGGATTGAAGACAGAAAAAAGTACTTAGTTTAGAAAACATACTTTCTTACAAAGCTTTTTCTTTGTCTCCTTTCTAAACAATTTGTAAAAGAAAGAGAAAAAGGAAAAAAAAGAACTTTGTAAAAGAGAAAATGCTTCATTTAGAAAATACTTTGTTAAGCAAGAGACAAAGCAAGCATTTTGGAAAAACCAAGAAAGAACATGCATAGGAAAAGAAAGAAAAGTCTTCATTTCCATTGTTTAATGATTATATTGTTTTTCCATGAAGTATATTGTGATCAACGTGTTAGCATGGCAATATTTTCACGTAGTTTTTTGTTTATTGGGAGTATGGGTTTGGGGTGGAATTTTTAGTGCTTTGCATGAAATATCTTACTTTATAATGATGGAATTGCTTTTTTTGTCTTGTGAGTTTTTATATGCATTTATTTTTTTGCATGACTAGTGCTATTATACCCATCTTGAGTGTCTTACTTGTACTGTATCACATTCCATACCCTCATTTAATTCTAAATAAATTATTCATTATTTTTCTGGGGAAAAAAAGAAAGTGCTTTTATATCAAGTAGATAGTTTTTCCAAAAGGCTTCCATTGTCTCTTTGAAACCAAAGCTGTAAACAAAATTCTTTTATTTACTAAGAAAGAAAACAAAAGGCTTGCAAAAGAAAGGAAGAGCTTTATTGAGAACAACACATCCATTTTCAAAGGAAGGAAGAAAGGAAGGAAGGGAAGGAGGAAAGAAAGGAGGGAGGGAGGGAAGGAAGGAAGGAAAGAAGGGAGGGAGGGAGGGGAGGAAGGAGGAGAGGGAAGAAGGAAGGAAGGGAGGGAAGAAGGAAGGGAGAAGAAAGAAGAAAGGGAGGAAGGTAGGAAGGAGGGAAAGAGGGAGATAAAGAAATCCCTTTGTAACACAAACCAAAAAAAAAAAAGAAAGAAAGAAAACACTTTTGGGCCTTGATTTACAGGGGGAACAGTGCTTTGGAAAGGGAAGAAAGCAAGCTCTTTGCTTAGCAAGTGCTTTGACTTCCATGGAAAGAAAATGTAGAGAAACTTACAAGGGAAAAAATAAAGTGCTTTTAGAATAAAAGCTAACAAGCATTTTTTTTCAGAAAACACTTTCATTTATAAAACAAAGAAAGAAACCCCTTTGTTTATAAAGTACTTTGACAACCAAGTGTTTTCTAAAAGCAAAGGAGAAAAGAGCAATTATTTAGAAACAAAGGTTTCTATGAAAGGAAAAAAAGAAATAAAAACTATTGGTTTGAAAAGGCTTTCGTTTACCAGGAAAGAAAATAAAGCCTTTTTGAGATGAAAGCAACGAAAAGGAGGAGGAGGAGGAAGAGGAAGAAGAGGAGGAGGGTGACAATGACAAAGACTACATGACAACATCAGTGAGGAGGAGGGGGAGGGCAGGGAGGAGAGAGAAGAGCAGGAGAAGGAAAGGAAAAGAAAGAGGAGGAGGAGGAGAAAGAGGGAGGAGGAGGAGGAGGAAGAGGAGGAGGAGGAGGAGGAGGAGGAGGAGGAGGAGGAGGAGGAGGAGGAGGAGGAGGAGGAGGAGGAGGAGGAGGAGGAGGAGGAGGAGGAGGAGGAGGAGGAGGAGGAGGAGGAGGAGGAGGAGGAGGAGGAGGAGGAGGAAGAAGAAGAAGAAGAAGAAGAAGAAGAAGAAGAAGAAGAAGAAGAAGAAGAAGAAGAAGAAGAAGAAGAAGAAGAAGAAGAAGAAGAAGAAGAAGAAGAAGAAGAAGAAAACAGGTGGAGGAGGAGGAGGAAAGGATGTTCTTAGCAATGAAAAAATTGAAATGCTTTGTGTGTAGTGGGGTCCGGAAATTGGTGAGCAATGAGCCCACACATTCTCCAATATTTTTAGTAAGCAAGAAAACATTGACGCACCAGGACCACTCCTGAGGTCGAGATCCCAGGGAACGGGCCTGAGCTCTGGTTTGCCTTGGCCTTTAACATTTTTGGCTGGGGTGGGGAGAGAGGGAGGATACAAGCATGCTCAGTAAGGCTGTTTATTAGCTCAGCCAATGACTACATCAATTTTTAAATTAAACCTTCCCGCCTAGGGATTACATCAGTTTCGGAAATTGCATCAGAATTGGCGGGAGCCTGGGGAATAGAACTAAGGGAGGAGGTAATTCAGCTTGGCTAGAATATACTTGCACCTTGTTTAGAAAATAGCAGAAGCAGAGTTACAGAAGCTAAATAGCTGGTTAGGCAGTAAACAAGTCTTATCCAGGGGCTTAGGCAGAATGCTTCTGGTGGGGGTTAGAGTTCAGTTTTACAATTACAATAGCAAAGTTACAATTATATTGCAAATGAATTCATTATTAATAAGCAGGGACTTGTAATTTCTACAAAATCTAAATCAAATATTATATTTCATCCTTATTTTCCTCATCACAATATTTGAAGAAAGAAAGGAAGGAAGGAAGGAAGGAAGGAAGGCAAGTTTGGCTTAGGAAAAAAATCGTGTTTTGAACTTGGAAAACTTAAAAAAAGAGAGAGAAGCACTCTGCTTAGCAAACAAAGCGATTTGAAAACCCAGACAGAAAGTGCTTTGTTGAGAACCAAAGTACTCTAGGAAAGAGGAAGAGTTAAGAAAGCGCTTCCTTTGGAAAGCACTTTGCTTATGAGGAATAGGAGCTTCGTTTTGAAAGTGCATTCACTTATGGGGGAAAAGCAGTCTGCTTAAAAAGGAAACAAAGAAAGCACTTGGAAAACTAGAAAGTGCTTTGTTAACAAGGGGAGAGCTGTATAAAAGAAAAAAAGCACTTCACTTAGTAAGTACTTTGATTAGGAAGAACAAGCCCTGTGTTTGTTTGTGTATGGCTAACTTCACTTAATATGATTTTTTTCCAAGTTTTTTTATTTCCTTTCAAATGGGACGATGCCATTCTTCTCATGGAAGCATAAAATTCCATGTGTATGTATACCACATATTGTTAATCCATTTATCTCCTGAGGGGCATCTGGATTGCTTCCACATCTTAGCTATGGTAAATAATGCTGCCATGAACATATTTGTGCTGGTAGCTTTAGTATAACCTTGTTTGTGATCATTTGCGTAAATACCCAGGAGTGGTATTGCTCAGTCATAGGGGGACTCTGTGTTTAGCCTTTGGAGGACCCTCCATACAGTTTTCCAGAGTGGTTGAACCAGTTTGCATTCCCACAACCAGTGTAGTAGCATTCCCTTTTGGTGACATTCCCACGAGCATCTGTAATTATTTGTTTTCCTGATAATGGCAATTCTAACTGTGGTAAGATGGAATCTCGAAGTTACTTTTATTTGCATTTCTTTTATGGCTAGAGATGTTGAACATTTCTTCATGTATCTATTGGCTATTCTTATTTCCTCTTCAGAGAAGTCTCTCTTTAACTCTTTAGCTCACTTATTAATGGGGTGGTTGTTCCTATGAGGATTTGTTATTGGGGGGTTTAATTTTTTGAGCTCTAGGTATATTTTAGATATAAGGCCCTTGTCTGTTGTATAGCTAGTAAAGATCTTCTCTAAATCTGTAGACTTTCTGTTTATCTTGCTAGCTATGTTGTTTGCCATTCAGAAGCTTTGTAGTTTGATGCAATACCATTTCTTTCATTTGTCGTGTTTCTGCATCATTATTTAGGAAGTTTCCACCTGTGTCAAGGAGCCCTAGTGTATCCCCTATTCCCTTCCTGTAATATTTTCAGGGTATCTGTCCTTAAACTTGAGGTGTTTGATCCACGGAGTTGATTCTGATGCAGGGTGATATATAAAGATCTAATTTCAGTTTTCTGTGCATGCATAGCCAATTGTGCCAGCACTATTTTTTAAAGGCTATCTTTCTTCCATCTAATGATTTTGGTTCCCTTATCAAATATTAGGTGGCCATAGGTCTGTGGGATAATTTCTTGGTTTTCAGTTCTATTCCATTGGTCCTAAGGCCTGTTCTAGTATATGTTTAGGATAGTCCTAGCAGAGGATCACAATAGCCCAATAACCATGTGTGTATATCCATATAAAATGATGATAATCAAAATGAACTCTTAAGATATAGAAACAAGAAGGATTGTTTTTATTTTTGTTTTAATGTACTGTATGAAGTTATTTTTTTCTTTTGTTTTCCTCCTTTGGTTTATCTCCTGTTGTCATTGTTTTTTATTTCGGTACCCTGTGTCTTGTATGTATGCTTATTTGATTTGGGGAAGTGAAGGGGAATCACAAAATGGCAAGACAAAGGACAAAGGATGAATCAATGCAACAACGATACTCACAAGACACTCTGTTGGAAATGAACTTTACAACTGGGGGGGGAGGGAACTTGGAGGAATAGGGAAAGTGGGAGAAAATGAGGGAGGGGTAACACTGTTCAACAAGAAATGTACTCATTACCTAACTTATGTAACTTCAACCC
Organism: Dipodomys merriami; assembly: GCF_024711535.1. Classification (NCBI taxonomy): domain Eukaryota; kingdom Metazoa; phylum Chordata; class Mammalia; order Rodentia; family Heteromyidae; genus Dipodomys; species Dipodomys merriami. The sequence continues at coordinate 7,190,003 of NW_027203382.1, forward strand.
CTCTGTACATCACCTTTACAATAAAATAAAATAGAACTTTAAAAAGAAAGGAAGGAAAGCCCTTCATTTAGAAAGTTCTGTGTTTAATAGGAAAATGTATTCATTTAGGAAGAACAAGGGCTTCCTCTGGAAAGCATTTTGCTTAGGAGGAAACATCACCTCCTTTAAAAGTGCTTTGACTTACTAGGAAAGAAAACCTATGCAAAATGAAGCATGCTGCTTAGAAAATGGTGCTATAAGAAACAAGGGAAAGAGAAGAAAAAATGCTCTAAATAGGAGGAGGAAGCACTTTGGAAAGCACTTTTATTCAGTAGGAAAGAAAAGGATGTATTCCGAACTATGAAAACTGCAGTGAAGCATTTGGCTTAGACAGACTGCTTGCTCTATGAAAGACAGGATAGAAGAGAAAGAAAGTGCTTTGCTTAGAAAGAAGAAGTACTTTTTTTGGAAGGGGATTCTTTAGGAGGAAATTGCACTTTGTTTAGAAAGGAGGGAAAGGCACTCCCTTTCAGGAAGTGCATTCTTTAGGAGGAAAACAACTTTTCTTTTGAAAGCAGGTTGGTTGGAAGAAAAAAGCTTTAGAAAAGTGTATTTTTTTTCCTTTAGGAAAGTATATTCTTTAAGAGGAAAAAAATTGTATCCTTCAGAAAGCTCTTTGTTTCGGAAGTAAAAGTTCTTTGTTATGAAAGGGCTTTGACTTACTAGAGAAAAAAATGTATTTTGAACTCTGAAAATTTAAAAGCAAAGAAGCGTTTCATAAAGAAAGTTCTTTGTATAGGAGGTAAAAATTATTCCTTTAGAAGGTGGCTCAGTGGCAGAGTGCTTGCCTTACATGCATGAGGCCCAGGATTCAATTCCTCAGCATCATATAAGCAGAAAAAGCTGGAAGTGGCACTGTGACTCAAGTGGTAGATACTAGCCTTGAGCTGAAGAGTTGAGGGACAACACCCAGGTCCAGAGTTCAAGCCCACAACTGACAAAAAATAAATAAAAGAAAGCACTTTGACTTAGTAGGAAAGAAAATGAAGTAGTTTGAACTCTGAAAAACACAATGTCGTATGAAAGACAGGAAGAGAAAGAAAGCACTTCTTGCAAAGAGGGTTCTTTTTAGGGAGAAGAAGAGCTTCGTTTAGTGCTACATTTTGTAACACTTTCTGGAAAAGAAAAAAATCTTTTAGTAAGTTCTTTGTTTAGGAGGTAAAAGTGCTTCATTTAGAAAGCAGTTATAGAAGCACTTTGATCTGCACTGATGGTTAAAGCACTTCTGGAGAAAAAAGCACATGAAGTTACTTTGACTTTGTAGGAAAGAAAAGGATGTATTTTGAACTATGACTACCTAGGAAGAAAAGAAGAGGAAGAAAGAAAACAATGCTTCATTTACAAGGCTCTTTAAGGGGGAAAAAGTGCTTCATTTAGGAAGTAAGTCCCTTCATAGAGAATGCTATGTAAGAGGAAAACACATCTCATTTAGAAAGCACATTGTTTAGGGGACAAATCTCTTTCTTTTGCAAACACATTGGCTTTCCAATAAATGCACTTTGGACTTGGAAAACCTAAATAGAAAAGAAATACTTTGCTTAGAAAACAAGGAATGCAGTTTGAAAAGAAAGCCACCAGCACAACTATGTTTATTGCAGCATTATTTACCATAGCTAAGATATGGAACCAACCCAGATGCCCCTCAGTAGATGAATGGATCAAGAAAATGTGGTATAGATACACAATGGAATTCTATACCTCCATCAGAAAGAATGACATTGCCCCATTTGTTAGGAAATGGAAAGACTTGGAAAAAATTATATTAAGTGTAGTAAGCCAGGCCCAAAGAAACAATAACTAGTATATGTCTGAGACAAGCAGAAAAGGTCAGATAAGTTGATGTTAGGCAAAATGAACCCCAAGATAAGGACACAAGTGTTTTTTTTTCTTTCTTGGTATTGTTTCTAACATATTTATAAGGTGATTTTTTGTTGCTTTGTATGTCCTGCCCCCACAGTATAACCCTTGTTTTCACTATATTTAATGTTGGTATAACTTGGGGAGGGGAAGGGAAAAAACAAAATATTTAAATAGGGATACAGGTGGACCCATTGCAGCAATGAAATGTACAAGATGCTATGTCGAAAAACGAACTTTACAACTTTGGCAGGGAATGGAAGGGGGAGTATAGTTGTGGAGATGGGAGGGTATGGATGGTAGGGGAAAAACAAAGGAGGAGGCAACAATGCGTGATCAGAAATGTATTAGTTACTTTGCTCATGTAATTGTAACCCCTCTGTATGGTTTTCACAATAAAAAACTTATAAAAGTAAGAAAGAAAGAAAGAAAGAAAGAAAGAAAGAAAGAAAGAAAGAAAGAAAGAAAGAAAGAAAGAAAGAGAGAGAGAGAAAGAGAGAGAGAAAGAGAGAAAGAGAGAAAGAGAGAGAAAGAGAGAAAGAGAAAGAAAGAGAAAGAAAGAGAAAGAAAGAAAGAAAGAAAGAAAGAAAGAAAGAAAGAAAGAAAGAAAGAAGAAAAAAGGAAGAAAGGAAAGAAGGAAGGAAGGAAGGAAGGAAGGAAGGAAGGAAGGAAGGAAGGAAGGAAGGAAGGAAGGAAAGAGGCGGTCTTCCCAGGAAAGATGAGCCCCTTCTCTTTGTTATATCTCCATGTGAAACCACAAATAGACCCCTTCCTCTTTGTTTTCTCTCCATCCACGACAGCACATGACCATCTATAGAAGTCACACCTAGGCTCTGAGGTCACCTCCTCATACACTATGGATAGACTCCCTCTTCCCTATATAATCTCTCTCCATCATTAGTTCTTTCTGCGTACATCTCCGTTTGGTGCAGGCTCTGCACATCCACATCTGGTACAGGCTGGTAGTTTGGGTCTCCTAATAAACCCTCTTCTACCTGAACCATGTGGAGGTCTCCTTTCATCAATCCCTACATCTGGTGCTGAAACCCAGCATGGCATGGTGTCAGGAATCACTGGATACCCACTGCTCCTTTCTCAAACTCCCTCTTTTGACCTTCACTCCTGTGCCTGCCAGGCTTGTGTGGCTGGCACAGGGTGGGAGTAGGCATAAGCCTCGCAGCCAGCTCCTCTAGAAAGGTTACTTTCATTGGCTTGTAAATATAATAGGATCTCTCTCTCTTGCTCCCCATCCCTCCCTTTGAGAGCACCCACATTTTGTTAGTGTGCCTCTTCCTTTCTGCTTGTCTGTTTGCTCTTTGTTTGCTTGCCCAGATATTTGCCATCTTGGGCAGGTGGTGGGTTTTCATGTGACCTCCCCACCTTTCCACCAAGCTTACTCCTTCTTCCATACATCTAGAAAATGTTCAAAGCTCAATTAGTATGCTAATGTGCCTTGCTAGCAAAGTTTTTGTCTAAACATCTAGGTCTTGGTTATCTGTTAAATTCTGTTTCTTGTTGGCAAAAGTTTTGCTTCTTGAGTTTTGTTTTGTATTTTGTTTAGTGTTGCTTGTTTTTCTAGCATTGACCATGTAATTCTATAGTGTTATGGGCAAGAATATCTATATTGTCACTGGAATTCCAGAAAACTTACAGCTGACTTTCATTTTTAAAACCTAAACACACCTTAACACTTTTGGGTATAAGTGTATGTTTGTGAACATGTTCAAAACAACCTTATTTTAATGCATAAAAACTGTCATTATGGTGTGAGAAAGTCTTTTCTACCAAACTAAAGTGCTACTGTCTTATGTTTGCTTTTTGGATTCAATTGTAACTACTAAACAGGCTCTTCAGGCCTAAAGAAAAAAACAGGCAGTTTTAAAATCAAACCACGAAGATTTGGGTTTCACCAGATTTGGGTCCTTACATATGTATCCAAGCATTATTACCTTACACTAATTGCTTGTGTAACATTAAGCTTATCAAGTTTTACATAACTAAACCAACGTTCACTAAAGTTTATGACAAGACCCTTCAAATGAGCACCTCAACTCAAAAGCTATTTTTCACTGCCTGTCTGTTTCTCAAGTAGGTAAGCTGCCCTGGATACAGAGCTGACAGTGGTTTCAATCTTAATTAGTATACTAAAGTGCTATATTCAGTTCAAAATTAACTGGATTTATCAGTTGCTGTTTCAAAACTCATCATGAACACTATTGAATTTTATTATTATAGATTTGATCCTCAGCAGCATTTACAGACTCTTCGAAGTTTGTCATATTTAACTTCCATTCTTAATAAATTCAAGGTAATCCCTGCTTAAAAACTATTTCTATTGATCTCCTTATTGCTTCAATTGGGAATAAAGAGTCTCTTGGCAACAACTCTCATTTAATCTGTCAATTACCCCCACCCTCCAATATGAGACTCAGCCAACTGGGACATGCCAACCCAGCAATAAGCAAAAACATCAAATGGGACATCATCTCAGCAAGAAGAGACCTACTAGACTCACCAGGACAGAGCTAGTTCTGGTGATGAGGATCCACCCAGAGACAGGTGGGAGAAACTGCACAGATAAGAAGGGATGGTGTGAGATCCTAAATGTAGTCATTTTGTGCTTACCCTATCAAAACTAACCAGACCAGGTTAAAAGTCAAAGGTTCATAAGCATGGATATCTAATGTTCTTACCTATCTTGCTTCTATCTGGACAGGAACTTGAATTCTTGCTTTTGTTACCTAATCTTTCTACTTAATGAGTCTCAGACTTAGGATGATTTGCCTTGGCACCTTCCTGGGGCTGCCCTCCATATTCTATAGTCCAGACACATATACTCCAGACAGGTATAGTCCAGGAAGTATTCAAGGCCTCCCATCCAGCCCTTAACCACTCTAATCCATCCTAAGCTTCTGAGTGGTTTTTCTTAAGCAGTCCACTATGCTCTCTCCCACCCAGTCACCAGATGTTCATTAGTCAGGAGTTAGGGATATGATCCACTAACTCCAGGACCACCTGGAATGTAGGAGACAGGAACTAGCTAAGTCATCTAATTTTTTTCCTTTTTTGCCTGAATGAATGGCTGTCCTTTCTTCTGCTCTTTGTAGGCCTTCTAATAATGTTTATTTTTCTTTCTTTTTATTGTTTGAACTCTGCCTCATATGTCATCTTTCAGATTTTATCCAAAGACCCATACCACCAAGGAACTGTTACTGCTGCCTTCTCCTGGAACAGATGACATCTCTACCTTCTACCCCTAATGTTGATGCCCCTTGTAAGCAGGAAGTAGCCAGATAATTAGGTCTGTCCAGGGCCCTTCCCTTTGTTCTCTCCCATGCAAAAGGCCCTCCCTAGAAGTCCCCACCCAGCACCTATAACCCAGGTAACTGGGGCAGTGGGTGGTTTCCAGACTCTGAGGTCACTCCTCATCTGCTCTAGTCATCCTCCTCACTCTCCTCTGTATAATATCTCTCAACCATAAGTTCTTGCTCTGCACCCCTACATCTGGCGCAGGCCTGTGCTTTGATTCTCCTAATACTCTTTTCTGCATGGACCTATAAGTGGAGGTCTCCATTCATCAACACTTACAGAAAGAAGGAAGTGAGGGAGGAGGGAGGGGGGAAAGAGAAGAATAAGAGAGCAAGAAAAGATGGAAGGAAGGAAGGAAGGAAGGAAGGAAGGAAGGAAGGAAGGAAGGAAGGAAGGAAGGAGGGAGGGAAGGAAGGAAGGTAGGAAGAAGGAAGAAGGAAGGGAGGGAGGGAGGAAGGAAGGAAGGAAGGAAGGAAGGAAGGAAGGAAGGAAAGAAGGAAGGAAGGAAGGAAGGAAGGGGAAGAGAGAGAGAGAAGGAGCTGAGAAGGAACATGCTCTGTGAAAGACAGAAAGAAATAGAAAGAAAACATTTCATTTTTGAAAAAGCTTGATTAGAAGAAAAAGATACTTCATGTAGAAAGCACATTTACTTACTAGAAAAATATTCACTGTGTTTCAAACTGCAAAAACATAAGGAGAAAGGAAGCACTTTACTTGGACAGTAGGCAAACAAAGCGCTTCAGAAACATAGAAAGTGCTTTGTTGAGAAGGGGAGTGATGCTTGGAAGACAGGAAGAGAATAAAGTGCTTTGTTTAGAAAGCATTTCAGAAGTAAAAGGCATTATTAAGAAAGAGTTTTGATTTTTGAAGAATGGTGCTTTGTATGCTGAAAATCTAAGAAAGGAAGTACTCTGCTTAGAAGAGAAAAAGAAAGTACTTTAAACAAAGCTAGAAAGTGTTTTGTTGAAAAGCAAAGTGCTCTATTAAAGACAAAAGGAAGAAAAAGGAAGGAAGCACTTAATTTAGAAAGCGCTTCATTTAGAGACAGAGAAAGTCCTTTGACTAATCTTTTTCTTCCTCCCTTTCTTTCTTACAGCACTTGGCTTCTCAACAGTGTACCTTCTTGCTTGCTTTTTAGAGTACTATCTTTCTTTGTTCCCAAGTTTTCAAAGAACAAAGCACTTTGGTTTCTTGCTAAATCAAAGCACTTTCCAAATGAAGTATTTTCTTTCCTTTTTAAAAAAAAATGTTTTCATTGTAAAAATAGTGTACAGAGGAGATAAAATTACATGAGTAAGGTAATGAGTACACTTTCTATCGAACATTGTTACTTCCTCCTTTGTTTTTCCCCTACCATCCCTTCCCTCCTCAACTCCTCAACTCCTCCCTCCCTCCCTCCACAAGCTGTAAAGTTCGTTTAAAATATAGTGTCTTGTATATCTCATTGTTACAATAGCTCAACCTGTATCCCTATTTAAGCATTCTATTTTTTCTATCCCCCTTCCCAAATTAGAAAAATGCATACAAAAGATGCAGGGCACTGGAATCAACTACAGTGAAAACAGGTGTTATACCATGGGGGACGATCATGCAAATATTGAGCAATGTTCCATGGATCCCTAGTTTTTCCAGAGCCTTCATCATAAAGGAATGTTGGATCTTGTCAAATGCTTTTTCTGCATCTATTGAGATAATAATGTGGTTCTAATCCTTGCTGGTTTTGATGTGATTAATTATATTAATTGATTTGCATTTACTTTTTTATTAATCAGTAAGTTTTTTATTGTGAAAATACCATTCAGAGGGGTTACAATTATATGAGCAAGGTAATTAGTAAATTTCTTAAGAAGCATTGCTACCTCCTCCTTTATTTCCTCTTACCTTCCCGGCCCTCCCATCTCCACAACAACACTCTCTCCTCATCACCCCCCCCCCAAATTGTAAAGTTCATATTTATTTATTTATTATTGTGAAAATACCATTCAGAGGGGTTACAATTACATGGGCACGGTAATGAGTGTTTTCCCTTCCTATCCTTTCACATTGTCCACCCCCTCCACCCCCCTTCACCAGCCACCCCCCGACCCTCCCACCCCAGCCAAAGTTGTAAAGTTCGTTTTTCTACAATGGGTCCACTTGTATCCCTATTTAAATATTTTGTTTTTTTCCTTCCCCTCCCCAAATTATACCAACACCAACCCCTGAAAACAAGTCACACCGTGGGGGAGGGACATAAAAAGCAACAAAAAATCACCTTACAAATATGTTAGAAACAATACCAAGAAAGAAAAACCACTTGTGTCCTTATCTTGGGGTTCATTTCGCCCAACATCAACTTATCTGACCTTTTCTGCTTGTCTCAGACATATACCAGTTATTGCAAATAAGGGAAACCATGGGACCTATGTTTCTTTGGCCTGGCTTACAACACTTAATATAATTTTTTCCAAGTTTTTCCATTTCCTAACAAATGGGGCAATGTCATTCTTTCTGATGGAGGCATAGAATTCCATTGTGTATATATATCACATTTTCTTGATCCATTCATCTACTCAGGGGCATCTGGGTTGGTTCCATATCTTAGCTATAGTAAATAATGCTGCAATAAACATAGTTGTGCTGGTAACTTTAGTATGGTCTTGTTTGTGATAATTTGGGTAAATGCCCAAAAGTGGGATTGCTGGGTCATAGGGGAGCTCTATGTGGAGTCTTTTGAGGAACCTCCAAAGTGGTTAAGCAAGTTTACACTCCCACCAACAATGCAGTAAGGTTCCCTTCTGTCCACATCCCCTCCAGCATCTGTTGTTATTAGAGTTCTTGATTATAGCCATTCCAACTGGGGTGATGTGGTTTCTCAGTGTTGTTTTGATTTGCATTTCTTTTATGGCTAGAGAGGGTGAGCATTTCTTCATGTGTCTATTAGCCATCCTTCTTTGATCTTCAGAGAAGTTTCTCTTTAAGTCTTTAGCCCACTTATTTATTGGGCAGTTGTTTCTTTCAGGATTTGTTATTGGGGGATTTAATTCATTGAGTTTCAGGTCTATTTTAGATATGAGACCCTTGTCTATTGTATGGTTAGTGAAGATTTTCTCCCAATCCTTGGGCTTTCTATTGATCTTTCTAGCTATGTTCTTTGCCATGCAGAAGCTCTGCAATTTCATGCAATCCCACTTGACCAAACTTTCTTTGATTTGTTGTGTTTCTGGGTCTTTATTAAGAAAATTTCTGCCTGTGTCTGTTAAGTCTAGTTGGTTTATGCAATTGTTTAGATCTGAGGCTTCTCAGTTGAGTTTTTCCCGGGTTAATCTATCCAGTGGAGATAGTGGTGTGTTAAAGACCCCAACAATTAATGTGTTTGCCTCTATGTGAAATTTTAGGGAAATCGTGTTTCTTGGATAACTTTGGGGGCTCTGGTATTTGGTGAATTGATATTTAGAATTGTAATATCCTCCTGAAGGAGAGATCCCTTAATTAGTATGTAACAACCTTCTTTATCACTTCTTGCTAATTTTAATTTGAAGTCTATTTTATCTGATATTAGAATTGCAACTCCCACCTGTTTATGGGAGCCATTTACTTGGTAGATTATATTTTAACCTTTCACTTTCAGAACACGTTTGTTTTTATGGGCAAGGTGTGCCTCTTGAAGGCAGCAGGTAGAAGGATCTTGCTTTTTAATCCAACTAGATAATTTATGTCACTTAATTGGATTGTTAAGTCCATTGATATTGAGGGTTAGAACTGAGAGGTGTTTGGTAGTTCTTGCTATGTTATCCACCTTCTTGGGGGCTGTGACAACTAGGTTGTTCCTATGATTATTGGATTCTCTGTTTGGGTGTGGTTTCTTGGCCTTTATTGTGCTCTTGTTGGTTTTCAATGTGTAGGACATCTTTAAGTATCTTTTGTAGGGCTGGTTTGGTAAAGATATATCGAATCAGTTTTTCTTTTCTAAGGAAGGTTTTTATTTGGCTTTCTGTTATGAAGGAGAGTTTAGCTGGGTACAGCATTATTGGTTTATATTTGTTTGTTTTTAGGGCATGGCATACATACATCATTCTAGGCTCTTCTTTGCTTTAATTGTGTCTGCTGAGAAACCTGAGGTTATTCTAATTGTTTTCCCTTTATAGGTGATTGATATTTTGTCCTTGATAGCTTTAAGGATCCTTTCCTTGGTCTGAATTGATCCTGTGTGGATTATAATATGACAGTGGGATGTCCTGTTCTGGTCTGGTCTATTAGGGGTTCTAAAAGTTTCTTGTATCTGAATAGGCTTATCTTGTTCCATTTTTGGGAAGTTCTCTGCTAGGATCCTGTCAAATAAATTTCCTAGACCATTTACTTCTGTCTCAAGGTGCTCCTGTTACCCATTATCCATAGATTAGGCCTGCTGATGGTGTCTTCTAAATGTTGAATAGATCTATCATATTTCTTGGATTTTTCTTGAATAGTTGTCTGTTCTTTCTCTATAATATCTAGAGATATTATATTAATTTGTGGTCTGCTGACGCCCTCTTTGACATCCTTAGTCCATTAATCTATTGTTTGATGTTAAATTAGATTGTATTTGTTGAACTGGATTGTATCTGTACTCATTTTGACTGTGTCAATCTGTGTGCAACTACAGGATTCTGTACCAGATATTTGATCTTCTGTTTGGTCTAACCTACTGTCAAATCTTTCTACTTTGTTTTGTGTGTGTGTGTGTGTGTGTGTGTGTGTGTGTGTGTGTGTGTGTGTGTGTGTGTGTTTTAATTTCCTTTCCTTCTAATTGGTTGGCTTTGATGGCTTCAAATTCTTTGGTGGAGCTTTGTTTTAGATCTTGTATGGACTTCTTTACTTCCTTAATATGGTCTTTATTGTTCATTCTCATCCCTTATTTGATTGTTTATGGTTTCATTGGACTCCCTTTCCTTCTGACGGGCTCTATTCAGCCTTCCCTTTCTGGCCTCCCTGGATTCCTTCAGCTCTCTGTGGATTCCATGAACGCCTTCAGTGATCTTTTTCTATTCTCATCCTGCTCATACAATTCCTGTATTAATCTTTTTTCCATTCTCAGCTTGTTCTTGCAATTCCTGTATTAATCTTTGATTAGCTTCTTCACGCTCACAAAATACTGTATTAATCTATGGTTAGTGTCCTGATGCTGGTGAAATTCCTGTATTAATCTTTCATTAGGCTCATCTCACTCCTTATCATGATAAATCACACTGTCATTTGCAGGCTTTTAATCTTTTCATTCAGCATGTTTATCAGTAGTGTTTGTAGAGCATTTTAGGAACTCTCCTCTGGATTATATATTACCTGCTCTGTCACCTGATTTTCATGAGTGGAAGGTGAGATACCTGGACTTGCCATTTTTCTTGTGTTTCTCTGACTTGTTCTGCCCATTTGGTATGAAAGCAAAACCAATTTCAAGCTAGAACACTATTTTAAGGCAAACATCAACCAGAATCCTGTAGTTGCACACAGATTGACACAGTCAAAATGAGTACAGATACAATCCAGTTCAACAAATACAATCTAATTTAACATCAAACAATAGATTAATGGACTAAGGGTGTCAAAGAGGGCATCAGCAGACCACAAATTAATAGGTTTAGGGAGGATTGTGGGGAGAAAATAAGATTAGAGGAATGTGGAGAGGTAAAAAAAAAGAGTGAATTTAATCAAGCCCTAATTTCAGAGAGGAAACAGATAAAACAAAAGGAGGAGAGAGATAAAGAAACAAGAAAAATGCAAAATTAAAAATTTAAATTCTAAAAATGAAACATTTAAAAATTACATAAGTAAAAGAAATAATACTGATAGAAGAAAATGAACATGAACAGGAAGAGAGAGATAAAAATGAAAAATGAAAAAAAATTAAAAATGAAACACTTAAAAATTATATAAGTATAAAGAAATGATACTACTATTGAAGGAGTTAAACCTAAGAGGTTGTGAATTAAGTAATCAATTTCTAAATTAAGTATGCACACAATGAAGGATAAGGTCTTATAATCGACCATGGGTATATATCTGGAGATGGGCAGATAGCAATTAAGTCACAGATGCACACACACACAAACACACACACACACACACACACACACACACACACAAAGTCCTAAAAGGAAATAAAACCTAAAAAATAAAACCTAAAATAAAAATTATGAAAAAAGAAATACAATACATAAAAATATTAAAACAAAGGAGTTCTTTGATTTTTTTTTTCAGGGGGAGGGGAATCTTGTATCTCCCCTGTGTCCATAACCAGTCTCTTGGTGAAGTCTCTGGTTTGCTTGTAGTATTTGATTTTCTTGTACCTTGATTGGTTTCTTAAGTCAGTTTGTTTGAGCAGACATAGAGAAGCTCTGCTTTATCCAGGACTTTATGATCCTCCTTCCAGGCGAGTTCAGGGGAAGAGAGATCTGCTTCCAGTATCACAAGTGGGAGATGACCGTTTCCTCTACCTTGGAGTTGCTATGATGAGGCTTGGTTGTGGGTATGGTTGAAGCCTATCAGCAGTCAGTAGCTTTTCCCTGATGGGCTAGCTCCTGAGACACTCATAGAGCCCAGCCTGGAGCCATTCTTAGGGCTTATGCTTACTATGTTTCAATTGTTTTTCTTTTACCCCTCCTGCTGGTGGGTCTGCTGTCTAGGCTTCAATAGGGAGGGCTGGCCTCTGGCTCTGTTTACCCAGTGAAGAATTCACTCCTCTGGGGGTGGATGTTCCTCTGCCTGGGAAGGGCAACTTTCCCCTGAGTGGAACTGAGCAAGGCAGGTCAGGTTCCTGTGGCCTGTTGAATGGCTCCTATTGTTTTCTTCTAAGGCCAGAATTGAGAGCTAGCTGCTCTGGTTGGATCTTTGTCAGTATCAAAGATGAAGTTCTTCTCCAGTGGTGGGGGAGGGGCTATGTTCCCACTGCTCCTCTGTGAGGTGTATCTTGAGGTACTCAATCCCTTGGTTTCTTGGCTGTCCATGGTCTGCAGCTGTCTGTGATCAACAGAATGAAGATTTTTGCTCCTTGTCAGTTCTTGCTGGTGCTGAGTAGAATCTGCTCACACACCACATCTGGAGGTTTGTCCTGGTCTCTCTCTGTTGATACAGTGGATGCGGCAGCGCGGACACCGGCAAGTGCTCAGATCTATCTCCTTTGTACTATGATGGCAAACTTGGTGTGACTCTCAAGCCTAGGACTGTTCACTGGAACACTAAAACTGCTATCTATAAGAGAGCTTGTTTAGCCTCCAGCTCTTCCTCCGCCATCTTCCTCTGGAGTCCTCCTTTCTTTTTATAAACAAAGCATCTAATCATGTTTCCTTCTTTCTACAGAGGTGTTTTCTAAATGATAAGCTTTCTTTTTCTAAAGAATTTTCTGGTTAGGATGAAAAAGCCCTTCATTTAGAAAGTGCATTAATTTACTAGGGAAATAAACAAGGTATATACTATGAATACCTAAGAAGAAAGGAAAGCACTCTGCTTAGGTTAAAAAACAAAAAACAAAAACACTTTGAAAATAAAAAATGAAAAATATGGAATGTGTTTTGTGGAGAGCCAAAGTGCTCTATGAAAGAAGGAAAAAAGGAAAAAATGGCATTTTCTTTAGAAAGGTCTTGTTTAAGGACATCAAGGGCTTTGTTTTCTAAAGGAAATCCTTTCTTTTCTAAAGGAAATGCTTTCTTTTTTCTCTTGCTTCCTTTCTTAGAATCCTTTGCTTCTAAGGTACTTTCTTTTCAAAGTGCTTCCTATAAGTGTTGCTGAAAGGAGACTGTTGCAGGGTTCAGGCAAAAAAGTTTATTTGGGTAACCAAACTGCCAGTTGCACCAGGTGTGGGGGTGAAGAGAGAGGATTTAGGAATAGATGAAGAAATCATCTCAGAGCCTGGAGGACCCCCACTACCCCAAGGTGTGCCAGTTACCTCGATAACAGGTGCTGGCCTGGGCTTTTAGGGGGGTCCCTGTGCAGATAACAAAGAGAAAGGGTTCTACATGTGGTTTTGCATGGAGAGAAAACAAAGAGAAGGGGCAATTTTTCCTGGACAGACCTAACATTTCCTTCAGCTCCTTTCTAAGTAGAGTGCTTTCTAAGGTTTTCAAATTGGAAAACACGGTTTTCCTTCTTAGTAAATAAAAGCACTTTGTAAACAAGGAACTTTGTAAACAAATCGCTTTCTAAAATGAAGCACTTTTTTTCTATTTTCTATCATAGAGAACATTGTTTCTCAACAAAATGCTTTCTTTTCTTGTTTGCAAAGCTCTCCTTTCTAAGCAGAGTGCCTCCTTTTTTCCTTGGTTTTGTAAGTTCTTATAAACACTTTTCTTTCCTGGAAAGTCAAAGTGCCTTTTAAAAGGACTCTCTTTTTGTCACTTTGTAAACAAACTACTTTCTAAATATAGCAGGTCATTTCTTTCTTAGAGTACAAAGGAAACAAAGCTTTCTTTCTTTTTGCTTCTTTCTCTTTCATCTTTCCTTCCTCTCTTTCATCTTTCTTTTCTTCCTTTCTTTCCTCCTTCTTTCCTCCACTCCCTCCATCCCCCTTTCTCTCTTTCTTTCTTTCTCTCTTTCTTTCTTTCTCTCTTTCTTTCTTTCTCTCTTTCTTTCTTTCTTTCTTTCTTTCTTTCTTTCTTTCTTTCTTTCTTTCTTTCTTTCTTTCTTTCTTTCTTTCTTCCTTTCATTCATTCTTTCTTTCCTTTTTGGTTCTCAAAGCCCTTTCTTTGTCTCCTTTACAAGAAGTTTGTTTTCTTCCTGTATTTTCAAAGTAAAACACTTTATTTTCTTTCCTGGTATAGTCAAGAAACATGGAGCTTTCTTTCTCTAAGTCTAAATAAAGTGCTTTCTAAATGAGGTGATCCGTTCCCTTTCTTCCCTTTTTATCTTTCATAGAGCACTTGCTTCTCAATAAATTTCTTTTTAATTTTTCAAAGCATTTTCTTTGTCTCCTAATCAAAGTGGTTTCTTTCTTCTTAGGTGCTTAAAGTTCAAAACATTGTTTTCCTTTATACTAAGTCAGCACTTTCTGAGCAGTGCTAAATCTTTTTTCCTCTTCTTTCTAAACAAAGCATTTCCTAAATGAAATACATTTTTCTCTTCCTTTCTTTTCTTTAAAAGTAGTTTTCTTTTTCAACAAACTGTTTGGTTGCTTGCTTTCTAGGTTTTCAAAGAAGAAAGCACTTAAGTTATCTTTCTGCTAAACGAAAGCACTTCCTAAATTTCTTTCTGGACAAAGCACTTTCTTCTCCTTTCTTCCTTTCTTTCACAGAGTGCTTTGCTTCCAACAAAACACATTCTTTCCTCAGTTTTCAAAGTTTGAAACATTTTTTCCCCTGGAAAGTAAAAGCATTTTAAAAATATAGTTATTTTGTTATTTCTTTCTAAACCACACAATTGCCTGCCTGTCTGCCTTCCTTCCTTCCTTCCATCCTTCCTTTCCTTCTTCCTTTCTTTTATCTTCCTATCTTTTTCTTTCCTTCTACCTTTTATCTTTGTCTTTTGCTAAACAAAGCTTACTTTCTTTTATTAAATGCTTCAATATTTTTCTTTTTCAATGTACTTTAATTTTCTTGTAAATCAAACCACTTTCCAAACAATGTACTCCTTCTTTTCTTTTCCTTTCTTTTTCTTCTTCCTTCCTTCCCCTCTCTTTCTTTCTCATTTCACTCATTCTTTTACAAATGAAAGGACTTTACACTTTGTTTCTAGGTTGTCCAAGTGTTTTCTTTGTCTCCTTTCTAAGTGGAGTGCTTTCTTTCTTCTTGATTTTTAATTTTTATTTAATTTTAATTTTATTTATTTGGATCATTGAACATTTTTGCTTAAATCTAGAGCTCTGCCACTTTGAACCCCAGAGCAACTTCCTGGTAGTTAATTAAAGATAAGTCTCATGGATATTCCTGCCCAAGGTGGATTTGACTGTGATCCTCAGATCTGAGCTTCCTGAGTAACTAGGATCAAAGGCATGAGACAACAGCACCCAGCTTCTTCTGGGTTTGAAAGTCTCAGATACTTGTACATTGTTCCTTCCTTCCTTCCTTCCTTCCTTCCTTCCTTCCTTCCTTCCTTCCTTCCTTCCTTCTTTCCTTCCTTCCTTCCTTCCTTCCTTCCTCTTTCTTTCCTTTCTTTCTTTCTTTCTTTCCTTTCTTTCTTTCTTTTCTTTCTTTCTTTCTTCCTTCCTTTCTTTCTTTCTCTCTTTCTTTCTCTCTTTCTTTCTTTCTCTCTTTCTTTCTTTCTCTCTCTTTCTTTTTTCTCTTTCTTTTTTCTTTCTCTCTTTCTTTCTCTCTTTCTTTCTTTCTTTCTTTCTTTCTTTTTTCTTTCTTTCCTTCTTTCTTTCTTTCTTTCTTTCATTCTTTCTTTCTTTCATTCTTTCTTTTTTTCTTTCTTTCCAAAGAAAAACTTCCTTCCTTTCATAGAGCACTTAGCTTCTCAATAAAGCATTTTATTTCTTTCTAGGTTTTCAAAGAACTTTCTTTGTCTCCTTTCTAAGCAGATTTCTTTCTTTCTTCCTCAGTGTTCAAAGACAAAAACACTTCTTTTCTTTTCCTAGTAAGTTAAAGCACGTCTAAACATAACACTTTCTAGTTTTCTTCTAAGAACAGTGCTTTATTTCTTTGGTTTTCAAAGTTCAAAATACTTTTCTTTCCTGCTAAGTCAAAGTGCTTTCTTTTCTTTCTCAGTTGCTCACTTCATTTTTTCCTGGTAAGTGAAAGTATTTTCTATGGAAAATACTTTCTAATTTTTCTTTCCAAAAAGCTTCATTTTCTTTTCCTATAAATCAAGACACTAAACAATATGTTTCTTTCTTCTCTAGTATTTCAAAGGGTTTCTTTTCTTCCTTCCTTCTTCCTTCTTTCCTTCCTTCCAGCCTTCCTTTCTTCTTTCCTTGTCTTTCTTTCACACCTTGTAAAAAAGAAAACTCTGTTAAACAATTATTGAAAAGTAAAACACTGCAAATGAAAGTGCTCTCTGAAAAGAAGAAATTAAATTGCCTTGTTTAGAAAGCACTTTTATCAACCAGGAAAAAAAAAACAGAAAAGAATGAAAGAGAGAAAGAAAGGACGTTCATGCAATCCCATTTGTCCAACCTTTCTTTGATTTGTTGTGTTTCCGGGTCTCTATTAAGAAAATTTCGACCTGAGCCAAGGAGACCTAGGGTTTCTCATATTCTATCTTGTAATGTTTTCAGAGTGTCTGCTTTGACTCCGAGGTCTTTGATCCATTTGGAGTTGATCCTGGTGCAGGGTGATATATAAGGATCTACCTTTAGTTTTCTACAAGTAGTTAACCAATTTTGCCAGCACCATTTACTGAAGAGGCTATCTTTCTTCCATTTTATTTTTTTAGCTCCCTTATCGAAGATTAGATGGCTATAGGTCTATATGTTCATTTCTGGGTTTTCAATTCTATTCCATTGGTCCTGAGGTCTGTTCTTGTGCCAGTACCAAGCTGTTTTGATTACTATGGCTTTATAGTAGAGTTTGAAATTTGGTATTGATATTCCTCCAGCAGTGTTCTTTCCGTTGAGGAGCGTTTTTGCTATTTGGGGTCTTTTATTGTTCCATATGAATTTTTGGATTGCCTCTTCTATTTCGTTGAAGAATGAGGTTGGAATTTAGATAGGTATCGCGTTGAATTTGTAGATAGCCTTGGGAAGTATTGCCATTTTCACGATGTTAATCTTTCCAATCCAGGAGCATGGGAGTTATTGCAACTTTCTAAGTTATGTTTTGATTTCCTTTTTCAAGTTTTTAAAGTTTTCATCATGGAGATCCTTCACTTCTTTAGTTCAGTTAATTCATAGGTATTTTATTTTTTGGTGGGGCTATTACAAATGGAGTTGCTTTCCTAATTTCAGCCACATTTTTCTCATCGTTGGCATACAGAAAAGCCATTGTTTTTTAGGGGTTAATTTTATACCCTGCTACTTTGCCAAAGTTTTGAATCAGTTTGAGTAATTTGGGAGTGGAGTCTATGGGATTCTTTAAATACAAGATCATGTCATTTGCAAAGAGAGAGAGTTGTATTTCTTCTTTCCCTATTTGGATCCCCTTTATGTTTGCATCTTGTCTTATTGCTGTAGCTAGGCATTCTAATACTAGATTGAAGAGAAGTGAAGAGAGTGGAAATCCTTGTCTTGTTCTTGTGCGATTGCATGAAGTTGCAGAGCTTCTGCATGGCAAAGTACATAGCTAGCTAGATCAATAGAAAGACCATGGATTGGGAGAAGATCTTCACTAGCCATACAACAGACAAGGGTCTCATATCTAAAATATACTTGGAACTCAAAAAATTAAGTCCCCCAAAACAAATCCTCAAAGAAACAACTGCCCAATAAACAAGTGGGCTAAAAACTTACAGAGAAACTTCTCTGAAGAGCAAAGAAGGATGGCCAATAGACACATAGAGAAATGCTCAACATCCCTAGCCATAAAAGAAATGCAAATCACAACAACATTAAGATACCACCTCACCCCAGTTAGAATGGCTATAATCAAGAACTCTAATAACAACAGATGCTGGAGGGGATGTGGACAGAAGGGAATCTTACTTCATTGTTGGTGGGAATGTAAACTTGTTCAACCACCTTGGAAAGTAGTATGGAGGTTCCTCAAAAGACTTCACATAGAGATCCCCTATGACCCAGCAATCCCACTTTGGGGCATTTACCCAAATGCTTACGAACAAGACCACACTAAAGCTACCAGCACAACTATGTTTATTGCAGCATTATTTACCATAGCTAAGATATGGAACCAACCCAGATGCCCCTCAGTAGATGAATGGATCAAGAAAAGGTGGTATATATACACAATGGAATTCTATGCCTCCATCAGAAAGAATGACATTGCCCCATTTGTTAGGAAATGGAAAGACTTGGAAAAAGTTATATTAAGTAAAGTAAGCCAAGCTCAAAGGAACATAGGTCCCATGGTTTCCCTTATTTGCAATATCTAGTATATGTCTGAGTCAAGCAGAAAAGGTCAGATAAGGTGATGTTAAGAAAATGAACCCTAAGATATGTATTTAAATGTTTTTTTTCTTTCATACATTTGTTTCTAACACATTTATAAGATTATCTCTCAGTTGCTTTGTATGTCCCTCCCACACAGTATCCTCCTGCTTTCACTGTATTTGATGTTGGTATAATTTGTGGAGGGGAAGGGGAAAAGCAAGTCTTTTAAATAAGGATACAGGTGGACCCGTTGCATCAATGAGAAGTACAAATTGTCATGTGGAAAACGAAGTTTACATCTTTGATGGGGGGCGGGAGGGGGAGTTAGTGGGGAGGGTTGGGGGAGGCTGGGAAGGAATGGGAAGGGGAAAGAAAGGAGGAGGCTACAATTCTTGATAAGAAATGTACTCATTATCTTGCCCATGTAATTGTAACCCTTCTGTATGGTATTTTCACACACAAAAAAGGTATCATTATTGAACAGCACTGTAAAATTTACATAATCACTTAATCTCAATAAAAAATTATTTAAAACTATAAAAAGAAAGAAAGAAAGGAGTTAAGGAAAGAAAGAAAGAAAGAAAAGTTAGAGAAAGAAAGAACAGGTCTTGACTTATAAAGAAAGAAGATAAAATGCTTTCTACTTTAAAAAATCAAAGAAAAAAAAAGCACTGTGATTATAAAGACAGAGAATGTGCTTTAAAGACCTAAGAAGAAATAAACTGCTTTGTGTAGAAAGTATAAAAGAAGTATAAACTGGGCACTGGTGGCTCACGTCCTAGCTTCTCAGGAGGCTGGAATCTGAGGGTCATGGTTCAAAACCAGCCTGGGCAGGAACTTTCATGAGACTCTTACATCCAATAAACCACCAGAAAACCAGAAGTGCCACGTGGCTCAAGTGGTAGTAAAGTGCTTTGTAAAAGATAGAAATCTGCTTGATAAGAAATGTACTCATTACCTTATTCATGTAACTGTAACCCCTCTGTGCACTATATTTACAATAAAAATAAAAAAGAAAAAATGGGAGCACAAGAAAAGAACATGAAGCACTTTGTAAAAGAGCTTTGTTTATTTAGCAAGGTGATAAAGCAAGGCAACAAAGAAAGGCTTAGGAAAATCTAGAGCTTTAAGGACTTTCATTTATAAGGAAAGAAAAGAAAGAAAATAGGTATTTTATTTTGTTTTGGTTTTATTTGTTTTTTTAAGAAACCCTTACAGCTTGACTCTGGTGGCTTAATTCTGTAATCCTATCTACTCAGGAAGCTGAGATCTGAGGATTGTGGTTGGCTCAAAGCCAGCTTGGACAGGAAAGTATGACTTTTATCTCTACTTAACTACCAAAATCTAGAAGTAGAGTTGTGGCTCAAGTCAACTGGTAGAGTGCTAGCCTGACTACAAAAGCTCACGGACAGCTCTAGGGCCTAGGATTTGCACACACACACACACACACACACACACACACACACACACATGTACACACATACCACATGCATATGAACTCCTACAAACCACTTAGGGTGCTTTGGGAAACAAAGAAAGCAAATGCTTTGTTTACAAAACAATTTCATTTCTAAAAGAAAGAAATATGTTTAGTGCTAAGTGCTTTGTTTATCAAGGAGAGAAACAAAAATTAAGAAAGTAAAAAGAAAGAGAGAAGATTGACTTTGCAAGAAAGCAAAACAAAGTGCTTTTAAAAAGAAGGAGAAAGTGTATATATATGTATATATATATATATATATATATATATATATATATATATATATATATATGTATTTGCTGGTCGTGGGGTTTGAACTTGACCAGGGCATTGTCCCTGAGCTCTTCAGCTCAAGGCTAGTGCTCTACCACTTTGAGCCACAGTGCTACTTCCAATTTTCTGGTGGTTAATTGGAGAACAGAATCTAATGGACTTTCATGCCTGGGCTGGCTCTGAAGCATGATCCTCAGATCTCAGCCTCCTGAGTAGCTAGGAGTACAAACATGAGCCACTGGCACCTGGCTGGAGAAAGTACTTTGTAAGGAAAGCACCTTGATTTACATGAAAAGAAAAGGAAGTCCTCTTATTCTCTCTTCTAAAAACAGTGTTTTCTCTTTTCTCTTTTTTTTAATTTAATTTAATTTTTTTGTGTGAACATACTGTACAGAGGGGTTACAATTACATAGGCAGGATAATGCGCACATTTCTTATCAAGCATTGCAGCCTCCTCCTTTGTTTATCCTTCACATCCCTTCCCAGCCTCCTTCCCCCCCCCATACGCCCCCCCCCCGCACTCGTTTTCTACATGAAAACTTGTACTTCTCATTGTTGCAACAGGTCCACCTGTATCCTTAAACAACTGGTTTTTCCCCATCTCCTCCACCAGTTATACTGACATCAAATATAGTGAAAGCAGGGGTTATACTATGGGGGAGGGACATACAAAGCAACAAAGAGATAATCTTATAAATGCGTTAGAAACAAATGCATGCAAGAAAAAAATCATTAGAATACATATCTAAGGGTTCATTTTCCTAACATCACATTATCTGACCTTTTCCACTTGACTCATACATATACTAGATATTGCAGATAAGGGAAACCATGGGACCTATGTTTCTTTGGGCCTGGCTTACTTCACTTAATACAATTTTTTCCAAGTTTTTCCATATCCTAACAAATGGGGCAATGTCATTCTTTCTGATGGAGGCATAGAATTCCATTGTGTATATATACACCACATTTTCTTGATCCATTCATCTACTGAGGGGCATCTGGGTTGGTTCCATATCTTAGCTATGGTAAATAATGCTGCAATAAACATTGTTGTGCTGGTAGCTTTAGTGTGGTCTTGTTTGTAAACATTTGGGTAAATGCCCCAAAGTGGGATTGCTGGGTCATAGGGGAGCTCTATGTGAAGTCTTTTGAGGAACCTCCATACTGCTTTCCAAAGTGGTTGAACAAGTTTACATTCCCACCAACAATGAAGTAAGGTTCCCTTCTGTCCACAACCCCTCCAGCATCTGTTGTTGTTAGAGTTCTTGATTATAGCCATTCTAACTGGGGTGAGGTGGTATCTTAATGTTGTTGTGATTTGCATTTCTTTTATGGCTAGGGATGTTGAGCATTTCTCCATGTGTCTATTGACCATCCTTCTTTCTTCTTCAGAGAAGTTTCTCTTTAAGTCTTTAGCCCACTTATTTATTGGGCAGTTGTTTCTTTGAAGATTTGTTGTTGGGGGATTTAATTTTTTGAGTTCCAAGTATATTTTAGATATGAGACCCTTGTCTGTTGTATGGCTAATGAAGATCTTCTTCCTATCCGTGGTCTTTCTATTGATCTTGCTAGCTATGTCGTTTGTCATGCAGAAGCTCTGCAACTTCATGCAATCCCATTTGTCCAACCTTTCTTTGATGTGTTGTGTTTCCAGGTCTCTATTCAGAAAATTTCGGCCTGAGGCAAGGAGACCTAGGGTTTCTCCTATTCCATCCTGTAATGTTCTCAGAGTGTCTGCTTTGACTCCGAGGTCTTTGATCCATTTGGAGTTGATTCTGGTGCAGGGTGATATATAAGGATCTACCTTTAGTTTTCTACAAGTAGTTAACCAATTTTGCCAGCAACGTTTACTGAAGAGGCTGTCTTTCTTCCATTCTATTTTTTTTAGCTCCCTTATCGAAGATTAGATGGCTATAGGTCTATATGTTCATTTCTGGGTTTTCAATTCTATTCCATTGGTCCTGAGGTCTGTTCTTATGCCAATACCAAGCTGTTTTGATTACTATGGCTTTATACTAGAGTTTGAAATTTGGTATTGATATCCCTCCAGCAGTGTTCTTTCCGTTGAGGAGCGTTTTTGCTATTTGGGGTCTTTTATTGTTCCATATGAATTTTTGGATTGCCTCTTCTATTTCCTTGAAGAATGAGGTTGGAATTTTGATAGGTATTGCATTGAATTTGTAGATAGCCTTGGGAAGTATTGCCATTTTCACGATGTTAATCTTTCCAATCCAGGAGCATGGGAGGTTTTGCCACTTTCTAAGTTATGTTTTGATTTCCTTTTTCAAGTTTTTAAAGTTTTCATCATAGAGGTCCTTCACTTCTTTGGTTAAGTTAATTCCTAGGTATTTTATTTTTTGTGGGGCTATTACAAATGGAGTTGCTTTCCTAATTTCAGCCACATTTTTCTCATTGTTGGCATACAGAAAAGCCATTGATTTTGGCGGGTTAATTTTATACCCTGCTACTTTGCCAAAATTTTGAATCAGTTTGAGTAATTTGGGTGTGGAGTCTATGGGATTCTTTAAATACAAGATCATGTCGTCTGCAAAGAGGGAGAGTTTTATTTCTTCTTTCCCTATTTGGATCTCCTTTCTCTTTTCATAAAAAGTGCTTTGCTTAGAAAATGCATTGTGTCCAACTTCCTGACAAGCAATCTGCTTTCGATAACTTGAGGTTCAGTGCATGCATTCATGTTAAGGCAAAAGCCCATTTTAATTTATGCTAATCAGTTTTTCTAATTTTAAGTGGCTTTTAAAATTTATGTAGACTTTAAGGGTTTTTACTTTGGGATTAAACTTAGTTTGGGAAATATTTGAACAAAAGCAACACAAGTCAAACTTGAACTAAGGATATAGGAAATCTTCAAAGCCCCCCAATTATGGGACATGTGAGACCTCACAGTTGAGTAGCTGCTCTTTTTCACAATATGTGGTATTTTATGCCTGTTGAGGCATACATGGATACACATGTTTACGTTTGCAAATTCCATTTTTCTTTGTGAAACCAGTTTCCTCAGAAAGTTCATATTTTGCTTCACCATCCTTATAATTTTCAATTTGGCTTTATGTCACTCACTGTATTTCATCTCCATTGGGCAGATCTCACTATGAATCTTTCAGTTCCAGTATCTAATCCTATGCCAACTACTGAGTACTTGGAGGTTACTTGCCAGTTTCTTGAAAATTTCTATAGACTGGATGTTTAATGTTTCCCCAAAGTTTATGTATTGGAACCTTCAGATTTTATATGAATATTAGAAGGTGGAGCTTTGGTACATGGAATAAAATGAGATTAATACATGTAAAGCTCCCATGATGGGTGAAGTGCTCTTAGAAGGAGATAAAGTAACCAAAGCACCTGGTTTCTCTCAACTACATGACAATATTGAGGTTACCTTTGAATCAGAAGGAGTGTTGTCATCAGAACCCATTCAGACTGACTTCAGACATCCATTTTGCTTCCAGAACTATAAGAAATAAATATGTATTGTTTAAGTTATCTAGTCTATGATATAATAGCTGGATTTAATAATCTAATAGCTGAAATATTTAGGTTTCTCCAATGTGGATGTCTATCTAAAAATAAGTCATTAAAATGTGGAGTGTAACAGTGAAATAAATGGGGCCTCATGTTCTTGGCTGGCCTTTTCTGAACATGGTTGGTACTCTACCACTTCAGCCACACCTCTAATTCTGACTGGTAGCTGGTTAGTTGGAGATAAGAATTTTAGGATTTGTTTTCTTGGTCTGGCTTTGAACCTAGATCCTCAGATTACAGAGAATAATGGCTTATAGTAATCTCATGACATGTAGGACTAATTAAGAGTGAAGGGTAGAAGAGACAGAAAAATAAGAGGGATGGTGGGAATTCCAAGCAAGAAAATAGGCACGATAAAATAAACTATTTCCTCTTCTTCCATCTTCTTTGATTTTATAGTTAGTACTAAATATCTAAAAATTCTACAAAGAGCATTTTCATAGAATGCTATACATATATAACTTGTATATGTTTATGTATATGTGTGTGTATAAACTAGATGTTGGTAGGTCAGTAGGTAGGTAAATAGATTCTTTTTATAGGTCTAAACTCCAATATTTACCCCATTGTCTCACTGCTTTCTTTGTTTTTATTTTTCTTTTTTTTTCTCTCAATTAAGAACTTAAGACTTTTTTCTCATTAGCTTTCTCATGAATCAACTCATTCTGTATTATTACCTGTCACAGCTTAACTAGTCACTACTCTAAGAACTCTTAAAAACAAATAATTACCTTAATTTTGACATCTTACAGCTTGATTGCAGTTATGGTCACACAAATCTATGGATTTCAAAGTCATACAACTGAACACCAGAAAGGGAAATTTTACTGTATATGGAAGTATGCCTAAAATTTGGACACTAAAGATTTGTATTTTTAAAAATCCTGTTTTTGGTACAATTTCTTTTTCTTTTTTTCCTGAATCTATCAATGAAAGGGAGGGAAAAGAAGCAAAAATGAGTACAAACTTTGATAGTCTTATGGAAATGCTAATTTTTTTTTGTGTACTGTGGTTTACTTTTCTTTTTCTTTCTTTTTTTGTGTACTGTGCTTTACTTTTCTCTTTCTTTCTTTTCTTTCTTTCTTTCTTTCTTTCTTTCTTTCTTTCTTTCTTTCTTTCTTTCTTTCTTTCTTTCTTTCTTTCTTTCTTTCTTTCTTTCTTTCTTTCTTTCTTTCTTTCTTTCTTTCTTTCTTGTCGTGGGTCTTAAACTCTGGGCCTGAGGACTTTCCCTCAGCAATTTAGCTCAAGGTAAGTGCTCGACCACTTAGAGCCACAGAACCACTTCCGGTTTTCTGGTGGTTAATTGAAGTAAGACTGTCATAGACTTTCCTGCCCAGGCAGGCTTTGAACCTCGATCCTCAGATCTCAGCCTCCTGAGTAGCTAGGATTACAAGCGTGAGCCACCAGTACCTGGCTTGTGGTTTACATTTTTATCACATAAAAATTAGTATATTACATTCTCAAATTACGATTTTCAGCCAAATTAGCTAAATATGACTAAAGGAGAATTTTAAAAAAGTAAGGACTTTTCCTGTTATTTTGAAGTATGAAGTATAGATTTCTCCTAAACTGGAAAACAAAAAGAAAGTATTTATTTTTTTCTTACTGCCATTTTTTTGTTGGGGGGCAGGGATGAAGTAAAACTACTTGGTTAAATAGAGATTAATTGGAGGCTTCCCTGAAAGTGGGCAGTCTTTCCTTAAAGCCTCACCAAAAGAATGCTTGGATAAAACAATTAACAAAGTTTGACACATTTGCTTCCTCTTGGGAACTATTTAATTAGGTGCTTTTGTCATAAAAGTCCTGGAGCCTTACCAGAGGCTGAGTAATGAATCATCAGCTCATGCAGTTACTAGAAGTCCTATATCATAAATTGTATTTGCTACCCTATCTTGGCTAAATTTTAATTGCAATAGGTCATATTAATTTAATCAATATTTCCATTTTCAAGTCCATGTGGAATCAATTCTAAGATGTCATTTAGAACTAGCATTTTTAATTTCATTTTTGTCCTGACATACTTATGATGAATAGCTAATGGTATTTTATAACATTAAAATTATTTGTGTTGGATGCTTGGAAGATCTGATTTAGTAATAAAATGATAAAAAGTTTTGCCACTTTTCACTCCGAAATTATAAATTAATAAGTATGTAGTATTCATTGATTCTCCAAATCAAATTTTATCCCTTTATTTCTGGATTACATTGTCAATTATTTCTATTTTCACAAGGAAGGATCAATCAGAAGAGACAAATACTACTACTTTCCATCGACTTACAAATTATTAATGTATATGAATTAATAGGGCTAGGTGAGATTTTTCCATACCGGTACATAATGTTCATTAATCAAATCCAACTTCCTGTTTTCCAATCTTCCATTCCCCATATACCTTTTCCAATCTCCAGTAATCACAATTATACTTTAAAATCCACAATTGTCAGTTTCCAAATACAAGGTAGAACATGTGGTACTTCTCTTTCTTTGCCTCACTTAACTTCACTAAACACAGTGTTCTCCAGTTCTATATATTTTGTTGCAAATCACAAGATTTTAGTTTTTTTATGGCTAAATAATGCAAATCACAAGATTTTGTTGCTATATAATAAATATTGTGATTTTATATACATGATATTATATAATACATTATATATAATATATACATAGAGAGAGAAAAAGGGAGGGAGAGAGACACACACATTTTCTGTATCCATTCATCTGGTAATGCAGCTCTAGGATGATTCCATATATTAGCTATTGTGAACAATACTGCAATAAACATGGACATTCATGTAGATATCTCCTATATATGCTGATTTCATTTCCTTTCATGTATACAGAAATAGAAATGCTGGAACTAATAGTGTATCTATTGATAATGTTTTGACGAAACTCTATTTTCCATAGTGACTGGATTAATTTACATTTTTATCAACAATATATGAAAGTTCCATTTTCTTTGTTTCCTCACTAACATTTGTTTTTGTTTTTGATAATCACTATCTAACTGAGTTGAGATGATATCTCACTATACATTTTTCCTAATAGCTAATAATATTGAACTTTTTCCATATTTTTGTTAATCATTTATATTTCTTCTCTTGAGAAATTTCTATTTAGTTAATTTGCTTATTAGTTTTTTGTCATTTTTCCAATTTTCTTAACTAATCTGTTATTTTGTGTCATATGAATAGTTGACTAATATTTTCTCCTATTCTGTAGTTTGTCTCTTGACTCTAGCTCATTTCATTTGCTGTGTAATATCTTAATTAGTTGTAATCCTGTCTGTCAATTTTTGGTTTTGTTTCCTAAGCCTTTGAGTTCACTTATTGGATATGTTTTCTTATAGTTTTTCTTTTCTTTTTTTTTGTGTTCCTTTTCTTCTTTTATCTCCGCTTTGGCAGTGTCAGTTTCAGGTCTTTTGTTCAGATCTTCAATTTATCTTGGAGTGGATTTTATGAGAGATGAGAGGCAAGGGTGATTTCATGTCCCATTGAGACTTGATAAAGGATCTTACTTTTTGACAGCTTTTCATAACTAATAACTAAACTATATTTCATAGCTAAAATTGAGTTAGTATGGACTGATACAACAGAACTTCTAGAAAATGTGTATAACCACACAAATGATAGTTTTACAAACTGGAAAAGTATATTGTTTCTCAGTGTGATGTGAGTTCCAAATTCTGACTGGATACCTTCTCCAAACTTAATCTTATGAAATTTCTTTCCTTTGTCATCTTACTTCATGTGGCTTTAATCTGACGGTTTCAATTCCTATAGTTCTGTATTTATGTGCTTTAACAACATTCAGAAATTCAGATTTCATCACTTCAGGTATTTGATCATAAAGTTTTTATAATAGTAATGTTCTCATGGAAAAATATAAGCTATTGCCACCTGAATATAAATTAGTTTCTTGAGAAAGTAGAATGAAATGAGGAATAACAATAATAAAGATTGTTTTGAGTTGAAGATTATTTTGTGTAAGTTTTAAGGACCAGAGTTTCACTTGGGGCTTACTAATCCTTAATTTTAAATAAAAGTACTCTTTTTGTTTCTTTGGAAAGGAGATACTTAGACATAGACAAATTGTGGCAAGCAGGTAGAAGGTCCATAGGTCAAAGGGAGAAGTGAGAAACCTGGACAAATAACTTCACCATCCAGAAATCCTCATTAAGATTGTGACTTCAGTGAAACTGCTTTCCAAAGTAAATTAGTTTTATTTAAAATATCATTTAACTATTTTTTCACTTACTTGGGACAGAAACCAGAAGAATTTGTTCCATTTTCACTAGATGAGAGCTCTTATAGTGCACCTTTCAATACTATAAAGTACCTTTAATTGTCTAATAAGTCTATTTTTATCAGAAAAAATAATAGGTGGATAAGTTACATGGTAATGAGGTTTTAGATCTCCATTAACAGTCATTTGCTATCATACTGCTACTTCAGAGTCTATTTTTAGAGGCTGTTTTATGAGTCAGACTAAGTGCCAGTTCAATATCACAATTTAGGTCATGTGATCACAGTTATGGAGAAAAGGAGTGGGCCTCTGACCCATAGAAAGATCCTGCGCATAATTGTCATGTTATTTGCATTAAACATAAACCATCAGCTGTAATATTAACACACCTTTTAAAAACATGCTTAGCAATTGGTTTCCACCTACTTCCATTGAAAATAGCATCAGTCCCCAAGCTTATATGCTGAAATTCTTCTTGCTCTTCTTCTGTTCCTCCTCTTTTACATTCTAGTTATTTTGTATCTCATTATTTATTTCCCATACTTTGCACTACTGCACTTAAGAAAGTTCATAGGCTCCTCTGTATCAACCAAAAGTAGTATTCTCAAGTACATATCCTTCCAAATTGTGTACATTCAATCACCTACTTCTAAATACCTTTTTGAGCAAGATAGGTCACTTTTTTGCTACAAACCCAGCATTCCATGCTAGAAGACTTTCTTTTCTATTCATATTGGTATGAAGTCACCTCATCTTTTCCATTTGTTGAAGTCATACTCAAACCTTAAGAACCAATAATTCACTAGATATTTCAATTGACAGATATATTTTGGTGTGTGCTAAGGGCTGCAAATTCATATTCTCCTATAACATCATATCCACAATCCCTCATCAGAAATGGGACTGACATTTTCTGTGACTAAACCCATCATTGCATGCAACTTGTTTACAATATTCCTTGCATTGTTAGAATTATCTGTTCCAATGCTTCTGTCTTTCATTGTACCATAAGCTCTTAACAGAATATGCGTAAAACCTACTACAGTGATTTATGTGTAAAAGTCCTTTTGTTCAATTAATAAAGAAATGAACAAATAAATGTGATCAGAATGTACATGAGTGTCTTTTCCATTAGAGAATGTAGCTTAGACACTCAGAGAAGTAGATCATTGTAAGCTCATTAAAACACAATATTATCAGAACTTAGAGAATACAATGAAAGTACTTTTAAGAAAGATTATAGCTATAAATCATACACATAAAAAAGCAGAGCATTATCAAACAAATAATCAAATGATTCATGTCAGTGTCTTAGAAAAACTGGCTTTTACTTGTTTTGAATAATATAGGCAAGATTTGAAATTATTGAAATAGACAAGTTTTGAAATTAATGAAATGAAAACTAAAAGAACAATACAATAATCAATGAAATAAAATGGATATTTTTAAAATTTAATTTTATTTTATTTGTGAACATACTGTACAGAGGAGTTACAATTACATGGGCAGGATAATGCGTACATTTCTTACCAAGCATTGCAGCCTCCTCCTTTGTTTACCCTTCACATCCCTTCCCAGCCTCCCCCCTCCCCCCCTAAAATGGATATTTTTAAATGTTGGATTTTTTTAAAGAAAAAAGGTTAACAAACAACTACTAAACTAATTAAAAGAAAGGGTTAGGAAAGCCAAATCACTTAAATTAGTGATGAAAAGCTGACATTTCAAAAAATACCCCCTGAAACCCAGAGTATCATCAGAGAATATTATAAAAACTTATTCCCCCATAAAGGAAAACAAAAAAAGAAAACTATACGCCATATTCTTATGAAAACAAATTTAAAAATGTTTAAAAATTTTGCAAACTGAGGGGCTGGGAAGGTGGTTCAGTGGTAGAGCGCTTGCCTTGCATGCATGAGGCCCTGGGTTCAATTCCTCAGCACCACATAAGCAGAAAAAAAATAAAGCCAAAAGTGGTGCTGTGGCTCAAGTGGTAAGAGTGCTAGCCTTGAGCTGAAGAGCTGAGATTCAGCGCCCAGGCCCAGAGTTCAGGCCCCACGACCGGACCAAAAAAAAAAATTTGCAAACTGAATTCAGCAACACATTAAAAAGATCATATGACATGATCAAGTTAATGTCATTCCAAGACATAAGTATAGTTCAACGCACAAATTGATAAACAAAATACAGCATATGAACAGAAGTAAAGACAAAAATCACATAATAACCTCAATAGATGCAAAAATAGCCTTTGACAGAATTCAACATTTTTCCTTGCTTAAAAACTCTTCAGAAAGGAAGAACAGAAGATTCATACCTCAACAAAATAAGACTATTATGGCAGATTTATAAAGGACAGTTTACTGAATGGTCAAAAAGTGAAAAGATTTCCTGTAAAATCAAGAATGAGACAGGTGTCCACTATCATGGCTTTTATTCTTGAATTCTTAGCCAGAACAATAAGGTAAAAGAAAGACACAAAAGGGATGCTAATAGGAAATGAAGAAGTCGAACTATCCCTATATACAGATACTATGATTCTAACCTACAGGCCTAAAAACTATATAACAAGATTTTTAGGTTCAGCAAAAGAGCATGATACCAAATTAACTATATAAAAAAGCAGTTTATCTATATACCAACAATAAACTACAGACACTCATTTAGTAGGGGACTAATATTCAAAATATATCACAGACTCAGAGCTGGGTTTGGTGATTCATGCTTGTAATCCCATCTGTTTGAGGTTCAGAGATCAGGAGAAATTAAAGTTCTAGACTAGCCTAGGCAAAAATCTCAACTGATAATCCAGTCATGGTGTCATGTGCCTGAATCCTAGCTATGCAGGAGGCCATAAGTAAAGTGTAGTTTGGGGCCAGTCCCAGGCAAATATTAGAGATTCTACCTCAAAAACAACTAAAGCAAAAGAAAGGACTATGATGTGTGACTCAACTAGCACAGTGCCTGTCTAGCAAGGGTGAGGTCCTGAATTCAAACCCAAGTACCACACACACACACACACACACACACACACACACACACACACACACACACACACACAACAAGCAACTTAAAAAATTAATGCAATCAGAACATGGGCAAAATGAATTGAATAGAGGTCTCATAATAAGAACTGCTGTGTCCTATCATAAAACAGATAAGACCTTATACATGTTCGGCGTGTGTGTGTGTGTGTGTGTGTGTGTGTGTGTGTGTGTGTGTGTGTGTGTGTGTGTGTGTGTGTGTGTGTGTGAAGTTCCATCTTCCACTCTCTAATTAGCTTATTATTTTAAGTCTCTCAGTAATATACTGATTAGGCAGCATGTGTCACTGATGGTTGAAAGGCCACAATGTAATCTTTTTATTTCTTTGCCTAATGGGAAAGAAGAAATTGAAACAGACATATGATGATACCTAGTTACTACTATTATGTTTTCAAGTCCCATTCAACCATGCTGGATTATTTCTTTTTTATTATTTTCTAAACTATAGTCAGATTTATGCGAATTTATTCAAGCCAGTCTATTCAAACCAATGGATTGGAAATGATAACAACATCGCTAACATTCACCTTGCATCAGATGTAATCTTCTAACCCACATGTCAAATTTCAAAATTATAGAATGTGCTTTGCTTTTGTACTTAAATAAAACAAACTGTAATCTTAAAAATGATTGCAATGTTAATTAGCATATGTACTTATACATAAATTTATCTCAATGTATAGCAACTAATTTATGGGTAAACACATTAGATGAAAGCTCCAAATGTTTCCTCTTTAAGTGGTATGTTTTACATTTTGATACACTTTATTGTTTTCAATTGCTCATTTAGAATTTTGAAGGGAAAAAATTATTTGGAAAGCATCCAGTACCATAATGGAAATAAATATCAGAGTTCTGTGTACAGGAATGACTTCATACTGAGAGAGACAGAGAGAGCTAAGGAAGAGAGGAAAAGAGAAGGGAGAGCAGGAGGGAAAAGGAAGGAAGAAGAGGAGAGGAGAGGGGAGGATTTCCAGTACCTTAAACAGATCTGCCATTGTATTTATTCTTATATAACTTTGAAAATAATTATACTTTTTAGTGAATACAGTAATGATTTACAATTATCTGTCTTCTCTTTTCACCTTGAAAACACCTAAAATTAAGAGAAAAAATATGACAGTGGTGGAAAGATCTAAAAAATGTTTACTTTCTTAGACTAGAAATATTTGGGAGAAAAGAGGTGCAAGGTTTTAGATTTTTGGCACCTGAATCTATGTGTATGAGAACATATGAAAAAAATCAGGCTGGGATTCCAATTTGTGTTTTAATGTGCAAGATTTCAAAGAGTTGTTAAGCATACCACAGTATCTATGAAGTATTGACCTTTGCCACAGTAACTTGGCATGAAATGTTCTCTTTAGGAACCAGGTTTAACAAGAGTTTTGTTTTTTGTTAGATTTACACAAAGTACTGAGCTGATCAAGCCACGTTTATGATGGTTATCTAAATATACAGCCATGATAAATTATCCTTAAAATGGAATTGATCTTAACTGTGTGGTCTAAAATTGAAGTTTAATTAAATTATTCTTAATGAACTTCCTGGTGATTATTCAGTTTTTCCTTTTTACTCAAAGGAAACAAGGAAAACATAATGATACATGAACTACCAAATATATAATAAAGAAAGCTACATATTCTGGCAAAATTTTTATATGGCACCACTTTTCATCTTTAAGATTTTTAGCCATAAACTTGACATCTATGTAGTTTTTACCTATGCTTGGCACTGTTCTAGTATGAATGTAGATATGACATCATTCTCTTAGGAGTTCCAAAGGAGGTATCTGGCATTGTCATCCCCATTTTTCATACTGGGAAACAAAATCTAGAAATGAAAGAATGATTAAAAGAAAACAATAAAAGTAGATTTTGAAAGCAATATGCATATATATATATATGGTGATTCTTAGGTCTATAATGAGGGATATATGTTACTTATGGGAGTACAAATACAGGAAATTGGTCAATAATTTCATCAGCAAGCTCACTTATAGCACCAGACATGTATAAATCTTTCAACACCAATGGTCAATGTCTGCCAAATTTCTAGGAGCATAAATACTATCCTGCTAATAAGTATTATTTTGAAAGACTGCCATATTCAAGAGAAATATGTGCCCAAAGGAGGGAACCAATGCTTAGAGAAAGACAATGTCCAAGAATAGTTGCTGCTATGGTATATCTCCACCAATACGCAAGATCAATTACACTGGCTTAACTGAGTCATCATCTTCTATCTCTTAAGAATAGAGATAGTGGCATTAAGTAGGATGACTCATAACCACAATAACACACTTCACAAACATCCGGCAGAAAATGAACCACAATTCATAAGATAACAACAATTACTTTCTAAACCAAGAACCTTCAAAACAAAGAAGACCAGATTGTTAAAGGAAAGTAATTAACCAGTATCCTCCTTGTTTACAAGTGTCAGTTGCTTGTTTAAGCAATCATTGATTTGGTTTC
Source organism: Dipodomys merriami (assembly GCF_024711535.1). Lineage (NCBI taxonomy): Eukaryota > Metazoa > Chordata > Mammalia > Rodentia > Heteromyidae > Dipodomys > Dipodomys merriami. The sequence goes on from NW_027203382.1 coordinate 7,223,192, forward strand.
AAACAATACACTTTAAAATATCAAATTAAGAAATGTTTTTGTTTTAGTTTTTTTCTGAAATATCCCCTTCAGATTGTCTTCCAATTGGTTTTAAAACAATCAAAGTTATACATGAAGAGACTTGTCAAAGTTGTAAATCCTACCTATGGGTTTCTCTTCATATAGTTCTTTCATATCCAGCTAGAATTGTACCAATGAGGCTAATTTTTGAAGCCATCAATGATTTCCTTTAGGGTTTCAGTTGTCATGAAAGTAGAAAAGTAGAGTAATAACCATGTAGTCTGAAAATGGCCCTTCAAAGACATCCAAAAGCAAATCACTAAAACTTATGAATGTTACCTAAAATAACCAGACATACTTTGTGGATGTAAATTGCAGGAATTTTGAGAGGAAGATATAATTTTGTATTATGCCAGGAGACTCACTGTAATCACAATGTTTTTTATAAGAGGAGACAGGAAGGTAAATGCCAGAAAGAAAGACTGAGAGATGAGGAGGCAAAGTAAGGATGAAGTCAGTGAGATAAAAGATTCTCTAAGGGAATGCCACCCTATCACACCATGATTTTAGTTCAGTGGGATTCATGTAAGAAGTTTTGCCTGCAGAACTGTGAGATAAATTTATTTTATTGTAAGCCACTGAATTCAGAGATTAGTTAGAACAACAGTAGAAAGTTTACACATCACACAAGAGAATATTATTTTTCTTAGCCCCCTTAACTTTGACTTCGGCTGAACATGTAACTGCTGAAGACCACAACAAGGGTCAAGTGATCCTTTCATACAGCTTATTTCACTATTTCAGGTTTTAGGGCCATATTGTACCTTTTGTGTTAGTTCTTTTTTAATTCTTCCTAAGTAAACTGACTTCTTAGTTTGAAAGCCTGATATAATTATTGCTATCACTCTGAGATCCTCGAATGCATAACTAGATTTTAAATGCTTGAAATTCAGGCCTGTCAATTATTACTCTTTATGCTTTATATATATTATATTTATGACTATTGTATAACACTTTTCCTGGGGATTCATAGTTGTCTGTTCAAATTCATTTGGCATGCCTTTGTTGATTGCCAACTACATTCTTGTCTTTATGCAAGTTAATGAGTATGCATACTTGAGCAAAAGTGGGAAAATCTTACACAGCTTGAAATTTGCATTTGTTAATTAACATTAACAAATAACTCCCGAACTAAATATACTATTTTAACTATGATAAGTGCAGTGAATATAGTATGCTCTAAGAGAGATAGAGTCTTTATACCCAAGGAGGCCAGGGAAGAAGTAACTAAAAATGTGGTACATAACTGAAGAGCCAAAGGATAAAAAGGGGGAAGATAAGGAGAGCCACATGTAGCAAGAAAAAAACATGCACCAGAGCTCTATAGTAGGCACCAATAGAGAACTATTTGACAAAACAAATCTGTACTGGTCACCATACAGAATGAAGCAAAGGTAAGCCGTGAAAATATGCAGAGATCAGATCAACAAAGGTTACTGTGATGAATTTTCTTGGAGACAAATAAATAAGATACTATGTTTGTATTAGATTTTAAATAATGTGATGATCAATTATTTAGATCAATAATGTTCTTGAGAGATCTTTTCATGAATGAAGAATATTTGTGGAGAGACTACATATTGATAGGGACTTGTATTATGCCTTTAATAGCTGTAACATTTAGTTCTGAAGGACAATTTAATTTGGAAAGAAAAAGCAACTTTCCTAAAGAACATGAAAAGGAAATAGGAGGAAAATCAGAATATAATGCCATAGAATTCTTGAGAAGGAAAAGCTATAAATCCATCTATCCTTATGTAATTATGGTTCATTGTAGACAAGTTATGTTATTATTTCCATATCTTTCCCAGGTGTGGATCCATTTCACAAAGACATGTACATAGAAGCGATTCAATAATTCATTTTTATATGCATACATACCCATAGTTTTACTCCAACAGACTTGTGCCTACATAAGAAAGAGCTCCCTACTTTGGTAGTACTAGGCAGTCATGCATGTGGTGGTTTTCTTCCTTTCTTTTACATAGTAAAAGATGAAATTTATTTAAATAATATGAATTATTTCCAAATGTATATTCAGCAACCTAAATAATTATTATTTAAATGTTGAATAATTTTCTACTTTCTAAGATGGCAATTTTGGTGGAAATGCATGCTCATAAATTCAAGCATCCAGTATCATGGAACTGAGAAATTAGAGTTTTGGGGAGGCAGTAAAGTACTAAGGGGAGAACCCCCCATAAATAAGGAAAATATCCCTATGTAATGACAGCAAGAGTCCTCTTACACTCTTTTTATCACGTGAGGATATAACAGAAAGCTTGGTTACAGTCAGCAACCAAGACCTCCTCACCAAAACTCACTCATGATTGCACCTTGTTCTCAGACTTCTAGCCTCCAGAACTTGTGAAAAGTTAATGTCTGTTGTTCAGAAGGAGCCTAAACAAACTAAGTCAATTTTCACAATGGTATAGAGGCTTCAATCACCATCTACTAGAATTTGGAACCAAGTAAGTTGTAGAAGGGGCAGACTATCTGTTTTTTATGGGTATGCTTTAGAATTGCTCTAAATTACAATTAATTATATCAAGATCTGCCATGCAATGTTAATGTATTAGCTACATCTCCAAAATACAATCTAAATTGAAATATTTATTTCCCAGTTCATTTTCATAAGTTTTTATAGTAAAAACACAAATCTTCAATCCAGGCATATCCATGACATATTTTATGCACACAATTAAAAGAATACAAAAAAAAAGAAGTCAGCATTTCCAGTTGGAGAAAGGACAATAGAGGAAAGAAATTAGTTGTATACTTTGCTAAGAAATCAGTCAATTACATAGTTCTCTCAGAACAAACAAAAAAGAAATGAATAGAAGGCTGTTGTCAAATGTTATCTCTAGCCAGTTTTTTTTCAAATTCTGTATTGTGATTACATAATTTCCCAAAATTCACAGCATTATGGGATAGTGATGCTTAAAGTCACAAACATATTCTAACTTTCATGGGGCAAATTGTCTATCATGGTCTATAACATTTGTGAGTTGTATGAGCTTTGCAATACACTTTGGGTGATATGTACTTTTTTTTTGTTTTGCATAGCATCAGCTGTTCCCTCCTTACCCTCCCTCCCATCGCTACCATTGACTTGCTTAGTTCATTTTGACCAATGTCCAGTGCAGCTGATTGGTCCGGCTGTTGTATGTTGATTCCCTCTAGTTCTGTGTCATCCTCCTGGTTTCCCTCTGGTGTGCACATATATACCACATATGTGATGCAGCATGGGGTTATTTAGTAGTGATTCGATTGATGAATTCTAGCCAGTTTCTCATGCTTCCATAAGGCATATTGTAATCTGCTTTTTGTTGCCATTGCTCTGTATATTAGATTGTATTTTACAAAGTTCCCCCCCCCATACACACAATTTATATAAAGGAATGGTGAATCAGTTTTCTAAACATTCTGCCAATAGCCAGCCTCAGTTACCCTAAGGGCTAAGAAACATCGGATTTTTTGTGTCCATATGGAGAATTAAAACCGCAGGTGGTTTCATCAGATTCAACTTCATATTGTTAGGGATAACATTGTTATGATAGTAGGCTAATTCTGTGCATTTTTATTCTGCACATTTTAGGTTGGAAAATATCTTAAAGCTATCCCTTGCATAAACTCAAGAGAAAAGTGTTTGGTTTTAAACAAGCTGATTACAACTCAGAACAATAAACAAGCATAACCAGGACTTGTTTGAGAAGTATAGTTCAGACATAAAGATGAAAATGTTGAGGCTATAAAGAAAGAAGTTGCTTATTATATTGATAGTCTGTTAGAAACGAGGGTCAGTGAACCATGCAGGACTATACTGCATGTGCAGTATAGTGACAAAAGCAGGTAGACACAGATGAGAACTAGGAAGTGAGTGGAGATGTGTGACTATTAATTTTTAAGGAAAGGACATATGAATGGATTCTTTCAATAACTGCAGAAGGTTTTTGGCTATAGGGTTCTACCAGTTGCCTGTGCCTGCTTTTAGATTGGTTATGGCAGGGGAAAGTGTCTGCACTATAGACATACGATAAACGGGAAGGATAATGGGTGCTCGAAGTTTACACCTGAAATCTTAGCTACTCAGGAGTCGAGATCTGAGGATTGCCATTCAACGCCAGCATGGGCAGGGAAGTCCATGGAAACTGTGGCTCAAAGTGGTAGAAAGGATCCTTCCCGACCATCCCAGGAGACCACGCAGAGGCAGGCAGGCACAAGAGAAACATTATTGTAAGGTTTATTAGAGGGGCCATTCCTCCCCAGGAGAGGGAGCACAAAGAGAATGCTCCCATCCAAATCGCGGGTCGGTGAGCTAAACTGCTTGCATGTGGGGGTCTGGGCGGAGAAGGAGTGGCCAGCTGGAGGGCAGGTGCTCAGGTCTGGGTGGAGCTGAGGACCAAAGTAGGGATAATACTCACAGGTAGAGCAACAGCCTTGAGCAAAAGAGCTCAAAGACAGCGTCCAGGCCTTTCCTTCCTTCTTTTCCCTTCCTTTCTCTTTTCCTCTTTTACTGTTGTGCCAATCTTGGGGCTTGAGCACAGAACCTGGGCAGTATTCTGAGCAATTTGTTGCTCAAGGCTATCACTCTACCACTTACGCCACAAATCCACTTTCAGCGTTTTTTGTTTGTTTGTTTTGTTGTTGACTGGAATTAATGTCTTATGTATGGACTTCCTTCCCTGGGCAAGAAGAGTGATCCTCAGATTTTAGCCTTTTTAATATGGAGGCTTAGTAAGATTATGCAGTTTGCCTAGGCTGATGTCAATAGAAAGGAAAAAGATTTTTTGGTTTTTGTTCAATAAAAGATGATGATGAGCCTAAATAACTTGGTCAAACAATTATAAATGCCAACATTCAGTCTTTTTTAATTTAAAAATAATCTATATTTTAATTAAAATGAAATTACTAAATTAGTGGTCTTTATTTTTTGCACTGTTGGGGAATATCAAACCCAGAGTCTCACATACAGTAGGCGTGAGCACTGATTACACTCCCAGCTTTAATTTTAATTTTTAAAATCAAGGGGATTAAAAACTCAACATTCCAATGAAGCAAGAGAAGGTACACCAATGTCTGAGAAAGGCAAAGCCAATTATAAAGGGAATGGTCCAATCTGATACATGGATACTTCAAATGCAATAAAATGTCATGTCAAAACCAACTTTACAATGTCGGTGGGGGGGGAGGGGGCAATAATTGGGTGGGGGGAGGGGGGAGGCTGGGAAGGGAGGTGAAGGGTAAACAAAGGAGGAGGCTGCAATGCTTGGTAAGAAATGTATGCATTATCCTGCCCATGTAATTGTAGCCCCTCTGTACAGTATGTTCTCAAATAAAATAAAATTAAATTAAAAAAAAAACATAAGAGTCAGGTGCCTGTCACTCAAACCTGTAATTCTACCTATGTCAGGGGGCTGAGATCTGAGGAAAGCAGTCTTACAAAAATTGTGAAGAAGCCAGGCCTGTGGCTCATCCTTGTAATCCATTCCTGTAATCCTTCTAATCCAGCTCAAGAAGCTGAGATCTGAGGATTTCAGTTGAAAGTCATCCCAGCAGGAAAGTCCTGCAACAACTATTTCCAGTCTGAAGTAGAGCTATGGCTCAAGTGGTAGTGTACTAACCAGGAGCAAAATGACTCAGTGATAGTGCCCAAATCCATAGTTCAAGTCCTAGGACTAGCACAAAAACAGGAAGGAAGAAAGGAAGGAAGGAAGGAAGGAAGGAAGCATGGTAAAATTTATGAATTTACATGGAGAAATTTAACAATCAAGTAAAAGGAAACTTGAAAGCAGACCGATCTTAATAAAGGTCTGTATCAACTGTATCTATAAAAATTGACTCTAGTATTTATCCTGTTATAAATTCTAGAGAAAAAGTATGAATGTTCATAACAGGACAAAAGCAAGCAGAAAATAAGCATGAGATGTGAGAAATGAGCAAAGTGTCATATGAACGTGAAAGACTCTAAAACAGGCAATAAGATATTTAAAAGTCTATGGAAATTTGATAAGTGGGTAAAATGATTTTATTTAGAGTTTTAGAACAAATAGATACCCAGAGAAAAATAATCACTTTAGGGATGGAATTAAATAAGTATAAAAATTATTTTAGAGATACCTAAATTTCCATATAAAAGAGGAAAATTCAATACATTGTGTCGAGGATATAGATTTGTTAATATTTTATACTGACTGTAAAAGAAAGCAAATGCAGAGAAAATATAGACTGCTTTTTGACTAAGAAATGTGAGCTCTGGGTAGACAAGAGAGACAAACCAATAACAGAGAGTAACTCAATAATTCAGGGTTTGTGGAGATCTAATTAAAGAAACAATAATTATAAATGCAGAAAAGCAAGAATGACTAAGGTATGTTAACATTCATTGTCTCCTAAAAACACTGTAGCAGTGAGGTATAAACAAAAGAAAATAAGCCATATTTCAAACAGATGTTGAAGGGAAACATTAGGGAATGAGAATATAAAACACATGTGGAAGGCTTCTTCCTCTATCAAATAACCTATATAATGGAAAGAGTTAGCATTTTGAGGACAGATACATATGTAGAAACTAGGCTTCATATATATATTTGTGTGTATGTACATTATATATGTGCATAGATAGATAGATAGATAGATAGATAGATAGATAGATAGATCCATAAGCTCTATGTGAATGTAAAACTGTATGAGCCATGAATGGGATGAGAAGAGGGAAAGAGAATGAAAATTGGTAAATAATATTGAAATATAATATCTATTTATGAAGATGGTATATGATGAGGGGACACAGGGAAAATAAAGAACAAAAGAGAGTTAATTTGATAAAAGTACAAAAAGTACATGTATAGAAATACTATGATGAGGAATTGAACCCAGGGTTTCATGCATGCAAGGCAAGCCCTCTACCACTGAGCCACCTTCCCAGCCCAATTCTGTAATTTCTAAAAGCATATTCAAAGTTTATTCTTATTTAAGATTATAGATGTGTAATTAACAGTGTATAGACCAACATTTGCTTCTAGACTACCCTTTGAGTAACAATGATATGAGCAAAATTAATTGATAAAACAAAATTTCAGAAATATAAATGAATTCATGTATTAAAACATTTCTTAGAAAGATAGGAAAAAGAGGTAATATTCAAAGAAAACATAATATAAATTATTTCTCACACTAATAACACAGAAAATTATACATTTATGTATGTATGGGATACAGTCTTAAAATGAAAACTTTTTTGTGTTTCAAAAATGACTTAGAAAGACAGATGCAAATGGTGAAAAATAAGAATTGGGAACATCATAGAAGATAACACCAAAAAAAAAGAAGTCCTGGTCTTAAATCTTTTTAGCTGAAAGATTAAATGCAAGAAATGGAGCATTAAAAAAGATAAATAAAGCAGTTTATATGGCTAAGGAATAATATCTACAGTGAATTCTAAATTGAAAGCATCTTTGTATCAAATAATGTGCAATCAGTGTTCATGTGCAAGAACATTAAGAAATGAAAAAAGAAATAATTTTTAAAAGACAATGTAAAGTACCTTTTTTTATTCTGCTTTCTTTTATTTTTTTAAATTTTTTTTGTGAAAATACTGTACAGAGGAGTTACAATTACATGGGCAAGATAGTCAGTACATTTCTTATCAAGCACTGTAGCCTCCTCCTTTGTTTACCCTTCCCATCCCTTCCCAGCCTTCCCCACCCCCCCACCAAAGTTGTAAAGTTCATTTTCAACATGACAACTTGTACTTCTCATTGTTGCAATGGGTCCACCTGTATCCTTATTTAAACGACGTAAAGTACTTTTTTAAAAGACAATGCTAAGTACTTTTTCAGCACATTACAGATCATATGAATGAAATAAAGCAAAGTTATATTATCCATAAAATGTACATTGAATGAATTAAATATGAAAAAGTATCTGATTTTCTAATACTTAGATTCCTTGAGACCATTCATTAAGTTAGCTGAGTATTAAGTATCAGAAATCTCTTGATAGTGTTCAGAATAAAAATTGTGCAAACATTATCTTCTGAGCAAAATTAAAGGAAAAAATTAATAACACTACAAACAAGAGCACAAAAATTAAGATTAAATAAAAATACCATTATCTGTAGATTTCTTAGATAAACCAAGAGAATGATTATTATTACCATTATTTATATTACATTATTACTCCTCTGCCTACATTAATAACAATAAAAATGATTACCAAAAGAATCTGATAATGTGACACTGATGATTTGTAAATACAAAACATTCAATTCAGAAATACTGTAGAAAAGTCTGAAATGAAACCAAAACTACAGAGAAAAACTTTTATTTTATAAAAACTTTAAAACATATCCATTGAACATAAATACAGATAAAAAGTAAAATGATAATGGAGATATAGCACCACAAAACTATTTCCACAACACCCCAATGCATGCTTATCATGCACAATGCCAAGACAGAAGCTATTGTTTTCAGCTTATAAATTATGAGCATATGAAAAAGTGTGGCTGAAAAAAAAACTACAAAAAATGGCACTTCAGTATGTTTGAATATATATATATATATATATATGATTGCATATATATACATATACATGTATAGGTGTATTATAGATTCACAGAAAATTACTTTAGTATATAGCATTTCTACCAATTCAATAAAAAGATCAACAGCTCAATAGGAAAGGATGAGAATCATAGAAATGAAGAATTCACCTAAAATTGTAAAAGGATGGCCTACATCACTCATTAAAATATAGGATGCAAAAGCAAACCACAATGGCATGAGTTTTAAAAAATCAGGGGACTAGAGGCATGGCTCAAGTGTTAAGAGTGCCTGTCTAGCAAGCTCAAAGCCCTAAATTCAATCTCCAGTATTGCTAAAAAAAAATCAGGATTGAAAAGAAGAAAAGACAGATATTTTAAAGGGTATATGTGGAATAAAGAATGCTTGTCTTTGCTAGGAGAAATATGAATTTGTATAGCAAATATGGAGAGCAATTTGATATTATCTATAAAGATTATATTTCTATCAGTTCTTGTACTATCAATTTAACTTCTAGTACAACCTACATCTACTCTTACAGATGATTTATTGCATATTTTAAAATATCCACTTCAGCTGTGCACTAGTGGCTCACACCTATAATCCTAGGATTCAGGAGGATGAGATGTGAGAATTGTTTGGAAGCAAACCCAGATAGAAAGTCCCTAAGACTCCTATCTCATTTGGAGCACTAGACTTGAACAAAAAAGGTCAGGGACAACCCAGGCCCTAAATTCAAGCCCCAGAACTGGCATTTTAAAAATGTATTTCACTCTTCTACATATAGCAAAATGTGGGAAAGTAGCCAAATCTCCATCCAGGGAGGCAGGCTAAATAAGTACAATGGTACATCTATGGAATACAATGCAGCCTTAGAAATGTAAAGTAGCTCTTTGTATATTGAAATGAAATTGCCTTCAAGATAGTTTTTTGTTCTGTTTTGTTTAAAGTATAGATCTGCTTGACTATTTTGCAACATTGAATTTGAATATGCATATGAGTGTTGGGAGGTGGTTATAGGTGCTCTTAACAAATGGAATACCTGGCAAATCTCTGGAAAAATAGCGAAGAAATTGATTGCATGTATTTTTTTCCTATTGAATAAGACTGAGAGGTTGGAAAATAGACAATTAGATTTAGAATTACTAATTTTTGCAGCTTTGAATTTTATAGCACTGAATTTATTAATTTCCCACACAAAATCAATACAAAGCTGAACAACTAGAATGAAGTACTTCTGTAAATGCAAAAATGGACCTTAGTCCAAGATACAGTTAACTCAAAGTACAAAACTAATGAATGTATGTATGAACATATCCTACGTGTGTATATATATTTTCTTGCTTGCATTTGTTAAAACATTTTTGGAATGATAGAATTAGTTAGGGGAAATACTGCATTTGGAAGACTCTGGAGGCAGAGGTAAGTTTGGAGAGCATGACTGAATCATTTATTAGGATCATGCTACTTTTCAAAAGATGCAAAGCTAAATATCCTAATAGTTCCTCCATGTTTTTAATGGGAGCTAAAGTACCTTTTGCTATTCTAATAAACTTTGCTGAAAAATACTCCAATGTACATTTCTTTTTCTCTCTATGCATCCTTAGTTTGAATTTTTCCTTTTAATCTGTGTCTCACTAATACTGGACCTTGTGAAGATTTAGTTGCTAGAAGAAAATCAGGGATCCCTTCAGGCTCTCTGCAAAACTGCACACTTTATTTTTTTAATTGTTTTTTAATTTTTGACATCTTTGTATGTGGAGACAAATTTAAAATTATTGATGAGCTCCACATTTTCCTGTAAATTAAGATAAACTTGACTAAAAAGAAATTGCTTCCAAAAGATCCTGTTGAAGTTGTTTATTTTATTCAATGGCAGTAATTTTTTTTTTTGGTCCGGTCATAGGGCCTGAACTCTGGACCTGGGCGCTGTCCCTCAGCTCTTCAGCTCAAAATGGCAGTAATTTTTTTTTAATAAAAGGATATCAAAGTAAATTCAAAGTCATTTTAAATTTTGTGATATGCTATTTGGTGTTCTAAAGTCCTTGACAAAGATAACTTGATCTTTATAAGTAGGTGTTTTGATCACTCACTGCTCAAAGTCATACAGTAGTAGAATATTCTGATAGGGGAGGCTGGGAAGGGATGTGAAGGGTAAACAAAGGAGGAGGCTGCAATGCTTGGTAAGAAATGTACGCATTATCCTGCCCACGTAATTGTAACTCCTCTGTACAGTATGTTCACAAATAAAATAAAAATAAATAAATAAATAAATAAAAAAATTCAAAATTTGCACCAGAAACAGCATTGTTCCAAATGTACAATCTTCCTCATGAAATCAGGATAATGTCTTCATCAATGTGACACATGTGCACATGAAAAGAAATTAAGGACAATCAAAAAGGACAAAGATTATTCTGTTGTTGGTTTTTAATACCCTCTTTGTCATTGTGACTTTCTATCATAAATGGGGCCAATTTGATCAGTGTAGAGTCATTCATACTGTAAGTTCAAAATGAGTCCTAGAAGTTTGTTCACTTGTTAAAACACAAGTACAGGCAAAAACAGAGTGTTGGTCTCTTGACTTTTTGGTTGAATGGAATACTTGCACTCAGTAATAAAAAGGACTTACTATTTTACAAGATTCCCAAGCCATTTCTTAACAGTTTTAAATGGCAACTGCATCATTCTTATATGGTTAATTTTCTTCTTAATCTTCCTTCTCCACTTTTATTTTTTATTGAGATGCTAATGAGTGATAGAGATCGGTTTGTCAAGTGTCTGTCAAATATGTTTCATTCCTCTCTCTAAAGAATAAGAGAATTAAAAATAAAACAGAACAGAACAAAAAAAACAGAATAAGAGAACAGCTGGTCATCGGTAGCTCAAACATAATCCTAGCTACTCAAGAGACTGAGATCTGCAGATTAGCACACCTGGGTAGGAAAGTCCATGAGACTCTTATCTCCAGTTAACCACCGGAAACACAGAGGCTCAAAGTGGAAGAGCACTAGCCTAGCATTAAAAAACTCAGGGACAACAACCCAGGCCCTGGATTCAAACCCCATATCCAACAATAAGAGAATTATTTACTGACTTCAGTATTTACAGTATTTACTAACCACCAATACTCATCTATTTTCAGATTAGAGACTAGGTTTATAGTGATAAACTTTGTTTTTAATCAGAAAAATAAGCTTTGGAGAAAATGTTTCATTGATTCACAACAGTCTTAAGATGAAATTACATGATCAGGTTTGTTTTCTAAGGCCTGGAACTATGTTTGGGAGGGGAGTAGCTGGGCATGAACTCAGTAACCTACACTTATTAGATCACACTCTACCACTTGAACCACATTTCCAGCCCTGCTTTCTGCTGGTTATTTTGAAGTCTACCTGTCCTGTCTAGCTTCAATCTATGAAATGCCATCCTCCAGATCTCAGTCTTACCTTTTATTGTACTATGAGTGTATGTCAAACTGATATGATAAAACTGGCCCACATGCATCACTAAAACAAAAATCAGAAAAGCGGATTGGGATTGTGAGTTACTAGGGAAAAAATTCTAATGCATATTAAGTATCAATGATTACATGTACTATGTTATAAATTGGAAATTCTTGTCCATGAAGTTCATTAACATACTGTGAATAAGATGAGAAAACCAAGATTTAGAAAGTGACCATCAGCCCAGACTAGCATGTAGTACATACAAGATACCAACTTAGATACTTTATTCTGAAACTTCTGAGCCTTCTAATATATCTTGTAACCCTCATATAAGATGGAACTCAGTAATCCAATGAAACAAACTTAGAATCAATCTTAAAAATATATATAAAACACACAAACATTTTCCTGCCTTGAATTATGGTTATTACAACTATTCCAATACAATGTTGAAATATCTGTTTTGTAGAGGTTAGCCAGAATGAAGCAAGTTATTTCAGAAAAAATTCCATTTCAAGATAACTCCTTTTAAGCTGGGAACCCATGGCTCACTCCTATAATCCTTGCTGCTCACGAGGCTGAGAACTAAGGATCTCTTGAACTCTTTAGTTCAAAGCCATCCCAGCCAGGAAAGTCTGTGAGACTCTGATCTCTAATTAATTCACAGAAAAAGCCAGAAGTAGTGCTATGGCTCAAATGGTAGAGTACTAGCCTAACAAGCTGAGGGGACAGTACTCATACAGAGTTCAAGCCTCAGGACCAGAACAACAACAAGCAAAAAAGATAACTTGTTTTCTAAATTAAGTATCTGGTTGATATGGTGTCTACAGTGTTATTCCACAATGCAGTTCATCATGTTGCAATATTACTAAAATAATACCGTCATTTTAGACAACTGTAATTGATCTAGAAACAGTTGCTGTACTTGAAGTCAAGCTGGCAAGTGGAAAATGAATGAGTAAACAACGTTTCTTCATCTGCTTGTCTCTTTCAGACTAATTAAATTTGTGTAATCTGAAAATAGCCAATAGCAAATGATTTTTCATCCTGAAAGACTATAAGCATTTTCACTGAGCTGTATTTAATTCATCCTAAAGGAGTCTTTGGGAGGTACCTCTAGAAGATAAATAAATTAGAAAATATACCCTTTGTCTCTACATACTGTACATATTATATTATCATACTACTATTTTATCTTATTTTCCAATACAATTACATCAATTTGTAACATACAAGACATACAATAGTAATAAGCAAAGGTCATGAGATAAATTATGCTCTGTAAATCTTTTACATGTAATAATAGTTAATTCTGCTATGAAATGTGCAAATGATTAAGGAAATAAGACCAAATGAGGAAGAAAATAAAATATAAATAGGAGATGTTGATCTTGTCTGAAGTTATTCAAATTTTAAAAAGGTAAACATATATTGTGGCAAATACTATTAAATAGTCTAGTATTATATATTATATAACTTTACCTTGATTTGAGGAGTACATAAAAAAGACAGACATATCTCATAAGAGTAGAGGAATTTAAACTCAGGTACACTGTTGGATTTTTAATGTGGTTTTCTTTTATAAAAAAATGTCAACATCATCTACCAGTCCACATATATATATATACATATATGTGTATAGATACATTTATGTATATATACATTTATGTATGTATAGATATATGTATAGATACATATATGTATATATGTGTATATATAAGATATATATATATATCATGCCCATACTATAAATGCCAGCACTGACATAAGAAAGATCAAAAGACTCACTGTGGTATTACAAAACAGCAATTTAATTTGCAACTTATATATAGGCATATAGCATTAAAAAAAATAAAAACAAGGTATAGACTCAAAGCAAATAAGAGAGAGAAAGTGTGTGTGTGTGTATATGTGTGTCTGTGTGATTTAATAAGAAGGAATAATTACCAATGGGAGAGGAAAAAACGATTGAATTGCAAATGGAATTTGTTTATGTGATAAATTTCTAAAGGAAAGAGGAATATTAAAAGAGGTGACATGGATAAATAAATTCACTATTAGGCTAAGATCATGTGAAATTAGAAAAATTTAAAATAGTGATGTTCAGAATTAAGTAAATAGGAAATATTGGCAGATAAACTTGAATAAGAGGTTTGGTATTAAGGTATTCAGATCCTTGAATGCTTTTTACTATGATCAATGGTCTAGGAGAATACTGTTTCTATAAAAGGTGTTTTTATTTTTCTGGTCATCTAGAAGGGAGAACAGAGGTTCATTGTATCACCTATTATTTTTGTCTTTAGACTTTTTATTCTTGTCCTCTTAACTTTTTCTATTTACCTGCATTTCTCAACATAGTGCCAAGTCTTACAAAATTAATCTCTGTAAGGCATCATTTTGTCCAGGTTAATTCTTTGTTTATAGTACAAAGTAAGCCCAGCTAGAGAAAAAATTAGTTTGCAAGGGGGTAAAATGACTTTTCTGAGAAGAGGTGATATCTGAATGTGTCCTTACAGAATAGGTGAGATTTTATAAGGTAGTAGTGAAGAGAGGGAATAAAATGTCATGCTTTAGCAGTCATAAGAGCTATCTTAAATTATTGACAAGAGCATTAAAAAAAGGTGTCAAATGATCTCAATGGCTATTGCTATGAAATCTATTTAAAAGTTTCAGTTGGAGAGATAAAACAGTCTAAAAATGGAGCACTGTACAATATCATACAACAGAGTATACTAAATCTCATGGAATTGTACACTTAAAATGAATGAAATTAAATATTAAGTTATACATGTTTTATGACAAAAGACATTTTTCATGTGTGTGCTAAAATATTTTACCCACATTTTAGTTCGCATCAATTAGTTGTACATGAGGGCTTTATTTTGTATTTAAACATTTTAATCTAATTTATTTGAGCTAGGTGGACTACATAAAATTTGAATGACTAGAATTGGTGGGAAAATTAGAAGGGTAAATTAATGTGTCTCTTTTTTGCAGTTTTTAAAGAATTATAGGCAATTGAATACATCAACTTGAAGTCTAAAAGAAAATAAGTCTTGATAAAATGACTCTCTTACTATTGTTTGCTCTATCATCACTCTTTAGCATCAGCATGCATAGATTAAGTGTCTATTAAGTAGGGAAAAATTTTCAGAATTTATCTGAAGAGGACAGAAGAATTAAAAAAGAGACACCAAATCTCTCTAAGTATCTACTATGAGCACCCTAAGACTCAAGAAACAAGGAAAGAGCTATGTGGAGAGGAAGGATGAGTCTCATACCTATGGTCTAATCCAGATTAGGATTTGAGAAGTAGAGGGCTAGTTGATATCTAAGACACTTCATAACCTTACTGTGTTCTTTTGTTATTGTAAAGATAGTGTACAGAGGGGTTATAGTTACATGAGTAAGGTAATGAGTACATTTCCTATCAAGATTGAGATTGTTACCCACTCCTTTGTTTTTCCCCTACCATCCCTTCCCTCTCCACCTCCCCAACTCCTCCGCCCAAGCTGTAAAGTTTGTTTTCAACATGGTGTTTTGTACATCTCATTGTTACAATGGGTCAACCTGTATCCTTGTTTCAACATTTTGTTATTTCCTTTCCCCTCCCAAATTAGAAAAAATGTATATACAAGATGCAGGGTGCCAGAATCAAATACAGTGACAACAGGGGTTATACCATGGGGGAAGAACATACAAAAGAAATAAAAAAAAATATATGGTACATTATAAACAACAGCGATAAAGAAAATACCTCTTGTATCCCTATCTTGGGGTTCATTTCTCTTAGCATCATCTTATATGGTCATATGTACATCACTTTTTACCTTTTCTGATTGTCTGGTATGATTATCGTAGATGTATACTAGTAAACCATGGGACCTATGTTTCTTTGGGCCTGGCTTACTTCACTTAACATGATTTTTTCCAAGTCTTTCAATTTCCTAACAAATGGGGGGTATCATTCTTTCTGATGAAGGCATAAAATTCCATTGTAAATATATATATCACAGAGACTACATCTTACTGTATTCTTTACATATCTCCTTTTAAAATACATGTGGTAGTAGGGTGGCAGCCAGGTTTAAGAGCAGACTACTCTGAGCTCATTTTCAAGATGCATTTCATGTACTATGTAGGAATGATTTGTAATTGTGATATAAAACAGATGATACAAATGACTAATAAGTTCAGGAAGAAATTCTCAACATCCTTAGTCATAAAAGAAATTAAAATCAAAACTACACTAAAATTTTATCTTACCTTAGTCAGACCAGCAATCATCAAAAAACAACAAATGCTGGCAAGGTTGGGGTTGGGGTAAGGAACCTCTTACTCTTTTGTTGGGAAAGTGAACCAGTATAACCACTACAGAAATCAGTATGGAGACTCCTCAAAAAGCTAAAATATTCATTTATCTTTTGATTGTGGTGTATATATCTGAAGGACAAACCAATATACCAGAAAGGCATCTGCATGCCCATATATATTGCAACTCTTTTCACCATAGTCAAACTGCAATCAACCAAGTAATCTAATAGCCAAGGAAAATATTTGCTGGAAAATACAACTGGAGATTATCATGTTGATCAACTCAAAAATCCAATTATTAACTGGGCACTGGTGGCTCATGTCTATAATCCTAACTATTCAAGAAGGCTGAGTTTTGAGGTTCTAAAGAAGCCCAAGCAGACAAATCTGAGAGGATCATATTTCTTCTTAACAAAACAAGCAAAAAAAAAACCCAGCTAAACAAATAAACAACAAGAGAAATGAAGGCATGGCTCGAATGGTCAACTTCCTGTTGAGTGAGAGGGTAAAACCCTGGGTTCAGTCCCAGAACCAGAATAAAAAAATAATACAATTAAAGCAAAACATTTAAAGAAAGTTGGTAAGTCCAAATATTATGTGATAGCAATGGTAATGGGACACCAATGTAAAGAGGGTTATCTAGGACGAGATTGTTGGAGGGAAGAAGGTGGAAAGAAGGGGTATTTAGAGGTACCTTGTTTATGCTCCATCAGGATTCTGATCTTAACAACTAAGAAGCACTATATCTTCAGCCTCTTTTGCTACACTTCTTCTCTTTTGCTATTTTTGTTTTTACCACAACCTATTCTTTCAGCTATATGCAATATATGTTTCTTAAATACTACCATAGAGATTATTGTTTTTTAGTTAACATTTAGATGGACTCAATTTTTTATAACTTCCTTTAATATTTTAATGCATTTAATAACCAACAATGCTTCAATTCTTTGTTACCATTTTTATCCTCATTGTTCAAGTACTACAGCCATTAAATTAATCTCTTCCTCCCATACATTTATGCAATTTTAGTACCATATGAGAGAAGGTTTGAATAATTTTGATGTGTCAAGCAAGCCAAGAATTTCCATCTGGTCATCTATGATCCAATTCCAATTCCTAAGGGCCTTGATACTAGGATGACTTCTGGTGCCACCTGTTATAAATTGAGTTTCCCAGTACGTAGCAAGTAAAATAATGACAATACAATTAGCCATTTGAGAGGAGAGTCCAGTAGCACTGACCAAAGGAAGGAAAAATGAGAGAAGGAATGGAGGGATCCTTACAAGATGCTGAATGCAACAGGTAACTGCAGAACTAAATCCCAGTAGAATCCTAGGGGCAACAGCATAACATACACCTTGAGATTATCCCATGTGAGAAGACAGTGAGTTGGATATTTTCCCACTGTTTCTCATTAGTCATTCATTGATTGGGGACTGCTCTTGAGGTTAAAGGATAAAGGTTAAAGAAGGCTATTGACATAAAGAAGGTTATTGACATTAGAAACAGTCTTGAGGTAAAGAGGCACCTCCATCTGGAAGTTATCTGCCCAAGAAAGCCATCATCAGTGGCTGACATGGTGGTCATTTCAAAATGACCACTTTTTCATCTGTATTTAAATGCCTTTTCTCATGTAATACTTAACATTTTCAATGTGAGTTAACAAGGAGTATTTCAAATTCCCCTAGGAAAGTAACTATCACTGACTTTCTTTCTTGTCTAGTTTCTTTCCCTATGTTATTTTGATTACTATTTTTTCTGACCCCTCAAGAGATAGGAAACGGAAAGGAGGAAAAACAGGGGTCTATCTTACAACTCATGGGGCCTTCTCCTATCTACTTTTATAAGACCTCAGGCAAAACTGATACAATATGATATATGTTTGATAAACTAACTTACTTTAAATTTCCAATGTGGCTACAGAAATAAAGGTAGATCTCCATTTCCTCATTACAGAAAAGTTGAGGTAGTGGAGGAAAGAAGTACAGAATAAAAGAAGAGAAAATACAAGCTCCATAACTCCAGAAACCATAGCAAACAATGGCATGTCATTTGATTTATTTCTGCTCAGTCATACTTTATTCCATCCATATGGCTCTTTATCTGCCATGTACACTCTATATATGAATTGTTTTTCGTATTTCTTTTTATGACTAGCTTTTCCAAATGTTCTAAATACAAACAGGATTAACAGTAAACTATCCCACAGGAGGAGATGTGCTACAATTTATTACAAACTCCAATTTTGCTAACTAATAATATGAACACTCCCTCACTGCCATTTTGTCCTAGGTTGAGGATCTAGCCCAGAGGCATAATTATTCACTTAAAAGGAAAGATTTCAAGGCTTTTCATAAATCTAAACCTAAAAGCCCTCATTGTTGTTCTATCTTGGCTAGATAAACTTTGAAAAGTCTAGCCAACTGTCAAAATAGATAAGAAGCTAACACACTAGAGGTCCATTTCTGAGCCTTTGAAAGAATATGGAGGAATCTAAGGCACAAGAACTCGGATATCTGACTGAATGGTTCACTTGATGATTTTAGCTAAAATAGTTACATTTGGTTCATAGAGTTTAAGGCTGAAGTACAATTGGAGCCTCAGTTTCTTAATTGAAGATGATGAATCCTCAATTGTACATGGTGTATGCAGGTTATATAAAGACACTAAGTGTGATAATTAGTCTGCAGCTCATAGCCTGTGCTCTACGGAGGGTAAGAAATTACTTCTTTTCACCCTCAGATAATCTTTTAGGGTTAAAAAGCAGAATTACAGTGTCTAGTTAAATGTGAATTTCAGATAAACAGATTGGTTTTTAAACTTAAGTCTGTTTCAAATACTTCACAGAATATAATGATACTAAAACATTATTTGCTGTTAACAAATTTTAATTTAACTGGGATTTTGAATTTTATAGATCAACTCTGGCCTCATCCATATTTTTTATGAAATCTCCTTATTTCAGAATTCTAAAAATTAATTCAAAATGCTTTAAAAATACATCTGGGGGCCAGATGAAGGCAGTATGCCATTGATGAAGACCTCTGACACTAGGGTGTGTTCTAGAATCCAGACTAGAACCTGTCTACCATTGAAAGGATCGATTTAAATACCCATGAATCATGCCTTGTTCATGCCAGTGATTTGCTTTTCTTTGAGCATATGGGGACTAGAGATAGATGGGGGAAAAACATTAATGCTACAGTCATGTCGACAGAATTTGGAAAAAAGAAAGGTAGAAATAATGCTTGGAAATAAAAGGTCTATATAAATACTGCCTAAACAGCTCCTTGTTTAGTACTTGAGATAGACCTAATACTGTGGCCTACAAGAATCAAAGTATGTCCTAGAAACGCAAATATGTTTCATTAATGATAGTCTTATCCATAATTTTAACGTAATATTAAACATTATTTTCCATTTTATTAAATCCAACAAAAAATACTCCAAAGGAAAAACAATAGAAAGTTATTCATTAGCAATTATTAAGATCCAGCTACCTACCCAACTGTGGCTTCAATTTAAACCTCTGTTAATTAAGCATGTTTATGTTTCTTTAGTACTAATACTGAGAATACTTCAACTGGAAAAACAATCTTCTGTGTATCCAATGGACTGAATTATTTCCTCTGAAGATGTGTTAACTTCCTAATTTAAATGAAATAATTGCTTTCTAACAGTTATGGGAAGTAAGAATTTAGAGAATTACTGTGGAGCATGTCACAAGGGATACTATTAAACATGATGAATATAAGTGATGGAACATTTTGCTGCTTTTAAATTGAATTCAAAGGATAGGTGAAAGAGATTTTATTTACTTGGTGCCAAGCCTTGATGCATCCATATCAATTGTTTGGCATGTGCTGTACTATGAGTCAAACAGCTTTGCCCCTATACAATAATTTTAGATGTAGGATATAATTTGTTTGGTTCCATATTCAGTATATAGAATTCAATTCCTACTTTGGCTAGAATTGGACTCTCTAACGTACTTGCTTACAAAGAGTGAAATTCTCACTATGCCTACCTGCAGCCTGTTCTCAGTTCACCTGCAGCCTGATCTCAGTTCAGTTCTTAGTTATACTTTTGACAAAGTATAAGCATGCATTCAATGAAGAATGGTATTAAAATATTTTATGCTGGGTGCCAGTGACTCATGCTTGTAATCCTAGCTACTAAGGAGGCTGAGATCCTAGGATCATGGTTTAAAGCCAGCCCAGGCAGGAAAGTCCATGAGACTCTTATCGCCAATAAACCAATAGAAAACTGGAAATGGCACTGTGCCTCAGCTGGTAGAGCACTAGCCTTGAGCTGAAGAGCTGAAGGACAATGCCCAGGCCCAGAGTTCAAGCCCCAAGACTGACAAAAAAGGAAAAGAAAAAAAGACAAAAAAAATTATCTTCCCTTCGGCATGTCTTGACTATATCTATACCAATGTAACAGAAATGTTACAACCCCAAAAAAGAGATACTTAGAGAGGAAGGAGGAAAAAAATAAAAGGCCATACCCTGCTTTCCAGAACTACATATAATCATTAATCTCTCCGAGTATCATTTAATTCACTGGCTGGCTTTGAACCAGGATCCTAAGATCTCAGCCCCCAGTGTAGCTAGGATTACAGGCATGAGATACTGGCAACAGTCTATACCTTAACAAGACAACCAAATAGAATTTGATTGTGGGTTTCTCTAGAATCAAGCATGGAAAACCTATTTAGGTAAGATGGATCAGAGAAACTAATGTTAAAAGAACAAGTCATCTGTGTTTTCCTCTAGTTTTGAAGTTTATTTGGAAGTCAGGGGGAAACAAAATAAGACAATCAAAGTCATGAAAGCAAAAGGGAGACTTTAGGAAGGTGAAAAGGAAAGGGGAAGGGAAAAAGGTAAGAGAATAAGAGATAATAATAAAGGAGATGAATATAACCAAAGTACTTACATGCATGTCATATTATTCCTAACTATGTACAGTTATTATATACCTATTTAGAAAGAAAATAAAACATAGATTATTCTGAACTAGTGTTCCTGATTCCATTATCATTAGAGTAAACTTCCTAAAACATACATCAGGATAAGACCTTAGAAGTGCTCCTATTCATCTTAATTCCCACTTGTATGCACACTCACAAACTATTCCATACAGGTATGAATCTATATTTTTAAACACACTGAGAGAATGAATTACCTATGCCAGTACTTAACTGCCTATGTTCTAAAGATTATCCTTCCTCTACTAACGACATCCTTTGCAATACTATCAAAAGCTCTCTCTATTATGTCATTTTCTAACATTAATAGTTTTTTTGGTGAAAGATATATTCATTGGTTCTATTTGGAAAATTTTATCCAGGAAAGACCATGAAAGACCAAAAAATTAAAAGTTATTACAGGTTGAGTTTGACCTGCTAGTCATTAGTTGACAGTCTTTTCCTTGTATCAAAGTTGCGCTTTTGTAACAAATGGTTCATTTTAAAATAACTTCTACTTTTTCGCCTTTTAAAATAATCAATCCTGGATTATTCAGTATTAACTTTTTTTTCTGATCCTGTAGCTTGAACTCAGGGCTTTGGTACTGTCCCTGAACTTCTTTTGCTCAAGGTTAGAGCTCTACCACTTGAGACATAGCACAACTTCTGACTTTTTCTGAGTAGTTTACTGGGGATAAGACTCTCACAGACTTGCCTACCCAGGGATTCCTTGGAATTGCGATACTCAGATCTCAACCTCCTGAATAGCTATGATTACAGGTGTGAGCCACCAGCACATGATGACAGTTTTTAACTTTTCTGACTTACGGACCAGACATGTTCCCTCTTTACTCTGAAAGACTAGTCATATTCCAGAAAAAGAAAGAAGAAAATAAGCAAGATTATTCCTCAGCTTTATTAGTACTTTCCCTCATTTTGTCAATTGAAGCTTCCCAGCTACTGAAATCATTCCTTGTCCTTCAAAATGCAAGACATTTCCTACTGAAGATGGCTGATAGAACAGCCCATGGTGATTGAAAATATTGTAAACCACCTCTTCAGTTTTCCAAAATCAATTAAGTGTGCTGACACAAGTCTATATCTACATTAGATAGATGTGATACTACCCATGGTTGTCATAAGTAGAAGAGAAATGTAAACTTTTATTAATTATTAACTTTATTAAATTTTTTAAAGAAGCTATCTGTCCTCTTACAGAAATTCACTGAATTTTATTCTCTTCCCCTTATCCTGAGATCTGAGGACTTGTTATAAATGTACTTATCTCTGATTCCCTATCCTCACAATTTCCCTTTTCTATGTTAGGATACTTCATCCTTAACCTCAACAGGACCTTCTTTCTATATTTAGTCTAATTCTCACTACACACACACACACACACACACACACACACACACACACAAAATATACACAGGTCTATCATGTTATGCCTGTGAAGTGAGGAGGTCAGGTCTGGCTGGCGCCATATTGGCCACATGGTGGATGGTAGGGTCTGGGATTTTGTGTTCATACTGGGAGAAGGAAACACCCCAGCCTCCTAGATGATGGGCATGTCCAGACTCCTGGAGGCAGGGGCAGGCACTTGGCTGGTAAGTTACTAAATCTGTCAGTCCAGTGCCTGGGACTGGGAATTTCCTGTGGACCTGTCCCTTGCGCTGACCCTATTAAGCCCAGACCAGCACAGGCGCCATTATGCGATGTGTCTCCTCTCTTGTCATCATGGTGACCCAATTCAGCTCTACTTTGGAGCCTAATTGGTTTGTTTGTGTTGTTTCTGTTCTTTCTCTCTAGACAGTTTCCTAAATGTGTTATGTGTATTTGAGGGCTGCAGGCCTTTGTAACTACATCATCCTGCCAGACCTCTACTGTTGTAATAAAACCCCCAATATTCCATCCTCCAAAATGTGTCTTCTGGAATAATTCACCTTACAAGACCTGGAGCAGCCATCTGTTCTATTTATAAACCTTTTTTGGCAGTACAGGGGTTTGAACTTGGGGCTTCCTGCTTGCTAGATAAGTAGTCTACCACTTTAGGCACACTCCTAGCCCCAACCTGAGAATTCCAAAGGTCAGCTGGTGCTAGCAGTGCCCTAGAGGGACAGAAAGGAAGGGCTCAGACATTCTAGATTCTGTGGTTAATTGAAATTTGATCCCCCAGGTTAGATTTTGCTTGTGCTCTCTCAATAGTGTGAGATGAAAACTCATTGGAATCATGGAATAAATGCATTATATTCCCTCAGAGAAGCTATAATTGGAGATTAATATTATTAATATTAAATCATATCTATTTTTCTTTGGTATCAAATTAAATTCTTATTGTAAAAAATCCTTAACTCATTAACCATGGTGCATATTATCTGCCATGCTTGTTTTCTGCCCAGTGAAATGGATTATCTGTACTTCCATGAAATACAAGCTGTCTGAATGGAACATTTTAAATGTTCCCATGAACAAGACCCTGACTGTAATGTCCCAAACAATTGTACTAATTAAAAACCTCTAAAGGATTTCATAAAAAAATGAGGTTATATATATGTCAAGTCAGATATGTCGAGTATTCTTGGGTTCTATAGATAGGAGCTGTAGGAATTATGGGCTATTATGCTGTGCCCTGTCAGAGAAGCCAGCAGCAGCTCAACACTTAACTCCTTGCCTTCCATTGTATTCTCCATTCAGTCCTTTTCAGGGACTAAAAAGAATAGCTCAGAATTTAGTAATTAAATATCATTCATTGAAATTCTAATATGAATTTTATCATACCAAACATGGTTATTTTTCCTGTATTCATTTTTATTCCTCTCTGAGGATTATAGAATCCATTATTGGCTAGCATTACGCAGGTGTTGTAAAGATTTTAAATAGTTATGATCTAAGTGGCAAAAATGAGAAATACACAAAAGTATCTGGGAAAGATATTATAAAAATATCAGGAAGCACTATGAAAAGCTACCAAGAAGAAAATCAACCAAGCAGGTGCTGGAAAAATACCAACTTCAAGCTCCATTTTGAAACTTGGGTAGAAGAACAGTGAGCCAAATTTTGAATTTTTGGAAATATAGTTGCTGTTGTGCTCCACTTCATCTATCAAACCCCAAATTGCCTATCTTACTGTTTTCCTGAAAACATAAAGAGCAAACTTAAGCACAAAGCCCATGACAAGAACTTTGAGTGAAAAATATGAAAATAAAGAGCATAATAAAATATATGTCAACACTGCGCAAAGCTTTTTGGGTTAGCTTGTTTGTGAATGGACAAATTCATGTACTTTACTAAATATTCTGATCATACAGTATAGTTTATGGTACTATAATATACCATATATCATATCCTGATCATATGTTGACTTTATGGTAAATCAGATATTATGTGTGCATCTGCCATAGTGATATTGGGATTAGGTCATCCTGGTCAAATAAATTGACCAAGGAGTCTAGGGAGTTCTTCATGCTATCATCCAATACTTCTGAGGTTAGAGGAATGATGAGAACCAGGAAATTTTAAATTTTATAAAACAAAAGGGAAAACAGCTGTGTAAAAGATGGGATCCAAAAGGATGAATTTGTCTAAGGAGGAAAACAGATGTTCTTCAAATTTATTTCCTGTTTCTTCCTGCCAATGATGTAACTCTCTGAACTCAGACATTAAGCCCAGATGGTTTAAGCAAAAGGAGACTTGTGGCTAGAGACCCCCATCTTAACAACTAAAAAAAAATCAATATTAACTCTTTGTTATTGTATTTAACTTATTTTCATAAATTTTAATTCCTAAATTATATATTTAAATACAATATATATGAATATACTTAAGAAATATTAATATCTGGACAAATTGAGGAAAGAAATTTTTTCTGAAGGATTAACAAAATCAAGTTCACTGAGAACAACCAGTAGCAGCATTTACAGGAAAGTGAATTACATTCTAGACTTCAATGTGCATTGCACATTACTTATTCTAATATTATGGGGGCAAAACCTAAAGTGACTAAAAATATTAAATCTATCAATAATAATAATATTTTAACATATTAAAAGGGAATATTAATCCAAGATTTCTCATATGTGCATAAGCTCTCACATAGTAATTAATTTGATCTGATGTATATAAAAACCTGTTTATGGTGAAATGTATAAACTCCATCCTATAATTGTATCTTAATGTACATGAAATGAGTATCATAATTATCTTGAAATACACTTATTAAATTTTTGTACATGATAAAAAGAAATAGGTCTTAATTCTTAATATTTCAATTACTAATAATGTTGACAAGAATCTGAAATCTTATTTTCAAAAAGGCAAAGAGCATTCATAATATTTTGAAATATCTCTAACAACTAAAAAGTGATACAATATGCCTAAATTCTACTGCAGAACTATTAATGAATACTGTGAATATTACTGGTTTGTTGCCTACATTCACAATTGGCAAAAGTGCTAAAGTTATTTTAATTTACAGAATATAATGCAAACATTTCCCCATCCAACTTTGGATACCTTGAATTCTATCCATGTAATCTGTGGTTCACAAACTGTAGGCTAAGAATCCCCAAAGGCAAACTATTTAACTTTTTCTACTTCTGTTTTATTGTCAGTAAAATAGAAAAACATGCTAGTTCTTACCATGATATGTTGAAAAATAATAAACCTAAATCTCTTAGGGAAAAGATGGGTAAAAATTGTTGTTGCTGTCATGATATTGCAAATCATGCAAATCAAATATTATCTAATAAACTTGGTCTCTGAATGTAGTAAAAGATGATTTAATGAAGCCAGTGCAAAATCATTTAGGTCCAACATACAAAAGTAATCTAGCCCATCTCATTTGTTAACATAGCTGCCAGAGATATAAAATAAAATTAAACAGATTCTCAAATAAGAGGTCATGTTCCAAGTCTAGAGATCTGTATTAGAACATTTATCAATGATAATAACCACAATAATGGACACCATAAGCACAATTATATCCTCAATAGATATTTACAACAAAAAATTTTCAGTCAGCATTTATATAAAACAAACACTGTACAAAGTCTAGAATTGAACCTTATAATTCTATAAAGGCTATAATTTAAAGCAGTAAATATTATAGTTAAAGAAATAGATACGCAAAAGGAAGATTATCCACTATCACTAGATGAACTATCCTAGCCTGACCAATAAATAAATTAAAAAGAGAGTTAAGGAAAAGTTGCTCCAGATAAAAAATCAGCACAATGAATAGAAAAGCTCTTAGTATAAGTAAGAAAATCTAAATACTTACTTAAATCAGGAAGACCACTTAAAATTACATTGAATTTATCTCTATAAAAACCAACTATGAGGGCTCAGTGGTATAGTGCTTGCCTTGTATGCATGAGGCCCTGGATTTGATTCCTCATAAGCAGAAAAAAGCCAGAAGTGGAGCTGTGGCTCAAGTGGTAGCCAGCCTTAGGCTGAAGAGCTGAGGGACAGCACCCAGGCCCAGAGTTCAATCTCTACGATCAACAAAAAAGAAAGTAAAACAAAACAATAACAACAAAAAAACTATGGTATTATAACAATACAAATGTAATCTATTAGTAGTAATAAAAACTAAGAATTGTGATTGTAACAAAAACAAATTATCTCATTCAAAATACCAAAATTAGATGGACATAGTTGTGTTTGTCATCCCAGCTACACAAGAGAATGAATTTGGGAGACCTGTAGTTCTAGGCCAGTTTGGGCAAAAAAAAAAAAAGTTGATAATACTCCATCCTAAAGGAAGGAAGCTGGTGTTACACTTTTTACTTACTATCCTAGCTATGATAGGAAGCATGAAAGAGAGTCACACATCTAGGCAAAAAGCAAATTTTTTCTCCAAATAGCCAGTTCACAAAAGGATGATATATGACCTGCTAAGCAAGCATTTCAACTGTAAATTTATGTATAAATACTTAACTATTAGCCCTTCAGCTCAACTGAACAAACATAGCTAGTTCATGATATTAGGCAAACTGGATTTCTATAGGAAGAAAAATAAAATTGAACTTTGTACCACTTACGATAGTAAACTATCTTAGATAAGTCTTAATGTAAATATGAAATTTATCAAAGAAAAAGAAATTTTAAACTAGCTCATAAAAGTACAGATATGAAATAAAAATTTATGAATCTAAAAATTTCAGCTCTAAAAACCGAATAATTACATATGGCAAATATATTTGCAGAAAAAAATGACAAGTGTTTTTTTTTTTAATAGATTATGGAGACCATGAAAATCAATACTTTTGTTGTCCCTTGTTGTATCAACAAGAAAACAAACAAAACTTAACTTTAAAAAGTAGTTTTGAAAACTCAAAAGGGCTGTAGAAGTAACCAGAGAAAAATATTTGATAGATTAGGTACTTTTTCCACCTTAGGCCTTTCCGAATCTGGATATAAGCTGAGAAATAAACTTGGTGTAGACAGAGGGAGTTTTAGAAAGAAAAATCATTGAAATCTGTTATTGAGGAGTGGAAGCTGGCCTAGGAGCTTCTAAAAGATGCCATAAAATCTTTTACACCTTCATGATAATTAGGAGACAAAACTCCATTAAATGAGAAGGCCTATTTCCAACACTGATTCACTATTCCACTGAAGACATATTCAAATATTGATGTAAATGGGAGTAGGAGGCTGGAGGCCTGGTTTCAAAACCTCTGAGTGGAAAAAGGAAAGTCCCGTGCTCTTTCAAGGCTGTGAAGAGAGTTTTACCAGTCTCCTAGTAAAAAACATAGAGTCGCAAGTCATTTGAACTAATTGTGAGTATGTGTGAGGGGGGATGGGGAAGGAGGGAGGGAGCAAGAGAGAGACAGACAGACAGACAGAGACAGAAAGAGACAGAGAGAGGAGAGAGACAGAGACAAAAAGACAGAGGGGGGGAGAGAGAGAGACCATTTTACTTCTTGAGCCACAGCTCTATTTGAATGCGATCCTCAGATTTCAGCTTCCTGAGCAGCTAGGATTTACAGGCATGAGCCATCAGAGCAGGCTGAACTGTTTTTTCCCTCAATTATGTATGACACAGTCCTGACTCATCTGAAGCACTTTTAGAATCAAGATTCCTAGCTCTCATCCTTTCTTGCTAACAGGAAAAGAACTGTCAAAGCAGGAGACAATTATATTTGGAGCTTCTGATATCCTTTTATATACAATGTTAAGCATGCAAAGAAAATATTTCCTGGTGTAAGTGGCTCATTCCTTTAATCCAAGCTACTTGGAAGGCTGTGAGTTGAAGGATCACTGTTCAAGACCAGTTTGGATAGAAAAATTTGCTAGGTTTCATCTAAAAAATAACCGGGGAAAGAAAACAAAACAAAACCTAGGGCTAGATGCTGCTCAAGTGATAGAGCACCAGTCTAGCAGGTGCAAGGCTAAATTCAATCCCAGTACCATTTTAAAAATTGGGAAAAAATAAGAGAAAGAAAAATAAAATGTGACCTTTGCCCAAGAGAAAAACTAGATGAACTAGACAATAGAAGCAGAAGCACATGCATATGGTCCAGAAATTGAAATAATTAAATATGTAGAATTGTATTTTATTCTACAGAAAGAAAAGTGCTGTTAAATGGAGGTAGAGACTGTTTTCATTATTAAAACCAGACTATTTAAACTAAAGAATTATTTCTACTGATAATTACAATTATATTAACTAAAAGGAAGATAATTGCAGTGGAAGAAAGGATGAGTGAACTTAAGGAAGATAGGAAGAAAATGTTCATTTCTTTATTTTTAGTAGCTTATGTTAGTTATACAAGAGACATTTCCATACACTTTTACAACTATTCCAATCAAGCTAGAAAGAAAATATTAAAATTTAGCCACAGAGAAATTTTTAAATGGGGAGAATTGAACAAAACAGGCAAGAGTCACAATGAAAATAATACAGGTGGACCCATTGCAACAATGAGATGTACAAGACATTATGTCGAAAAACGAACTTTACAACTTTGGCTGGAGTGTGGGGGGGGGGGGTACTGGGAGAGGAAGAGAGGGGAATGGATGGGAAGGGGAAACAAAGGAGGAGGCAACAATGCTTGATAAGAAATGTACCCATTATCTTGCCCATGTAATTGTAACCCCTCTGTACGGTATTTTCACAATAAAAAAAAAAGAAAATGTAATGTATGTACAAGTAGATTCTAGAGAAAATGAGTGCTTAGAAACAACTGAGCATTTTCAAGCACTAATGAAAGTCTTCACACATACATAAAAGAAGCTAAAATTCTAAGCCATATTAGCACAAAAAGCCACTCATCTAAGACAATGATTGAAATGCATAAGGTAAAGATAAAAAATTTTAAATAACCATAGGAAAAAAAGGCACATTAAATGTTTTAAGACAAAGGAATGCTTTGAAGTACTGAAAGTGAAAAAGACAGGTACTTTCAGTAAAACTAATGTAGGACTAGAATATACAAAAATAGCTGCAAAGTAATTAGAAAAAGATAGAAATGCCTAAGAAAATTCACAAAGAATATGACCAGGAATTCAGCAGAGCAGAAATGCTCAACTCCGATAAATACATGAAGAGATACTCAAGATCATGCATAATGGATAAATGCTAATTAAATACAAGCTATGGCTTTATAGCCACTAGATTAACAAAAATGAGACAATTGGGTAATGCCAAATTTCAGGTGGTATGTGTAAATATACTAAATCTCCACTGCTTCAGTAGGCTTAGGCAGGCATAAGAATTTTGGAAAATTGCCTTGTAGAATTTGATTAAAATTAAAGTGATTTCCGTAGTAGTTTAATTCATTTTCCAGCTAAATAGTGCAGAAATTCTTACAAAAATCCATAAAGCATATGCGCAAACAAATGCTAACTGTAGCACTGACTGGGACTTGGAACCAAAAACTTAGTTGTTAATCTCTGGCAAGAAATAAACAAATATGTTAGAATCATTTCCTAAAATGTTATGCTTGGTTTACAGGCAATAGAACCATATACCAAGTTAGTGTGATGATGAATCAGGAGCATCATTTGAGTCCCGGGTCTTGAGCTCAGCCTGAGTAATACAGAAAGCCCTGTATCACATTAAAAAAAATAAAAAGCAAATAATTAATAATAATAAAAATGTAAAGGAAATACATCCCATTTGAATTTTAAAATCTGAAAAACAGGTTATTGGGTGACCAAGATGTAAAGTACTGCACATATGTACATACTATTTTTAGAAGAAATATGTAAATAAACATGTGATACATCTACTTTAGAACTCTACTTATCTGTATGTTCCGAGTGTGAACTACATTCATTATAAAAAGAAAGATTAATTTTAAATGAATAGATATCAACAAATAAATGCTATTTCATTACTGTCCTACTACATGTCAATTCAGTGTAATTAGTTTAAAAATATGATTTAATGAGCCAATTAAGCCAATTTCACACGGCAAGAACTTATCATAAGGCAATGAAACCTACTGAGGTGTGAGGAAAAATATTTCTCCAAAGAGTTGATGTTAAATTAAAGATTAAGAAAAACTATAAACTCCTTCCATATTTTCTTGTATATATACTTTATAAATATAATTTTAATCTCAAGGGCAATCAAAGAATTGAAACCTGGAGAAATCAGTGAAGATGTGAGGGGTCTGACCCCAAGGGAGTGCCAGTAGGGTTGGTAGTTCTGCTTGACCTTGCAAGAATCACAAGCTTCAGTTCCATTTGAGACCAGTGATCTTAGACAGATGCACAGTGAAAGTATAAAGATAATTATCACTGTATTGTTTATCATACTGCAGATCTGTAAATAATCCAAATGTCCATCAGTAGGAGAATCAGAAAAGTAAAATCTTATGTTCATTTTCAAAACAATGCCAATCATCTTCAACTGGTAATTTAGAACTCAAAAGCAACTTGTTAAATGACCAAACCAAAATACACTACACAACGTGTCAGATAAAAATGTAAATGCTTATATACAACAGTACCATACATAAGGCTTCTTATATACAACAGTACCATACATTAAGGCTTCTTATGTAATTAAAAGCCCTTAAAATAACATCTGTCCCTGGAAGGGAGGAAAGTAAAGTATTACTATCAAGATGTGTTGAAAGACTCTGGTTATGTCTTTTTTTCTGAGGCAGAAAAAGAAAAGCCAATGGTTGAGAAGACGGCAAAATGGTAATAACTCCCTGGAGAGATGAAAGATGATATTAGAGTGATGTCAAGTTTTCAGCCATTTGAAATATCCACATGAAACAGATGGAGCAATGGGGTATTAACAAGAAAATTAGTAGAAACCATTTACAGCAAACTTAGGCACCACAGTGTCCCCAGGGACTCAGATTATACAAAGGTGTATTTGAATGATGAAAATATCAAAGAAAATAGTAAGAAAGTGAGTTCTCTAAATGCCAAGATGTTAGTGATTTATAGCAGAAGAAACAGAAACTATGATTGGAAGGAGAACTGTGATGGAGATTTGGGGGTAGGAGGTAAAGTTGTATTTCCTGATTTAGAGAGTGTTTTGCTTATAATTATTTCAAAAACTGATAGTCACCCTTGCATATGGATAGTTAGAATATAAGTGGTTGTCATACTATTCCTTCTAACTAACTTTCTGTTACATTGAAATTCTTCCCAAACAAGAATAAAATATTTAAACTGAGCAACACAATGATACCAGGAACATAATGTCAATATCTTCATTAATATTGAAAGCTATAAACTAAAAATCTCACTTGTCATTCATTTCTCAAAGTCCAGCTTCCTGAGGAGCCTCTGAGTTTCTTAGACAGCTATGTGTGTCTGATCATAAATAAAATATGTAGGGTGTTATATTTAGAAATAATTCTCATTGAAAATTCTGGAATACATTTAAGCTAAAATATTAGCATTTTTGTTATTCATGATAAAGTACAGATAGCACAACTTTTATGATTTACTGCAATAAATGACAGGTTTTACAATAATCTATTCAAGTCCTCTATTCATTTCCCAAAATGATAACAAAATTTGTATTAAACATGTTCATTAAGTTTTATAGCTATATAGGAATTTTCACATGTCTGCTATATTCAGTCTTCAAAATACTTCAAAGAATTAGCTGAAAGTACATTGAGGTTTTTTTTTTTTGTTTTGTTTTGTTTTGTTTTGTTTTGTGCTAGTGCTAAGGTCTGAACTCAGGACCTAGACACTAGACCTGAGCTCTTTTGTTCAAGGCTAGTGCTCTATCACTTGAGCCTCAGCTCCACTTCCAGCTTTTTGATTATGAATTGGAGATCCTGCCCAGGCTGGTTTCAAAACATGATCCTCAGACCTCAGCCTCTTGAGAAGCTAGAATTACAGGTGTGAGCCATGGTGCCCATTTTAATTATTTTTTTTAGCTTGAAAAGTTAATTCACTTGTACAATAAAGAAAAATAAAAATCTAATTTGAAGATTACCTTTCATTGTCGAATTTTGCTGCTACTTGTCTCAAGACATTGATTTTTCTGAATTTGGAGCTTCTATCCAGCAATTAAATTCATGGGTTTACTCTCATTTATCTAATGCTCTAGCTGCATTAATTTAACCAAAACTATCATGATCAAATATTGAATTTACCCGAAAAATACAGTGGATTCTTAGAAAACTTCCTGAGTGTCAAGTTCATCAAAGAAGAACTTCAAGTAGAGTAATAATAGGATTGGAAAGTGTATTTTGCTTATCATTAACAATGCTTACAAAGCCTGAATTAATGTCCCAGAAATAAACTTCCTTTGAAACTTTAGGGTTGCAGTTTAGTTGCAATTGGGATATTCACAAAAAATTGATATGAGTAATGAAAATTCTACTTGCTTAAAAATTGAATGCTTTTAAGAGTTTCAATCCTAATAGATCCCAATTGTCTGAACCTTGGTGATTAAGATGGATCTACTGACTCCAACATTTGCAAATACTATTAAATTTGTAATATCCTTAAATATGTAAGCAAACTTCTTTATCCTTTTACCACAACCATTGTTTAGATTTTATTCCAAGTCAGGAATAAAAACAAATGCAAAAACCTGAGTATGAGTATTTACACCTCAGCTACCCATTTGTTACAATTTTAATTGCCCTTTAAAAAATACAATTAGGTATAAACTATTTCCAGATGGATTATGAGGCCTATTTCTGTTAAGTTTCTACAAAGACTGACAAAGCAATCATCCCTGAACATTTATTGATCCATCATAAGAAACACTACAAAACAAATCATTTCAACAAATCAATTAAAAAACATATATTGATCTACTAATGGAGCCAAACATTAAAAGAGGTGCTACATATACAAAAGTAAATAGAGTTGAAACTTTTGTCCTTCAATTAGCTAGCAATCCAGGAAGAAGCAGCACAGGAAATTAAATGATCCCAATATAAGTACTTTTACGTGGACTCAAAAATACATCTCTTCTACACCTTTATGCAATGCACAAGGTTCCTCTAAAAAGATGCAACTACTCAAAGGATTCAGATGAATTCTGCAGTGCGAAGTAGAACACACACGTCAGGATAGTCCTGAATGTAGATTAGCTCCTACAAATATTTCAAAACTTACATGACACAACCAACATCAGGAAGAATATGGAAAAGGAGGGACAGTGAAAAGTTTGTCAGGGGATCAATGTAGCAGCTGGACAGAAGAAATGAGTTCAGGATTCTATTGCACAATAGGAAAGCTATAGTAAAAAAAAAAAGGTGAATGTGCATTGTCAAATTACTAATATTTCAAATGTTTATACACAAAGGAAAGATAAACTTTTTAAAGTATGCCCATGAAAAGGTACCTAGATTTGAGTTTCCTGACTGAAGATGCAGAGCATCTGACTATCGGCAATAGCTCTATGTTTAAACCTCAGTACTGCAAAAGAAGGACCTGATTTGTTTATTACACAATATATACATATCTGGAAAGCTTGCATTATACATCATACATTTGCATAATTATTACATGCCAATTAAAACTAAATAAAATTTAAAATATACATTTATAAAATTGATGTCACCTCTGACAACTGAAAATATTTGCTTTTTTTAAAATTTATTTTTAAACCACAGGGAAACATTCAAAGATACAGACATAGACAATGGCTTTCTGAATAGGATCCCGATGACTTAGGAAATCAAAAAGTTGACACATGGATGCCTCAAATTTAAAAGTTGCTGCACACTAAAGGCAACAATTATCAGGATGAAAAGGTGACCTACAGAGTGGGAGAAAACTTTTTTAGCTACTCATAAAACAAAAGATTAATTTCCATAATATATTACCAACACGAAATAGTACCAAAAATTGAATTAAAAATAAGAAAAATGGTATAGTTCTCATAAAAAGACTACAAATGACATATATATATACATATATATACGTAAACATATATATATGAAGAAATGTACAATATCCATAGCCATAAAGAAAATGCAAGTTGAAATGACACAAAGCTTCCATCTCCACCCCAGTCAGAATCACCAAGAAAATAATTCCATTAAGAAAACAAAAAAACCAACAATTTCTGGTGAGGGTTTGAAAGAAAAAGAATATTTTATACAGTGTTGATGGCTTCGGTAATATCTGTAGTCACTATGGAAATCAGTATGGTAATTCTAAGAATAAAAATACAATTCTAAGAAATAGGGTTCTGAAAGTAGAACTACCTTCTGATCCTGCTCTACCACTCTGATATATTTTCAAAGAAATATAAGTCAGCATATAATTGGAGATATCTGCACACCTGGGTTCATAGCAGCATTATACCCAACCACCATGCTATGGAATCAGCCTAGGTGACATCAACCAATGAATGGATAAGGTACATATAGACAGTGGAGTATTATTCAGACAAGACGAACAAAATCATGTTGTTTGCAAGAAAATGGATGGTAATAGAGGTTTTGTTAAGTAAAACAAGGCAGACTCAGAAGAACAAATGTCGGATATTTTCTCTTTCAAGCAGGATCTATGTCTAAAAGAAAGTAAAAGAATGACCAAAGTGTAAACTGGGGTCATTGTTTAAGGGTGAGAATCTGTGGGAGGGAGAACAGCAGAAAAGAGTGATTATAATCAAAGTACTTCATACACATATATAGAAATAAAATAATAAAACCTGTTAAAATTGTTTTAAAATGAGCAAGGACTAGAATAGTAAAGAGTAACAGAAGGAGTGAATTTGATCAAAGTATATTTTAATGGTTTTATTGGTGTGCATTAGTTGTGCAGGGAATTTACGGTATTTCATTTGTATTTACCCTCTCTGTTCATTCTTCCTCTTCCTCTGACACTGGCCTATTCAAAACAGATCCTGTCATTCCATGTGTTAGTGTGTGTAATTGTGTTAAGGGGTGTAGTCCTCATATTTTAGAATGCAAATATTATATTTTAATCAGAATAACCTTCTCTATTGCTTTCTCTTTTCCTGCTCCTCCAACCTCTTATTGATCAACAGCTTTCCTGAAGATTACTTACACCATCTTCATATATAGTTGCAATGTATTTCTAAATTTCCAGAGTACACTCTGTGTGTATGGAAATAGCAAAATGAAGCTCCTTTGAACAATTAATACATCATAATAAGTAAGTAACTGTGAAGTTGGTCATTTACAGGAGTTATAAACTCCAATACTAGTAGAAACCAGGCTGTGAATTTAAATGTCTGTACTAGGCAGGACTTAATCCAACAGGAAGTAGTAAAGCTTGAGGCAAACAATAAAGAATGTGGCCAATAAAGTAAACCAAATTCACCACATTGGAGCTATATTTTCTCATGGGATATAGGTCCTGACTTTGCCAATCAAGTGACTTTCTGTTTCTTTGTTTCTGTTGTACTTTCATTATTGTCTGTAGTTGTAATTATATATATATATAATTATATATAAATATATACGTATATATGGAAAAGAGACACCTAGACATCCTTTAATACATTATTCCCTAAAGAGTTTACAATTTATATTCCTTTTTTCTGCTTCTACATATAATGTTGTGAATAATTTAGGTACCTTGCAAGTCTATACTTCTATTCTAAAAATAAATTCAACGCTAGTCTTAATCAAACATTTGAGATTCCAAGTCTTTCAGGCTTCAACCGTGGTTTTGCTTGTGTGCAGCCCAGACCTTTGCAGGAAGGGATTCTTGGAAATGACATATAGATCTCTTGCCATATGGTTTGCACATGCGTTTTCTGGTTGCATGGCTAATTCAAGGGCATGAGAAAACATATGCAAGTGCTATTGGGCATAGAAATTTAGACATTTCTTTGAAATGTTGACCTTGAAATGTTTAACACCTGTAGTATACAGGATATGACAACATCTCACAAAAAGAACCCGCAAATCTTAATGGTAAATATGACTGGAAATGGTCATTTTCTGGAAAGGGAAAGAAATATCATCTTTTCCACATAAAGATAATCTCAACTGGGCAAACATTGAATAAGGATTTTTCTACATCACAGTGTGATTTTATTTCTTTAATATAGACAAGGCAGTTGCTGTAATCTCCATCAGAAAAAATGTCTGTCTTCTTACAATTTATTCAAAATAAACTGTTAAGCATTTTTTAAAATATTACAGGTAGGATTTTATGCAGTCCAAATTAAAATAATGCTATCAATACTGAGCTTTTGGCACTAAATTTATAATCTAAAAGCCTTCATGATCTTGAGTTTGTAGATATGATACTTTATTTATCCTTTAACCTGGAACAGTCTGCTCTAAAAAATATTCTCTTGCAGAGATAGAATATCTGTGATATGGGGCTGGGAAGGTGGCTCAGTGGTAGAGCACTTGCCTTGCATGCTTGAGGCCCTGGGTTCGATTCCTCAGCACCACATAAGAAAAAAGCCGGAAGTGGCGCTGTGGCTCAAGTGGTAGAGAGCTAGCCTTGAGCTGAAGAGCTGAGGGACAGCGCCCAGGCCCAGAGTTCAGGCCCCACGACCGAACCCTCCCCCCAAAAAAGAATATCTGTGATATTACAATAACAACTTTAATAATCATAGTCTTTATTATTCTTACCTTATCCAATGGGAATATTTTAATCCTTGGAACCACTGCTTATCTGTAAATGAACTTAATAATACTTATCACAAAGATTATATTAAGTATCAAATTACATAGACTGTAAACTATGAGACATGTTTTTTTTTTCTTTTTCTTTTTCTTTTCTTTTATTGTGAGAATACCATACAGAGGAGTTACACTTACATGGGCAAGATAACCAGAACATTTCTTATCAAGCATTGTTGCCTCCTCATTGTTTCCCCTTCCCATCCCTTCCCATACTCCTCCCCTCCCCCAACCTGATCCTCCCCTCACCCCCTACCAAAGTTGTTAAGTTCGTTTTTCAACATAACAACTTGTACATCTCATTGTTGCAATGGGTCCACCTGTATCTCTAGTTAAACGATTTGTTTTTTTCCCTTCCCCTCCACAAATTATACCAACATCAAATACAGTGAAAGCAGGGGTTATACTGTGGGGGAGGGACATACAAAGAAACATAGAAATCATCTTATAAATATGATAGAAACAATTGCATGAAAGGAAAAAAAACAAAAAAAAACATTTGAATACTTATCTTGGGGTTCATTCCCCTAACATCAACTTATCTGACCTTTTCTGCTTGACTCAGACATATACTAGTTATTGCAAATAAGGGAAACCATGGGACCTATGTTTCTTTGGGCCTGGCTTACTTCACCTAATATAATTTTTTCCAAGTCTTTCCATTTCCTAACAAATGGGACAATGTCATTCTTTCTGATGGAGACATAGAATTCCATTGTGTATATATACCACATTTTCTTGATCCATTCATCTACTGAGGGACATCTGGGTTGGTTCCATATCTTAGCTAAGATAAATAATGCTATAATAAACATAGTCGTGCTGGTAGCTTTAGTATGGTCTTGTTTGTGATCATTTGGGTAAATGCCCAAAAAGTGGGATTGCTGGGTCATAGGGGAGCTCTATGTGGAGTCTTTTGAGGAACCTCCATACTGCTTTCCAAAGTGGTTGAGAAAGTGTACACTCCCACCAACAATACAGTAGGGTTCCCTTCTGCTCGCATCCCCTCTAGCATCTGTTGTTATTAGAGTTCTTGATTATAGCCATTCTAACTGGGGTGAGGTGTAATCTCAATGTTGTTTTGATTTGCATTTCTTTTATGGCTAGGGAGGTTGAGCATATCTTCATGTGTCTATTGGCCATCCTTCTTTCCTCTTTAGAGAGGTTTCTCTTTAAGTCTTTACCCCACTTGTTTATTGGACAGTTGTTTCTTTGAAGATTTGTTGTTGGGGGATTTAATTTTTTGAGTTCCAGGTATATTTTAGATATGAGTCCCTTGTCTGTTGTATGGCTAGTGAAGATCTTCTCCCAATCTGTGGGCTTTCTATTGATCTTGCTAGCTAGGTCCTTTGCCATGCAGAAGCTCTGCAATTTCATGCAATCCCATTTGTTCAACTTTTCTTTGATTTCTTGTGTTTCTGGGTGAGACATGATTTATCAGCTAATTTAAAGCAGAGGTATATCAACCCAGGGCTGAGTGTTAATTCTCCCACCTGCATAATGTATTTCCTTGAACAAGTTATTCAATAATTTTAATTGTGGTGGTGAGACATATTGCTAGCTGACCTTCAATTATTTTTATAAATTCTATGTAGTAGATAATTGCTCAACAAGAAGTAGGAAGTGTAATGTAGAAAGTACCAACCTGAACTGAATTAATAAATAACCATGGATAATTCAAACATTCATGTCAGTTATAAGAACTAAAAGTTGTTGATATTTTCTGAGAAATTTTATTGTACAAATAAGTATACAAGTATATAAAGAAGGTCATGTAATTCTTACAACATTCTCATGACTCTTATGAAATGCCTAATAATGTTAACACTGACTGATAGCAACACAGATGTTCAGGCAAATCAATAGTAGAAAGCACAAAGGAACTAACAAAATGAGGAGTGGCAATATGTGCAGTGTGTGTGTGTGTGTGTGTGTGTGTTTGTGTGTGTGTGTATATATATAAGAAAGAGAGAGTCAATCTAAGCATTCACTTTTTGGTAAAATGAATTAAAATAAATATTTTCAGTTTTCTGATATATACACAGTAGGCTCCATTATATGAATAAAGATTGGAGAGGAATGAAGAAGAAAGTTAAGACTCATGAAGCTGAGAAGGGGGTTAATCAGAAGTTCAAATCAGGTGGCAAGAGCTTGATATATGAGCTATTGTTCCCTTCAGGAGCTGGTGGCACAATGTACCATATGCTCTCACCTTGTGTAGACATGCCCTTGGAATTGTTCTTAATACAGCTCCCTAGACAGCAATGAACAATTTGTTGTTTATGTGGCATGAAATAAAAACTTACCTTCTACCTATATTCTAGAATAGTGACTTTCAATTATTCTTGTACATTAGAAGCCCTTGGGAAATTTCTTAAAAATATCAATGACCAGAAATTCTCATTTATTTGTTCTGAATGTCATATATATATTTTCTAAAGTTCCCAAGCATTCTAACATGTAAACATATTGAGAAATGTTCTCTAAAATTGTGGCAAGATATGGTTATGAATATGCTAACAAAATACGAAAGTGGTAAAAAATGAATACTGACATGAACCTTTCAGAAAGGAATAAAATTAAAGGCTCAGTTGGTAGAGTGCTTGCCTTGCATGCATGAGGCCCTGAGTTTGATTCCTCAGCACCACATAAGCAGAAAAAGCCAGAAGTGTCTCTGTGGCTCAAGTGTAGAGCTGAGGGACAGTGCCTAGGCCCAGAGTTCAGGCCCCACAACCAGCAAAAAAAAAAGAATAAAATTAAAATCATTTAACCCTGACATACATATTTCTTTCTTTCTTTCTTTCTTTTTTGTGGAGTAGTGATACTTAAAGTCACAAACACATTTTATCCTTCACTAGGTGCATTTTCATTATCATGGTCTGTAAAGCTTATGATCGCTACAAACTTTGACACTACAGCTATTTTTTCCAAATCGAGTGATATATACATTTCTTTCCTTAGTGTGAGCTGTTCCCTCTTTCTCTCTCATTCCTTCGCACCCATCGCTGCCCTTGAGTTGCTTAGTTCACTTTCATCAATGTCCATGCAGCTGATGGGCCCCTCTGTTGCATATTTTCCCGTTTCCCTCTGATTCTGTGCCGTCTTGTAGCTTCCCTCAGATGTGCACATGGATATCCTATATA
The DNA here is from genome assembly GCF_024711535.1 of Dipodomys merriami. Lineage (NCBI taxonomy): Eukaryota > Metazoa > Chordata > Mammalia > Rodentia > Heteromyidae > Dipodomys > Dipodomys merriami. The sequence continues at coordinate 7,263,731 of NW_027203382.1, forward strand.
GGAGGTCAAGAATATGGAGTCATGTAGAAATGAAATGACAAATTAAGAAAAGGTCCTTTGTTTCATCAGTCCTGTTTACTTTTGTCATATCTCCTTGCATTTACAGTTTAACATCTGCATATCAAGGAGATCATGTGCTGTTTGTCTCTCCGATCTTGGCTTACCTCACTCAACATGATTTGTTCTAGTTCCATCCATTTCCCTGCAAATGTCATTATTTTATGCTTTCTAATGCCTGTGCAGTATTCCATTGTATATAGGTACCACAATTTTTGGATCCATTCATCTGTAGTGTGGCATCCAGGTTGTTTCCATATCTTAGCTATTGTGAGTAGTGCAGCAATGAACATGAAGGTACATCTTGGTTCCTGTTGATGCCTTGGAGTGCTATGGCTGGGTCATAGGGAAGGTCTATATATATCTTTCTGAAGAACCTCCAGACTGCTTTCCAGAGTGGTTTTATTAGTATATATTCCCACCGGCAGTGCAATAGGGTTTCTCTTTCTCTGCATCCCTGTCAGCATTTGTCATTGGCTGAATTTAAGATGTGGGCCTTTCTGAGTGGGGTAAGGTGGTATCTCAGTGTTGTTTTTATTTGCATTTGCTTTACAGCCAGGGATGGTAAACATTTCCTCATGTTTTCCTTTTCCATTTTTATCTCGTATTCTGAGAAATCTCTCTTTGGTTCCTGTTCCCATTTAATAATTGTTTTGTTAGATTTAGGGATTATTTTCTTGAGTTCCCTGTATATAATGGATTAGTTGATATATTGCTGGTAAATATCTTTTCCCAATTGGTTGGCTGCCTTTGTAGTTTGGAAGCTATGTCTTTAGCCTTTCAGAAACGTTTATTTTAAGGTAGTCCCATTTGTGGAGTCTCTCTCCAGTTTGTTGTGAGCCTAGGACTCTGTTCAAGAAGTTCCTGCCTGTGCCTTTAAATTCCAGTGTCTCTCCTGCCCTATCCTGCAGTAGTTTCAGAGTTTTGGGTTTGATGTTGAGGACTTCAATCCATTTTGAGTGGCTGTTAGTGCATCATGGCAGGCTGGGGTCCGCTTTTAGTTTTCTGCATGTAGCTGCCCAGTTTCCCAGTATACATACTTAAATTTTGAATGTGTAGCTTCTTTACAGGATTGAAGTGTAATTAAAATATTTACATCTTTAATGGAGGATACAAAAGGGAATCAGGCAAATCTTCCTTCCTATCAAATGATTGTTGTCTTTCTAAATGATTGACAGAGTATTAGGAGAGGAGGAAGTAAAGATTAGATCAATCCTACTAGTCCGAAGATCCAGAAGACACAATTAGTTTCTTAACAAATTTCAGAACAAAATTTTAAATATTTAGTATTTATCTTTATATGCATGTATAATTAAGCCCATTACAATTGTTTTATAAAGGATAAAAAGAATAATAGAAGGGGTGAATTTGGGGCTTGGAATGTGGCTTAGCAGCAGAGTGCTTTCCTAGCATGCATGAATCCCTGGGTTCAATTGCTCAATACCACATAAACAGAAAAAGCCAGCAGTGATGCTGTGGCTCAAGTGGTAGAGTGCTAGGCTTGAGCAAAAAGAAAAAAAGGCTCAGGCAGAGTGCTCAGGCCCTGAGTTCAAGCCCCAGGACTAGAAAAAACAAAAACTGAAATCAAGAAGGAGTAAATTTATTAAAGCATATTATATGCATATGTGGAAATATAACAATCATATCTTTTGATATAATGAATACACACTGATAAAATGTATACATCCTTTATATTCCAGCTCACATCCATTTCCTATGAATGGTAACTACTTTTTTCTAAAAATTCTTTTTTTTCTTTTTTGTTTGTTTATTTTTATTATTAATAAGTTTTTTATTGTGAAAATACCATACAGAGGGTTTACAATTAAATGAGCAAGGTAATGAGTACATTTCTTATCAAGCATTGTTGCCTCCTCCTTTGTTTCCCCTCACCATCCCTACTCTCCCATTCCCACCCCCCCACCCCAGAAAAGCTTTTACCTTCCAAAGGACAGTCACATCCATAGGATGGCATGGGTGTCTAAAGACTAGAAGTGCCCTGTGGACAGTGCCAGCTGGCAAAGTCAGATTCAACCTTCAGTTGATTTCATTCAGGCATACCATCCCAGTTCTTGTAATATTCAGTTGTTGAAACTCAGGGGTTTGAGTACAACACAGGGCTTATATCCCAGTTCACTGTAGAAAAAAGAACTGAAGTGTCCTCTTTCCACTTGTAAAAAATATTTAGGACTTCCCGTCATTTCAGCAAATATAAGATAGCAAAAATTTGAAATAATCTCTTGACATTTTCCCTCTGACTTAAAAAGGGTATCAATAAAAATAAACAAGAAAGGAAGTATACATTGGCCAACTGAAGTCTAAGACTTGCAATACTTAACATTTCCTTCTTGCTGCAATCTTCTAGGAAAAAAATCATTAGGTGAGACTTTCATGGCAGTGGCAAGTTACAGGAAAGTCTTCAGGATACTGAAAGTGTAGTAAAATTGCAAGTGTCTATTGACATTCCCTAACAATTTAGCAGTTAAAGTCTTTGAATTACAAATCAGCAGGTCTCATTTCAAACATCTGTGGATATTTAAGTTCACTGGAAAATTGGCAAAATTATCCCAAAGGATAAAAGACACTTGAGAGTGATATCAGTCATCCATCATCTCCCACAATCGCTCTAGCAGGGAAACAGCTTTAGAAAACTGGCATTGAGCTCCATCTCTTGTCTTCTCATTCTTGCCAGAACACCTTCCTTGGAGGCTCAAATACCACATAAGGTGTTTCCACGAGCACTCATCATTACTGATGGACAAGCGATGCAAATCAGGCAAAATACTTCCAAGTGATCCCTCATCAAACATGTCACATAGCTGACCTAAAGTAAACTGAGAATGTGGTAGACCAATTATCATGGGCAAATAGGAAAAAAATAGAAAGGCCTGAGAAAGAAAATCAGACCAACTGAAGATGAGTTGTTAGTACTGAGATTTATTTAATTTCCTTTGTTTTGCATCTAGTCTAATATTGTACTATGAAATGTGCAGGGTCTATATTAGTGCCTCCTTTATCAATGAAGGAAAAACAATCATCCTATGAAAAAGACCATTCATTGAATGGATACCGAGTAAGAAACAGTAGATTTGCTCTATTGTTTATTTTATTTTGAAACAGTATATTTAAGACCAATAACACACCAAGTATGTTCCAGACACACTTTGAAACTTGTGACACTTTCAAGGAATATACTAAATAAAAAGAAGGAAACTAGCTCTTTCTCTCTTTCCCCCAAAGAGACATTTTCAGAGGTTGCATGATATGCCCAAAATTATTAGAAAAGGCTATTTAAAACACCATTTACATCCACTAATCAGTGTGGAATTTGGTTTTCCTTATATGCTTTACCTAAAATAATAGATTTTAGCAGAAAATGCAGAAGCATATCTGATAAAATCAGGTTCAGCTTTTTTTATTAATCTGGATATTAAGAATATTTTCAAAAATATAAGCAATTACTCTATTATTGATATTTTTGAAAATTGATTTTTTTATTGTAAAAATACTGTACAGAGGGTTACAATTACATGAGCAAGGTAATGAGTGCATTACCCCCCCGGGGCGCCAAAGTTGTAAAGTTCGTTTTCGACATAAAGTTTTGTTCATCTCATTGTTGCAACAGGCCCACCTGTATCGCTATTTAAACAATTTGTTTTTTCCTTTCCCCTCCACAAATTATACCAGCATCAAATACAGTGAAAACAGAGGTTATACCGTTGGGGAGGGACATACAAAGCAACAAAGAAATCATCTTATAAATATGTTAGAAACAATAACAAGAAAGAAAAAACATTTGAGTCCTTATTTTGGGGTTCATTTCGCTTAACATCAACTTATCTGACCATTTCTACTTGTCTCAGACATATACAAATGGGAGTGGGGGATGGGAAGGGATGGGAAGGGGAAACAAAGGAGGAGACAACAATGCTTGATAAGAAATGTACTCATTATCTTGCCTATGTAATTGTAACGCCTCTGTGAGGTATTTTCACAATTAAAAGAAAAAAAAGAAAAATATTTTTTTATTATTAAGAGCACACTAAAATAAAGAGTTGAGGAAATATTCTGGACAAATTTTAAATGATTAAAATATTTATGTTAGACACCTCCCCCAGGGAGATGAATTATAATTTCTTATACCTTACTCATGAACTTATGTACAAAGAGAAGGAAAGAATTTAAAAAAGTAGTGGAGAGGCCTGACAAATACTATGTCTGGTTCATAGTATGTACCTGATACATACTATGGTGAAAAGCGTATTTTTCCTCTTTACTGTTAAAAATCCAAACCATATCCCCAGATTTCAATCAGACAAATGTTAGTAAAGAAGTGTTCTACAAAATGTTTAACAAGGGGCTGGGGGTTTAGCCCAGGGGCAGGGCGCCTGCCCGGCATGCGCAAGGCCCTGAGTTCAGTCCTCAGCCGTGAAAAAAAAAAAGCTACAAAAGACCAAAATGTTTAACAAGCAATGTTCTCATCAAAATCATTAAGACTTTCAAAAAGAAGAAAATCCTGAGAAACTGTCACAGACAAAGTTGCCTGAGAAGGTGTCATGGATGAGATTTTGGAAAAAAATAAAGACATTAGTTAAAAAGAAACAAAACCAGAATAAAGCATGCTTTCATTTAAATGTTCATGTGCGTTAGTTAGTAAAAATGTGCTCTGTTGGCTCAAGATACTGATAATAGTGTGCAGGATTTGTGGGAACTCTGAACTATCTACATGATTTCTTTGGCAATGGATGGGTTGTAAATCTAAGACTTCTAAACAAAAGTTTACATTTAAGTTAATCGTGGTTATATTTTATTTGGAATTCTAAGGTGGCCAACAGATGACACAAATAGTCATTGACGAAATTTCATCACTCTTTCTCAAGTTGTTATCCTGGAAATGCCTGCATGGGGATCTGTAGAAGATTCTCAGTAAAGCAGTTTTCCAGGATCTCCCCTGACAAAGTCTTATGGGAAGAGAAGCCATGGAAGGAGAGCCCAGAAATCTGTATTTGAGCTGACTTAAAGTGTATGGGTTTTTTTCTATTGATTTAAATCAATGGTTAATGATGCAAGCTATATACCTCTCAACAACTTCCAATTACATCTTTGCTTCCCTCAATAAAAGGAAAAAGTATGCAACCAAATAAATACTAAAAGCATAGATCAAATGAATAAAAGTCTTCTCAAAGAAGTTTACTGAATAAATTACATATTTTATGCACTTATAATGAGCAACCTGCCCAAAATTTCCTCAAACTTTCTCTCCATAAGTTGATAGATAACTGATGCATTTTATAACCTCAAGCAGCAGATAATTACTCATTACTTGTGTGTCAAATTAGAACATTGCCCTAAAATTAGTTATATTCCATGTTATTATGACTGAGTACCTAGAGATGGAGAATTAATTTTACTAATTTTGACTCAATCTGAAATTTATAATGAGAGTAGAGAGCTATGTCATTAAATGTTTGAGTCAGGTTAATTTGCAGTGGCTGGGTTTTTTTATTCCCCAAAACATAAAATTTCAAGAAGAAACAAGTTTTCAGTCTGATGGAATGATCAAGGAGTTAAAAGCATGACAACAGAGCATTGAGGGCAGGGTACTCCACTTTTTCATCATCTCTACTGTTTTTAGCACATCTAACCACACCAATCTTTCATATACTTATAGGCCATTTGTATTTTGCTTGTATGTAGTTTGGCTCCTCTGTCCATTCTCCCATTCTGTAGGCTGTCTCTTTACCCTGGCAATTGTTTCCTTTGCTGTTTTCCTATTTGGTGGATTCTTGTCAGTTCTTCCTATTAGGAAATTCATACTTATAAAATATGTGTCAATGTTAGTTTCATCAAATTTCATCAAATACAGTTCTGTCTGTTCTGGTCCAGCATGGTGGCTCTTTTATTCTGGGTTTGAGCATGTGTGTTTGTCATGTTCCTGAGTTTGTACATATGAACATGGTGCAGCCCACCACCTCTTCATGCTTTCTGTCTCGGTAACTCACTGGGTCATTCAATGAGTTTGGTTTTAAAATGTGCTTTGCTTAGTGCACCAAAATGCTACTATCAAAGATTTAAAACAAGGTGATTTATGTGTATATGTTCAGCCACTGTTGAAAAAAAAAAGTTTAAGGTACCCTAGCTTTCTTTTTCAAGCAAAAAACCCCACTAAATTTAAATTTTATCTAAGACATAAATTTATTACAATACAGAATAAATAATATATTAGACCAATTGTGCCAGCCTGAGACATTTTTTATAAAAGCTATATATAATATATTTAATACCACATTACCACCACATTTTCCTTTCTAACACTAAAGCGAATTTTCCATTGATGATTTCTCAGCAGTTAATGATATTCCATGCTCTAGCTATTAAATTGTATTTTTGGTATTCTATCCCTAAGAGGTGCAACTTGTTCATCCATCTAGTCTCTTCATCTAATTGGCCCAGTGAGAACACGGTTCTCCTAACCCTTATCTTTTCCCCCATTCCCTGCATAATGTTAATGGAAATAAATCTGCCTGGCAGCAGCTGTGTAAAAGAGTACAATTTGACCCTGAAGTGTATAGCCTCTTATTGGCTGTCTCCCTCTGTGCCATTCTGACACAAATTGCCTTCTGACAAGAGCAGGATCAATTAAGCTGATAACAGTAGAATTATGGGAGAACAATGAGATGTGCCACCACCCATAAAGCCAGGGTTTTTCATATATATAGATACACACACACACACACACACACACACACACACACACACACACACACACACACACACATATATCCTGGGACTCACAAGTGAATGAAGACACAAAATGCCCTATAAAAATCACTTGTCACAGTAGTTGATTATTCAGAGAAAAAACTTAGGAAATATACTGTCTATTCTCTTGGAGAGTGTAGTGCTGACACTACATGCAGCTAAAGATAGTAAAAGCAACATGAGCAGGGAGAAAGAATAATTGACTCCAGAGACACAATCAAAACAATTTTGTACATCAAGGCAGTTCTGGAAACTTCACAAAACCTTATTTTTCAGGCCTATTTCTTAAGTAGTAAATTTTCAACTTAATAAAAAATAAATTGGCAAGAAGATGTATTTTTTGTTTCTCTTGTATGTTCTTCCCCCATGGTATAACCCCTGTTTTCACTGCATTTGATGTCAGTGCCCTGCATCTTATATATACATTTTTCTAATTTAGGGAGGGGAAGGGAAATAACAAAATGCTGAAAAAAGGATACAGGTAGTAATGTAATTGTAATCATGAGATGTACAAAACACTATGTTGAAAATGAACTTTAGAACTTGGGGTCTGGGGAGGGAGGAATTGAGGAGGTGGGGAGAGAAGGGATGGTAGGGGATAAACAAAGGAGGAGATAACAATGCTTTATAGGAAATGTACTCATTACCTTATTCATGTAATTGTAACCCCTCTATACACTATTTTTACAGTAAAAAAAACATTAAAAAAATAAGATTCTTGGGTTTTATCTATAATTAAAACAAAACAAACACTGTTTATTTGGAAATGGGATTTGATCTATCACTATTGCTACATTTGGTTTGCTTGAAAAAGTTTATTTTACACAATTTTTAATACTGAGATATGGCAATGTATGACTCAATGACAAGTCTGTCTCAAAGAGAAATTTACTATATAGAAAAATATCTGTTAGTATACCTATTATTAGTTAAAAATAAGCTTGACATTTTTAGATAACTTTCTTTGTATAATTTTCAAACCTTAATAAATGTGTCATAATACCCTAAGGTTCCTTGCTTGTCTATTTAGCAACACATTTTTACTCCTATCTTTAGTACAGTTTGTAGAGACATGTATGTAGACATATATGAACTGAATTGTCATTGTTTTCTGTAGAAGTTATGTAATTATTAAAGTTCCAAAGTTCCAATATTTGCTAATTGGCTTTTGTAATTTACTGTTGATTTTATTTTTCTGAAAAATCATTAATATAAATGTATATAACATATCATATATATGTGACATGAATCGTTTTGTTGCATTTTAAAACTGTAATTTCCTGTTTTTGTTTTTTTAATATATTTTATTTAAAAAAAACTGTACAGAGAGGGTTACAGTTACATGAGTAAGGTAATGAGTATATTTCCTATTAAGCATTGTTACCCCCTTCTTTGTTACCCCCCATCAACCCTTCCTGCCCACCTCTGAAACTCCATCCTCTCCTCCTCCCCCCCCCCAAGTTGTAAAGTTTGTTTTCAACATAGTGTCTTGTACATCTCATTATTACAACGGGTCAACTTCTATTCTTATTTCAGCATTTTGTTATTTCTCTTTCCTTCCCCAAATTAGAAAATGTATATACAAGATGCAGGGCACCAGAATCAAATACAGTGACAACAAGGGTTATAACATGGGGGAAGAACATATAAAAGAAAAAAATCACATGGTACATTATAAATACATTAAAAACAATAGCTAGAAAGATAAAACCACTTGTGTACATGTGACCATATAAGATGATGCTAAGCGACATAAACCCCAAGATAGGGACACAAGTGGTTTTATCTTTCTTGCTATTGTTTTTAATGTATTTATAATGTACCTTGTTTTTGTAACTGAAGTTTGAACTGAAGTCTACCACTTGAGCTATAGTTCTAACCCTTTTAGGCTTTAGTTTGTTGGATTGCTTTTGTGCCAGAACTGAGGCTTGAACTTAGAGGCTGTGTGCTGTCCCTGACCTTTGCTTCAGGCTGGTGCTCTACCAGTTGAGCCAAACCTCCATCTTGGTTTTCCTACCCCTGGCTGGCTTCAAACTGTGATCTTCTGAGTAGCTAGAATTATAGGTAAGCCAAGGGGGTATACCTAGCTTAAGTTTTTAGTTTTACTTTTAAGGCAAGGGCTTGAGTTTTTGCCAAGAGCTAGCCTTAAACTTTTGTCTTCTAGCCTCTGTTGGGATCACAGACATGTGCCACCATCCATGGTTTATTGATTGATATGATGTTCTACTAACTTTTTGCCTAGGCTGGCCTAGAACCAAGACCTTCCTAATCTTTGCCTTCTAAATAGGATTAGAGGCATCAACCACCATGACTGGTCTGAGGTGTTTTGTTGTTGCTGTTGTTTAAAAAAAATAAATTACTATTATTATCCACGCAACAGTAAAATCCAGAAAAGGTAACCAAACATTTCTCATGTAACATTGCATGCACAAAATCATTGCCCATTTCAATAAAATTATAACTGTGATAATTGACATTTGTAGTAGGAATTAAAACATGATAATCATTTTTTATATATATATTTATTTAATCAACTCAAGAAGTTTAGGTTGAGACTGTTAGCCAAGAAATCTGCCAGTAGACATCCTCTCAGGTTTTTAGGTTTTCTGCCAAAGATGTTTCTGCTTACAAGGAGGAAGCAGGTAGAAGGGCAGATGAACACAATCAATGTAGGGTATATATGCATGGAAGTATCACACTGACTCCTGTTAATTAATAATAATAATAATTAGATGAAGAATTGTAATGAAATAATCACAACATGGTTCTAAGAAAAGAGGATGCTGCTTTGAACTCCCCACAAAACAGACTCTGAGTTGTGTATCTGGAATCTGCAAAGAGCTCAGCTAGTACTCTGAGCGGGCAGGAAAGTCTGCTTCCCTGGGTTTGGCCTGTCCTAGCTGAATCTCAGAGGAACTATGTCCTGAAACGTACGGCAACTTCTAATGTTAATAGATATTCCATCTCTATTCCTTCTCTTTCCAATCTTCACTCTCTGAGTTTGAGTTTGAGCTGCTATGTAACCTATAACACTGATACTCATTCTTAGGTCATTGTGAGAAAGAAAAGGTCATTAGTCAATAGATGAGTTGATTTGATTTAAGTTACTCTGGGTGAGCCCAAAGTGGTGAAGATGTGAGGTGTAGATTACATCAACAATAGCAAAGCATTGTAAAGCCTCTAGGCATTATGAAGCTTCCTATGACAGGACTTTTTAACTGGCAAACACGAGATTTAGCTAATCTAATCTGATCTGATCTGATCTAATCTAATCTAATCACAGGTGTTAGCAATATTTCCTTCACTTAAAAGTCTTGATAAATAATGTCATCAGTCTGTCATTTGCTAAAATCATTTCACAATTTCTAATACAGTGATTCATATTCTGTACCCAGGAGCCACTTAAAAATATTGAAACATTCCAGAAAATGATAGAATACACAGAAAGCAAATATTGACCACAAGTGTCTATCCAAGAAATCAACATATTTAACAAGGCATAACTTATATGCTGCTATCTTATATGGACATACTAGAATAAAACAAAAACATTCAAGCTGAAAATCCTACCCTTATCAGGAGGATCCAGTCTCTCAAAAGACCCTGTCTGAGAGTATTTATAAAGTGCTAAGAACAAGCAATGAAATTCTCTTTGAGACAAAAGAACAAGACACATGGACACTTCGAACTCAAATACAGTTTTAGTTCTTCAAGTTACTTTAACCCATCACAGTATATTGAGTAAAACATTTAAGACCACAAGCAGAAGAGATTCAGGTCCCAATTTTGAAAAAAGAAATTGTTACAAGTAAAAAATCTATTACACTATCAAGATCTTTATTGATTTTCATTGCAAATCTTGTTAGAAAATTTAGAAACAAAACAAAAATTTAATAATTCCTCCAGGACTGTCTACACTTTGTAGGATTCCATGGAGCCAAAGGTGCTGAATTGCATGATTCTTCAAATTTTTTTTTTTGCTTCAAATTATTTTGATAAATTTTATCCTTAGTACAAGTTCTTCATTTACTTATTTAACCTGACTTGGGTGTGCTATTTTGTGATGTGACGCTTTGTGATATCTTTTGAGCATTTATTTTGGTGATCAATACAGAAAATATTCCTTGATATATCATGTGTAAAAGATCAGGCGAAGAACGACAAAAGAGTGAAAGAACAGAATCCACATCCTTAAGCAGTCTATAAGCTAGCCGAAAATATAAAAGTGCAAATAAGAAATATGCAAATAACACAGGCTACAACATTCTACAGGAAATAGAAAGTTACATTTATAGGAATAGATTAGGTGAGCCTATTCTCAATCTAGATTTGAATACATTACTAAATTATTAAATGCTAATGAAAAAGATGTTTGATATGTACTTAAAATAATAATGAGTATTTTAACAGGCCAAGCTAGAAAGACATTATAGAAAGCAAAAGAAGACCAAAGACAACTCCTGATTCTTTTAATAGTAATGATCTCTCCATAATAAAATTTATACTTGTATAGCTGGGTACCAGTGGCTAAAGCCTACAATCCTACCTACTCAGGAAGCTGAAATCTGAGGATCTCTCTCTCTCTCTCCCTCTCTCTCTCTCTCTCTCTCTCTCTCTCTCTCTCTCTCTCTCTCTCTCTCTCTCTCTCTCTCTCACACACACACACACACACACACACACACACTCACACACACACACACACACACACACACACACACACACACACACACACACACACACACACACACACACACACAGCTCAGGAACAGTACTCATGTCCAAATTTGGACTCTGGAACCAGAGCAAATAAAGTATACATTGGTATAAGATATAGTACAAAGACAACATCATCAAATGCTATAATTGACTTTTTAAATGCTACATATTTTAAAATGCAGAAGAGAGGAATAATAGTACTAAGTTAATTCACTGTATAAGTAATGAACCTACAAGTTCTCAGTTGTAAAGAATCCATTCCCTAATATTCATTTTCTGAACAAATCTAAGCTATATGAAAGGAATTCTTGGGCTCTGAAGATAAAACATAGACTTAGGAACTCAACCATGATAATTTCTGAAAATATCTTCAAACATGCCTATCATCATTTGCCCATTGCTTTTCTTGTTGACCCAAACCACACTTTTATGCTTCTCTAGAAACATGAACTCCTGTGACAGTGATTTGCAGATCTATCATTTATGCCTGGAATGTTTCTCCACTCAGCAGCTCTATACATGAAATTCCTTAATGAAGATCTCTTTCTGGATAAGCAATTACCAAGCCCACCAAATTCATCACTACAAAACTGCCTGTCTTCCCAACAACTCTGATCTTCTGCCTATGCCACAACAAACCATTTAAAACAGAATTGTATATATTAGAACCCACCATACATAATTGGGATTAATATTTTTCCATTGTTACTGTTTTAATGATTTTTTATTGTGAAAATACTGTACAGAGGGGTTACAATTACATGAGCAAAGTAATGACTACATTTCTGACCAAGCATTGTTGCCTCCTCCTTTGTTTTTCCTCTGCCCTCCCATCTCCTCAACTACAATCCCGCCTCCCCCCCACCGCCAAAGTTGTGAAGTTCGTTTTTTGACATAGCATCTTGTACATCTCATTATTGCAATGGGTCCAGCTGTTGCTGTTGATGCCTGGGTTCTGATAAGCACTCTCTTTGTGTGTCAGTGTGTTAAGAAACAGTGAGAGAGAGAGAAAGTGGAGAAAGTGGAGGTGGAGCAGGAAGAGAGATGATGAAGAGAAAGAGGATGAAGGAGGTAGAGAGAGAGACAGAGAGAGAGAGAAAGACAGAGAGAAGGGGAAAGGAGAGAGGAAATGGAGAAGGGAGAAGAGACTAGAGAAAAGAGAAACTCACTTTGTAGCCCATTCTGATCTTGAACTTCTTTTCCCTTTTGTAGCAGGCTGGCCTCAAACTCATGAACCTCCTCCTTCTGCCTCCCAGGTGCTGGATTACTGATGTGCTATTACATCCAACTGTGATCTTAATTATTTCTTATAGGTCTATTTGCATAATCACAAACAACCCCAAACTCACCCTATGTTCTTTAAGTCCCTAAGCTTTCTGACACCTCTTCTTTCTTAGAAAAGACAAGTGTAGCACATTGCAAGGGACTTTTTTCTTTAGAACTACTCTAAAAATAAATCAATAAATCAAAAATGGACTCTTTCTCATTAACTTTTAGTTAATTAAATGCAGTCTCAAGTGTATGCAAGTTTATTTCTTAAAAGATTCAGCTCAATACATTTATTATGTACCAGTTAGTTCTTCATAAATTATGCAACATCATTTAACTAGAGTGTTACATCTATAAAGAATGCACATTTCTGAGGCTGCATCCAAGTTTTGTTGTTGATACTTACAGAGAATTCTGTTATGATTTATTTCATGGTATATGACATTTTTATTACTCAGAACTGCAGAGTTGAATTTTGCCACACATTTTTATGCCTCCACAAAAAGCCAGTCATAATAGGAGCCTGAAAAGGAACACATCTCATCTATTAAAAAAAAGACATGTATGCTTACATAAATGTTTGTAAATTTTTCCTATAGTTCTTAAAACTGGTAAAGAAAAATATGTTCAGAGTATAAACTTAAAGATGCATTTGATTGACAAAAGATAATACTAAAATGAAATAATCTAAGGTTTTAAATGTGTGACAAAATATTTAACTGTGGATTAGGTGTAGATATTTTGTTCAACATATTCCATTCACATGCACAAATGTTCACTTACAAACATAAATATACATGAAAATGCTGTTTAAACTGACCATTGTGAGCCCAGAGTCTGTATCTGAACAGCCAAGCTAATGCATGTGACACAGACACAGAAAATGATAGTAACCATGCTGAATTCCTATATCTATGTGAATTTCCCAGTTTTCTCATCCAAAGTTTATCTTTTTTCTACTTGCTCTTCACTTTCACCATGGTCTGTTTTGTGCACTTGTTGCCCATTTATTGCCTAAAAAAAAAAACAAAGAATATGACAAGGCCACTTTATTCCTGGCCTTGATAAATGGGTTGTGGGGATGTGGGTTAACTAAAAGGCCTCTATAATTTCCAATTTCTGTGACAAGTTCTGTCTTCCAGCTTCCCAAAATATCCTCCTGCCCCTAGATTCTGTCCTCCCTAGTTTTCTTCATAGAGTTCATGCCTCCACAAGATTCCAGTGAACAGGGAGCCCTTCTGCTTGTTTCAAGATTCAGAATACTGCATTTTATCACAAAGGCCTTCCCTGATATTTAATGTACAATAGATCTCCTGCTACTCTTCTTTGCAACATCTTCTCTCTTCATTGTTAGATAAAGGAGGAGAAGCAAAGGAATAAAATAAAGAAAATACAGAAGTAAAGGAATTAACATATTGTAAACTGATGAGAACACAAACAAGAAGAAAGTATACAATAGCAAAAAAATAATCTCTGATGTCTATCTAGCTAATCCAGAATTTTCCTATGAATATCAACTAGAACACCAGAGTGAAATAGGATTGTGACTGTCACGAATGAAAAATTGTCATACGATGTCTCCTTGTAATGCATGCACAGGTTTATGCACCCAAACTGCTTGAGTCAGCATCACAAACCTGGCTGATATTCTTTACAGCAACATTTGCCCTCTAGGATTCTTATTTAGCTGACAGATGTGTAAAGTCCTTGTAGCTAGTTACCATGCTATTGATTACACATTTCTGAGGCTCAGAGGCTCATGTTTTTTAGAACAAGGGTCAGCATTACCTTAAGCCCCATGTCTGATACTGTACTGTCTGCAGTAGAGGGCACAACATAAATTCAGGTAATGGCTCTGTGGATGCTTATAACTTCTACCACTGGTGTTTGCATAGATGAATATGGAAGACATTGATCTAATGTTGTCTGCTGGGAAATGAATACATATTCATTTTCAGTGAATTCTGGGTGAAAGCCAAGATGGGTGCCATCTCTCTATTGAATACAAGTAAAGCCAAGACTTGAAGTTATCAACATTCCTAAATGACTTATGAAACAAATATGCATCTCAGTGAAGCATACTTTGATGGCCTTATTTGAAATTGCAAAGTGAAACTTTCTGTCACATTCCCAATTTCCCTTAACCTGTTCAATTTAAAAACAATTGTATTGCTGGGCACCAGTGGCTCATGCCTGCAATCCTAACTACTAAGGAGGCTGAGATCTGAGGATCAAGATTCAAAGCCATCCCGAGATTCTTATCTCCAATAAACCACTCAGAAAACTGGAAGTGTCACTGTGGCTCAAGTGATAGAGCACTTGCCTTGAGCCTAATAGTTGAGGGACAGAGCCCAGGCCCAGAATTCAAGCCCTATGACCAACAAATAATAATTAATAATAATAATACTTGTATTTAGGGCCTTCTAATCTATCATGATTTAATCTATTTATTACTTATAGATAGTATATGAAAGAATATATTTTGGGGAATGTAGCATCAGGCAATTTCATGGTTATGGAAACATCATGGAATATACACAAACCTGGGTGGCATATGTTATGCTATAAATCTAAGCCATAAAATATGTATTATATGGAATATATGCATATATGTGAATACTATACACACATCATAGCCTACTATTCATAGGGCCACGATGTACAAAATAATTCAGGATTATATCAAGCACAAGAGGAGATGATGCCATCAACAGATGCAGAGCATGCAAGATGTATGAGTCTACTTCTGGCATAACAAGCATAAAGTTTTACATTAATTTTTTTATAAGTAGTAATGTACTCTATCTAATGGTTTAAAATATAAGTAATGGACTGAGGTTGTGGATGTGGCTCAAGTGGTAAAGCACCTGCCTAAGTAACATGAGTTCAAATCTCAGCAATGCCAAATGTATACTCACACACACACACACACACACACACACACACACACACACACACACACACACACACACACGTACACAGACTGAAACAGGTAATTATTAAAGTTACAATATGTATTGTATTCAAACTGACATGCAGAATCGGACAAACCCCTTTGAACAACTACTTAAGGATAAAAAAGAAGAAAGTACAATATGGCAAAGCACAAACCAATAGTATATCATTTATTAATCATCAAGTATATGTATTATACACAATGTACTGAATTGTATTTCTGTGCTTTTATGGGACTGGAAACCCAGCAATATGATTACAAGGAATACAACATTAATGAGCAATTAGATATTTTCAGCTCCATTGTAACCTTAGGGAACAATAGTTGTATAAGTGTTTCATTTATCAAAATGCTATACATTACCTCACTCCATTTACTTCTCCTTCATTAGAATGTAAGTAAATGAGGCCAATACAATATCTTCAATGGTATATCCTTAATAACCTAGAAAAATATTTGTTACATAACAAAAACTTGACTTATATTTTATTAAACAAGTCAATGAATGAATAAATGAGTAGAAATCAATATTCTGTGTCATGGAAGGTAAAGATGAGGCACAGAATCTAAGCATAAGGACTTTTGCCTCTGAAAACTTAGGAAAAATAAACATACAAACATGCAGGAAAGAATATGAGATGACATCAATAAACACAGATATATATATATATATATATATATATATATATATATATATATATATATATATATGCAGTTGAACCATAGGAATGTACCTTAATGCTGTAGGACTTGTAAAGTTGGGACTTAAGGCTCTGATACTTTGTAATCATATATCCTCAGACATGTCACTTAAACCTTCTTAGTATCCTATTCTTTGTTAGTATAAATGAATAATGATGGCCCCTTCACAGGATGCTTGTAGAAAGGAAGTAAGATAATAAATGTAGAAGTATCTGTCTAATAATCTGTGTGGATCAAATGTCTACTGAATGAATGGTCTTCCTCACTTACAAATAAGGCAAAGTAGACTGAGCTGTTAGCTTACTTGCCCAAGGTCACTCAGTTAACATCAGACCAGAAATCCCAAGACTCCTGATTCTCAGCCCAGTGTTACTGAAAATAGAACATAATGCCTATCCTGTCCCTTGATTTTATTCCTATGAGCAACTCTATTTCTCACACATAACAAAAATTTATTATTTGTTCTAGAAAAGGAGCATCATTTCCCTGAAACACCCTCATTAGGCTCCAAGATGTCTAAGCTCTGTCTTCCTTTAATCGGTTTACTTGTGAAGGAGCAATTTGCTTTATGACCTCTTTGCAGAGTCTGAAGGGTTTATGACCATGTGGTGTCAACAAGGAGCTCTAAGATGCTTTCAGTTCCATTTACTAACTCCAGCTTCTTCAAATTCTAGGAGCCTATTTGTTCTGAAAAGACTGGAGTTTGAGCATTAAATCTGAGAACACTCATGCTTTTAAGCTTACCATCAAGTGGAAGTCACTTTTCATGGTTTCTTTTCCACAATCAAAGCAGCATCCTATAAGACAATATAATCAATAACAATATAATATGTTTCTAATAAAATAAAACTCAACTTGTCCTTTCGTAATACTTCAAATAGCACAAACGGGTCTGCTTTGGTCAGTATTATGACCTTTTTATGTCGGTGGAAATAAAGACTTCCAAGCAAATGTTTCCAACTAGAAATATGGAGTAATGAATACATTGTGGAAAGAGCATTCTATTCTCTTACTTTTAAATATACAAATTGTGGCAAAAGTAAATAAAATGCTGAAGGTTCAGAAGCTTAAACCTTCTGACAAGCAATGAGTTAATTATGGAGTGGGATTCCCCTGTAATGCTAAGGGACAGGACAAGAGGTATGATGAAGATATGAAGACCCAAACAGAAGTTCATCCTCTTTAGCTCAAGTACAATACATGGTGTTGAAGAGATACTCTGTGTGTAGCTACTTAGGAGTAGAATGTCAAAGAACCAAACATCATTCTCAGCCTCTCAAACACTACACTTAACTCTTGTCATTCCCATAATGTGCTTCATTTCCCTCTCATGACTAGTAGTTAGGGTCTTCATCAACGATTATATAGCCTTTCAGGTCAAATTCATAATATCTACTGATCTTTTTTTGTATTTCAATTTTCATATTCCTAAATATGAGACATGAAATCTATTCATCTTTTCAAACTTTTCCCACCTACATGGCTGGGAACTTTGAGAAGGTGGGGTCAAATGATCAGCAGGTTTAAAGAAGAGGCAATTTCTTCAGAAATTGATATGATAAACAGATCCCGCACAAATAGTAAGCTACAAACTGCATTCTGGAATCAGTCTTCTTGTCACCATAACTTAAGTTCAGCTGAATGCTACTGCCTTCACCCATCTTTACCAATCTACTGTCCCTTGATGAGTCTTCCTTTATCCAGATCCTCCTCTTTCAAGTCGCAACCTCTTTCTGGAATGATTTCACTACATCATCACCCTGCTGAAAATGCTAATGGCTGCTAGATGCCAGTGGCTCACACTTGTAATCTTAATTACTCAGGAGGCTGAGATCTGAGGACTCTGATTTGGATCTAGGCCTGGAAGAAAATCTGTGAGACTCTCATTTCTTTTTTTTTTTTTTTTTTGAGGTCCGGTTGTGGGGCCTGAACTCTGGGCCTGGGCACTGTCCCTCAGCTCTTCAGCTCAAGGCTAATGCTCTACCACTTGAGCCACAGTACCACTTCCGGCTTTTTTTCTTTTTGCTTATGTGGTGCTGAGGAATCGAACCCAGGGCCTCATGCATGCAAGGCAAGCGCTCTACCACTGAGCCATCTTCCCAGCCCTCTCATTTCTTTTTGTTTAAAATTTTTTATTGTAAAAATACTGTACAGAAGGGTTACAGTTACGTGAGCAAGGTAATGAGTACATTTTGAGTACATTTCCTATCAAACATTGTTGCCTCTTCCTTTGTTTTTCCCCTACCATCCCTTCTCTCCCACCTTCACAACTACACTCCACCCACCCCCACGGCTAACTTGTAAAGATTGTTTTTCAACAGTGTCTTATGCATCTCATTGTTAAAATGGGTCAACCTGTATCCCTATTTACGCATTTTGTTTCTCCCTTTATTAACCAGCAAAAAGCCACAGATGGAGCTGTGAATCAAGTGGCTGAGTATCATCCTTGAGAAAAAAGGATAAAAGAGAGGGCAATGAGTTTAAGCCCTGATACCAGCACCAAAAGAAAAATATAACACAAAATCAAATGGCTCCCTATTTACCTTAAATAGAGAGGAAATTCAAGTCTTTAATGTGCTTACAAGGCCTGCCTGGACCCCTATCACATTCTCACTCCTGCACATTCTGTTATCTCCCTTCAAACCACTTGTCATGCAATGGCAATTGAATATTCCTTGTAAAAAAAAGAATATTCCTTGTAACCCCCAAGACTGCAACACAGCATTGTGATTTCTTCTATCCAGCAAACTTCCTTTTCTAAAAACTTTTACCCACATGTATTTGCAATTTAAATTTGAACATAGATGTGTATCTTCCCTACCCCCACAAAATAAGTCTACTTAATCTTCTACATGCTAAAGAATGTATCCTGTATACCTAAATATAATCCTACACTAACAGGCATGTTACTCTTTTGTCATGGGCTTTACTCTCTTATGCTTATCAATCCAAAAAAGAATGTCAATGCCCAGGAGACAGACTGTAAAATTCTTTGTATCCTCGATGCCCCCTACAAAGAGCCTAAACATAGAAGATATTCAATATTTCGTGACTGAGAAGAGATGGGCATTCCTGAAGTGTTTGATACCCTCCTTCTTTTTCTATATCATGTTCACAAGGTAAAGCAGCGCAAAGAAGACACAATGCATTAACCTCATAGTTCAAATACACTCTTCAGAAAATGTTAGTACTGGCTTTGTTATTTTCTGTCAAATATTCTTACAATGATTGCAAAACATATTACTTTTCTCCTCAGCTGATGTCCACTATTAGAGCTTTTCTCTAGCACCAGTGTGATGTGAGGTACTTGAAATTGGATGTCTTGATGACAAGTTTTTTGTTTGTTTGTTTCATCAGTTGTGATTCCTGAACTCTGGGCCTGGGCACTGTCCCTCAGCTCTTCAGCTCAAGGCTAGCACTCTACCACTTGAGACACAGTGCCACTTCTGTTTTTTTCTGCTTATGAGGAATCAAACCCAGGGCCTCATGCATGCAAGACAAGCACTCTACCACTGAGTCACCTTTCCAGTCCCTGATGACAAGTTTTTAGATACATATATCACAGATATTTCTGAGTCCCCAAGTCTATAATGTCTCTCCAGAAACCAGTCTAGAAAATTAAACTCCTCAGTAACAAATATAACTTAGGTCTCCTACATGTATTGCATATCAATACATTGCCCTTACACCCTCCATAGGTCATGCCCAAAAAAGTCAACCGATGTCGGACTAAGAAAGAAATGTGATATTTTATAGCAATAAATGTAAGGCTCTGATTTCAATACTCAGAATTGCCACAAAAAATAGTTTTTCCCCTTTGTATCTGTGAAACAGATCTACAAGTAGATTTTTAAATCATGCATAGCATCTACTTATCTTTTGGAGAACATTAAGCAGTATCTATCTAGACTTAGAAATAGGATCTTCATAATCTCTATAAATCCCTAGGTTCTAGAACATACCCAACCTATGAGAATTGTCTTCAGGATTTACATTTTTCATTAAAGTCTGGAAAGAAAGAGACACAATTTCACTTTGCATCTGTCCAGAAACATAACCTGACTACTACGACATTTAGTAGCTTTTAAAATGAGGTTCTAACTGGCTCAGAAATCTAAGTCTTCTTTTGTGGTTGGGTCCAGATTCCCACAGAAGTAGCCTTGTAAGCTCTTACATGACATCACCTCGTCATAGGCTCTCAGCCCATGTTCTATGTCACAGTTTGCAAAGTACCAGAAGAAGCAATTTGGGTCAGTAAAGTATTTCAATATTATTCAGGATAAAATCAGGTTAAATATTCTATTTCTTTTTTATTCTTCTTTTAAACTTTAAATTCTATTTTTCTTTATTTCTTGCATGTATTTTTCATTTACAAAAAAACCTCTGCCTCTCATTGCACCCTTGGCCTGGTAACATTTCACTAAATTCTGATAATGGCAGCTTTTCTGGGATGAATGTATCACTGACTGGCCAGGTGTTTCCCTTCACATCTCAGGTTTTATTTTCAGGTAGCACAGGCTATAAATTATGATGTAGCATCTACCAGGCTATCTCATGGCACCTAGTCCTCTTTTCTTGGACAAAATTAGCAACCACTGGGACATTATATTCCCTGTGGAGTTCGGTGTAGGGTGACTGGCCACACTTCAGTCTTTTCTGTCATATACTACAAAATTATCAAAGTAAAACCAGGTGAACCTCTGCAGAATATTAAGTGGAAATTTATATACATCCATCCATACAGAAAAAAAAATAAAACCTACTAATTTTGATTTTATATAGGACAGTTTGCTTTACGTATTCTTTATTCAGATTTTCCAGCCAAAATGTAGTTTTAAGATTAAACTCGTGGGGGGAGGTAAGGGGGGAAGATTTGGGAAGGGCGGGAAGGGAAGGGGGTAACAATACTTGATAGGAAATGACTCAGTACCTTATTCACGTAACTGTAACCCCTCTGTACAGTATCTTCACAATAAAAAACTATGTATTAAAAAAAAGATTAAATACAAATAATTGAATTTGTTTGTGCAGCCTGACCACATTATCCAATAATATTAGTTTGGTCCACAAAATATCTTTTAGAAACTGACTTAATCTGTTTTATGAATTTAGATATCAACAATCAAATATTTTCATACCCCAGTTCCTTCCCAATTCAAAGACAAAGTTAGCTTAAATATGTTGAGGAAGGCCTCATGTTTCCTGTATATTCTCAGACTCATTTCTCATCTCAACAACTAATCTGCTACTTCCACTCTCTATGGAATATGCATTCACTTAAAAACAGACCTACAGGCTGGGAAGGTGGCTAAGAGATAAGAGTGCTTACCTTGCATGCATGAGACCCTGGGCTCGATTCCTCAGCACCACATAAGCAGAAAAAGCTGGAAGTGGTGCTTTGGCTCAAGTGGTAGAGCACTAGCCTTGAGCTACAGAGCTGAGAAACAGTGCTCAGGCCCAGAATTCAGGCCCCATGATAGACAAAACAAAAACAAAAACAAAAAACCCCAGACCTATAATAGCTTAATGTCCTTTTTCAAGATTTATTCTGTTAAGTCTAATGATGACAGTACAGACAACCATAGTTTTATTTTAATACACTCTAGCTTTTTAGCTTCTAAAACTTTGAGATAAGCTTGCCTTGTTTGCTTTCTTTGACATTTCTTTCTCTGACATTTCTTTCTCTTCTTGAAATTTGTCAACTCTTCACTCAGGACTCAGTGATAACACATGGCTCCTTTCTTAGTGCTGGCCATTACCCCCCCCCACACCTACCTTTTGTTCTGTCATGTTTTCTGCTTTTATACTGACTCTTCAGTAATCATTATTGTGCTGATCATTTTGGTTTGAATGTTTTCCCAGACTGGTATAACTGGTGCTGCACCACCAATGTTAATCTTCAGAAACATCAGATTCAATGTGATTGTGAGAAAGAATTTATTGTTGTGCCCTTAAAAACTGATTTTTCCTATACTATCTCACATGTTTGCATGACATCATTATTTTCTCAGTTACTTCAACTTATCAAAACAAATAGAAGAAATGCTTTCTTGTATCTTTCCTGTTAGAATTTCTGCTGATTCTTTCCTTCAGCTTCTCTTGCTGCAATATTTATCTATCAGTATAATGATGTTTATACAAATAGGCAGATCGCCAATGCAGCATAACATCTGGTTTATTGCTGCTCTACCTGCACAAAGCATCTCTGGTTTGTCTTCTCAATCTCCATTGCTCAAACCAATACAGGGAAACAATTGTTTCCTACCTCAATAGTATTATTCTCCTAATTTATTTCCTTTCTCAATCTCTCCTCTATCTAATCCTTCATGGATATGGTTGTTAACAGTCATCATTAAAAAAACATAAAATATGTTTATAAAAGGCCATTCACTATTTCTCTTCCTATTGAGTAATTTCTAAGAAGCCTGAATGGCAGCATCCTATGCATCTTTGGCAAACTTATTTCTTACTGCCCATGAAGGTCATGGCATTCAACATCAAACCACTCTATACAGTTTGCTCATTTTCCACAACCATACCTTTACTAGTGTTCATTTCCCTATTTGCAATCTCATTCCCTGGACAATTTTCCAAGCATAATTTCCCACATGAAAAAGGCCCAATAATCCATACACACACACACACACACACACACATACACACACACACACACACACACACACACACAGATTATATTATAGGAGATGAATCTTGAGTTTAAGAAAATTAAATCTTTTATATTGAATAGTGAGTATATCAGCCTTTGGATTTATAGAAGGAAATACTTTTTTATCTTTAAAAGCTAGTTGCTATGAAAACAATCTTGAAAAAATAATCTGAATAAATTGTGACTACTGCCTTTGCCAAAAATGTGGGCAGAAGCATGAGTGACCTACAAAGAATAGCTGCCCAACATAGTCAGTTCTGAATATCCTTCCAGACCCATATAAATTCACATATATCACATAGCCTTTTTAGACTCACCATCTTCCAAACACAAGTAAAGTATATTCAAAAATATTTGTCTTTCAAATTTTATTTACAAGTATTTGCAATCCTGCCCTTTCCATATTTTGGATTTTTCCTACATTCTTTTAAAGTACAACCCATTTGCATTGTAATATACTTACTTGTGTTTATATATGTCTCCCCTACAAGACTAAGTTCTTGAATTCAGGGTCCATTCAATCATATAGCTTATATATGTTATGATTTTAAAGAAGTATCAGCAATAAAATATCATGTAATATGAAAAATTGCCTGAAGGGCAAAAATTTGTTGCAACTGACAAGTTGAAATACACAATCTAAATAGAGCAATGTCTGATAAATAGCATTAGTAGCTTTTAAATTTTTTCAGAAGAAAAGCTTAGGCAAAGATAGACTCGTTTGGGGTTGGAGGCTTGGGTCACTTGGTAGAGTTACTGGTCAATGTAAAAGCATCAGGTACCACGTTCAAGTTCTGGTCTCAAAAGAAAAAAAAAGACTCACTGGTAATGTGAAGTATTTACTGGTGAAATGAGATATGGGGGTACTACCAAATTCATTAGGTTATACCAATGTTACCCAATACCAAAGGAGGAAAGGACACTACATAGAAAGAAAGTTGCACACCAACATCCATTGGGAAAAATAGGTGTAAAATTCCTAAATAACATATGAACAAAAAATACAAGAGTATAGTTCAGAGATTATATACATTATGTATAAGTAAAACTTTTTCCTAAGTTGTACTATGAAAATTATATTAAAAAATTAATAAAAGGTACAACTTGCACAATCATTTTAATAGATGTAGAACAAGAATTTGACAAAACCAATCACTCTCCCATAATTGACATGCTAAAAAAAAGGAATATAGTAAATCCCTCAACCTGATAAAAGATATCAGTGGAAAACCCTGGCTTCTCCCAATTGGAACTCAGTACTCCGTCTTTTTCCTCCATTTGCTGATATATTCAAGGGACAGATATAGGCCTAGACAATTGCTGCTCTGTGAGACACAACTGTGGAGAAGCCTGGAGACTATCTTGGAGTGAATAGGAATCTGCCTGCCACACAGGCTTCAGACCTAATTGAAGCCATCAGTGGCTGCACCATATACATAAAAAGGGGGTATCTAAAGTGAATGTAGTTGCTTCTTCTGTGGCAGTTTGTGTTTCATTTTCTGAACAGTACTAGAGTTAATACTATAGGAAAATAGTGCTCACTAAAAGACAACTGACTGAAATTGGAAGAGAAAGCCATGCTAAGAAAGGTGCAAATCAGGCAAGAAGTATGAAACAGCCACATGACTCTTCGGAAAGCAAATACTTCTTGTTTCCTCCTTTCCTCCCATCTAAATATCCAAATTAGCTTTAAGTCTCCATTCATAGTTCAAATACTTCTTCCACACCAAGCTTCCCATTGGAGTCCACTTTCTTCTCTGTCACAGAAGCAAGTTCTCCTTCAAACTTAAAATACTATTCAGCATTTACCATCTTCTGTCTTAATCATAGTTATTATCTCTTTTCTAATTGTGGAATATATGCTTCTTTTGTAAGTACAATTCATCTTTGCATTGTATAATTGAAAATAATCAAAATAATATTCATGGGACATTGAACCAGATAGTATGACAATCATTTCTCATGAATTACTTCATTAAATATTTATTTATATCTAGGAATCATTTTTGAATAATTATATACTGTTAAAGCACAAGTACTGGACATCTAGAAGAAATTTAAAGTATAGACAACCAGTCCATTCAAGCAGGAGTGTGCTAGCTCATACAATTGAGGTCAATACAAATTGGAACCATAAGATATCACTTAAACAGAGAAAGAAATCAAATCTCATCATGCCAACCACTTGAAAATGGTCACAGTAGTTAGAACAGGGCCAACCACATAGAATTTTTTTTGAATAATCAAGAACGTTATGCACATTGCATATTTGGTATGTTATAGAAACAACATTACAAATGCTCATTGTATTATGTAAATTCATACAGCAATGCCACCAAGAGGCATTATTTACCAAATCATAACTGAAACAAAACAGATATGTAGTAAACAATCAGAGTGCTACTATCTTCGTTTATATTATCTATGTAGTGTGCATATAACATGTTTATATATTACACTGTTATGTGTTATGTTATATATTGCATATCATATTCTATTTTTATATGTTCTCTATATATTATGAAATATATTAATGCATGAATATATTTAGATGTAGGTTGTGTATAAAAACTCCCAGGGAAGTTGATGATGTGAAAAAGTGACTCTTATCCATGAACACTGCTGCTGCTTTGTTTTATTTAATTTTTCTCTTTTTTTTCTTAACTAGCTGGTGAATAAGCAGTAATGGTTTTTGTGCTTCAAGATAACCTAAGGCCATTCATACAAGAATCTAGAAATGGAGCTTTTGTTCTATATTCAGAGTGGACTAAGATCCAGACCTTTTAACAACAGAGCGGGAAAAGAAATACAAAAAAAATGGCCCTCCAATGTCTAAAACTTCCCATGGTAGAAAAATCACTTAGACAAACACTGATCAGTTTCTACTGCCAGTGAATCCCACGAACACCATGAACACACCATGAAACCCTGCTCTCAAATACCTCCATGGCATTATTTCTTTCAAACTTTTACAAAATAAAATGAACCCTCACAAAAGTGGGGCAATTGAGTACACCTGTGGTTAGCTGTTCTAGTTGACTATTGTTTTGAAAAACCACAATAATCCTCTGGTGATATTTTTCTATTTGATCCTATTATGGGTTTTCATATGATAGGATGGCTGTGTCTTACATGAAATTTAATCAAGCACTACTTTTTGTGTCATTAAATGCAAATCTGGGTATCTGCTTTACAGTGACCTTTGACCAACACTGGCTTAGTATAGACAGGTATACAAAAAAAATTAGACTTTATCCCAAAAGCTGAGAAAAGTATCAAAGAGTTTACCAACTCCATTATTTGTTCCTTGGATAATGAGTCCTGTTTTGTTTTGTTTTTCTCTCATTGCAAGTTAGACAAATCTCCTTCCAAATCTTGTGGCTCTTTTTTTGTAAATAAAAAATCCAGTTTTGATTTTGTAATGCACCTGTATATATTTCTCAGTGGTAGATAAACCTATTTCTATTTTTCTGATCTATATCTTTTAACTTTAAGATATTTATAACTCAATTTTCAAGGTTTATTCCCAAAGGTGAACCTATACTGTTGCTTTCAGGGTTCACATATCTGAAGTATGTGATATATTTCACAAAAATAATACCCTACATTGTTTCCCTTTATTTGTATTAGTGTAATAGTTTCTCCAGAGAAATAGAACCAAAAATGTGCATAACTGCACATTAATGTATTCATGTGCATGTATACATTATATAAATATATATATATAAATATTTATTGTAACAAACAGGCTCATGAGTGCAGGGACTGAGCACACTTAGAATCTGCTATTGAAGAACAATTCCTAGCTCCCAAACAGTCAGACAGAGAGAGAATAGATCATCCCTCACTGCAATTTTTGCTCTACTCTGGCCTCCAGTATATTGGATAGTAGCCACTAATATTATAAGGGAAGTCTGTGTTACTTGAAAGACCAATCTA
The DNA here is from genome assembly GCF_024711535.1 of Dipodomys merriami. Lineage (NCBI taxonomy): Eukaryota > Metazoa > Chordata > Mammalia > Rodentia > Heteromyidae > Dipodomys > Dipodomys merriami. The sequence goes on from NW_027203382.1 coordinate 7,290,799, forward strand.
AATGTTCATCCCATCCAAAAACAGTCTCAAAGAATACACAGATTAAATGCTCAGCTAAATATCTGGGCACCCCATATCCCAATCAAGATGACAGATTAAAATTAATCATAGCGGGGCACCAATGGCTCACACCTGTAATCCTAGCTACTCAGAAGGCTGAGATCTGAGGATCACGGTTCAAAGCCAGCCGGCAGGAAAGTCCATGAGAATCCTATCTCCAATAAAAACCACTAGAAAACCAGAAGTGCCACTGTGGCTCAAGCGGTAGAGCACTCGCCTTGACCTGAAGAGCACAGGAACAGCACCCAGGCCCAGAGTTCAAGCTTCACGACCAAAAAAAAAAAATCATTATAGTTAAGTACATTCAGTCTCTTATATTCAAAAATACATAAAATCTAAGGGAGCTTGGTCTCATTAATACTCAGTAAAGGCTAGAAACACTTTTTCCCTTAATAAGTTTGTTCAGATTTCACTAATCATAATACCGCCTTCCCAATGCACCATACCGCACCATGCACATAATAGGCACCGAGTAAATGTTGAATCTGCTATAGTAAATTCAACTGAGCATTACTTTTTATTATGCTGACTTGACATAATGAAACATTGACATAATCTTCTCTTGTTCCTATATCTGTCTTAAATTCAGCAATTCTTTCAAATGGGATATATTTCTTTAAAGAATTCTATACAAAGAGAACCTATGAGATGAGAAACTCCTCCAATATTTATTTTTCTTGCAACATCTATTTAGATATGTTCATATTCAGACTTATTGAATAGGAGCCCTTCTCAGTAATCTGCTTCTCCTTTGGCAAGAAAACTGATGCCTTATTAAGGGTAATTCAAAGATACAAAAATACAACATTTGCACCCAGTTATTTTCTGAACTCTAACCAAGAAATAAATAAAAATAAAACAAACACAGAGCTAACACCAGAACCCAAGATTACATCTTTTCTCTAGAACTACATTTTTAATCTCAAAAAGTAATCTCATTTTCTGTGTCAATAAATGAGTTAAAGAAATGAGCTGTGGATTTATCTTGGCTTTAGATTTAATTTCTTAACCTGCTTGACCAGCCTAAGATATCTATGAAAGCTTCCACCAAAGCTTTCTTGAGCACCAAGGCCAAGGAAGATACCCCAAGGATTCCAATGTATATAGAGGCAATATAAAGTGGCCTAAACTGGACAAATTAGTTATTCCAAATGCTTCCCCAGGAACTCTAAACTTAGCTTCCTATTCCTTTATAGCCCAACTGGGAGATCATGTAGTTTAGTCTAGCTCACAAAGAGTTATATTATTAACCACATGGATCATATTAGCATATTTACTTGATAGCAGAGCCATAAAAGTTATTCATAGCAAATAAGGCATCATATATAAATATATATATATGTATATGTACATTCATATATGTAAAGGCAAATTTGTCCTTATCAACTCAGCTCAGAATTCCACAAATAACCATCATTTTGGAGTAAAGTTTCTTTTAACTTGAAAATTCAAGCTACTTCATATTTATAACTATCCACCTTTCATATTTCAAAATTGCCTACTGGAGATATAATTTTTTCTTAGTTCAATTCTTCTGTTAGCACTAGAATAGCAGCCAGACTTATAAGAAAGAGCTCACAAAATAAGCAAAAAGCAGATACAAACACAAAAATAACTACAAGAAATATTAAAGACTTAAATTTAAAATAAATCAACCTTTCTGACTCACCATGCATTGCTGAATTGTTCTAATGCTTACTCATTTGTTTGGGGTGATTCTGATTAACTGAGCACAACTCCTGCAAACCTCAATGGGAAAGTACAATTTTATAATGGTAAAACAGATGCTTTTACTATTGGGACACTTGAATTTTTTTAAAAAATGATAATAGTAAAATATTTAGAGCACTGAGCCTAAAAGAATGCCAATTTGAAGAACCCCAGTTTTGAGAAGTGTCTTGTCTCCTCTCATTAAAGTGATTTTTATCAATTCGTATGGTTTTACAGACCCATATACAAGGGATCCTTAAATTTAAATATCAAACCAAATTTCCTTCCCCTTGCTCTAGACTTATTTATGATTCTGATTCACTCTTAAATGAATGTCTTTAATTCTGTGTATCATCAGCATTGTAAAGCACTGTAAAGTTAATATGTTCAAAACAATATTGAAATTTGATTCTTAACCCTTTTCAGTTATGCTTCTTGATAGATTTTTGAATTTATTAGAGAAATATGCAGTGCTTTTGTTTTCTTCCAGTCTCAATCATCAGTGGGTCTGCTCAGCATTAAGTTTGCATTTTTGCTTCTGATATACATTTCTAAATTGCTTTGGTAAGCCATTTCCCCCCTGGTCAACTTGTTAAATGTTCCATTTTGTTTCTAACACATTTATAAGATTGTTTCTTTGTTGCTTTGTATGTCCCTCCCCCATGGTATAACCTCTGCTTTCACTGTATTTGATGTTGGTATAATTTGTGGAGGGGAAGGGAAAAAACAAATCGTTTAAATAAGGATACAGGCGGACCCATTGCAACAATGAGACATACAAGTCGTTATGTCGAAAAGGAACTTCACAACCTTGGTGGGGGGGGGGGAGGAGGGTTGAATGGGAAGATGGGGGGATGGAGGGTTGGGTGCAGGGGTGAGGGGAGGATGGGATGGAAAGGGGAAGCAAAGGAGGAGGCTACAATGCTTGATAAGAAATGTACTCATTATCTTGCCCATGTAATTGTAACCCACAGTATTTTCACAAAAAAAAAAAAAAAAAAAAAGAAACCCAAAGAAACATAGGTCCCATGGTTTCCCTTATTTGCAATATCTAGTATAGGTATGAGTCAAGCAGAAAAGGTCAGATAATGTGATGTTAGGAAAATGAACCCTTAAATATGTATTTTAATGTTTTTGTTTCTTTCATGCATGTGTTTCTAACTCATTTATAAGATTATTTCTTTGTTGCTTTGTATGTCCCTCCCCCACAGTGTAACCCCCGCTTTCACTATATTTGATGTCAGTATAACATGTGGAGGAGATGGGGACAAACAAGTCGTTTAAGGATTCAGGTGGACCTGTTGCAACAATGAGAAGTACAAAATGTCATGTCAAAACCAGCTTTACAATGTCGATGTGGGGGGGAGGGGGGTATGATTGGGTGGGGGGGAGGGGGGAGGCTGGGAAGGGAGGTGAAGGGTAAACAAAGGAGGAGGCTGCAATGCTTGGTAAGAAATGTATGCATTATCCTGCCCATGTAATTGTAACCCCTCTGTACAGTATGTTCTCAAATAAAATAAAATAAAATTTAAAATTAAAAAAAAAAAAAGAAGTGTCTGGGTATCCAGACAAGCCTACAGAGTGGCAATACATTTGAGAGTACCTCCTCTTCACCCATTATCTCACCAAATTATATAACCTGTATAAATAAGTCACCTCTTTGAAATGAATATTTCTAAGAAAATGAAATCCTAAGGAAAGTACTCAAAAGTTTTAGTGAAACTGTTTACTAATGTTAGCAAAACTGTTTACTAATGTTGCTCACTATTTACTAATGTTGCTTACTAATATAGGTTTGTCAAGGGTAAATGGAAAACACATAAGTAAATAAGAAAAATTACTTTAGTCTAAATTCTCAAATATTAGAAGGTTTCAAAATCATCCTAGAAACATAAAAATGGCTAGACTTTACCTACACAGAGTTTTATTTGTTGGTTGGTTGGTTGGCTGGTGGTGCTGGAACATGGGGTCTGGGTACTGACTGAGCTATTTCGCTCAAAGCTAGTGCACTACCACTTGGAGCTACAGCACCACTTCCAGTTTTCTGGTGGTTAATTAGAGATAAGCGTCTTACAAACTTTCTAACTTGGGCTGGCTTTGAACTTTGGTCCTCATATCTCAGCATCCTGAATAGCTTGGATTATAGGTGTGAGTCACTAGCACACTGCTCCAAGTTTTTAATGTAGTAGTTTGAAAATGGAATAAAATTTCACATTTTTAACAAGTTTCTACATGATCCTCATATTACTGATTCTCAGAGATACCACTCTTAAATATCCCGTCATGAACATACTGGAAAGTGGCTATAAACAAATGGACTTGTCTTGACATCACATGACCTTGTATTTTCCCATCAGAGATTTCCTACAGACTTTAATCTATATCACATTTCTATGGTACATTCTGAGCCATTGCAAACATGGCCAATAGAAATAACTCTGGACTCTGCAAAGAGGTAAATTACAAGATATGGAATACTACAACAAGATTCTGCATGTTTGCTCCCAAAGGTAGCCACTCAAATTCACAGGCAATCTAAGTTAGTCAATTTAGCAATGAATCTTGGTACTTATGTCAGAAATACTCCCTTAGCTGATCTAAGGTCAGTTTGTGTGTCACTACATTTTTATTCCTCTAGGTGGTTTTAATGCACATTCATGATTGAGAACTACTATGTTCTATTACAATCTGACTTCATGTTTCTTCTAGAGTTCTTCCTAGTAATGTATTAAGCTAGTTCTATGCATTTCATTTGAAATTCACAAAAAGTCTCAATCTAATGATTATGAACTTGTACTGATTTTTGCTCCCCAAAGAAAATTTTGCAAAATTTTTAATAATCCTGATTCAAAAATACTAACACTGTCTAGAGAGCAGAGACCAATATTACTACTTAATACTGTCGAATGCCAAGAGACTTCCACATTAAAAAATTATCTTGCTTGGGTTTCAAGGTAATCTGGAGAAAATAAAAGCGGGGGAGGGGACATAATGGTGTGCAACCTGGCCTACAACAGGATGCTGGTGGGATTGAAGTCTGAAAAGTCCCTAGTTACTGACCAGGAGTGCAGAAATGCATGCATTGGGCACGCTCAGCCAGACCTACAGAAATCATTGAATTCTTGCTGCAGCTTAAAGAACCAGTGAATGATAAAGATGATGCATGTTTGCTTGATCATACCACTGCTCTGCCAGCAAGGATGAGATTGTAAAAGCCCTGCTGGGAAAAGGTGCCCAAGCAAATGCTACTAATCAAAATGGCTGTACTCCTCTACATTATGCAGCTTCAAAAAAAGAGGCATAACATTGTTTCATGCTACTAGAAGGTGGGGTGAATCCAGATGCTAAGGACCATTATGAGGCTACTGAAATGCACCAGACAGCTGCTGACACTTAGCCTATGATTTGGACAGAATGCAAAAAGCAAAACTGCTGGTGTCCCAAGGAGCTAACATTAACACTGAGAATAAAGATGTCCTTGCAAATGGCCAAGGGTGACTTGGGTTTAATACTCAAGAGAATGGTGGAAGGTTAAACAATTTGGATATATGCTTATTTCATAACTTTTGTCATCCTTGGTTTCCTGGAACCTAATATAGGTGTACACAGAATATTATGTATGAATAGTATAGTTTTTCTCACCATCAAAATCTTTTTTTTTGGGGGGGGGTCCAGTCGTGGGGCCTGAACTCTGGGCCTGGACGCTGTACCTCAGCTCTTCAGCTCAAAGCTAGCGCTCTACCACCTGAACCACAGCGCCACTTCCGGCTTTTTTCTTTTTTGCTTATTTGGTGCTGAGGAATCAAACCCAGGGCCTCATGCATGCAAGACAAGCACTCTACCACTGAGCCACCTTCCCAGCCCCACCATCAAAATGCCTGGGTGCCAGTGGCTCATGCCTGTAATCCTAGCTACTTTGTGGCTGAGATCTGAGGACTGTGGTTCAAAGCCAACACGGGCAGGAAAGTCCTTGAGACTCTGATCTCCAAATAACCACCAGAAAACCAGAAGTGGCAACTTATGGAGCACTCACCTTGAGTTGGAGAGTTCAATGACAGTGTTCAGGCCTAGAGTTCAAGCTCCAAAATCGATTAAAAATAATAATAAAATAAAAATAAAATCTTAAAACCATATGTTGAATTGACCCTAATGAGGTATTTGTTCTAATCTTTGATCTTGCTTTCCAAGCACTGAATAATTGATGAGATTGTTCTGTTTTCCTATAGTATACTGCATTGGATTTGGGGTCATTTTGAGTGTGTATGGCTGTTGTAAGTCTTGAGTTCTCTTCCATCGTCTTGCCCTCTTTGTTGAAGAATAACCCCAAGAGGATTCTAGGTGGCTGTTCTGTGTTTACCCTTAAAACATCCTTACTTATTTCTAAGCTCACTCAGGATATTTCCCTTTTTTGTTACTATAAAGGTGATGTAGAGAGAGGGGTTACATTTTCATAAATCAGGTAATGAGAACATTTGTTTTTGGACATTGTCACCTCTTCCTTCATTTTCTCCCAGTTTTTCCTTCCCAGCCTTCTCTCCCCCACAAGGTGTATAGTTCATCTTCAACCACAAGGCTTGCTTTATTTTTGTTACTTATATATTTATATACTTATGTATTTTAATTATATTGTGAAAGATATGTTCTTAAAACCATGAAGAACAATAGTCTGCATGCTCAGATAACTTTTTGATGAGCTGGTTTGCCAGAAACAAGTTGTATAGTTTTTGAAAGAAATTTAAAAATATTTGTATGTATTCGCCTCTTGTTGAAAAGAATGTTAAGCCTGTTAAAGTAGTAATATAACAAAAATATATTGTTATTTGTATTTTAAAACTACCCAAAGGAAATGTTGAAAGAAAAGAATTACCTTGTGCAGAATATCTCTATTACTAGGTGAAAAGTAAAATCTGTTCTTACATGGGATTTGGAATCCATATGTTTAACCTAGAACACTTTTATTTTATCTGTATGCAAAACTTTAGAAAACTCTGGTGGAAAGAATTTTGGTCTTCTGGTTTATGGTAGAGAGAGGAAAGAGAAGAGACTAGGATCAAGTCAAGTAAAAGTTTAGTAATATAAATCAAACCCAAATATTTTTAAAAACTATTACTTTTCTTATAATTTTACCTATAACAAAACCTGAGTATGATATTAATACAATTTTTAATGTTCCATTTAGTTTCAGGAATTTTGTTAATTTTAAACTTTATATTTTATTTCACCAAAACAACTATGGTATTTGATGGGAAGACATTGTTATTATATAAACTTTGTAAATACTCTTGGGAAACTGGAAATGCTTGACATTATGTATAAGGTCAAAATAATTTATAATTTCTGTATGTATCATGTTTGGGTTTTAGAATGCCATTTCTTAATCATTTCTCAATCAATCAGTGTGTAAAGAGCTCATATGAAAAACGCGAGGCTCAGTTGGGGCTTTGCTTTATTGATGTTTGTCATCGATTTGTCCGTCACTGTTTCTCATCAAGCTGTTCCTGCTAATTACTGATGGCACACAATCACGATCTGTGTTTCCTCTACTGATTAGATTTCATTCCCCCAAGTGAATGAACAGGGAAGGGTATATCCAAAATAATAATGTGCTTTATTACTTTCCGGATATTTTTAATTGCTATTGCCATTGGAAGCATTTTCATTCCTATTGTTTTACATCAATAAAATAAAATGGAAAAATAAAGTACGTATTACTTGATCAAAGAGCTGATTTTAAAAAGATAGTAGAAAAACTGTAGACATCATTCACAATAAATTACTCAAGGAAGAAAATGCTTTCCATGCAAACAATATCAGTTGCAATAAATATGAGACTCTAAAACAATACATTCTCTGTGTACACATAAGCTCTCTGCCTACAAGAAAGACCCTTAACAACATTCTCGTGAAATAACATATTCAAAGCATAGAACTGACTAGACGGTTCACTTATCTAGATGAGTGTCTTTATATTTCATCCCATAATGCTTTAAATTTTCTTCATTATCCTTTCCTATGCTTCTATTTTCTGTAAAATAGAAAAAGTAACAAGTACTTCAAAAGCAGTAGTGTCTTAAGTTGGAAAAATAAGTTGGAAAAATACCAAGCCAAAAAAAAGATTGTAGTTATGTTTTTAATTTCAGATATTTTGATATTTTAAAAGCTCTATGGATTATATAAATATGTTAAAAACAGACTTATCAAATTTACTAATTATATATATATGTATGTATGCATAGGTATTAGAGAATGCAAAGCAAATATTCATTATATCATATCTGTGAAGTCTGTGATACTGCTTACATTTTATGAAATAAGCAATGTGTGTTCCAAAGTGTTACAGCCACTAAAGAACAAAGTCAAAATGCCAACTACACCTGGTTATGGTGATGAATGCCTGTAATTCTAGGTACTCAGGAGGCAGAGACTTTGTGGATTTGAATTTGATGCCAGCTCCAACAGAAACACTCACTAGACTCCACCTCAAAAATAACCAGAAAAAAAGCAGTTCTGAAAGAGCGACTTAAGTATTAAAAGGCCAGCCCAGTAAGCACAAGGCCCTAATTTGTACCATCAAAAACAAACAAACAAAAAGCAAAATCTGGGCTGGGAAGTTGGCTCAGTGGTAAAATGCTTTCCTTGCATGCATGAGGCCCTGGATTTGATTCCTCAGTACCACATAAGCAGCAAAAAGCCAGAAGTGGCACTGTGGCTCAAGTGGTAGAGCGCTAGCCTTGAGCTGAAGAGCTGAGGGACAATGCCCAGGCCCAGAGTTCAGGCCCCATGACCAGATCAAAAAAAAAAAAAAAAAAAAAGCAAAATCTTTTTGTCTCTATGTCTTTTTGTCCCAAAGTCTTTTTATGTATGGGATGGATAACCGAACCAGCTTTGAACATTCTTGTTGAATTTGGCATGTTATTCTTTCTTCCATTCAATTAAAAAGAAAAGAGGCAAATTCATATCTGGAAAAGGAATAAAGCATAACTGATAAAATGCTTACCTTGGTGAATTTGTGCAGTTTACTTAATGCTCAAAAAAATTCAAACTATGAAAATCTCAGTCACTATGGTAGAGGAATATACTTTCTGAAAAAGGATATAAATAATACAAGAATAGAATCAAGACTTTGAAGTCAAGACACATTGTCTAAGCAGAAAATAATGAAAAAAAGTTTGTCAATATTTTTATATGTAAATCATGAGTATATATTGATAATAGTTGCCATGCTATGCTTGTAGTTTATGTTAACTGTTTTACACTTTCATTAAAAGCATAGCTTTTTGCCATTTTTTATAGAATATAAGCTGACAAAACAAAGTTGGAAACTATCTGCATTTCAGACAACCAGTTAGAGAATATAAGATCTTTAATATTCATATGACTATCCCACAAAGCATATATTAGTTTGAAGGTAAATACATTGTTTGCAAGATCACTTAATTAAATTGATTTACATTAATACAATCAGTTCAGAATATCATGGTCTCTGAGAAATAATATTGATAGAGAAGATAAATGAAGAGTTCTTACCTACTCAGAATAATTCTGATGAAGCATTTCTGCTATTAAATAATGCAGCTAAATTGAAGGATTAGTGTCTTTTCTAAATAAGAAGAAAGACTTTGTTAGGAGGCTGTGATTATCCCAAAATAAAGTGAGATAACAAGGCAGATGTCTACGTCTAGCATGTGGGTTCAAGAGAACGTCACAGAGGTATATGTAAAGTGCTACATAACATTAGCTTATTTGCTACACAAATGTGTGTGTGTGTGTGTGTGTGTGTGTGTGTGTGTGTGTGTATTCAGCAGATAAAAATGTGCACAGTGATAATTCCTCAAAAGACTACACATAAGAGCTCCCCTATGACCCAACAATCCCACTTCTGGGCATTTACCCAAATGAAAACAAACAAGCTCATACTAAAGCTACCAGCATAACTATGTTTATTGCAGCATCATTCACCATAGCTACGATATGGAATCAACCCAGATGCCCCTCAATAGATGAATGGGTCAAGAAAATGTGACACACACACACACACACACACACACACACACACACACACACACACACACACACACACACACACACACACACACACACACACTGGAATGTTATGTTTCCGTCAGAAAGAATGACTGACAATGCCTCATTTGTTAGGAAATGGAAAGACTTGGAAAAAATCATATTAAGTGAAATAAGCCAGTCCCAAAGAAATTTAGATCCCTTGGATTCTCTTATTTGCAATAATTAGTATACATCTTGGATAATTTTATCCAAGCTGAAAAGCTCAAAAGTCATATACATATGACCATATAAGATTATGCTAAGTGAAATAAACCCCAAGATGAGGACACAAGAAATCTGTCTTTGTTGTTGTTTTAAATGTACTATGTGATTTCTTTTGTTTCCTTTGTATATTCTTCCTTCCTATGGTATATATCCCCTGTTGTCACTGTACTTGATTTTGGTACCCTGCATCCTGTATATACACTTGTCTAGTGTAGGGAGGGGAAGGGGAATAACAAAACATTGAAACAAGGACACAGAATGACCCATTGCTACAATGATACCCACAAAACAATATATTAGAAACGAACTTTACAACTTGGGGCAGGGTGGGATGGGGTGGGGAGGAGTGTGGGAGGTAGGGGAGGGAAGGGATAATGGGATAACAAGGGAAGGGGTAACATTGATTGACAAGTAATGTACTCATTCCCTTACTCATGTAACTGTAACCCCTCTGTATAGCATCTTTACGAAAAAAAAAAAGAATGTGTACATGACATGCAATGTTAAACAGAACTTACATTTTAAAAGTGTTTATGTGTTTGTATATAACATATAAATAAAATTTATAATGTCATTGAACAAAAAAAGTACTTTGAGAATAAGGACAGATAGAAATTTTATCTCAGAAGCTTGGTAGGCAAGGCTGAGGAAATAAATAGTAGAATGCATATCTAGCATATAAACTTAAAAAACAGCTTATAGACTTACAAACACTGATTGACCTGAGTATAATAATAGTGAGAGGCATCAAAAATTCCCTCTCACCAACAGATTACCTGAATAAACAACAACAATAAAAAAAATCTCAAGAAATAAAAGACTCATAAACCAAATAGAATTGACAGACATCTACAGAGTATTTTTTTTGGCTTCCAAATTTTATTTTGTAATAGAATTTTTTTAATTTTTATTTTTTATTGTGAACATACTGTACAGAGGGGTTACAATTACATGGGCAAGATAATGGGTACATTTCTTATCAAGCATTGTAGCCTCCTCCTTTGTTTACCCTTCGCATCCCTTCCCAGCCTCCCCACCGCCCCCCACCCAATCCTCCCCCCCCACCAAAGTTGTAAAGTTCGTTTTTGACAATGTCAACTTGTACTTCTCATTGTTGTTATCCTTAAATAACTTGTTTTTCCCCTTCTCCTCCACAAATTGTACCGACATCAAATATAGTGAAAGCAGGGGTTATACTGTGGGGGAGGGACATACAAAGCAACAAAGAAATAATCTTATAAATGCGTTAGAAACCAGCACAACTATGTTTATTGCAGCATTATTTACCATAGCTAAGATATGGAACCAACCCAGATGCCCCTCAGTAGATGAATGGATCAAGAAAATGTGGTATAGATACACAATGGAATTCTATGCCTCCATCAGAAAGAATGACACTGCCCCATTTGTTAGGAAATGGAAAGGCTTGGGAAAATTATATTAAGTGAAGTAAGCCAAGCCCAAAGAAACATAGGTCCCATGGTTGCCCTTATTTGCAATAGCTAGTATATGTATGAGTCAAGCAGAAAAGGTCAGATAATGTGATGTTAGGAAAATGAACCCTTAGATATGTATTTAAATGTTTTTTTTTCTTTCATGCATTTGTTTCTAGAGTATTTTATAAAGTTATTGAACAATACACATTCTTCTCGGTAGCCAATGGAAATTCATCATATTTTAAGGCATAAATCTAGTCATATCAAATACAACAAAATATAAATAACTTCCTGTATTCTATTAATCCAAAATGGAATTATATGAGTATCTAACAAGAAAGGGAAATCTACAGAAAATATTCATACAAATGGAGACTGAAAAACACACTGTTGAACGGCTAATGAGCCATTGAAGAAAACAAAAAGTTCCTGAAATCTAAGGAAATTGAAAGCATAATCTACAAGAACCTTAGAATAAAACAAAGGCAATACTAAGAGGAAATGTTTAGCTATAAATCCTCCTTTCTCAAACAGAGAGACATCAGCTGTAGCCTATTGATGCCCATTAAGATCTCAGAAAAACAAAAACAAGCCAAATTAGCAAATGGAAAGAAATAATAAAGATTATACCGATATAAATGAAATGGAGACAAAAGTAACTATACAAAGAATCAATTAAACAAATAGTCTTTGAAAAGATAAACAAGATTGTTAAACTCTAGCCAAATAGACCACAAGTTGGAGGAAAAGACACAAGTAAATGAAGGAGAGATGAAATAAAGGATATCACAAACTAGTAATGAAATCAAGAATCCTGAGGAATAGTGAATCAAGAGGGTATGAGCTAAACGTATCTACATTAAGCAATAAGATTGAAGCAATAATAGTCTTCCAGTAAAGGAAAACTTAGAACCTGATGAATGAATTCACCAATGAATTTTATTGGATTATTAAAGAACTAACACTATACCCCTCAAACTTTTCTGTATACCCATTCAAAATCACACACGCACACACACACACACACACACACACACACACACACACACACACACACACACACACACAGAGAAAGATGGATCAATATCTTCGGTAAACATAGATGTAAAATTTCTGTATTTTTTCCAAAAAGAAGTCAACAAGACATTAGAAAGAACTTATACTCTGATCAGCAAGACTAATTTGATTTTTTCCAAACATTTATGAAGCATTCAACACATGTAAATCAACAAATATAATAAAGAAGATAAATACAAGGACAAGAATCTCATTATCCTTTCAATTGATGGAGAAAAAAGGCTATGAGAAAATTCAACACTTTTATGACAAAAATTCTGAAAAAAACACCCTTAATGATGGGAAAACGATAAAGGTCATTACAACAAACCCATGGAGAAATAAAATTTTTTTTAAATAAAAGAGTGTAGAAGGACTTAAGAGTGATGGACAGGATGAGTTTGAGTGGAATAGATGTGTATACAAATACCACATTTGAAAGCTTATGACCCTAATATTATTCGTTTTCTCCATAATGGCCATTCTAACTGAGGTTAGTTGGAATCGTTTGGATTTGCATTTCTTTCATGACCAGAGATGTTGAGCATTTCTTCATGTTTCCTTTGACCATTCTTACTTCTTCTTCTGAGAAGTCTCTCTTTGAGTCGTTAGCCCATTTCTTAATTTGGGTTGTTGTTTCTTTGAGGGTTTATTTAGGGTGTGTGGGTTCTTTGAGCTTTAAGCATGGTTTAGACATGAGGCTCTTGTCTGATACATAGCTAATAAAAATCATCTCCCATTTCTATTTATCTTGCTAGCTACGTCCTTTGCCATACAGAAACTTCAATTTGATGCCATCCTTTTTATGTAATCTTTCTTTGATTTGCTGTGATTCTGGGTCTTTTCTTAGGAGGTTTCAACCCATTCCTAGGAGTCTCAGTGTATTCCCTACTCCTTTCTGTAATCTTTTCCTGGTATCTGGCCTTACATTGAGGTCTTTGATCCATTTAGAATTGATCCTATTATAGGGTGATATACATAAGGATCTAGTTTTAGTAGATTTTCTGTGTGCGTATAGCCAACTTTGCCAGCACCATTTGTTGAAGAAGCTGTCTTTCTTCCATCCTATGTTTTGTTTCCCTTATCAAATATTAGGTGGCTATAGGTCAGGTTGGTCTTCAAGCTTATTGTTGTACCAATACCAATGAAATTATATGCTTCCATAAGAAAAAAATGATATTGTACATTCCTAAGGAAATGGAAAGACTTGGAAAAAATTAAATTAAGCTAAGTAAGCCAGACCCAAAGAAAAGTAGATTGCATGCTTCCCTTCATTTGTTGTAACTGGAATGTGCCTAAAAGTCTACAAATAAACACACTGGATGGTAAAAGACAAAAAAAAATACACATGGACATTATAAATTATTCAGGTCTCTAGATATTCACATAGTGAGACCAAAGGAGGATATTCATGGGAGAAGATCACAAAGGCTCAATAGCTATGTGCATATGATCATATAAAGTGATGTTCATAGAGAGAAATTCCAGGAAATGGACAGAAGAGGTTTTCTGTTGTTTTGCTCTTTTGGTGTTTCTTTTTTTCCTCCTTTGTCTTTATTCTTGCTTTCTGTACCATTGTCTTATATGGTTTGGGGGAAGGGCAAGGGGGAGCACAGAAATTGTGGGACAATGACTAACAAGTACAGCAGTGATACTCCCTAGACACTACATTGAAAATGAACTATACAACTTGTGGGCAGGGTCAGGAGGGAAACATGGGGAGAAAATGAGGGAAGAGGGGACACTGTTCAAAAAGAAATGTTCTCATTACTTGAGTTATGTAACTATAGCCCCTCTGTACATCACATTGGTAATAACAATTAAAATTTAAAAATTAAAAAAATCTTCTTGGGGGGAGGACAGAGGGAGAAAAATGAGGGAGGGGTAACAAGTGTGACAAGAAATGTAATCTCTACCTTAAGTAACTGCAACCCCTCTGTACATCACCTTGACAATAAAATTAAAACAAAATGTCAAACACAGCAAATATATTCTAATAAAAATTGCTAATAAAAACAGTGGAAATCTCTTTTTGACATTCATAGTATTATAAAGGCATGTAACGTCCTTGATTTATAGACTATTACTGCTTCAATTTCATTGCTAATTAGAGAGCTCAATCCATATTACACCTTAACTTTACCACTGGAAAACATGGCATTTGAACATAGTTTCCAAAACCCTAGCTCATTTTATTTGTATTTTATATTTTCCACTGAAATAATATACAAAAAATTCTATTTGCACTTTTTAATAAAATTATAAGACTGGAATAAAATCATAAGAAATTAATGTCATTGTTGGTTGTCAAGGAGTAAAAATGTAATTCTAATTGCAGTCCAACATGAGTAGAATGCATGAGCTTTTCCACCTATCTCATGTTGCCTAAAAGACTATCCAGCCTCAGTTTAATTTTCAGCTACTTCTTTTTCTCTTTATATATTAGAAGCATTTCTAGAAATAATTTAAAGACTTGGAGAGGGTAAGTTTCTGCAAGTAAAACCATGTTCTCTTATATACTCCTATTATATATTTTGAAATGTTCTCAGTAAGGGAAGTAAAATGTTTCAACTTTATCAATTAGCATGAAATATAAACTTAAAATTATACATTAAAGAAAATATTATAAACATAAATTAACACAAATATTTTCAATCATAAAACAAGTACTATTCTAAGTCATGGTATATAAGCCAGGAAACATATTCTCTATGTTGAAGGACTACAAGACAAAGTGCAACTAGTATATTTCTGAGGCCTTCATATTTGGTTATGTCCACCTAAAAGAAAATGACTCTCATTATAATCTGAATGTTAACAGATATTAAGTATGCACAATATCTTCAACTCATTTTTCTATAAACATAAACTTTGCTTTAAAGTCTTAAGCAGAATAAAGTGAATCATCATCTTAAGGTCAGCCTCTTTTATCCTAGAGGATCATATCAAAGTTTCCAGGGGCTGTCATCATGCAAAATCACCTTCAGAGAAATAAATAGTTTCACTAATCCAGTACAGACAATTTTTTTGATTCTACAATATTTATATGTCTGTGTGGGTGTGTGTGTATGTGAAAGTCTATATGTGTGTGTGTGTGTGTGTGTGTGTCATAAATTTTACCATTTTAACTTTTTATGTAGACAATTCAATGGCACAAAGTTCATTCACATTGCTGCACATACATCACCACTATCCACTTCAATTTATTTAGACATACCAAACTGAAACTCTGTACCTTAAATAATCTGAGCCCATTCTTGCTGCCCTTTGTTATCTAAATTTCCCATCAAATTTCACACTTTCTTAGATCATTTGACTTTTTTTTGGCCAATTCTGGGGCTTGGACTTAGGGACAGGGTGCTGTCTCTGAGCTGCTTTTCCTCAAGGATAGAGCTCTACCACTTCAGCCATAGCTTCATTTTTAGCTTTTATAGTAGTTTATTGGGGATAAGAGTCTCACAGACTTTCGTACCCAGTGCTTTGAACTAGGATTCTCAGATCTTAGCCTTCTGAGTAGTTACGATTACAAGCATAATTATAAGTGTAATCATAATCAGCCCATTTGACTTCTAAAAGTGACCTGGTATTGATGATTAACAGACTAATTCATCTCACTAATGAGCTTTGGCTCCTGTTTGTCCACTGGGTTTCTCCCAGGTGGGAAGCCACAGAATCCGTCTGCAATTGAGCACCCAAACGACGGTAGGTCATCTGTCTCCTCAAAGAAGGCAGTGGTGAGAAATCTGAATGAAACAGGAGTTCAGGGGTTATCTCAATTATTTCCTTTTATTCTCATATTCCTTCCCTCATGTACAATGTCTTTAACTAATCTGAAACAAGGCATTTTGATTTTTTAAAATTTATTATTCTTAGTAAGCAACCTTTTTTTTCCTGTAGCACTACTTTTTCTATAATAGACTCAGTTTTTCTTGTTGGCCTCTATTGAGAGCACAAATTTCTTCTAAGAAAATAGTCGTCAGTTTTAGTTGTTGAAATACAGAAATTATTATAAGGTAAGAGTATTAGAAAAATATTAACTTTTTATTGAAGTATTATCCCACTCATTTAAAAATGTGTTTCTATAACAACTTACTTATATCTTTAAGCCTGCATTTGTTGTGAGTGGACTTTTGGTGGCTTTTCATTAGTCCCAAACATTCTTTACAGAGAAGGATGAAATGATACAAGCAAATAATGCTCATATAGTTGTCATTGTCATGCTAAGAGCTAGGGTACAAGCCCAGGGTAGCTTATTAGACTGATCAGAAACTGACATCAGAAGGCAAGATTTGGCACATACAGAAATATTGCAAAAAAGAATCCAGCTACTTACTCTATGTTGGGGACAAGTGGGTAAATTGATTAGTTTGAAAGAAAAAGGTCGAGACTAAAAGAACTAAGAAACTACAAAACTGAAGAGTGCAAAAGTACAATTCAAAAAGCATGTTGGGTAAAAGGTTAGGAACTAAAGAAGAGAAAGAGAAGGGCAGAATGCTCTTGACAAAAACACCCCTATTAATATTCCTTAAGTAAAAACTAAAAGTATCACGCAAGAGAACTACCAATGCCATTGGAATTTCCGCTGTCAGCTAAATGTTCAGTAACTGCAGAATAATTTAGAGTAACTAAATTTCTGATTTGGTCATTTCTCTGGTTCACTGGACCTGACTCTAAAGTAAACTCTATTCTGACTCTTTAGTACCAACTCCTCCCACCCCAGCAGTTCCATATAATTTTTAATACAGTAACATTCATCTAGGCGTTTTCCCCTCTTTGTGTACACTTCCATGGAATTTTTGTTTGGAAATTTAAGATTATATCATCTCACATAAAAGTGTTCAGCTTATTATACATACTTATATATTTGCTATTATATTTTTTAAAAGTCTCACAGAATTGTAAATGAGTCCATTAAATCCATATTTCAATGCTAATCCATTCCAGGAATCCAAAGAGAAGAAGTGTACATCATACACTGGAAATCTGCTGCATTCTTTGCATCAAGGTCCTCTCAGTATATTATTAGAACATTTTGAATAGGTTGAGCTTCCTTGAAGGAAAGACAAGAACACCAAATCATACCCCAGCAGAAGGTATTCTGTGCCATTTGGACTTGGGTTAGAGTATTATTATGTTTTTTAAAGTCTATCACATTGTCTGACACATAATAATTTATGAAATTGGCCTTAAAAATACTTTGCACATTCTACCAGCAGCATCTGAGATGGTCTTTTCTCCAGCTGACAGAAGTTCATCACTGTCCATCAAGACTTGTGTCATATTGGGTGTTTGCTGCTTTCCTGGAACCATCTCAAGAAGATTTTGGGAGCAGACCTGGGAGATTTTTTTTTCTTTTTTTCTTTTTTTTTGGGGGGGTCCCGTCATGGGGCCTGAACTCTAGGCCTGGGCACTGTCCCTCAGCTCTTCAGCTCAAGGCTAGTGCTCTACCACTTGAGCCACAGAGCCACTTCTGGCTTTTTTCTTTTTGCTTATGTGGTGCTGAGGAATTGAACCCAGAGCCTCGAGCATGCAAGGCAAGCACTCCACCACTGAGTCACCTTCCCAGCCCCGACCTGGGAGATTTTAAGTAATAACAGGGGGTGTATATGTCTCAACTGTCTTGCTTTCACTATGAAATACTGACCTATCCTTTATTTAGATAACCAAGTACTGGAATCATAGCAGTACTCTACTCATAGGAAAGACAATTGTAGAGAGAATCATAAGTTTATCCTGAAGGTTGTATCTTCATACACAGTCACACAAGAGACAGCAGAATAAGAAAACTAAAAATAAAATAAATTTAAATAATAAAAGCTACTTGACACCAGCCATATAAAGCAAAACAAAATGGTAATAATCTTTTCCAAGTCTGCAAGTTTCCAGATTTATCATCAGCATGCTAATCATCTCTCCTTCCCTTAAAAGATTGGAAGAAATTGCATTGGAAAAGACATAAAAGTAAATACTTAGAAACACATAATTAAGACACTTCATTGGAACATCTAACCAAAATCATACTCCTAGTGTTACAGTCTGCTCCCAATTGCACTTACAACATTTTGGAGATCAGAGACCAGCCTGACTACTCTTCTTACTGCCCGTAGGTCACAGAGCTTAGAATTTCTCTATCCCAGCCTACTAAGTTTGTGGGACATAACTACCATCTTCTACAAGGCCTTCCCCCTAACTCTTAACCCCAAATAATTCTCCTTTCTTTGATTATATTTACTGTATAACACTAAGAAAATACAAACATTAAAAATTCAAACCATGAGTTAGAGACAGTAAGTAAACTACTATGTATGTTTACAAAAGTGTTGTGGAGAAAAATAGCACAGTTGAGGGGTAAGATTTTATAAGTGTAGGGACTGTGTGGTGAGATTGTATTTTCAGATTGGACTTAGTAACTAAACTATGGAAGCCATGCCAAGAGAGTGTGAACAAGAATTTCGATAGAGACACATATCTAGAATATACACAGAACATTAACCAGTGTTGTTGAAGCAAAATGAAATAAAGTGGTCTTTTAAGTGACATGGGCAAGAGGACAATTTTTGTGCAGAATATTATACTATTATAAGAATTTGAACCTTCCCTCTGACTAACAAACTATTGGATGGTATTGAAATGAGGAACGTCAAGATTTGACATATTCTAACTCACATGTTAGCTGGACCAAACTGCCTACTAAAAAAAAGAAATTTCAAAAGAAGAAATAAGACAGAGGCCATTGTGGTGAACCAGGTAAGAGATGATAGAAGCTTTGGCCAAATTGAGGGCAGTGGAGGTAGCAAGAAGTAGCTTGTCTCTGTCTAGTCATTCTGCTAAAGCATAGTGGAATATAAACATTAGGATTTTCCCCTAAGAAGCTAAGAAGTTCAAGTCTTCTACACTGAAAGATTCTGTGTCAGAAAAGGACCAGCAGTATAGAAGCTATGTTTTGGCTGTTATCTCACATAGTGGATGGGAAAAGGGTTCTTTCTTGGGCCTCATTTCTAATGACACTTATATCAACCACTTATGAGTATTCCATCTTCATGACCTACTTCCCTCCCAAGTGCCCCACCTGATATTACCATGTTGGAGGTTAGGGTTTCAACACTCATTTTAGAAGAACACAAATATTCAAAGAACTGTAATATCCCATTATATTTGAAGAAAGGGTTACTGGTCAATGGCATAATGTATACAAGAGAACGAGAGTCAGCAAAGTTTATGACAGGTTTGAAACTGGAAAAAAAAGCTTAAATGATGTTTCCATCAACTTAGTCAGGAAAGCTATGGGAGGCACACTTTCTTTAGGGAGGTAGAAACAGGTTGTGAGATGCTTGTGACAAGTCAAGTTTGAGATAACTTTTATGCATCTAAAACTTGAGGTTATTGTTTCAGACTGTATTGATAAGTAGAAGTAGTTAAATGAAAAAAGCTTGAGAAGTAAAGAAGATATAAAGAGCAGGTTGAAAAGGAGCATTAGCAAGATAAAGCTCTCTCTTTTCTTTCTCTCTCTCTCTCTCTCTCTCTCTCTCTCTCTCTCTCTCTCTCTCTCTCTCTCTCTCTCTCTCTCTCTCTCTCTCTCTCAAGACTTGTCCAAGTTTCCTGGATTACTCATTATGTTGTTGGTATTGAAAAAAATGTATTAACAGCTTGTCAGTATTCTGGTAGACTGAATTGTTGTTATACATTTTAGCTTTTATTTCCATAATTTCATACTTGAATTCCTTTCAAACTCTTTAAAGAATGTCAACTTGTCTCAAAGATTTATGAACTTCCAACTCATTAATTTTTGCTATGTTGGTGAAAAGGTTGAACATTTTCCATAAAACAGGTCATTTTAATTTCTACTTTCAAGTAATTCACTTTATATTATTCCCATAATTGTTCTTATTTTCCCAGAAGTTATAAAATTTCCACCTAACTCCTAGAAGATTTGTGAGAATAGTATCTATCATATTCATTCATAAGTGTTAGCTGCAAGCCTAAGAATAGTGTTCCTTCCCAAGGCTATGAAAAGTAATAAACTTTATGGCACCCAATGATGTCTACTTTCTTGTGTTCTCAGGTTACATGCTTCATGATTGGACATTCTAAGATCCAGAACAAGATTCCTATCTGGGGACAGTGTGAATGACTGACCCAGGCGACAAAGTAATACAGTGTACTGCACTGGGTGTAAAGTGCTGCACTATGGAGACAGAATACATAAAAAAATGGAGCGAAAGTGCTCCATGACCATATTTCCTAGAAACAAATTCCTGTTCAGCCATTTGCAACACTGTGACTTTGAGCAAATTATCTAATCTGACTAAATTGCAACATCTTCACTACCAAATGAGCATAAATATTACAAACCTAACATGGAAAATTAACTATGATTGCATGAGATGAATTCTGAAGAATGCTTGTGCTGATGATAAATCCACACTATGCACTTAACAAATATTAATCACTAATATCATTATTAAAGAGGACTTGAGATTAACTGCTATGTGCCTGGTTATTTATTAGTTTTCTAGTTTATAAACTAGACATTCTGTTGTAAGTGGTGGAGAAAATAAAATTCACCTGATAATCAAAATTCCAGATGAATAATCTCATATTTGATTTAATTAGATTTGATCAAAAATATATTTCAACTCAAGCCTATTTATAATTGAAATATAAGACTTCTGAATAACAAGACTTCTGAACATGACCTGAAAAAAATCTGTATTACTCTACAAGTATTCAAAAATTAGGAATTTGTAAAGAATAACACAACTAAAACAATCAGACCACTATCCTGAATAAGAAGAAACTCATGAGGGTCAGAAAACTATATATTTATGACTATTTGTGTGTATCAGTCATTATATATATATAGCAAATGCTTAGTGTCTATAGCATGGTATAATATAATGTGAAATGTGATTATATTTACAAATTAATATGTATTTTGTCTAAAACCAGCCTTGTTGTTTCTCGATTCTTCTCTCACCTTTTCAGTCATTCCAGTTCAAGTATTTTAATATTCTCCCTTGTTAATGCCAATACTCAAATGCTGTTCTCTCTCTCACCATCCCTCTCTCCCTGTCTCTCTTTCTCTCTCTCAAGTTGGAACGCTGTGTCTTGCACTCTTGCTTCATTTTCTCACCGAAGGCTAGTCCTCTACCATTTGAGGCACACTTCCACTAATTGGAGAAAAAAGTCTCTTTGCCTTTATTCCTGGGCTGGCTTTGAGCCTTGATTCTCACACCTCAGCCTCCTAAGTAAGTAGGATTACGCAAGCACCCAGCTCAAATATTGTTTTCTAGAGTTCAGGCTTTGATGGTCTTTTATTCTTTCTCTGTCTTGCTCTTGTGTTTTATTTATTAATTGGTTAAGAAACTCATCATATCTCACTTGTAGTATTTCATCATTCTCCTAACTTTTCATGGCTAACTTTTACTGCTTACAATCAATTCTGCCACACAAAAAAGTTGCTTATATATAAAGATTATTTTTATCACTTCTTTATAGCTATTGCCAATCACAGATGATTTAATAACTGTGACTTCAAAGAGCATTTTAAAACTTCCCAGTTATGTAACTATCAATATTTTATTATGTATTTTATCTTGTTTTATTTATTTTTTGTGGCAGGAGTGTGGTCCTGGAGCTTGAACCCAGGGCCTGGGTCCCTGTGCCTCCTTGTTTTCAAGGTTAACACCCTTAACACTTGAGCACAGAGCCACCTTCCTGTTTTAATTTTTAAATAAATTTCTAAGACCCCAGCATGTATTTTTGGGGGGGCGGGTCCGGTCATGGGGCCTGAACTCTGGGCCTGGGCGCTGTCCCTCAGCTCTTCAGCTCAAGGCTAGCACTCTACCACTTGAGCCACAGCACCACTTCCGGCTTTATTCTTTTTGCTTATCTGGTGCTGAGGAATCGAACCCAGGGCTTCATGCATGCAAGGCAAGCGCTCTACCACTGAGCCACCTTCCCAGCCCCCAGCATGCATTTTTAAAAACAGATTTTATTGCTAATTGTGTACATGTGAATTAATCATGTTTCTGTAATTGAAGCAATGAGATGCTAGGATTAAGATGGAAGTCTCCCCAACTTTCATTAAAGTGATATTCAGCATACATCATACATGCTTTCGAAGTGTGGTCTCTACTTAAATGTGTGTGCTCACCTCCTAATGTATCTTCACACCTACTCTGTACTATATCCCAACCTACAGGCTATTTACTATGTCTTCTTTATCCCACGAGTCTTTCTGCAAAGTTTCCTTTGCTTAAATTACTCTGATCCTCCCTTACCTCTATTCTTCATTGTCCATACTACTACCCCTTTACTATAACATATTATAAGATAAAATATGAAGACATCAGTCTAAAGTCCAAATGTAAGAACATGAAAATGACACTGCACTTACTACAATGACTAAAATAATTTTTTAAAATAAATATTGGTAGGTATGTAGAACTCATGTTTGTTTGTAGTACAATTGGAAAATCTTACAGTCACTTTGAAGGACAAATTGTCTGACTGTTATCATCATATGACAAGCAATCATATTCCTTGTTATTTAATCAAATAAGTATAAAATTACATACAAAAAGATCCCTGTAAATTTTTGTTCACAATTGTGAAAAATTGTGAGCAAAACAGATATCCTTAAATAGGTGAGTGGATAAATAAATTATAGTTTATCTGGAAAATGAATAAAAGTAAATTATTTATCCAGCCACATAAAGATCCAGAGAAGAATTAAATGCATAATATTAAGTAGAAGGAGCAAATGTGGTAAGCTACATAATGTATAATTTTATTGTGAAGAAAAGCAAAACTACAGATCCAGTAAAAATAGTAGTGTTTATTAAGTATTATTGCATACATAGGGATGTATAGGTGGAGAATACATAATTTTGAGACAGTAAAATAATGCTTTAGTGTCTTCATATCATCATACACACATACATGCGCGCGTGCGCGCACACACACACACACACACACACACACATATGTCAAAAGATACAGAACACAAAAGACCTAGAATGAACCCTGATGTAAACTTTATCTATTAATGATGTGTCAATGTTGGTTCATTGACTACAAAAATGTGATGAGAGAGCCGGGCACTGGTGGCTCATGCCTGTAATCCTAGCTACTCAGGAGGCTGAGATCTGAGGATCGCGGTTCAAAGCCAGCCAGGGCAGGAGAGACCGTGAGACTCCTATCTCCAATAAAACCACCAGAAAACCGGAAGTGGCGCTGTAGCTCAAGTGGTAGAGCGCTTGCCTTGAGCTGAAGAGCTAAGGGACAACGCCCAGGCCCAGAGTTCAAGCCCCACGACCAAAAAAAAAAAAAAAAAATGTGATGAGAGGTTCATACTGGGTTTGTGATTGGAAAGGGGAGCAAGAGAAAATCTCCATACTTTCCACTCAGTATTGCTATTAATCCAAAATTGCTCTGAAAAATGCTCTATTTTTTTCTAAAATCAGAAAAATAGATACTTTGCTAGAACACATAAAATGTTTTATAAAATTTCATGAACATTTCATAATGGTCATAGTAAAATATATGGATTTATAAACTGAAGTCTAAACAATGAATCTGTAGAGATTATGAACTGCTGAATTCTATTATCTTAAAGTTGTCAGGACCTAGTGTATCCCCTACTGTGTGATATAGTCTCAGTAGATATTCAGTAAATATAGAATCCCAATTGAGAAAAACTTGAAAGGAAATGTACTCACCACTTAACTCATGTAATTATAATCCCTCTCTATAACACCTTTATTATAATGATAAAGTAAATTTAAATTATTCCCATTAAAAGAGGTATACAGATAAAAGCATATACTATTCATCTCCAACTAATTCATCAGGTTACACTCATATTATAAAATAAGTGAAACAAGGGTGTAAATTGGAGAGTACATTGCAAGATCAGTGCCTACAGGATTCAGTTTCATGTTGACACTTTGTGTAAAATGTTGTTAATCATTTATTAATCCTTGAAAATATGTTGGTCTTCATGTAGACATACTTGTAATGTCTTACACACATTTAAAGTCTTAAATTTTTCTCATAGGAACTGGAGTAGATGATTCTTTTCCATGAAAAAAACAATCTTTGTAAGCATAATTGTCTTGGCTACAGTCATTAATATCAGGGATAGGCTAACGTTCAAGCAATTCTCTTCATTCTCCCCTGATGTTCTGTTTGTGAAGTAGTGTAGCCTCACACTTACAGCTGGCAAATTGAAATCCACAGTAATTAAGTGATTTACTCCAGGTCAGAGAAGAAAACCATGTAATTGGCATGAAAATTGAGGAGTCAGACATGAGTGCTTCTTTGTAGTCATCCACCATTGTGTACACCAATTATCATAGACAAAGTCACTTCCATATTAACCATGGTATGGTTTCCAAGTAGAACAAAATAAACAACTTCTTCGTAAAAAGATACCTAAAATTCACCAGCAATCTGTCAAAGCTTTTAAAAGTTATATTTTTCTATAATAGTTTTTCTCCAATGTAAGTAAAAACAATAGAAATATTTCAAAATTCACATAACTTTCATACTCCTATACTAGAATAAAAAGAAAAGAGAAATAAAAAGGAAGTAGAAGATTGTCATTCCTTCCTCTCCAAATTATAACCAATGTAAGCCAATAGGTTGCAGTGATTTTAAGTGCAGGATTCCTTTGGCCTTTTTAAATTCTTAGCATTCAGAATTGTAAGCCTGGATAACAAAACCTAAGCCACGTAATGAAGAAAAACCACACAAGAATTGATCATTACTATGTACTACCAAGAAAGAGCTTTCACCAATTTATAAAGAATAGCGATCTATTTCCTTGGACCTTCATGAGTTTCGATCTCGTAATTGCTTTTTGCTACAATTATGGTATTCAGTGTTAGTCTCTCCTCTTCATCCTTTTCCTCCTGGTTTCTCAATCCTGGAGTTTCCACCATTCACTCTATCCAAGGATGACTACTCCACTTTCATGATTTTGGCACACAGATCTCCAAGCGCTAGACTCACGTATTTTAATTTTTTGTTGAATATTTCTAATTTTATATTCTATAATTCACCCTGTTTAAAACTGAAAGCTCCTCTTTACCTCAAATGTTCTCAAGACTTCACATAAATTCTTCTTTAGATGGACAGAATAACATATTTTCTAGGAACCTGTAGGTGATTCTTGACATTACCAAATCCACTTTCTCTTCCAACATATATTCAGCCCATACTTATTAGAGGCCTTCCGATATTACTTTATACATGTACTTTATCTGTATGGCTCCTATCCATGTCAACTCCCACTGACCTATTTTGAACACAAGCTATTTGTGCATAAGTTGCCTATTTCCAAGTTTTTCTTATTCCCTCCCTTCTCCACACACACAAAAGCTGATGAATCTTTCCGTAAATCAGAATTTACAATGTAACTTTCCTGTGCAAACACAGAAGAAAAAGCCACCTGATAGAAAATATAAAGTCCTGCCTAATACTTCCATATCTTCTTCCACCATGTTCTTTGATAAGGGATACATAAATGTTAAAATTGCCTACATTTCTCTCTATAAACTTATAGATGGACAGCAGCAGCTACATGTAATCTGAAGCTGAAATGTATGCTTAAAATTTAGACTATACAAAAATTAAAATTGTGCCCAACATTATATAAAATTCATTTTTCCTGTAGTCAATATGAATTAATTAAAAATTGCAAAATATCTAATGCGGTTTTTGTTCCCAACACAAAGAAATTATGTGTGTCTGAGGTAATAACAATGCCAGTTACCCTGACTAGATAATTACAATTTGTGTGCATGTATTGGATTGGTATATTTTACCCCATAAATACAGTATAACTAATATGTGTTGAAATAAAATGTATGAAAAGCACATAAAATCCATCCTTTATATCATGGTTTGAAGTTTAGGAATGTATAGGTAGCACATATAGGATAGAGCCGCCCCATTAGGGACTGATCTCTGATTTTCAACTTCATTGTGTGCAGTCACAATTACCTGCTCCTCTCTTCTCGTTTCTCTGTTCTTACTGTCTACATTTAGCTGCTACCTGTCAGGAAAATGCCACAAAAAACACACATCAGACAGCCATAGATTGTTGGCTTGCTTCCTTTTTATCTATCTAGACTTTTAATCAAATAACCCACACCTTGGCTTTTACAAACTAAATTAAAAAGAAATTTCTGACTGCTGAAAACAAAATGCAGTAGTAATCGTAGGAGGAGGTGCTAGGCAGCAATCCCCACATCACAGAAACAATTAATTTATCATATAATTTGAGGGGATGGGTAGGGTTGGGAAAGATGGGGCAGAATGATGGAAGGAGTGATATTGATCAAGATTTGATGTATCTATAAACTGATTTCTTGAATGAAACCTCTTTGTTCAACTACTTAAAGATAATAAAAAACAAAGAAAATTTAGCAAGTGACTTTCAATATGCATTGTTCTCCATAATTTTAAAACATAACAGAAATCTGTATTTACTTACTGTGTTTGCTACTTAATTATTGATTTGTTAAGGTAGTTCTACCTCTCCCCGTTAAATTCAGTTCTAAAGATTAAGAAAGTTTATTTATCTTTTTTGGAGCTGTAACCACAATATAAATATTTGATATATTTTTTTAAATGCTTGACAGAATTCTTCAAATCTAGGTAGTATGTTAAAGAATATGACTCTGAGCTGCTTATATTAGAGACTTGGCAATAACAAAGAGATGGGGCTGGAGATGAAGTGTTGATTTCAGTAAATAAGACATGGCAGAAATAGCCATTGGATTCACCATGTGACTGTTATTCATAGGGTACTACAGGGAAGGAAAGAGTGTGCTGATTTTTCCATTAGATTCTATGATTCCTTGTGCAGTTATTCACTTAAGAACTTGATCCAAAATAAAGGTGAGTATTATGAATAAACTGTGAAAAAATGTTGACAAAGACAACTTGAAATAATTGGTGGTGGTGGTGGTATTGTGTGTGTGTGTGTGTGTGTGTGTGTGTGTGTGTGTGTGCGCGCGCGCGCCCATGGGTGCGCATGCTCTCACGCACATGCATGTGTATATAGTACATGCTTTGTCCATTTCACAGCAATTTTTTAAGTTCTCATGGATGCTGTGCATAACTGACATCTTGGTGCAGTGGTTCTAGACTGTTAATACTTACATAAAAACACATAAAAGGATAATGCAGAATACAAGATGAAAATAACTGCATATATGATAACGTTGTGGTCGAAAATAGTTGTTACATTTCAAATTCCTACATTTAGAAGTTTAGATAAGTGAAGTTCCCAAGACAATCTATGCCTAATAATCTTCAATTGCCTGAAAATAATCTTTAGTTGAGAAGAATCTTGATCCAAAAGGGAATAGAGGTTCAGTGTAAAACTTTGCACCTGGTGTTAGTGGGAAAGCCAAACTTTGCAGGGTTTAAATCATGAGATGGTGTGGTAGCCAAGCAACTGTGGATCCAAGAAATTAAATTACAATCTTGTGTTGGTTCTACAAGGTGAAAACTGATGTAACAGCTGTTTCTTACTCAGGACTGTTAATAGGAAAATATAATGTTTGCATTTTCTCATTTTAAATATTGATTTTTATTCTCCTTACTGGTCAGATATATGAGGCTCATTTGTTTTTGGTGTATTTTGTACTGTTGTAAATGTATCTCCTTTAATATGTTATATGGTTTTTGATTAACTCTCCCAGATACCACACAATGAGACTGCTCGAATAGCTTACAAGCTTCTCCCACTCTGTGCCCATTAAATAAATGACATTACAACAGGAAGCAAACAGCACCAGCCCCATAATGCTCTTCTGTTTTTGACATTCAGAATGACTATTCCATGTGTAGAAGTGCTTTTTCCTCTGTGGCCAAAATAGAAAGGACATTTCTCAGGGATGTTTTCAGTCACAAAAAGTAACAGATGTATTGTTTAATCTAAAACTTAAATCAATGCCTTGAAATCTATTAGCTACAAAAGAAATTTCTCATGAGACTTATTCATATTACAAATATACTTAAGAATAAAAAAGAAAAATATTGGATGTTTTAGAAAAAAATAGAATTTTTAATAAATTTTCTATAAATATACCATCTGATTGTTCTTGGCTGGCTATACAGTATAGCTTCTTCTTCTTCCTCTGAAAGCAGAATCTATTCATCTGAGGGTGAACAAGTGACCTAATCTTGGTAAATAGTTGGTAAATCCAAGTGTCCATAGCTCAAATGTGTATAAACTGAGCACATGTGATGTATGGCAGACAAATTAGCCTCCTTTCCTCAGATTTATCTGGCTGAAAATTTCATGGAACAATTTTCTCTGAAAGGAATTACAAATATGTATTGTGTGTACGTGTGTGTATGTATGTATGTATATCCAGTGATACCAGCTGCCATTCTCCCCCCCTCATAGACAATACTAAAAATAAAAGCCTAGAGGTCAATGACTAGAGGTCAATCAACATAAAGGACAGGTGGTATGTGCTAATGTCATCTAGGTCTTTGCTTTTCATTACTTTAAGCTATATATATATATATATATATATATATATATATATATATATATGTATATATACATATGTATTAAGGAAGGCCTAACTAAAATAGCTATTAAATAATTTCTTCATAGATTCATTACATTCAAGTTCTTTTTTATAAGTAATTAAATAAATATATGTATGTGTGTATGTATGTATATATATGTTTATATATATATATATATATATATATGAGAACTTTCCTGAGGCCCTATTTTCTACTCCATAAAATGAAGATAATAATCATTACTGGCCTCACATTAGTTCTTCAAGGTTTAGATGATATATACATATAATCATTGTCCACAAAAGAAAAAAATAAGTAATGGTCTGTTTCCTATTTTGGAGATGAGATCTCTGAGATACAAAAGGAAATTAAATGGGTTATTAATATGGCCAAAAGTAAATGTCACACGCAGAAGAAGAATTCAGTTATTTGTCTCCAAAATACCTGTTCCATTTACCTTAGGAGGAAGGCTGGAGAGATAAGGAAGAGAGAAGAGGAAGATAGGAGAAAAAGAAATATCTTTTCTAACTGAAATGTCATGTCTAAGTCCCTCCTTTAGAATTAAATCACATCTGGTACACATCATATACTGAAAAATACCTTCTATTTGCACAAATTCTAAGATGAATATCATCTCTAACAAAGAAAGGTACTTGGAGCCAGAGTCTCAATAAAGCCAAGGCCAAACAAACATATGCAACTCTTCTAGTGTTTCCATGCTCAACTGTGATATAAACAAACTGTTTTCTATGCACATCTGGCATTGCAATGTGTGCACAGCCTCTTCTCTACTTGCAGATCAAAATGTGGTCATGTAGAATCCATTACAAAACCCAAGCTTTCAAGAGAAGAGTCTCTTAGCATAATTCTCCATAGAGTTTTGAAGCTGCAGCAGTAGCTCCACAACCTTGTCCCAAGCCCTCTATATTTCTGAGGTGAATCTAACATATAAGCTATCAGATAGAATCCAAAAATCATTTTAACAGCTAAAATTCTACAGCATTGATAAATTCAACTAGACTTTTTAATCCCCCTTCTTTTTTGTCTCCTTCTTTGTTTCTTTTGCCATTGTCACAGGAACTCATAGGCACTTAAATTCCAGCTAAAGAGAGTCTCATCAGCAGTTCAGTCAATACATCAACACCACAATGAAGTAGAATTTCCAAGTAGAAACTGGAAGCAGATTTCCCTTTACAGTCAAACTGTCACTATATTCCTTACTCGATACCAGGATAAAGAAAGTTATTGTTAAAAATTGTTAAATTGTAAAATACTACAATAAGAAGATTTTTGATATTCTAATCCAGGGATTTTACATGAATAACAGGTTTAGAGTAGCAAAAGTTTATTCTAACAAAAAATTTTATGATACAAAGAATGAAAATGATTTGAAATGAAAATGAAATGATCCCATTATAAGGGTGTATCACAGTCCTGCCATTGTTTAATAGAAAACCTCTGGACCAAGTTCTCTTCATAGGGAAAGATCGTGTGTGTGTAGCTCAATATAATCTCCCCAAGTGGCCTTATGTTTTAGACTTTTCACCTTGATTAATGTTGCCTCTGTCACTTTTGGCTACCAGCAGAATTTTCCTTCACATTTTATAAATCTGGCCTCTCATCAGTTCTCATTATCCCAGCAAGACAGGCTAGAATTGTCAAAATGAACATTAAAAAATACTAAGAAAAAAAAACACTAGGAAAATACAAGAGACATTTCTCAGTGACTGTGGAATGAAACATTTTCCTTGTTTCTCACATTTTTAATCAAACCCTCAAAACTGAAAGCAATGACAGATGTTTTACTTTTTAATGGAAGATCCCAAGTGAATGCCAGGTATCTCAACTCGTCAACAGATTTCTACCTCCACATCTGTCCTTAGATTCTATATTTTTATTATTATTAGTAGTAGTAGTAGTAATTATTATTTAAATTTTCCTTGACAATCTTAATATCTTTTTAATTTTTTATAATTAGTATATATTAGCAGATCAAAGGAGGTTTAATTATGATTAATTCCATACATGCATATAGTATATTTCACCAAGTTCACCACCTCAACTATATTCTCATTCCTCTTGTTCTTTTCCCCCTTTTCAAATAGTGTCTAATGTGTTTTATTATGGTATCTTCTTTTCTCTCTTAGCATAATCTCTAATTCTAGTCTATCCATTCTCCTGAAAATAATATATTATTTTTCTTTATGACTCAATAATACTCCAGTGTGTGTGTGTGTGTGTGTGTGTGTGTGTGTGTGTGTGTGTGTGTGTGTGTGTTGTGTGTGTGTGTGTGTATGTGTGTGTGGACCTTCTTTATCTGTTCTTTGGTTGTTGGTACCTCAATTAATTCCACTGCTTGGCTCCTGTGAACAGAGCTTCAATAAACATGAGTATACAAGGATCTTTCATATATATTGATTCATACTCTTTTGACTATATGCCCAACAATGACATGATGGGGTCAAAGGTAGATCTACTGAGATATTTTTGTGGAAACTCCTTTCTGATTTTCATAGTGGTTACCATAGTTCAACTTCTTACTAACAGCATGTGAAGGTTTATCTCCCCACATCCTCACCAGCATTAGTTTTTGTTTGCTTTCTTGATGGTTAAAATTTGGATTGGGGTGAAGTGGAAGGTTAAGAAGTTTTCATTTGCATTTCCTTAATGATTGAAAATGTTAAAAGCTGCTACATTGTCTCTGTCTCTCAGTTTACTTTACAGTAGTAACTTCTCACCTTCATGCCCCACCAAGTAAAAAGAAAATCTCCAATGAAGAAACACTACAGATTTTAAAGGAGGTCTTACAAACAGACTGGGATGTGAAGATTCCTGTGGGCATTCTTTAAGTGTGACAATCATTAAGCTTAATCCACTATATCTCTAGACCAGTATAAGAGAATTGGCCAGTTTTCACCTAGAATTCAAAATACATTTGAACCCAGAGAGTAGACTGAATTTCTTAAATAGAAATGGTAACTGTGGAACAAGTCTTCTTGTCCTGGCAAGGAGTAATACATTTCCTGGAGCCAAACTAGATGAAGCTACAAGGAGAAAATGAGGAAGAGTCACTTTCAAGCTATCTCACTTAAGAAAGAAGTCTCCTATGTGGAGTTTTCCAGTAGTGAAACATTGTGGTACCCTAGATTATACAAAAGTGCATCCATGTACAAGTGGCCTCCAAAGAGGTTCTGAAGGTATACACCAAGAATTACAGGCGACATGGGGTTTAATATCAACTTATTAAATCTGATTCACTGAGGGCACAGAGTAAGGAAACATTTCTAAGAGCATCAGCTTAAGAAAAGAAATTTTCCTCTGGTTCCTCTTCTCAATTCTAAAACAGAAAATCTGGAATACATAAAAGCAAATAGGAAGAAAATAGCATACATCCAAAGATGTATGTTCCCATTTCATAAGTCAGGCTTATTGGGAGGAAGGAAAGAGGTTTAAAAAATTGGAATAGAAATCAAAACTTTTATTACAATTGGAATGAAAATTTATATCTTTAAAAGCAATCTTCAGAGCTGGGAAGGTGGCTCAGTGGTACAGTGCTTACCTTGTGGGCATGAGGCCTGGGTTTGATTCCTCAGCACCACATAAGCAGAAAAAGCCAGAAGTGGTGCGGTGGCTCAAGTGGTAGAGGACTAGCCTTGAGCTGAAGAGCAGAGGGACAGTACCCAGATCCAGAATTCAGGCCCCACGACTGATCCCTCCCCCACAAAAGTAATCTTCAATATCAGAATAAGATTGTCTTTATAGCTGAAAATAACTGAAAGATTTGACATCTGCATGCATACTAAGTTTTCAAAAGAAATTGAATTCAAAAATTTTAATAGCTTTTCTTCCATCTAATTCAACTAAGTTAATTAGTTATGAAGATAAATAGGTAAGTGTGTTATTTTCACCAGTTTTGTTGTTCATGTGTGTTGTTTTCTGTGTGAACAAAAGACACAATTTGTTTTTAATATCCTTAATTATTCCATATTGCAGCTATCATCAGAATCAGCTATACAATTAACTTGAAGCCAAAACAACAAGAACAAAAGTATCAGTTCAAGATCCTTATTTTAATAAAAGTTAAGAAAGTTTTAAGAGCTTTCTCATCTAATTTCAGTTTGTAATCCTTTCTTATCTCCTCTCCTGTATCTTGAATACTGACTCCAAATCTCATCTCACAAGAATTGTATTTGCTTTGCCCTTCCCAATGAATATCCTATTCAGACCTCTATGATATGGGTTCATCCTTTTCTTCTCACCTGTCCTACCTTTCCTATTAGGAAAGATACAAAGAAATTTTCTCCTCTCCATTGTAAGTCTATTTAAATCTAATCGTCAAAAATTTATTATACTCTGATCTGTATCCTACCTACTATGCCTTCTTCAGATTGATAGTAGGTATAGCATTTATCCCAGAGATTCAACTACTTACTGTAGATTCAGGAAAGACCATTGTCTCATTTTTCTGTGTATCACTAGCTCACTATTATCTCTACTATAAAAGACATACACTACACATTTATTAAATGCAGGATATTCTTGGATTTAGAATGAAGGGTGTAACCAAGTGGAACATTTTGCTTGAATGTTTGGGTCCCTGCATTTGATTTTGAGAGAAAGAGAGAGGAAAGAAAGAAAAGAAAAGAAAGGAAGGAAGAAAGAATAAGAGGAAGTAAGGAAGGAAGAAAAAGAAAGAAAGAAAGGAAGAAAGAAAGGAAGAAAGAAAGGAAGAAAGAAAGGAAGAAAGAAAGAAAGAAAGAAAGAAAGAAAGAAAGAAAGAAAGAAAGAAAGAAAGGAAGAAAGAAAGGAAGGAAGGAAGGAAGGAAGGAAGGAAGGAAGGAGAAAGGAAGAAAGAAAGAAAGAAAGAAAGAAAGAAAGAAAGAAAGAAAGAAAGAAAGAAAGAAAGAAAGAAAGAAAGAAAGAAAGGAATGAAGGAAGGAAGGAAGGAAGGAAGGAAGGAAGGAAGGAAGCAAGGAAGGAAGCAAGGAAGGAAGCAAGGAAAGAAGCAAGGAAGGAAGGAAGGAAGGAAGGAAGGAAGGAAGGAAGGAAGAAAGAAAGAAAGAAAGAAAGAAAGAGAGAGAAAGAGAGAGAAAGAGAGAGAAAGAAAGGATAAGGTTTTAAGCAAGGAAAGAACAGGCAGGAGGAGGTAAAGGTGAATAAAAGAAAAGTTTATTGGAGTACCCTCCTAATACGAACTCACAAAGGAACTCCCTGGTGGGGGTCAGAGAGGTCACACAGAGTCCTATGTAGCAGGGTTTATATGGTTTATATGGAAGGAAGGGAGGGAGGGAGGGAAGAGGGAATGGAGGAAAGGAAGGTTATATTTAATACATTGTGTTGGAAATATTTTTCGTGATCATTTCTTGTAGAAAAAATATAGAGGTAATGAATTGAAAAAGTATAGTGCAAATATAGGATTGGGACTGACGTTCATAATTAAACTCCAAGTCCTTCAAACAGTCTCAGACCCACAGTCCTTGTTAAACTTGTGTGCTTTAGGGCCTGGACACATGCCTTGCCATTTGGAGGAGCAGGAAATTATGAGAATATGAGAAATAGTCATGGGCTAAAGGAATTTGTGGGGGTGGCATCCTTGGAAAGATCCAGGGACAGTTCTGGTTGTCATAGTGCTGTGATCTGGCATTTCCAGTGAAGACAGAGCTGAAATCTGTTGGCCATGCCAGAAAGTGGAGGCGGCAAGAAAATAGGTAGAATTCATGAAGCAAAAAATTTGCAAAGCACTAAACCAGACTTTCAAGAGTCAGGAGTGGTTGTTTTGTAATACTGTGAATAAATTATCTTTTTTGACATGTGATTTGAAGTCTACCAACTTCCAAAAGGCAAAAAGTGTCAGTTAAATAGTGGAGTATCCTTAGGCATGTGCTGGAACAATTGAATTGCTGTTGTTTTTCTTTGATTTTTGTGTTTCCCAGTTCATCTTAAGAGCCATTGTCAGTTTTCCTTCCCAAATAAGATGCACATCCTTTTCAGCTTAAACCAGAAAGATAGAAGGGTAGTGAGACCACATCTTGGGACTTCTTACTTAGGGAAGTATATTAAATTCTTAATGTGTTTACTGAACAAAGCCAGAGGAACTTGTTTTCCCCTAACACATTTCAGTAAGGAGAAAGTAGCTGCTGCATTTCCTCCCAGATGATCAGCTCACACCACAATAGGTGCACATTTTCTGCATAGCAATTGTAGATCTCATTCCCCAGAGAAACCAGGGATGGAGCAAACCTGGAGATTGAATAACCTATCATTTTATATACCTCCAGCATGGGATGTAGATCTTTCTATTTAAGTAAAATGAGGTCTGTGCTTTCTTGTTGGGAATTTAGTATGTTATTAATCCCTTTTACACTCTATTCATAAGAAGCCTAGTCTCAATTTCACTCACAAGCCTCTCCTCTCCTCCCACCAGCCAAATGCTTATATCTAGAAAAAATGCACCTCACACTTTCTGTATTAGTTATTGTTTCTATATCAGCATGAATTCTGAATGTTCTGCCAAATGAAGATTTAATAATCATAGGTGGCTGAGTTCCAGCAGCTATGATAATTTAGTGTAAGAGAAAGGGAAGAAAAGCAGAAATATGAAGGCTACAGAAAAAAAGGAAAGGATCCAGGGAACACTAATCTTAAAGGAGCAAGATGGTGGGGTTTATGCAGTAAATAAAAGAAGTTGCTTGGTTTCTTTCTCCCTTCTGCTTCTTTTTTTCTGGAATGCTTTGCTTTTATAAAACAATGAGACATATATACACATATTTACATGTATATATACATGGATATATGAGTATATACATGGCTACAGCTTGCTGGCTGCCCATTGAGCTATCTTCCAGATCAATGAGTGGTGCAGATTCTTGCCTGACAAGACATTCGGTTATTTCCTTAACAGGATTAGAAAAAAAGTGCTCTAACAAGCACATTTTTATAATTAGTTTTCTTTAACTGAATCCACTTGCTGCTGTGGCTCTGATTTCTAATCAACTGGAAGTGAATAGTTCCACAAAAGTCAAGTAAAATAAAGTGTAAAACAACTACCAATCAAGTATGTAACTCTGAGACTAACAAATTCATGCTGAGTTTAGTAATATGATAACATAGATATGAAACTTGGGCATCATCTTCAAGAATTAAGTGTATATTTATCTCAATGTATGTTCCCAAAGTTTTTGTGATTCTGGTCATAAAATCTGAGTATAGTACCTCTCACTATCCAATCTCCACTCACCTTTCCAATTTCACCCCTGGGTAACCTGTTAGAGTGGCAATTCCTTCTGCCATTCACTTGACCTTTCTGCTTCAGTTTGACAAACTCCTTCATCCAACAACTCCAAGCCCTCTTTCACTGATCAATTTCTCTATACATGATTCCTCTGCTTTGAATTACATCTTTGTCACTGGTAAATTCCAACTTTTCCAGGGCCTTTCCTGTTCACCTAATGGCAGTAAGTATCTTTATCCTTCTCACATTTGCAGGATTTTATTCTTAGGTCACTTTATAGGTGTACATGCATTTGTGTCCCAGACATTAAAGTGGAAGACTGTTAGATATTAAATTAGGTAGGAAGCCACCACAAGGTCTTCAGGCATAAGAACAGAGTTTTTTTCTGAACTGCAGGACTCCAGCTGTACACATAAAAACGAACTGACACAGGGCAGAGTAGGAATTAAGTGGGAGAGGGCATGGAGAAGGTATGGCCACAGTAGATACGTATGTGACTTGGGCGTCTGGGAACCTCCCACGGCCAGAGAAGTGACCAGAGTGGTCCAGAATGTGACCTCAGAGAAAGGGAGGGTAACTGGTTCAGGTGTGCCGTCACCTAAGTGATGCAGGTGCGGGGGCGGGGGGCGGGAATGGAAAATGGTGGGGTCAGGAGGAGGGTTGAGGAAAATCTATGTGCAGATTTGCACACAGACTCGGCCAGACCTAAAAAGACCACATCAAAAGGAAAGTTTACCCATGGTGAATTCTTCATTTCATTCGTGGTCTGTATCTTCATTGCATGGACAATGGAACATAAAAGAAAACTCTAGCCTTAGCCTCACTGTTGTAAGGTATCCAGTAACTCTTCATCAGCTCTCTGAGCCTCATCTTTCCCAACTGCTGAATCTACACAGTAGAAGTTCCTGAATTGTAGGGTTGTTCGTTTTTTTATTATTGTGAAAATACTGTACAGAGGGGTTACAATTACATGGGCAAGATAATGAGTATATTTCTTATCAAGCATTGTAGCCTCCTCCTTTGTTTCCCCTTCCCATCCCTTCCATCCCCCAACCAATCGGCCTCCCCCCCCTCCTCCACCCCTCCCCTCCAACAAAGTTGTAAAGTTCGTTTTCAACATAACGACTTGTACATTTCATTGTTGCAATGGGTCCACCTGTATCCCTGTTTAAATAATTTGTTTTTTCCCTTCCCCTCCATAAATTATACCTACATCAAACACAGTGAAAGCAGGGGTTATGCTGTGGGGGAGGGACATACAAAGCAACAAAGAAATCATCTTATAAATGTGTTAGAAACAATCCCATGAAAGAAAAAAAATTGAATATATATCTTAGGGTTCATTTCCCTAACATCAACTTATCTGACCTTTTCTGTTTGACTCAGACATATACTAGCTATTGCAAACAAGGGAAACCATGGGACCTATGTTTCTTTGGGCCTGGCTTACTTCACTAATATAATTTTTTCTAAGTCTTTCCATTTCCTAACAAATGGGGCAATGTCATTCTTTCTGATGGAGGCATAGAATTCTATTGTGTGTAGGGTTGTTCTAAGAATAAAGCAAGATATGTAAGGACACCTCATTTATTGAAAACTATTAAGTGCAAGACTAAAAAATACCCAAATTCTTACTTCTCAAATATATTAATATTTGAATATTAACTTTAGTTGTTTACAAACAAAACATGTTTTTATTTTCTCACTGACATGTTTTATTCAAAGGAATCAAGCTAAGAAACACCTCTCTCTACAATACCCTTCTCTTTTCTGAGAGGTATAAGGCTTTTTCCAATTTGAAGAATATTATTGAGCTTATAAAAAATGTCTATTTTTTCTGAATTTGTTCCTGAAACAAATAAAAATGATCACTCTTTTTTTAGCCCCTCTTCAGCATTTATAGTAATCTCTCAATTATGTGAGAATGAATGGTCAATAACCTAAAAATTATAGGTTTTAGTTTTCTTTCAGTGCTGACCAACAACTCTTGTTTTTTCTGTGCAGGGGATTAAAGCCAGGTCTCATGTGCTCTACCACTAAGCTACATCCTCAGTCCCAGATAACAACTAAAATTCATGTAAAACATTAGAGTCAATGAGAATTTTTATTGTACGGGACAGAGAAATGCCAAGCAAACAGTTTTAACCCAGAACATACCTAAAACGGATCCTTTCCATTAGTACTTTGCTGAAACAACTGACAATTATAGCTGTCAGAAAGTGGTAAAGCATTCCTGTAATCCCAGTTATATGGAACATATGAGTAGGAGGATCTCAGTTCATAGTCAGACTTTGTAAAAAATTAAAAAAATAAAAAGAGAAACTTTATCTGAAAGTAACTAAAAGCAAAAGGGGTGGAGACATAACGCAAATGGTAGAGTGCTTGCCTACTGAACACAAAGCTCTAAATTCTCTCTTTAGTTGTATCAACCATTCTCAAGGCATACAGTGCTTATGGGTTGTATAAGAATATACTTGATTCTGTGTACTAACCATTCTCTTCTTAGCATGGAAGAAAAGTCCAGTTTGACACTAGTGATAAATTTAGCCTTCTATTTTTACAGAAAAAGAAAATGCCATAAGTTTGCTTTGTTTAAATGTACTTTCCTTTACCTAGGTTGACAATGCTCACAGAACTAAGGTGGTAATTTCTCTTATTTTGGAGAATACTCGTG
Source organism: Dipodomys merriami (assembly GCF_024711535.1). NCBI lineage: Eukaryota > Metazoa > Chordata > Mammalia > Rodentia > Heteromyidae > Dipodomys > Dipodomys merriami. Next base: position 7,329,815 of record NW_027203382.1, read on the forward strand.
GATACTCTAAAGCCACTCATTTATTCATACAGCACAAGATAATTATATTACAATATGGCATATTTACATACCCCAAAAGAAATATACAACTCTTAGTACAAGTCAATATTAGTAGTTGTAATTAGGGCAGAGTGTGACAGTTATCTGAGTTATACTTAGAACATCCTAAAGGTCCTAGGATGAATATGTTTCTAACATATTTAAATATTCTAGTACTTTCCTTGTCCTGAGCAAGAAGTGGATTGCTTACTTCCTGAGGTTTTTAATAAGTTCTAAAAGCCTCTAGTTCCCTCAGATTTTGCTGTGTTATGTTTTATATGATATACTGTATTAAATAAATATCTTTAAGGAGTTCTCCAATGGGATATGTTTTTACTTTTAAGCCAGTTTAAAGATAGAAATGTTTTAAATAGCATCTTTAGAATATTTTTGATTCAAAAATTTAAAAAGACAAAATCAAACATTGTCAGGTAGAGAAAGGAAATTATACATCAAGTATGGATAATAGTAAATACTATTAGTTAATTCCTTCATATTCCCAACAGTTAGTTCTCCATTTGCTAAAATAGAGCACCTTTTGGCTACTAAAAGATTTATTCTCTTACTACCTGTGCACGAAATTGTTTGCTTACTTTTAAGCCCTTAAGAACTTGGGTGTTCCTAAGTGCTTCATTTCACAATAGACTAATTCTTGCCTAAGAAAAACTGCCTGTAGTAGTAAGCCTAAAAAAATGTAATCTAACTTACTGGCAATATTAAACATAAAGAATGTTTTATCTTAAGCAAGCACAAGAATTAGTCAGTTATCCTATGATAGGCATTGTTTTTGCTCCTCAAAATATTGAATAAAAATAGAAAGAAAAGTAAAGCCATCATACAGTTCTAGCCTTACCCTCTTTATTTTCACATCAGCAAAATGAAAGGTTTTCCAAAATCCAACACAGTGAATGAAAATGATTCCGATTGCTAGATACATGTTTTCCTATTCATACTGAAATCATTACCTCCTTGTGTGAGCTCAGAAGAATGATAATGAGCCAGTGTCAGATAAATAAAAGTCAAGAACAACAGAATAGGGAGTGACAAAATAAGAGAAGTATCTCTATAAGTCATATAGAGCAGGAGCCAGGAGTAATAAATTTATAAATCTAGTGTGTAGTTCACCTTTTTTATGATTTGGTATTGAATTTCAATCTATGTCTTTGGAAGATCAGAAAATAAAGAATTTGCTTCAAGGAAAGCTCCGTTAAGAATAACAAAAATAATCTCGATACACATATTTGTCCTGCATCATTTTGGTCCCTTGAGAGAGTTAATTACATATTAAATCTATAGGTTAACTACCAAGGAGTTGAAAGAAGGAAGACCTAGAATTTACTACAATCTGAAAAGAGTACATTGAAGTTGTACTGGACATTTAACACATAATCAAAACATAAAATCGTAAAAGAAAAGTAAATTCAACCTTAGAGTCGCCTTCCTTTTCCACTCAGATACTGAGTAGTTTGTACAGGTGTTTACCTTGGGAAGACAGAGTGGGGTTTTAGAGTCAAAATATTTAGTTCTACTTTTGCAAATGACTCATGTGAAATAGGAGGAAATTTGAAAGATAGGTGAAATGTGTAAGTTGTTATGCTTTTTTGTTGCCTGAATAAAATTATAATTATTACTACATCTGAGGAGGTAATAAATCTCAGAATGCAGTAAGCAGTGATACAACTAGACTTCATTCTGGCTGCCACCAAACTTCAGAGAACCAGGAGCAGCACTGACATACCACATTCATCGTAGTCCAGCTCTCTTTTTCATGTTTTATGGTTTGTGACGCTTATCTGTCAGTAACTTTTAATGGGATTTCCAATCTTAGAACATTTTTAGTTCTTATAATCACTGTTCATTTTTAACAAAGAAAGAAAAACTACTGTATGAAGTATGTACATTTTGTAAGCTAAGTGGTGCCAATCAGACTTTAAGAAGCTTTTTTGTTTCTCATTTTATTCTCTGAAGGTTTCTTCTAGTACCATTACATTTTTATGCAGCTCAGTTACACTAAAAGAAATCATGTTTAGATATTGCTTATAGAAAGAGAGGAAGAAAGGAAGTGAACAAGGGGTTCTTCAGAACAATGGCAGCTGCCCAGTCAGGAACGTTGGAGTGCCCAGGTTCGGTAGTGATTGGGAGCTCACATGAAGTCTGCATTCTAGTCCAGCAGCCCTTCCTCTGCTCCAGCCTCCCTCTAATTTGTGAAGAACACTTGATGGTGAAACAGACAAATCTGCCACAAACGACAGGAAGCAGACAGTGGAAGAACTGAGTTGGGAGCCTTAAAGGGTAACTTGTATGAGACTAACATAACACAAATAATGGACTTTCTGCTGCATATTTAATTATAGGCTTGAGGATATTTTTTATCTTGTTCAGAAACAAAATGGCTCACATTTTGAGATATGTGGACCACATGGTCTGAGGCATTACTATTGGATTGAATTTTCAAGGCATGCTACTTCTCTACCTCTTGTTAAGAGTGTATATTCATTTGCCTTTGGTCAGATACTCATTGCAGTACAGTAAGCTCTAGAAACATGGATGAAGAAAACATCCCAACAGAGTTTCTTGTTCAGGTGCAGACTTTCGGTGATTAGTGTCAACAGGGTTCCATAAAGTCCACATATCTATTGGCAATATTTGTTTTTTAATGTTTTTATTATAAAAATACTGTACAGAGTGATTACGGTTACATGAACAAGGTAATGAGTACATTTCTTATCAAGCATTGTTTTAAGAACTGGGAATTTGAAATTTCTGGTGACAATAATAATTAATATATAACCCTAAGCTTAAACTTTAAATAGAAACATTACCTAATAGATGAGGACATTATCAGTGCAATTTTATGAGTTTGTTGAATTTAAAAATTCTATTAAAAACAATTTATAAGCCAGGTACAGGTGGCTCAAGTCTGTAATCTTGCTTCTCAGGAGGCTGAGATCTGAGGATCATGATTCAAAGGCAGTTTATAGAAAATTCCCTGATACTGTTACAGCCAATAAACTACTCCTAAAAGAAGAAGAGGAGAAACAAGGAGGAGGAGGAGGAAGAGGAGGAGGAGGAGGAGGAGGAGGGGGATGGGGAGGGGGAGGGGGAGGGGGAGGGGGAGGAGGAGGGGGAGGAGGAGGAGGAGGAGGAGGAGGAGGAGGAGGAGGAGGAGGAAGAAAAACAGGAGGAGGAGAAAAGGAAGGAGGAGAAGGAGAAAAAAGAAAAAAGAAAAGAAAAGACACTGGAGGTGGAGCTGTGGCTCAAGTGCTAGAGCACTAGCCTTGAGGCAGAGAATCTCAGAGAAGACAAAGTTTAGGCCCTGTTCAAGTCCTAGGACTGGCACACAAAACAGTAATTTATACTTTTAAATGATAGCATGCATCAAGCAATGTATTATTATAACGTATGTCCATTCATTAGTCATTGGTGTTAGATCAAAGCCCTCTATGGGAGTGAGTTCACTCATGAGAGCCTCAGATTATTGTCTCTGGTTATAATGTGAAACCACACCAGTAATGAAGGTCCTGGATTGCCATTTCGGATGATGTTCGTATGCAAAGAGAACTTAGTTCTTTCCAATGTAATATTGATGCTCAATTGTTTTATTTTTCTTACTTCACATTTCTATTAACATTTGTATAATTAGACTAGTATTTTTAGCAGTCCAATTTTGTTTGTCCAGATTCTTGTATTCACATTCACAATTCATTAAATAAATATTTTAAGTAAGTTTTTTGGGGGGGGTGGTCCGGTAGTGGGGCCTGAACTCTGGGCCTGGGCGCTGTCCCCCCTCAGCTCTTCAGCTCAAGGCTAGCGCTCTACCACTTGAGCAGAGTGCCACTTCCGGCTTTTTTCTTTTTGCTTATGTGGTGCTGAGGAATTGAACCCAGGGCCTCAGGCATGCAAGGCAAGCGCTCTGAGCCACCTTCCCAGCCTAAATAAAATTTTAAAAAGTATAATTCATGCAAATATATTTCCTCAGAAACATAATTGACTGAGTAGTTTTTAAATTTTACATTTAAATTTATTTTAATAATTACATAGAAACATAAAATTTGTTATATATTTGTAGGAAAACTTGTTTTCTTATATGGATGTATTGTTAATGTTTAAATAATATTTGTAAAGAGTATCTATGTATCATAGATATATAGAGTATCTATATATCATAGATACTCTTTACAAATTTGTCAGTTATTGGTGGCAAAATGTTTCAAAATTTCTTAGGCTCATTTAAAATATAGCACACCAGAACGTTTTGCTTTTGTCTAACTGCAACTTGGTACTTGTTGACTCTCTTTTCATCAGTAGACATTAGTTATTTAACATAATAGGTTTCATTGTGACATTGTCATACAGGTATGTAATATGCTTGGATCATTTTCACTGTAGAGTAACCATTTTTGCCTCACCTCCCCACTCTGACTGATCTCTCTCCTCCTCCCAACTATTCCCGCCATGGTTTGTTTGTTTGTTTAGATTAAAGAAGAGGAAAAAATGCTATCCACTTGCATTTAGCCATTTTCCAGAATGGCTTCTAATAATAATAAAAAAAACTGAAAAACACATTTGGTTCTTACTATGGATATTTTTTCTAGTAGTTATTACATCAATAGTTTTCAAGATTCACAATTGCTATTCAATCACTTTAGCCTATAGTTTAATTGTTTTGATAATTGAATAAAATTACATTGTGCATACAATTATGAAAAAAACAAGTCAATGTGTGGATGTAGTAAACATCCAATATGTAACTGTTTTTTCATGTCTGTTATCATTGCTTAGTGTGTAATGTTTACTGAGTAAACGTTAGCTTATCGTGTTGAATGTGGTTTTCATGTACAATTGATTCTGCAAGCAAAATATTATGTAAAAATCAATGTAGAAATTTCTGTGGCCCATCTCAGTTATCCCTTTAACAAGCTTTCATAGAAGCCTCACTCAGCATTTCTTGTCTCATTGAACATTTATCACCTGGGCTGTGCTCTTCCTTCACTGCAGGGAAGGAAGATAGGAAGAAAAGCTTATTCTAGACATGTTACTTCTACCAGAAAAACTACTATTCTGTTCTAAATGGAATTATATGTCAACTGAATATACCTAAGATATTTATACAATACATATTTATGTATTTATATATTATATGTTTATATAATATATATTTATATAATACATATCATTTTGATAATATAAGCAATGAGAAGTTTATTTATAGTAAAGTAAGTGTTGTGAATATCCAACGAGTCTTAAAAAGTGGTATCTATGTCAAACTTGATAGTTTACTGCTGATAGTGATCATAATTCTTCACTAAAAATATTGAGCAAAACTTACTACTTCACCTTTCTTCCTCACACCTCTAAATAGCACCACCATCACATAATTGATTTAGTTGGTTTTCATTTGGAGAGAATTGCTTGTTTTTTAAGGGATGTCAAAACTGGAGCTTGCTCTCAGGGTAGCTCTGTGTAGTTTGGCTTTTTTTTTCTCAGATCTGGCCAGTTTAGTCACACTTCCACTTCTAGCTTTTTGTTGATTAATTAGAGATAAGAATCTCACATACTTTTCTGCCCAGGGCTGGCTTAGAACCATGACTCTGAGATCTCAGCCTTTCTGAGTAGGATTACAGGCATGAGGCACAGGCAATCAGCTTCATCCATTGAATTGTTAAAGCCAACAGTCTAGCAAATATTGTCAGTTTTTCATGTCCCTAGCAGTCATTTTAGTGTTCAATATTAAATATTGTTAATGTGTCTATATTTAAAGGCCACAATATTCCTTGGACATTATCTCTTTCCTGGAGGTAGATATGTGTTGTGTGTCTATTAAAGGAATTTCCTGCATAAACATCACACAGCATCAAGAGAAATTTGTTCTTGAAATGAAAACCAAACATCATCACTGTTAATGTGTTCCAAAGATTTCTTCTTATACATACATAGAACAAAAACTCATCTAAATATATACTAGGAGTAGGAATAGGACTGTGCTACAAATTCCAGTCCTTTTTTAAAAATTCAGATCTCATACCTGCTCTACTTGTTTGCTGAGGTGGCACTCTACCACTTAATCTACAGCCATCACCTCACTTTTTACTGGTTATTTTGGAGATCTTGATTCTAAAACTATCTTCAATATCATAGAGAAAATGCCCAAATAATTTTAATTACCCAAGTAATTAGTTTTATCATTTATCATCTGTTTTGCTGAAAAAGAGTCTTCAACTCTCCTGTCTGAGTGTTCTTCCATAAATTAAGAAAGTTCACTTTATTAACAGACCAAAAAATAAATAATAAATAATCCCAAGAGGAGCAAGAATTGTCCTGTTCTGTTATTAATATAGTTTAGAGTTCCATCTGTCAATAACTCTGTCTCAGACAGCATTTCATCTGGAACAGCAAGTGAAAAATCTACTTTAGCATTGTTGATGTAACAACTTTAAATGCAAACTAGATCTTCAGGTATTCCTAAATTTTATCTATTCCATGAATATAAGTGATATAAGTGGCCAGATGAATCAGCAAATTTCTATTACGTTCCTAAGGGCAAATTGTTCTTGAGAAAGCATTCTCATGATTGCTCAGAAAATAAGTTAAATATAAACTAGCCAAATTACAACTAGAATAGAAGTTAGTAAAATATAACTTCATGCATTTTAGGAAAAATAATAAGAATGTATTTCAGAACTACTAATTAACTCTAAAAGTTCATGGGAAATTAGGAAATAAAATGGTTTCATGAAAAAATATTATTTGGTATTTGTACACAAAATATACAGACAGAAAATATTTATATAACTGTGTTTGCCATATATTCAAGGTATCTTCACAATAAAAAGTATTTACCTTAGAATCTGTGAGTGATATTATACACATTTTTTCAAAAAATCAATATATATGAAGTCTTCCAGACCCAAAAAACTGCCATGAATTAGTAACTCTCACTGGCTCTTTTGTGACTAATAAATAGTTTTATCATCTCTTGTGAGCACAACTTACTTCTAAAATCATTATTTCTTCCTTGCTTCTATTTGACATCATTGGAAATTCAATCAGCAAAGCCCACTATTTTTAATAAACATTTATATCAAGTCCTGTCTCTTCTCCAAAGGAGCCATTACACTGAATAATTTTATGAGTAGTTTGGGTCCAAAGGTTCCTAAAAGACCCATTATGGCCTTTTGTGTCAAATAGGCTTGCAGAAAAGACTCTTCATTCGACTTTCAAATACGGGGTAGAATGCCTCCTTGGAATCAATAGCGTACATGTTAAGAGTCTCTCAGTACAAAAAGATATGAGTCATTTTATTTCAGCTTATCAATGACTCATCCAAAAAATTCCTGGAATCAGAGCCAAGAATCTTCTCTTACTGATTGATTTAGCCACTCTCAGCTTGTAAAAATGCAAAGCTTTTTGAGACTCAGTCATTTGTCAAGAAGTATTTAATTCGTGGCACCCAAAATATGGTCTCTGCTGATCATCCATAAAGTTGTTCCTACATACTATGTTTTAAATTGCTCTAATTTTATAGTACAATAAAAGTAGTCCATTGACCTCAAGGAGCTATATTTTTCTTCTGACAGCTTTCAATGATACAGGAAAGTTTATAAAATTAACAAAATCCATGTCTTGGAAATCCGTAAGATATTATACAAAAGAATATGATAATTTAATTAGGAGAGCTCAATGCTTACTAGTAGGGGCAAAGAAAAAGCATCAATCCCATTCCTCTTTTTTGTATAGCAGCTGAGTGATTTGAGAAAAATCAATCCCACTCTAGCTGCAAATGTTGTCTCAGATGATGGGTCTGAGATATTCTGGTAATATTTGGACTCAGACTTGTTGCTTACTAAGGTTAAGCCCATTAGAACGTGAGATTCCAATTGAGATAGTGAATATTTCCAGACTGATAATTTAACAAAATGAGTATAGTCTTGGTACAGCTCAGAAATTTTTAATTCATGATTAGATGGACATCCTTATCTCCTCTAGATCTTAGTGGGAAAAAAAATGATGGGTTTGGACGCTACAGCTGGCAGCTTTCTTGCAACCATAGAATATGGTAGTCTATGGACAAGAAGGATCTACAGGAGAGGACAGTGCTGAAAGAATCAGAGACAAGGCTCTGCTACCTCAGTGGCACTAGCCAAATCATTGATGTTTGGCTCAAACATATCCTAAATCCTACATTCTTGCAGGATTTTCTAATGATATAACTGATTTATGTCAATAAATCATCTTGAGCTAACTTTTAAAGCTTGAGTTTTTAACAAATACTATTACTGTGAAATCTTGACTGAAGAAAATGACAGAAAGTAGAAAGCATGTTAGAAGAATGAGTAAGAGCTGGAGAAGCTTTACTTATTGGTATCACAGTTTCTTCTATGCATCGCTATATTGTTATATCTAAAACTGTAAGGAGTTTGCAAAAGTGTAGATACAGGAAATGTTCAGGTGATATAACATGATTGTATAAAGTACAACAAATACTTGTAAACAGTATAGTTTAACCTCTTTATTTCTTTGCTTGTTTATTTATTTATTGGTTTATTGTGCCTATTCTAGGACTTGAGCTCAAGGCTTATTTTTTCCCCAAGACTTGTTCTCTACCACTTGAACCACAGCTCAACTTCAGGGTTTTTGGTGATAAGAGTCACAGATTCTTTTCTTCTGGGACTGGCTTTGAACCTTGATCTTCAGATCTCAGCCTTCTGAGTAGTTAGGATTATAAATGTGAGCCACTGGCACCCAGCCTTAATCTTTATTTGAGTCTTCATTCTACCTAGTAGCAGAAAACTTAATTTCAGATAAACTCAATTATTTCAAATACCTACAGAGGCAGTTCCAGTTTAGGAATAGATAATGAGTTTACATACTTGTCTAACTTTTCTCTACAATGAGAGATCTATTTGGAGTGACAGATAAGTAACATTAAGAACACAAATTTCCAGCATTCATGAAATTGGTTCTGATAATCCTAGGCTAGAAATACCATTGACTCCACCTATGCTAACCGAAATGACTGTCCCATGGAATACTCAAATGTTTCCAGATGTCTTGAGCATTATAAGATTTAAGTATTAAACATAGAAATTAAGATTAAATATTCACTTAAGTATTCTAGACATCTATATTTGACCTTCTGTGGATAGCATTTATCCATGGATTGGTGCAGAATTTTCATATTCAAACATATACTCAACAACTGGTTTGTTTAATATGGAACTGTAGAATCTAAAGTCACCAGGAGGTAATACACCATGCACATTCTAATCAACATTATCTTATCCTGATAAGCAGTGCCACATTTAAATTAATATACATCTCTATGGTATGGTTCTGTGCATTCTTTCCTAAAGTTTGAAAGCCAATGGCCCAAAGTGCACAGGTCTAATTAATCAAAAGATGAGACTTTTTGTCATCTACGAGGAGAAACGTAAATCTGAATGACTGTCTCAGTCTGATAAGATTTCTCAATTCTAAAACCACTGGTATGAACCTGAGTAGGTGGAATTGTTCAAACTGTGCATTAATCTGTGACTAGCATTCATCATTGGATCAATATGTTAGAAAATTTACTTTTATAGAGCTTACAAATCTAAGCTAAGAATTCATTGTCTATTTCTCATTCATCTGGATTTCTGAAAGTAATGAATCCACACCTCTCTCAATCTTTGCCTATGATTTACCCAGCCTCAGCTCCAGCACTGTCATTCCCTCATTAGTGAACTGTGTGTCCCGGCTCTGGGCAAGGGGCTCTGGTTTTCCCTGAAACCAGCTTGGGCACAGATTCCTTATGTTGCGATACCTACCATCAGAACAATCTCTAGGAAAACCATAGAAATTATTAGCTGTCACTATTCTCAGGAAATAAGGCTCAACTGCTCATTAGAACTATACCAATAATGAAAATGCCACACCTAGCAAATTCTCCCTTATAATGAGGACTTCACAGCTAGCCAAGATTTCATTTGTTTGGCACAATTGCCTCCCTTTTTGGAAGAGATATAATAACTAGTGTGATCAATTCTTTATTTTAATCTTTTGTAACAAATTTAGTGATATATAATTTCTATACGGAACAATTTATTCATCTAAAGTATGTATTTAAATGGTGTTAAGTGGATGGATACATAGTTATGTCACCATCAACATGATCAGGTTTAGAGCATTAAGAACTTTCTTCCCATTAAATGATACTCCTCTTATGCAAGTGCTGGTCTACCACTAATTACTGTCTATGAATATGCCTATTGTGACATTACATATACATGAGACTGCATAATGTGTCACTCTTTTGTATTTTACTTCTTTCATTTAGCACATCCATATTGTAGCATATATCAGTAGTCTATTCCTTTTTTGTCAAATAATATCTTATTGTATGGCTATATCACAATCTATTATCTATTCATCAGTCAATAAATGTTTTGTTTCCACTTTTGACTTTCTATTAACCATCATGTTGTTTTCAACATTTAGTACATGTCTTCCTTTCTTCCTCCTACCCTTTCCCCTTCCCTCCCTCCCTCCCTCCCTCCCTCCCTCTCTTCCTTCCTTCCTTCCTTCTTTCCTTCCTTCCTTCCTTCCTTCCTTCCTTCCTTCCTTCCTTCCTTCCTTCCTTCCTTCCTTCCATCCTTCCTTTCCTGAAAAAAATGGGACCATGGAATTGACAAGCAGGCACCCTACCCCTAAGTAATGCCCCCAGTCCTTTTTTCACTGCTTTGTGATAGGCTCTCCCTTTTCACCCAAATGCATTCCTGCCCTCACCATCCGCTCATTTTATGCTTTCAACCAAGCTGTGATGACAATCATATTTAACCATACACAGTTCATCCCACTGAGATGGAGTCTCAGTTTATTTTTTGTTGCCTGGTCTTCATACAGTGGGGATGCCCACTAACCGCCTCATCTTATACTCTGACATAGCTAGGATGAAAAGTACATGCCACTATTCGAAGCTATTGTTTGAAAAGTTTTCATAAACTTTGTGCCTGGCTGGCCTCTAACCATAATCCTTCTGATCTTTTTTTTTATTTAATTTTAATTTTTTGTGAACATACTGTACAGAAGGGTTACAATTACAATGGGCAGGATAATGCGTACATTTCTTATCAAGCATTGTAGCCTCCTCCTTTGTTTACACTTCACATCCCTTCCCAGCCTCCCCCCCCACCCCCTTACCTAATCCCCCCCCCCCCACCAACGTTGTAAAGCTCGTTTTCAACATGACAACTTGTACTTCTCATTGTTGCAACGGGTCCACCTGTATCCTTAAACGACTTGTTTTTCCCCATCTCCTCCACAAGTTATACTGACATCAAATATAGTGAAAGCAGGGGTTATACTGTGGTGGAGGGACATACAAAGCAACAAAGAGATAATCTTATAAATGTGTTAGAAACAAATGCATGAAAGAAAAAACATTAAAATACATATCTAAGGGTTCATTTTCCTAACATCACATTATCTGACCTTTTCAGCTTGACTCATACATATACTAGATATTGCAAATAAGGGAAACCATGGGACCTATGTTTCTTTGGGCCTGCCTTACTTCACTCAATATAATTTTTTCCAAGTTTGTCCATTTCCTAACAAATGGGGCGATGTCATTCTTTCTGATGGAGGCATAGAATTCCATTGTGTATATATACCACATTTTCTTGATCCATTCATCTAATGAGGGGCATCTGGGTTGGATCCATATCTTAGCTATGGTAAATAATGCTGCAATAAACATAGTTGTGCTGGTAGCTTTAGTGTGGTCTTGTTTGTAAACATTTGGGTAAATGCCCAAAAGTGGGATTGCTGGGTCATAGGGGAACTCTATGTGAAGTCTTTTGAGGAACCTCCATACTGCTTTCCAAAGTGGTTGAACAAGTTTACATTCCCACCAACAATGAAGTAAGGTTCCCTTCTGTCCACATCCCCTCCAGCATCTGTTGTTGTTAGAGTTCTTGATTTTTGCCGTTCTAGCTGGAGTGAGGTGGTATCTCAAGGTTGTTTTGATTTGCATTTCTTTTATGGCTAGGGATGTTGAGCATTTCTTTCTTCTTTTTTTTTCAGTTTATTTTTTTTATTTTATTTGTGAACATACTGTACAGAGGGGTTACAATTACATGTGCAGGATAATGCGTACATTTCTTACCAAGCATTGCAGCCTCCTCCTTTTGTTTACCCTTCACGTCCCTTCCCAGCCTCCCCCCTCCCCCCCAATCCCAATCCTTCTCCTTCCCCCCCATTTCCTCCCCCCCCCCCCCCGCACCGACGTTGTAAAGCTCGTTTTGGACATGACAACTTGTACTTCTCATTGTTGGAACAGGTCCACCTGAATCCTTAAACAGATGGTTTTTCCCCATCTCCTCCTCAATTTATACTGACATCAAATATAGTGAAAGCAGGGGTTATACTGTGGGGGAGGGACATACAAAGCAACAAAGAGATAATCTTATAAATGCATTAGAAACACATGTATGAAAGAAAAAAAACATTAAAATACATATCTAAGTGTTCATTTTCCTGACATCACATTATCTGACCTTTTCCGCTTGACTCATGCATATACTAGATATTGCAAATAAGGGAAACCATGGGACCTATGTTTGTTTGGGCCTGGCTTACTTCACTCAATATATTTTTTCCAAGTTTGTCCATTTCCTAACAAATGGGGCAATGTCATTCTTTCTGATGGAGGCATAGAATTCCATTGTGTATATATACCACATTTTCTTGATCCATTCATCTACTGAAGGGCATCTGGGTTGGATCCATATCTTAGCTATGGTAAATAATGCTGCAATAAACATAGTTGTGCTGGTAGCTTTAGTGTGGTCTTGTTTGTAAACCTTTGGGTAAATGCCCAAAAGTGGGATTGCTGGGTCATAGGGGAGTTCTATGTGAAGTCTTTTGAGGAACCTCCTTACTGCTTTCCAAAGTGGTTGAACAAGTTTACATTCCCACCAACAATGAAGTAAGGTTCCTTTCTCTCCACATCCCCTCCAGCATCTGTTGTTGTTAGAGTTCTTGATTTTTGCCGTTCTAACTGGGGTGAGGTGATATCTCAATGTTGTTTTGATTTGCATTTCTTTTATGGCTAGGGATGTTGAACATTTCTTCATGTGTCTATTGGCCATCCTTCTTTCTTCTTCAGAGAAGTTTCTCTTTAAGTCTTTCTCCCACTTATTTATTGGGCAGTTGTTTCTTTGAGGATTTGTTGTTGGGGGGGTTAATTTTTTGAGTTCCAAGTATATTTTAGATATGAGACCCTTGTCCGTTGTATGGCTAGTAAAGATCTTCTCCCAATCCGTGGGCTTTCTATTGATCTTGCTAGCTATGTCATTTGCCATGCAGAAGCTCTGCTACTTTATGCAATCCCATTTGTCCAACCTGTCTTTGATTTGTTGTGTTTCCGGGTCTCTATTCAAAAAATTTCGGCCTGAGCCAAGGAGACCTAGGGTTTCTCCTATTCCATCCTGTAATGTTTTCAGAGTGTCTGCTTTGACTTCAAGGTCTTTGATCCATTTGGAGTTGATTCTGGTGCAGGGTGATATATAAGGATCTAGCTTTAGTTTTCTACATGTAGTTAACCAATTTTGCCAGCACCATTTACTGAAGAGGTTGTCTTTCTTCCATTCTGTTGTTTTAGCTCCCTTATCGAAGATTAGATGGCTATAGGTCTGTAGGTTCATTTCTGGGTTTTCAATTCTATTCCATCGGTCCTGAGGTCTGTTCTTATGCCAATATCAAGCTGTTTTGATTACTATGGCTTTATAGTAGAGTTTGAAATTTGGTATTGATATTCCTCCAGCAGTGTTCTTTCCATTGAGGAGCGTTTTTGCTATTCGGGGTCTTTTATTGTTCCATATGAATTTTTGGATTGCCTCTTCTATTTCCTTGAAGAATGAGGTTGGAATTTTGATAGGTATTGTGTTGAATTTGTAGATAGCCTTGGGAAGTATTGCCATTTTCACGATGTTAATCTTTCCAATCCAGGAGCAAGGGAGGCTTTGCCATTTTTTTAGTTCTGTGTTGATTTCCTTTTTCAAGATTTTAAAGTTTTCATCATAGAGGTCCTTCACTTCTTTAGTTAAGTTAATTCCTAGGTATTTTATTTTTTGTGGGGCTATTACAAATGGAGTTGCTTTCCTAATTTCAGCCAAACTTTTCTCATTGTTGGCATACAGAAAAGCCATTGATTTTGGGGGGTTAATTTTATAACCTGCTACTTGCCAAAGTTTTGAATCAGCTTGAGTAATTTGGGAGTGGAGTCTATGGGATTCTTTAAGTACAAGATCATGTCATCTGCAAAGAGGGAGAGTTTTATTTCTTCTTTCCCTATTTGGATCCCCTTTATGTCTGCATCTTGTCTTATTGCTGTAGCTAGGCATTCTAATACTAGATTGAAGAGAAGTGGAGAGAGTGGGCATCCTTGTCTTGTTCCTGAGTTAAGAGGAAATGGCTTTAGTTTTTCACCATTGAGTATAATGCTGGCTGTAGGTTTGTCATATACAGCCTTTATTGTATTGAGGAATGTTCCATGGATTCCTAATTTTTCCAAAACCTTCATCATGAAGGGGTGTTGGATCTTGTCCAATGCTTTTTCTGCATCTATTGAGATAACCATGTGGTTCTTATTCTTGCTCCTGTTGATGTTATGAATAATATTAATTGATTTGCATATATTGAACCAGCTTTGCATCCCTGAAATGAATCCTGTTTGATCATGGTGTATGATTTTTTGGATGAATTGTTGTTGGCCAAAATTTTGTTGAGAAGTTTTGCATCAATGTTCATCAAAGAAATGGGTCTATAGTTCTCTTTCTTTGATGAGTCCCTGCCTGGTTTTGGGATGAGGGTTTTGATGGCTTCATAGAATGTGTTGGGTAGTGAGCTTTCTCTTTCAATTTCATTGAAGAGTTGGAGGAGGATTGGTGTGAGCTCTGCTTTGAAGGCCTTGTAAAATTCCGCTGTAAAACCATCTGGTCCTGGACTTTTCTTAGCTGGGAGGTCTCTTATTGCTGTTTCTATTTCAGTGCTTGATATGGGCCTGTTAAGATAGTTTAACTCATCTTGGTTTAGTTTTGGCATGTCAATATTTGCTAGGAAGAGGTCCATTTCTGTCAAGTTCTCAAACTTATTAGCATAAAGTTTTGAGAAATATTCCCTTATAATGTTCTGAATCTTGGTTGTTTCTGTGGTGATGTTTCCATTCTCATCTCTGAGTTTATTAATTTGGGTGTGTTCTCTTCTTTTTCTGATAAGATTTGCTAAGGGTCTGTCAATTTTGTTAAGTTTTTCGAAGAACCAACTCTTTGTTTTGTTAATTCTTTCTATAGTTTTTTTGGATTCTAATTCATTTAATTCTGATTTAATTTTGATTATTTTTTCCATCTACTGGATTGGGGTTTATCTTGCTGCTCTTTTTCAAGGAGGTTTAGATGTGTCATTAAATTGTTAGTTTCCGATCTCTCCAATTTGTTGATGTAGGAGCTCAGAGCTATAAACTTGCCTCTGAGTACTGCCTTTGCTGTGTCCCAGAGGATCTGGTAATTTGTGTGTTCATTTTTGTTGAATAGCATGAACATTTGAATTTCCTTTCTAATCTCTTCCATGACCCACTCTTGGTTCAGCAGTGTGTTGTTCAGCTTCCATGTGATACTGGACTTTCTTTGGTGGCTTTTGGTGTTGAGTTCTAATTTTATTCCCTTGTGGTCAGAGAGAATGCAAGGTATAACTTCAATGTTTCTGAATTTAGACAAGTTTGCTTTGTGGCCTAAAATGTGGTTTATTTTAGAAAACGTTCCATGTGCTGCTGAGAAAAACGTGTATTCTGATGCTGCTGGGTGAAATGTTCGGTAGATGTCTGTTAAGTCTAGTTGATCTATGCAGCTGTTTAGATCTGCGGTTTCTCTGTTGAGTTTTTGCCGAGTTGATCTATCTAGTGGGGAGAGTGGTGTGTTAAAATCCCCAACAATTAATGTCTTTGGATCTATATGGGATTTGAGGGAAAGTAGTGTTTCTTTGATAAATTTGGGTGCTCCATTGTTTGGCAAATAGATATTTAGAATTGTAATATCCTCCTGAAGGAGAGATCCTTTAATTAGTATGTAGCGACCTTCTTTATCTCTTTTCACGAATTTTAATTTGAAGTCTATTTTATCTGATATTAGGATTGCAACTCCCGCCTGTTTATGAGGGCCGTTTGCTTGGTAGATTTTGTTCCAGCCTTTAACATTGAAAATGTGTTTGTTTTTATGGGCAAGATGTGACTCCTGCAGGCAGCAGATAGAAGGGTCTTGTTTTTTAATCCAACTAGACAGTCTATGTCCCTTAACTGGAGAGTTCAGTCCGTTAACGTTAAGAGATAGGACTGAGAGATATTTGGGAGTTCCTGCCATGTTATCTACCTTCTTGGGGACTGAAAAAACTGGGTTCTTCCTATAGTTCTTGGATTCTCAGTTTGGGTGCAGTTTCTTGGCCTTTGTTGAGGTCTTGTTGGTTTTCTATGTGTAGGACATCTTTAAGAATCTTTTGTAGGGCTGGTTTGGTGGAGATGTATTTTTTCAATTTTGCTTTGATATGGAAGGTTTTTATTTGGCCTTCAGTTATGAAGGAGAGTTTAGCTGGGTACAGTATTCTTGGTTGATAGTTGTTTGTTTTTAGGGCATGGCATACATCATTCCAGGCTCTTCTTGCTTTGATTGTCTCTGCTGAGAAATCTGAGGTGATTCTAATTGGTTTCCTTTTATAGGTGATTAACCTTTTCTCCTTGACAGCTTTAAGGATCTTTTCCTTGGTCTGAGTTGATCCTGTGTGGATTATAATGTGACAGTGGGATGTCCTATTCTGGTCTGGTCTATTTGGGGTTCTAAAAGCTTCTTGTATCTGAATAGGCCTATCTTTTTGTATGTTTGGGAAGTTCTCTGCTAGGATCCTGTTAAACAAATTTCCTAGACCATTAACTTCTGTTTCTAGGTGCTCCTCTACACCCATTATCCTTAGATTAGGCCTTCTGATGGTGTCTTCCAGGTGTTGGATAGATCTATCATATTTCTTGGACTTGTCTTGGATGGTTGTATGTTCTTTCTCTATAATATCTAGGCTGTCTTCAATCCCTGAGATTCGATCTTCTGCATGGTCTAACCTGCTGTCAAGACTCTCTACTTTGTTTTTTATCTCTTTTCCTTCTAGTTGGTCAGCTTTGATGGCTTCAAGTTCTTTGTTGAAGCTCTGTTTTAGGTCTTGTATGAATTTCTTTACTTCCTTAATTTGGTGTTCAGTGTTTGTTCTCAAATCACTTAGTTGATTGGTTATGGTTTCTTTGGACTCCCATTCCTTCTGTTGGGTTCCATTCAGCATTCCCTTTGTGGTCTCCCTAACTTCCTTCAGCTCTTTGTTAATGGATTCCATGAATGCCTTTAGTGATCTTTGTGTATTCTCTACCTGGTCTCTCAATTCCTGTATTACTCTTTGATTAGCTTCTTCCCATTCATGGGATTCCTGTATTTCTCTTTCCTCTCGTTCATGGGATTCCTGCAGTTCTCTTTGATTGTTCTCAGCCTGCTCACGCCATTCCTCCCTTTCTCTTTGAGTATTCTCAAGTTGTTCACGCAAATCCTGTATCAGTTTTTGAGTAGCTTCCTCACACTTATGATATTCCTGTATAAGCTTTTGGGATGCCTCCTCTCTCTCCTTTTCACGCTCATACAGAGTCCTTTGTAAGTTGTCAAACTTCTCATTTATCATGTTTGCTATTAGTGTTTGTAGAGCTATTTGGGAACTCTCCTCTGGATTATTCATTATCTGTTCTGACCCCTTATTATCAAGATTGGGACTTGAGATATCCAGATTTGCCATTTTTCTAGTGTTTTTTCGGCTTACTCTGCCCATTTGAGATGAAAATAGCACCAGTTTTGTGCTAGAACACTATCTTAAGGCAACCATCAATCAAAGTTTGCATTTGTACAGTCAATAGTCTACAGATACAATCTAGTTCAACAGATACATCTATTCAACATCAAACAACTATATGTTAATGGGCTTCGAACCGCAGAGAAGAATTTGGAAAACCAGAAATTATAAGGGTTAGGGAGAGATGTGGGTAAAAAATAGGAATAGATTGGTGTGGGGAGGCACAGGGAGAGTTAACTATGGCCTAATCCCAATGCAGGAAATAGGTTGGGTAGGATGCATGTAGAGAGAGAGAAAAAAAAGAAGAATGGGAAAGGGAAATGAAAAGAGACCAGAAAAAAAATAGTAATGTAAAAATTAATATTATTATGGAGATTAAAAGACCATCTGTTTAGAGAGGAATGTGAGTATATTAATAGAAGGGTAGGGACATAGAGGAGAAGTGAAAAACTTAAAAAAATGCTTAAAATATTATATAGGTATAAAGAGGTAGTACTGCTATTAAGGAATTTAAGTCTCAGAGGTTTTGAATTGAGTAATAAATTTGTGGATTGAGTATGTACACAATGGGGGATAGGGTCTACTAGTTAACTACGGGTTTATCTGAGGATGTGCAGGACAAGAGTTAAGTCACATACAGAAGATCAAAAGAGAAGAAAAGGTGGAAAGGATTAGAAAGGGAGAAAAAGATCAGAAGTTCAGTAGAGCTAGACAAAAAAACAAAAAGATAGTTAAGAAAGAAAGAAAAAGAGAAAGAAGACAAGAAAAGAAAGGAAAACGCACATTCATGTGTTCCTAAAATAAAAATTATAAGAGGAAAAAAAAGTTACTGGAAAACAATTTTTTTTCAAAAAAGGCAAAAATTAAAGATTAATAAAATTTTTAGAAAAGGAAAAAAAATTTATATATATATATATATATATATATATATATATATATATATATATATAAGGTACCAAAAAAAAGAAAAAAAGAAAAAAAGAAAAGAAGAGGAAAAAAAAAAGTTCTTTGATTTTTTTTTTTTTTTGATTTTTTTTGGGAGGGGTGGGAAGAATCCTGTATCTCCCTTGTCTGTAACCAGCCTCTTGTTGGAGTCTCTGGTCAGCTTGAGGTCCTGTGGCTTGATTGGTTTCTTAAGTCAGTTTGTTCGAACAGGCAGAAAAATGCTCTGCTTTACCCAAGATTTTGAGGTCCCCCTCCCAGGTTAGTTTACTGGGAGGGTGATCTGCTTTGAGAATCACAAAAGAGGGGGATGCAGTGGTGAGGCTAGGTTCTGGGTAGGGTTGAGGCCTTTCAACAATCAGTAGCATTTTCCTGGGGCTAACACAGAGCCCAGCCTGGAGCCGTTCTCAGGGTTTCTGTTTTTCAATTGATTGTGGAGGCTGCTAGAGGGAGGGGCAGCCTCTAGCTCTGGTTACCCAATGAGGAAAGCCACTCCAATGGCTGGTGCCTGAGCTGGGTGACTTTTCCCTGGATGGAGCCAAGTCTGGCAGGTCACTTCGCCGTTAAGTTCTTGTGACCTGCTAAATGACTCGTTTTATTCCAAGGCCTGGGTTGGAGCTGGCAGCTCCTCCGAGCTTTGTAGGTATCCAAGATGGAGATCACCGGTGCTGGGGGGGGGGGGCGGGGTGGCCTTCCCTCCTCTGCTCTCTGAGAAGGAATGAGGACGTCGGGCTTCTACTCACGTCGAGTCTTGGATCCTGGGTTGTCTCTGGTCTGGGAACTGCAGGATGAAGATGTCCGCTCCTTGTCGGTTCTTGCTGGTGTTGAGTAGAATCCGCTTGCCCGCTGCATCTGGCTCCTTCGTCCCGGACTGTCTGTGTGTGTGAGCGCTCAGTTATGGCCCGGGCTGCGGACTCTGCCGCGATCCTGCCGCTGCCGCCGCGGCGGCTGCTGGCAGGCGCTCAGATGTGTCTTTTTGCCTTGGCTTCCCTCTCTTGTCTAACTCTCTGTCCTGTGATGGCACACTTGGTGTGATTCTCTGGCTTAGGACTGTTCACTGGAACTCTAAAACTGTTTTCTATGCGAGAGCTTGTTCAGATTCCAGCTTCTCCTCCGCCATCTTACCGGAACTCTCTGATGTTGAGCATTTCTTCATGTGTCTATTGGCCATCCTTCTTTCTTCTTCAGAGAAGTTTCTCTTTAAGTCTTTAGCCCACTTATTTATTGGGCAGTTGTTTCTTTGAGGATTTGTTGTTGGGGGATTTAATTTTTTGAGTTCCAAGTATATTTTAGATATGAGACCCTTGTCTGTTGTATGGCTAGTGAAGATCTTCTCCCAATCTGTGGGCTTTCTATTGATCTTGCTAGCTATGTCCTTTGCCATGCAGAAGCTCTGCAGCTTCATGTAATCCCATTTGTCCAATCTTTCTTTGATTTGTTGTGTTTCCGGGTCTCTATTCAGAAAATTTCGGCCTGAGCCAAGGAGACCTAGGGTTTCTCCTATTCCAAACTGTAATGTTTTCAGAGTGTCTGCTTTGACTTCAAGGTCTTTGATCCATTTGGAGTTGATTCTGGTGCAGGGTGGTATATAAGGATCTAGCTTTAGTTTTCTACAAGTAGTTAACCAATTTTGCCAGCACCATTTACTGAAGAGGCTGTCTTTCTTCCATTCTATTGTTTTAGCTCCCTTATCGAAGATTAGATGGCTATAGGTCTGTAGGTTCATTTCTGGGTTTTCAATTCTATTCCATTGGTCCT
This sequence comes from Dipodomys merriami, assembly GCF_024711535.1. Lineage (NCBI taxonomy): Eukaryota > Metazoa > Chordata > Mammalia > Rodentia > Heteromyidae > Dipodomys > Dipodomys merriami. The sequence continues at coordinate 7,350,461 of NW_027203382.1, forward strand.
GAGGACCCTTCTGATCTTGACCTCTTGATTAAGCTAGGCTTATAGGTGTGAGTCACCTCACTTGGCTTCATTTCTTAATTTTATTTTGAGATAGGGTCTCCCTGTGTTGCCCAGACTGCTCAGTATGCAACATGTTACAATTGCAACTTTTCAGTCCTAACCATCCAAATAATAGTTAGGTCAGAATCTCATTTTCAGTGTTGATTTGCATTTTCCTGATGACTAATGATGTTGAACAGCTTCTCATGTAGGTATTATTTATTCTTTCCATAAATTTATATTTACATAATTTACTCCCTCTCTATCCTCTCCCCGTTTTTGTGCCAGTTCTGGGGATTGAAACCGGTCCCTAGGCACTGCTCCTAAGCTTTTCTGCTCAAAGCAACATTCTGTAACTTGAGCTTTTGATTTAGTCAGAAAAATTAGCATTCCAGTCTTCCATTTTTTTGATAGACATTTTTGTGGAACCTCATAGGAGCTGTTCATGCAATGTCACTGGTGTGGCAAGGACTTGTACTTTTTTTTTTTTTTCTGTAATTGTCCTGGGGCTTGAATTCAGGGCCTTGCTGTCACCCAGCTTTTCTGCTCAAGGCTAGTGATCTACTTCCAGCTTTTCTGCTCAATGCTAGTGATCTACGTCCAGCTTTTTGGTAGTCAATTGGAGATAAGAGTCTTGGGGATTTTCCTTCAAATCATGATCCTCAGATCTCAGACTCCTGAGTAGGTAGAACTACAAATGTGAGCTACTGGCACCTGATTTACCCATTTTCATGCTTCCACATAAAACATATTTAGTCTATGAAGAATCCTTTCCAAATTTTGTCTTCAGATTTCATTATTTTACATTTGAAATATTTGAAATATATACTCCTGCTGTTTGGATAGCTCATCTACTATGTATGAATTAAATTATTTAAACCCTGCACATACTTCAGTCCATTTGGGTCACATCACATAATATTGTAAACTAAGTGGCTTATAACTAGTAAAAATATATTTCTCACAGGTCTTGAGGCAAGGATGTCAGCATGTTTGGTATTTTCTCATAGATGATGTGTCAGAAGTCAGGGGATGGAGCTTTCTTGAGACACCATTACAGGGCATTAATCTCACTCATGAAAGGTTTTGTTATGAACTTTAAATCAGTGAGAATCATGGTATATTATTTTCTTTTTTTAATTTTAATTTTAATTTTTTGTGAACATACTGTACAGAGGGATTACAATTACATGGGCAAGATAATGAGTACATTTCTTATCAAGCATTGCAGCCTCCTCCTTTGTTTACCCTTCACATCCCTTCCCATTTTTTTGATAGACATTTTTGTGGAACCTCATAGGAGCTGTTCATGCAATGTCACTGGTGTGGCAAGGACTTGTACTTTTTTTTTTTTTTTCTGTAATTGTCCTGGGGCTTGAATTCAGGGCCTTGCTGTCACCCAGCTTTTCTGCTCAAGGCTAGTGATCTACTTCCAGCTTTTCTGCTCAATGCTAGTGATCTACGTCCAGCTTTTTGGTAGTCAATTGGAGATAAGAGTCTTGGGGATTTTCCTTCAAATCATGATCCTCAGATCTCAGACTCCTGAGTAGGTAGAACTACAAATGTGAGCTACTGGCACCTGATTTACCCATTTTCATGCTTCCACATAAAACATATTTAGTCTATGAAGAATCCTTTCCAAATTTTGTCTTCAGATTTCATTATTTTACATTTGAAATATTTGAAATATATACTCCTGCTGTTTGGATAGCTCATCTACTATGTATGAATTAAATTATTTAAACCCTGCACATACTTCAGTCCATTTGGGTCACATCACATAATATTGTAAACTAAGTGGCTTATAACTAGTAAAAATATATTTCTCACAGGTCTTGAGGCAAGGATGTCAGCATGTTTGGTATTTTCTCATAGATGATGTGTCAGAAGTCAGGGGATGGAGCTTTCTTGAGACACCATTACAGGGCATTAATCTCACTCATGAAAGGTTTTGTTATGAACTTTAAATCAGTGAGAATCATGGTACATTATTTTCTTTTTTTAATTTTAATTTTAATTTTTTGTGAACATACTGTACAGAGGGATTACAATTACATGGGCAAGATAATGAGTACATTTCTTATCAAGCATTGCAGCCTCCTCCTTTGTTTACCCTTCACATCCCTTCCCAGCCTCCCTCCCCAACCCCCCAATCCTCCCCCCCCACACCAAAGTTGTAAAGTTCGTTTTCGACATGACAACTTGTCATGGTACATTATTTTCTAATGCATTTATTTTTTTCTATTCAGAGATATGTAGCAGTTATTTCTACATGTCAGAAAACACAGATGAACCAGACCCAAAGAATATAGGTCCCACAGTTTCCCTCATTTGCAATAATTAGTATACATCTAGGATAATTTTATCAGATGAGCAGAAAAGCTCAAAAGCTATGTATATATGACTATATAAGATGATGCTAAGTGAAAGAACCCCAAGATACAGACACAAGTGATCTTTCTTTGTTTTTTTTGTTTTTGGTTTTTTTTTTTTTTTGCTTATGTGGTGCTGAGGAATTGAACCCAGGGCCTTAGGCAAGCAAGGCAAGTGCTCTACCACTTTGTTATTTTTTTTTAAATGTATTAATGTGATTTTTTTTTTGTTTCCGTTGTCTGTTCTTTCCCTTATGGTATATCCCCTGTTGTCACTGCACTTGATTTTGGTACCCTGCATCTTGTATATACATTTATTTGATTTGGGGAGTGGAAAGGGAATAACAAAATGCTGAAACAATCATAGGATGGCCCATTGCAACAATGATACCCACAAGACAGTATATTAGAAATGAACGTTACAACTTCAGATGGGGAAGGGGTTGGAGTGAGGGAGATGGGGGGGAGGGATAGTGGGAGAACAACAAAGGAAGGGCAACAATGTTTGATGAGAAATGTAGTCATTGCCTTACTCATGTAACTGTAACCCCTCTGTACACTATCTTTAAAATAAAATTTTAAAAAACACAGATGTTCAATATGTTCAACTTCTTCATAGGTGTGTATTGTTCACTGTGTATTTTACTAATGGGTCTTCAATGCAGTCCTACTTTATACAATTTCAATGTATATTTTTACTTTTAGCACAATATTAATTCTCCTTAGAGTTTCAAGGAGTTTTAAAACTTAAGTAGTTTGACCATGATTTTCCACACTTGATTTGCTTCAAAAAGGGAAGAATTTACACATGGAGAAATCCTCAGATAATAACAATTATGACTAGGGTTTCTCTATTGTTTACCTGTAATATTTTCATTTATGTACAGATTTCACTGTTAGATCTTCCTATGGGTATGTGATTACCTATGCTATTTCCATCAGTCCCAAATTGCTTGAGAAAAAGAGAGAGAGAGAGAGAGAGAGAGAGAGAGAGAACAGAGAGAAAATGAGTTCATCTAAGCAATTATATTTAAACTTTCAAATAAAACATTTCCCACCTAATCCATATTTTTATTTATGTATTTATTTATTTGCATATTTCTTTATTTTTGTGCCAGTACTGAGACTTGAACTCAGGGCATGAACACTGTCCCTGAGCTATTTTGCTCAAGGCTAGACCTCTATCACTTGAGTCACAGTTCCATTTCTGGCTTCTTGGTTGTTAATTGGAGATAACAGTCTCACAGACTTTCCTGCCAAGGCTGGCTTCAAAACACATTTCTCAGAACTCAGCCTCTCAGAACTCAGCCTCCTGAATAGCTAGGATTATAGCCATGAGTCACAAACACACAGCCTGTTTTATTTCATTTTTCTATTGCTACTCATTAGCTAGAATTAAGTTCTTTATTTTATACTGTACTGTGGGGAGAGTATGATGGTGTTAGCTCAGAAAAAATAAGGTGTTTATATTAATTAATTAACATAATGCTTATATTAATAATTCATACTTAAGTTTGACTGCTTTCATAAAGCAAAATACACACCATTTGTTACTATACATATGTAACATAGATAGTATGTTACTTTATATAAAATCAGTGTTCTATAGTTTAATTTAATTTAATCAACTAGTTTAATTGATTAGGCAATAATCAAGTACACTTCCTTGATATCTGAGAAAATGCTTTGAAATAAAATTTTTGTTTTCCTGGGTATAGACATTTAAAGAATATTTTAAGTACTTGGCATGAAAGAATCTGTAATACACATTGTATTTTTTAATTGTTCAATAACAGCTGCTGAGTTGAATTCTATTTCTCAGCCTTTAAAATACAAAAGAGGTCCTGTTTAGCTTCTAAGTTGTAATAGGACTTATCAAACATCACTGTCTCAGAGTTTACTCTTAGCTTCTGTAACTCCATTTTGCTTTTGTGACTCCATCTTAAAGAAAGAACTGCACCCCCCGCCCATGAGACTAGTTCCTTATAGTTTAACATTTAGAGATATATGTAGCTACTGTTCCATGAATGTTCCTAGGTTACAATCATAGAGACAATCATAGAAATGGGTCATGCTGCCCTTGCTCAATGCCTGCTTACAGCATTGTGATTATTCTTCTGTAACTTCCCACTTGGCTTACACTTGCAGGAAAGAACGAACCATTGGGGACTTTCCACCCCTGAGCAAACAAGGGGGTGTGTTTTCTGCCATGAGACCAGGCTTGGGACTGCACTTCTGAGCACCCAACTGCCCAGTGTACTCTCAGATGGTAATAAAGACTTTCTATTGGCTCTGTGTCTGTGTGGTCTCTCCTGGTGGTCTTCCCTACAACAAAGTCATTTAGTGTTAAGCATCCTGTTAAAGTCACCAAGTCAGAAGGCACAGTTGACAGGAATAGTGTGAGGGAAAAAAAAGAATGGTTCCAGTCTAGACACATCAAAAGCAATAGTTATTAGGAGGTGAAGATGGTGAAGAAAGTTTGGGCATAGTTTATAGTAGTTTTGGTTCTACTACACTGATAGGACAACATAACCTAGAAACATCTGTCAGTGAAGTTCAGCTGTGAAGGCACCAACATGAATCACATTTCTGAGGAGAGCACAGGCAAGCTAGGAGTGGACAAGTACACTATGTTTGCTGGATTGAGCATGACCTATCTTTACATCTTAAAGTGACTTGGAAATACCTGGAAAATGTATTGGCAGAAACAAAAGAAATCCTTCCAGCAAACAACTCTGTCCCTTGCTGGATGAATTCTGCCAGGCTGTGGAACAATAGAGAATGGCTTTGGACTGGTACTTTTTGTCCTTCACTTATACTGCTGGGAACTGAACATTTGTGTTCCTACAAAATTTCTCTGTTAAAATCCCCAACCTGAACATGATGGCATTGGTTGATGAGACTTTGTACAGCAAGCATAAACTTCAAAGTCAAAAAGTTAGAACTCATGGAACTCATGGTAGAAAATTTGCTTAAAATGGGTAAGACTCTAGGTCCAGTCCTTTAGGCGGGAACCTCAATGATGTATTTTCAATTCTTCATAGTAGTAAAAAATTTTAATTTGTGATTTTTTTCAAACATGGGTCTTTTGCTTGCTCAGCTTGCTTATTCAGCTGGCACTCAATCACTTGAAAATGGGGATATCACCAATTGCAATTTTCATTTAAGTATTTTTTCAATAACAGTGTGGTCTTTTCTATCTTCTTGACTTTCGTATAACTGAAAGGAAACTTTAGCTAACATTTTTCTCATTTATACTTATAAAATTAGTATCTAGGTTATATGAAATTTCACTCAACTTCTCATCAGGTCTTCATGAATTTTTAATTTATTTTATTGAATTCTATGAACTCTCAGACCACATGCAACATTTGGCTATAAGTCAAATAAAAAGTGATAGTAGACCGATGCAAGAGTTAATGTTGCCTACTCTAGTTACAAAAGCTATTCAGATTAACCAACTTCTACGACTCAGACTCCCCACATATGCAATGGAATAAGTAACAGTACAATCCTCAGTTGTTAAAATCAATGTATAAAACAAGTATGAAACATGAAATATGCAGAAAATCTTCAGAAAGCAGAAAATCTTCATAAAAATAGATAGAGGATGAGAACATAAAATATTACGTAGACCCAGCACCTCTCTGACTCATTGATGTTCAGTACCTTCCAGGTGGATGTGATCTTTCCCTTACCTCTAGAGCTACAGAAGGGCCCTTTTGCATTTTTGTTTATTTGTTTTGTTGTTGATTGTGGGGCTTGAAGTCAAGGCCTGGAGGCTGTTCCTGAGCCCTGTGATCAAGGCTAGTGCTCTACCACTTGAGCCACAGCACAATTTCTGGTTTTTGAGTGGTTAATTGGAAGTAAGAGTCTCAGAGGGAATTTTCTGCCTGGGCTGGCTTCCAACCACCTGAGGAGATTGTTTCTCAGATTCAGGAGTTGCTAGGATTGCAGGCATTGGCCACCAGCAGCCTGGCTGTCCTTTTGTATTCTGTACATGCTGAAAGCAAGTGAGATAATTCCCAAATACCTGGCCAAGCTCTACAACTTGCTAACTATAAATGTATCAGAATGGAGCATCTTTGAATCTCATGTGTACAATGGCAGTGATACTATTTTGTACACTCAAGTGTTGCTACACAAAAATAATCTGAAAAGTTTTTAGTACAATATTTTTTTCTTACTATAATAAAATGTTGGCCTCTTAATTTTCTCTGATTTCAGCATTATTCTTTTGAAAATATCTAGCTATTATAATAAAGGGCAAGACTTTGTACCTCCTTAGTCAAAAAAAATGTATTTCCCAATCGAAGCATCTGTAGACAACATTATGGTATAAACTAGAAAAAGTAACCTAAAATTAAAGAAATATGGGATAGTAAGTAATTGATAAGTCAATACCCAGAAAAGTCAAACATATCAAATCCATGTATTTCTCTTTGAAATATTCAAACAAATTGATTTCTGTGTTAACTATTCAATGATACTTTTCCTGGATGCTAAGACAGTAGTAAAGAGAAACAATGCATAATAAACAAAGAAGAGAACTTGCCATTTCCCGGAGCATAATCACATTGTCAATGGTAACAAAGAACATCACAACGACCCACATTTACAAAAGGAAAATTGTCTTTTAAAATCAATGGTGAAATAATTGTGTTTTTGTGAGCACTAACCATGGCACTATCAGAGCCAAATAAGAGTGTTTTTAGGAAGACAATTTAGGTAAACTGGCAGCCTCAAAGGACAGCTCAGAACAAATACCTAATTCAATCCTCTGTTTAGGCAGCTGATTTTTTTCTCTAAAAGAATGTGACTGTTTCAACCTTTTAATTTAAACTAGATTATGAGTGTAATCAGGGTTTATCCTGGCAGGACACCAAACTACTTTTTTTTAGTGTGTGTTCTATAGTCATTCAGAACTAAAACAGCTATTGCAAGAAACTATACATCCTTCATTATATTCTCCCTCTTACTGGTATTTATGCTTACTGGAAAATCTTAATTAAAATACTAGAATCAAGCCGGGCGCTGGTGGCTCACGCCTGTAATCCTAGCTACTCAGGAGGCTGAGATCTGAGGATCACGGTTCAAAGCCAGCCCGGGCAGGAGAGACTGTGAAACTCCTATCTCCAATAAACCACCAGAAAACCGGAAGTGGCGCTGTTGCTCAAGTGGTAGAGCGCTCGCCTTGAGCTGAAGAGCTGAGAGACAGCACCCAGGCCCAGAGTTCAAGCCCACGACCGACAAAAAAAAAAAAACAAACAAACTAGAATCAAAGTGTCATTATCTATTTTGCTTCTATGAAAGGTAAAACATGTAAATAGTTCAGACTCTAACTCTGAAACATAAGTTGCTTTTCATCAAAGATAAGTATCTAGCACAGGTTCAGAAACTGTATAAGGTCTGTTTCAACCACTTAGCTCTGCCATTGTGGAGAGGAAACTATGGACAAGACATAAATTAATGGGCATGGCTATATTATAGTCATATTTACTTGAAATACAGGAAGTGATCAGGCTTAGTTTATACTTCACGGATGCTTGGTGGAGTAAAAATATAAAAAATCCAATTCACAATGCAAAAAATTCTGTGCCTATTTCAAGATGGAATCATACCAAGCCACAAAGAACTATTATGCATATGCTATATCCTAGATTTTAGGTGCTATGAAGTCCTAGAGTAACGTAAGATCAAATTCTTATCCTCAGGAAGCTCATGATTTTCCAGAGAAGCCAAGGCTTGAACAGAATACATTGACAGCAACACTAGACATTATGTAATGAAGTGTTAGGTGGATAGGCTTAAATTAAGCTCAGACCTTTCAGGAGTCCACTGGGAATAAGCATTTATTTAATACATTTCAACTAAATAAATTAAGAGTGAATAACCCTATTTTCCCTGGAAAAGAAAGACTGGCACCATATTTAGAAGTCTCCTATTTTTTAAATTTAAAAACAATTTAAAATTTTTAAAAATAGTTCTAGAAATACAAAACAGAGTCATATGACATTCCATTTAAAAATGCATTTTAAATACGGTTGGGGAAATGGAATGGTTAGCATTTATATTCAGGAAATTCCGATCAACTTCGCTGAAAGTCTTAATGTATGCTTGCAAATTAGCTAGGGTCCAGAAGCCCAAACCCAGGAACAGTGACAAAAAAAGTTAGCAAGAAGGAACAGAGAGGGGAGGAGGGGAAAGAAGGAAGGAAGGAAGGAAGGAAAGAAGGAAGGAAGGAAGGAAGGAAAGAAGGAAGGAAGGAAGGAAGGAAACAAAGGAGCAGAAGAAGGGAGGAAGGGAAAATAAATCAGCGTATTCATTATCTTTCATTGGGTACATTAATAATTGACAATTTAGTTAGTTTTTAGAACAATTTAGTTAAAGTTTTTGAGTTTTTAAATTGTTCTGAAAAGTCCAGAATAATATGGATTTGTAACTACTGTTATCACTATATTGGTTTTTTAAAAAAGAAAGTAAAACACTTAAAGCTACATGACAGGATAGTTGTTGACAGTCGTTGAGGAGGCCCTGATAAACCCTCACTCTGACTGATGCACAAAGTTGGGATGACTTAGCCTAAAAGGATAACTTCTAAAGTCCACTTTCACATTTTCAATTTTGAAATGTATAAATTGTTACATGGTACTTCCTATAGTACATACTTCTTTGCCCATTTTAAATTTGCTTTTCTTTTTTCTTTTTTTTTTGGGGGGAGGGGGTCCAGTCGTGGGGCCTGAACTCTGGGCCTGGGCGCTGTCCCTCAGCTCTTCAGCTCAAGGCTAGCACTCCACCACTTGAGCCACAGCCACACTTCCAGCTTTTTTCTTTTTGCTTATGTGGTGCTGAGGAATCGAACCCAGGGCCTCAAGCATGCAAGGCAAGCACTCTACCACTGAGGCACCTTCCCAGCCCTTAAATTTGCTTTTCTAAAGTAAGAGCTGGAATTCAAAACTTGTATCAAAACTTTAGAAATCTAGTTCTAAAACTGCAGAGCAAATAATTGATTTAAATCATCTGAAAACAACAAAGGAAGGGAGACTATCAAGTGGTCTCCCTTCTTTCCTCCTTTCTCCCCTTTCCTCCTTCCTTTCCCTTTTTTTCTCCTTTGGAATTCAGGTCTTCACATTTTTCTGGACAGGTGCTCTACCACTGGAACCCTTTTTTTGTTTTAGTCATATTTTAGATAGGGTCTCACGTTCTTGCCCATGGCCTTCCTCAAAACACAATTCTCCTACCTATGCCCTCCAGTGTAACTGGGATCTCACCAATAATCTCAAATGGTAATCCTTCTAGTCTCCAATGTCTGAGTAGTTAGCATTACAGTTATGAACCACCGTGACTGTGATGATGTCTCTGATAACACAAGTTTCAGCTCACTCACCCATTTGGGTCACCATACTTTTGAATATTCAGGTCAACATACTCTAGGTTACCTTCAACACATTTCCTACTCATCCTCCCTCTTTTGTTGAACCTCATAAAATATTCTTGTTGCTTCCTCTTTTCTTTGTTTCTGAACCTCTGTAAAGGATATGACATCAATAGAATTTGTGGCATTGTTTCTAGCAAGACAGCCTCTCCACATTGGAGAAAAGAGCAAGAGGAAAGCCATTCTCACCTTCTCCTAGCTCCTCACTCCCAGAAATAATAAAGCCCACCACCTCTTGCCCCTGAAAAAGATCCTAAGACCCTTATCTGAGACACAACCTCCCTCAAACTCAAAGGATAGAAACATTTCCAATTGTCTGTCAAGACACAGGATATGGAAAGGGACCTGAAGAAGTTGAAGAGCAAGCCTTTCTGATTCCCAGTCTGCCACCATCAGATACACAGAACTTTTCTGTGTATCTGTGTGTGCTGGTTTCTGGGGTTTCAACTCAGTGATTCATGCCCTCACTCTGCTTTCTTGCTCAAAGTTGGTGTTCTACTACTTGAGCATCCTTCCAGTTTGGCACTATGCTGGTTAATTAGAGATGGATGGTCTGGATTTTCCTGCCGTTGCTGGCTTTCCAGGTTTGCACCTCCTGAATAGCTAGGATCCTAAGTTTTTTTAATGTGCCTAGTAATGAAAGAGTCCATTAGGGATTAATATTAACTATTGTAGAATGATATCTTTTGTAAAATATTCAAAAACACTATAGTAATCATGACAACTCCATTTCACAGTGGATGACCTACCCACATGATGATAGTAGCTCACATATGAGCTCATCCACATGCTATGTTCTCCCAGGAATTGTCCATTCTAAATCAGATTTAAGCATCAAAAACATGTTTAGAGTTTCTTTTTCCATGTGAAAGATTAATGTCATAAAACTTATATTAAATAAATTCATATGCATTTGTCTTTTTACTATCTTTTGTATGGTGTAACAAAATAGTATATTCTAAATGAAAAAAAAAAGTTCTTTCTTTTTGCCTACAAAGCCATCAGTTCAGAGAAATAGAAACAAGAATGCTCAATCAACCAGCTTTAAGATCTTCTTCATCAAGATCTATCCAATGCCTTATGTATGAATTCACTTTAAAACTAACATTTATTTGTTTATTTTTGTCGGTCATTAGGCTTGAACTCTGGGCTTGGATGATGTCCCCCAATTCTTCAGCTCAAGGCTAAGGCTCTACCACTTGAGCCTGCTCCACTTCCAGTTTTCTGAGTGGTTTATTGGAGATAACAGTCTCACGGACTTTCCTGCCCCAGCTGGATTTGAACCCTGATCTTCAGATCTCAGCCTCCTGAGTAGCTAGGATTACAGGCATGATCCATCAGTGCCCAGCTTACATTTATTGTTTTAGGGTTATTATTTTGATATTCTTTTAGTTAGATAATTTTTAATTGATTGGTCATGGCTTTCCTTGGTTATTCTTCCCTATGAAACACCAGTTAGGAGTTGGGGACATATCTCAGGGCTATAATACTTTCCTAGCTTATACTTGACCAGGGCTCTAATTCCTAGTACCATACACAAAACCTGGAGGCAAATAAAAGGTAAATAAAAGGATTTAGAGAATCAAAGCACTGCTTATGTTTGTAATGATATATTCTGATTATTTAACTTACATCCTCCACTCAAGCTTGTGGCAACTAATTCTGAAATGATAAAGTATGGTTCAAATTCTATTCATTATGGCAGAAGTTAAAATATATTTTATTGTGATTATTATTTTTGCTATTTGAAATACTCCTTCCCACAATAATAAAACGTATCAAATGTTGTTTCTATATTAATCATTGTGAACACTAAAAATTTTCCCCCTACTTTCGAATTCTAGCCAGTTCACTGGTGTTGAGACTTCTGTTTGTGACCTTCATACTAGCAGCTCTGCTCACCTATTAGCACTTAACAAACAACCTTGAGGCTTTTTCCAAGCATGTACTAGCATTTGTCTAGTTTTCAGCAGATAAAGTCCTCTAGAGCAAAGCTAGATAGACTCTCAGATGCTTTCTCTGATGGAAATTTCCAGTTCCTCAGTTGTCTCTGTTGCTCATCTCTGTCCACTCAATGAGCAGTGACAGTCTGCCTTCCCTAAGCTAATGTTACCTGTGTTAGTCAGTTTTTCATTGATGCCTCAAATACTGTGAAAAATAGCTTTTGTTTTTTTTGTTTTTATTGTGAAAATACCGTATAGAGGGGTTCCAATTACATAGGCAAGATAATGAGTACATTTCTTATCAAGCATTGTTGCCTCCTCCTTTGTTTCCTCTTCCCATCCCTTTCCATCTCCCATCTCCCTACCCCCTATCAGCCCCTCTACCCCCGGCCAAAGTTGTAAAGTTTGTTTTTCCACATAACGACTTGTACATCTCCTTGTTGTAATGGGTCCACCTGTATCCCTATTTAAACAATTTGTTTTATCCCTTCCCTCCACAAACATCAAATACAGTGAAAGCAGGGGTTATCCCGTGGGGGAGGGAATATACAAAGCAACAAAGAAATCATCTTATAAATATGTTAGAAACAATCACATGAAAGAAAACATTTGAATACTTATCTTGGAGTTCATTTCACCTAACATCCACTTATCTGACCTTTTCTGCTTGTCTCAGACATATACTAGTTATTGCAAATAAGGGAATCCATAGGACCTATGTTTCTTTGGGCCTGGCTTACTTCACTTAATATAATTTTTTTCCAAGTCTTTCCATTTCCTAACAAATGGGGCAATGTCATTCTTTCTGATGGAGAAATAGTTTTAAAAGTGGAAAATATCGTTTTGGCACATGATCAGGAGGTTTCTATTCATGGTAGGCTGGCTTCATCACATTGGTCCTGAAGGAAGAGAAAACATCAGAGCAGAATTGTGGTAGAAGAGCCTGCTTCCCTCCCCATGGCAGCCAGGAAGAAAAAGAGAAGAGAAAAAAGAGCTAAGGACAAAAACATTTATCTAGAACATGTACCCTGTGTGACCAACTTCTTGCAACAAGGTCTCATATCCTACTTTTTACCACTGCCCAATATTTCCATTGTACTGTAAATCCATCAATGGATTGCTATATTAATTATGTGAGAGAGCCTTCAGGATTGAATGACTCCCCAAAGCCCTTCAACCAAGTCCCCAATAGATGAGCCAGTAGTAGACATTTCATATTTAAAAAGTTTTTATTGTGAAGGTGATATATGGAGAGGTTACAGGTACATAAGTCATCTATTGGATACATTTCTTTTTGAACAGTGGACATTTCATATTTAAACTATACGATTGCTCTTTATAAGTTTGTTCATTGTAATGATCAAAAGATGTTGAAAATAAGTTAAATATAACATACGTTGTAATGTCCCTGTTTCCTGAGAACTTTTCTGTGTATCTGTGTGTGCTCGTTTCTGGGGTTTCAACTCAGTGATTCATGCCCTCACTCTGCTTTCTTGCTCAAAGCTAGTGTTCTACCACTTGAGCCTCCTTCCAGTCTGGCACTATGCTAGTTAATTAAAGATAGACTCTCTGGATTTTCCTGCTGTTGCTGGCTTTCCAGGTTTGCACCTCCTGAATAGCTAGGATTCTGAGTTTTTTAATGTGCCTAGTAATGAAAGAGTCCATTAGGGATTAATATTAACTATTGTAGAATGATATCTTTTGTAAAATATTCAAAAACACTATAGTAATCATGACAACTCCATTTCACAGTGGATGACAGACCAATATAATATATTCTAACTGACTTTTATTCAATTGCATTTATTATACAAAGGGTATAAAGTGGTTTCTTTGTAATATTTCCATGAATGCATACTCTTTTTTTCTAACTGATATTGAAACATTCATGAAAATATCCCAGTACTTACTTAAATAGTTTGCAGTTCATATAGACTTGACCTTGTAAATTGTGTAAAGAAAATGGAGGATCTCGATAGGAAATGTACTCATTACCTTACTCATGTAACTGTAACCCCTTTGTACAGTATCTTTACAATAAAAATATGCATATATATATATATATAAGAAAATGGAGCATCTCAACTCTATATATTGTGTTTATGGGAACCCAAGAGTCCATACGGATCAGTGACCCTTTCACAGAATATAGCACCTCAGAGCTATGCCTCCAGCACTTTTGTGATAACAAGGGCATTTTCCAAGTTTTCAAGTTTCTAATTTATATGTTTTCTTTGGACACCAAATTTGTCATCTTTGCACTTTATGGAAATTCTCTGAAAACAATGATAATGAATGACAGAATTTGAAACATAATAAATTGCTTCTTGAATAAGTTAATGAGAAGAAAAAATTGAGAAGAAAATGACAATGTAAAAAATATTTACAGACAAGTTCTGAAAGAAGTCTTATTTGTAATACCTGACAGGAGACAATATAATGGTTGGGGAAGGAAAATGGACTGAGACACAGATTCAGTCTGAAAACAGACCTCCTGATTAGTGACTATAATCACTGGCAAGATTATAGACATTTTTAACCTAATTTTCCCACTGGTATATTTGGAATAACCATCATCTAACTGACAAGTCTCGGTGGGTCCTGAGTAGTTTTGATTAGTACTTGGCACGTAATAATTGAGGCTTCACAATTGCCGCCGTTACTATTAGCAACATCTACAAAACAAAATGTATAATAACTGTGTCTTGGCTCCTACAGCCTTATTTGGGAAAAGAGGTCTCAAACACACACACACACACACACACACACACACACACACACACACACACACACACACACACACACACAGTGTAACACATTTCTCCAAACCATCCTCCAAAATCTACTAATTAGACCCTTTTTACTTAATTAAACTATAAATTTTTTTGAAATCCTGAAGGTACAACTCCAGTGATATACAGCCCCGACTCCCAGCTAGCAGTCAAGCCAACCTAGTAACGTCATAACCAGCTGTGTATATCTAAACTCTAAAAATGTGTCAGTTATTACTCTCATATTTACAATCTGAATCTCCAGACATATTATTTGTTGTAATGGTTCTGAATAAAAATTAATAAAATTGTGAGATCTTAGGGTCTTTTAAAATAATTTATATAACACATTTTCAAACCTCTGCAAAAATCTCGATGTATCTGAGCTAATTCTCTGACACACATTATTAACACTTGTTATATAAGTATACCAGTTTCAGCTAGATATACTAATAAAGATTTTTTTATTCAGACTTTCTACAAAACAAAAATTTTAGTGTCCTCTTACTTTTCACAAAGGAATTTTGACTCTGAAAAGATTGTCCTATAATGGTCATGGTAGAACATATCTATAAATCCATCTATACAAGGGGCAGAAGAAAGATTATAGTCACTGGCCAGTGTAAATTTTTACACATTGCTGGTGGGAATATAAACTATCTTAAACATTATAGAAAACATTAAGGAGGCTTATTTAAAAGTTAAAAATAAAACTACCATATGACCCAGCAATTTGATGTACTGAATATAATCCAAAAGGAAATACAACTCGTATTTTTATTTTCATGGCATTTTATTGCAACACGATTCCTATCCACACTGGCTAAGAAGTGGAAATCAACCAACTATAGTCTAATTGATGGTGAATGGATGAAGGCATTGTGAAACACATAGAAAATGGACAAAATTTCATCCATGAAATGAATAGAATTCTATCTTTATGACATAAATGAAACTAAAAGTCACTATGGTAAGTGAAACAAGCCAGGTACAGAAAGTCAAATATAAATGATTTTACACATGGAGTGTGCCTGTATGCATGAGCTATTACTGGTGCTGGAACTTAAGTTTTCATCCTTGTTTGGCTACCGGTCTATCACTTGAGCCAACCTTTCAGCCCAGCTTTTTTGCTGGTTAGACAAAGATGATTTCATTGACTTTTCTGCCTGGGCTGATCTTGAACTACATCTTTTGATCTCAGCCTCAAGCAGCTAGCATTACAGATATCAGCCACAAGACACCAGGCTCGTACATGGAATTTAAGACAGTTCATCTGATATTAGTTGAGAGTAGAATTCTGGTTACCAGATGCTGGGAAGAGGAAAAGAAGATAAAATATAGGTAAAAGTAAAATGATATTTGCTTACTTATAGTTAGGTAGGAGAAAGAATTTATTTTGTGTCCCTTTACATTAGAGTAACTATAGCAATAATGTACCTTGTATGTATAAAAAACTAAAAATAGTTTGGATGTTTTCACAACAAAAATGATAGTGTAAGAATGGGAGATGTTGTTACCTGATTTAAATTTTGCATAATGTATACATGTGCTACATAAATATGTATCATTTTGATGTATTTTTTTCGCTTCCTCCATATCCTTTTCCCCCTTCACTCTCTCAACAGAGATAGCTCAATGAAATAATCTGGGCTACAGTATCAAGTAATATTATAATAGTAATAGAAATTTGGTAAAAAAAATTGTTGCTTCAAATCTTCAAATTTACAAATGGACACAAGTTTACACATCTACACATGTACAAATTTACAAATAATAGCTGCATTTTATTTTAGTTTTTATTAGTTTTAAATTTTTGTACAAAAGAATTGCAGTTTAACAAATCAGTTTTGTAATATATCTTGACCAGTGTCATCTTTTTAATATATGAGGCAAAGAAATAATGTTCGAGAGATTGAGAAGATCAAAGTTCTAAGACAGCACAGGTGAAAAATAAATCAGTTCAAAAGACTCCATAGGAACAAAGGGTTGGATGCAGTGGTGTGCACCTGTCATATCAGTGAGACAGAGAAGTACAAATATGACCGTGCTTCAGGCTGACACAAGATTAAGCCAGACCCTATCTCAACACAAGAAGAGCTTGCAGAGCAGCCTCTGTTATAGGGCACCTGCTTAGTAAGCCTGAGGTCTGAGTTAAAAATCCCAGTACTGTCAAAAAATAAGAAAAATATATTCACTTAGTCTTTTAATTTTACAATTCTTTCTCTTTTTTGATCATAACGTATAACTCTTCTGAAAACATCTAGCATTCTGTCCCAAGAAACAAACAGAAAACTCTCTGTAGCATATAGAATCATTCACCTTTGTGAAGTAATTTAATTTTCCTCTGTTATCTTAGTATTACAGAGTACAAATTTCATCTTTCATAAGTACAATTCTTAAACATAACTATAGAAACACATTTTCAAGAGCAAATTGCATGTAGTGGGTTATTACTCTAAAATGGCCATAGGCCCACAAGTCATTTCGGAACTTACTTGGAGCCGAACTGCTCCTAGTGCTAGCCTCTACTTCTATGAGGAGACAATTGTTTCTTCTGTCTTAGATTGAAAATAAAAATTTTATAAAAGCCAATGTACATCTCATAAAAGTATTTATTCTCACCAGAAGCTAAGCAAACAATGAAGAATGTACAGATTGCTTTAAAAAAAATCAATGCTGCATTCTTGCTGTCCTACTAACATACACAGAACCAACTCCTTTTCTTATCTTACTTGCAGCACCAGATTAATTACCTTTTGTTTACTGTACTTGTTTGTGATTGCTGGCTGACTGTACTAAAATGATAGGGCCTCTGTTTTGCTAGGTAGGTGCATATTTTGAAGCATACTTTGAGCCTTTTTGCTTTGGTCATTTTTAAGGTAGAGTGGGATTGGGAGAGATGAGGAGAACTATGAAAAGGGTGATAGTATTCAAGATGGATTGTACTTATAAACTGCTGTACCTCTTTGCAAGCACCCAGACCCTGAGTTCAAGCCCTAAAACTGACAAAAAGCTAATACATTTAATTATATTAAGCAAAAGTAACCCAAAGAAACAGGCTGCATGTTTTCCTTCATTTGTAATAACTAGAATATGTCTATAAATCTACAAGTTAATCCAATTGATAGTAAAAGAGAAATAATTACACTTGGACATGATTAACTAAACACTAAGCATTTGCACTCTAAGCATTTGCACAGTGAAAACAAAGGAAGATATTCTTAGGAGAAGATCACAGTGGCTCAGTTGCTGTGCATGTATGACCATATAAAATGATGCTTATCAAAATGAACTCCAAAAAGTGGAAGCAAGGCGGTTTTATTGTTTTGTTTTCAGTCATTTCATTTTCTTTCTTCTTTCCTTTAGTTTATTCCCTTTTGTCACTGTTTTTTTTTAAATTTCTGTATCCTTTGTCTTATATATAAGTCTATCTGATTTGAGTATGTGAAGGGGAATCACAGAAACAATGGGACAAGGGGTGAACCAATTCATACTCACTAGACACTATGTTGGAAATACATGGTACAACTTGGAAGGGAAGGGGACTGGGAGGAGGAAAAGTGGGAGAAAATGAGGGAAGGGTAACACTGTTCAAAAAGAAATGTACTCATTACCTGAATTATGTAACTATAACCCTGTGAACATTGCCTTTACAATAAAATTTAAATTAAAAATTAATGTGGCCTCTTTACACAACTACTTAAAGATAATTTTTTTTAAAGAGTATTGAATGCGACATCTCATTGTGAGTAATCGGGAGGAAGGAGACAGTCACCCACACCTGAGGAAACAATCCTACTCAAAAGGCCTCTTCAGCTCTGAGGTCTGCAGCCACCAGCTCCTTGCCCTGGGAGGATCTACATTTGAATATTGACAGCAAGTCCTATTATTCTGCAGCTTTCTCTCTCATTAGTCAGACAATTAGAATTCACACCACTTACTCTGGATTTGTAGAAATAATCCCTCAAACATTTAGGCAGGCTTCCAACTGAATCGCTAATGTAAATGCTTTGGCTTAGTGTCAGTGAAAGGTGATTTTGTGTTATCCCACCAGTTCATGTCAAGACATTTCAGTAGCACTTCACTAAAATTTTCAGACCTTATGATTCATTGTTACAAAGCTCAGGGGCTGACATGCCCTCACTTGAACAAAGTTTCTTTCTAGATCATGGGATCTTTCTACTAATGCCTGGAGTTGCCTCTTTCTTCTTTGGTCTACATTACCTGGGGGATCAACTGCAAGCAAAGAAGAAATTCACTTTAACAAACCTTGTGAATTCCCTGAATTCACAGAGCTTTCCAGAAACCAAGGCTTGTGCCAGCTCATTATTGTCCTAGCTGTGTGCATCCTCTGTCAAGCAATTAGGAAATTTTAAAAAATATTATCCTAGAGGGGAAAGGAATGCAGTCAAATGCTCCAGGGGAGGGAGCAGTGGGGGGAACAGGAAAGTTATAACTTCGTGGCATTTGGGACTAGCCAAAGAGAAAATTGTGAGTCCATTGAATGTATATTAAAAGAGTAGCTGTGGAATTGAACCAGAAATAATTGTAGAAACTTTTCTTGCCTCCACACTTTCCTACTGCATTCAGCTTGTATTATTCAGATATTTGCCTTACCTTTCAGGTATGGGATAGCACTTCCTACTCAGGAGTTATTTTCAAGATGTAACTTAAGTTACTTTTTTTTTCCTGTAGTACCATTTGGCTGAATTCTATATACAAATAATTTTGATGTAATAGAAGCTACCAGGCACTAAATAAATAAATAAATAACCTTTTAAAGACATAGTTCAACCATATAGCTATTAGCTTCAAGAAATTTCAGGATTTAATTCAAGCTAGCTGGTATCACCTTTAATTTTAATGTTAACTATAAACAGACATCTTTAACCAACTGACCCACTGTCACTTCATAATTATCTCCAGATTTTGCCCTTTTAATTTCTGTACAAACCAAAGTTTGAGGGAAAAAGGTACAGGAAGAATCATAGATGGGGTGAGAATGATTGGAATATATTATAAACATGTGTGGAAATCTAACAATGAAATCTTCCCTGTATAACTAATGTAGGCTAATTTTTTTAAGTTTGAATAAAATTCTTATTGTATGAAAATTAATTTAGGTGTGTCAGATTTATTATCCAATGTAAATTTTTTGAAACTTGAGGCAGGGACAATGACTAATTAGATTCTTATTTTCCTGCATTACACATACAAACATGCATACACATGCATGTGCATACCTGTCACCCTTAACATCTTTTGTTTGCAAAAACTCTGATTGCAGGAATTTAATTCATTATAACAAGTGTAGGTAGTTAAAATAGAAAACCCACTTGGACAATATTAATAAGGTGGACAACTTACTTTATCATTGCTGTGTCTTACATTCTATAAACCACAGAAACATTGCTACAAATTAGAAGAAAGAAAACAAAAGCATGAGTCAACCCTTTGAACATATTTGTACAATTTCAAGGAGATCGGGTGTCGTTGGCTGCTACTGCTTTCTATTTGTAAGTCTTACCTGAGACCCAAGTGCAAATCTGTCTGCAAAATCATATCTTTTACTTCTAGGTTTCTAGGGAAGTAATCACTGTATCTATTCATTTTTCATACTTCTTATCCAATTCTTCTTGGTCTCTCAAGTCTTACCCTATGATAGCTACCCTTTTTTCCCTCTACATTTCAAAAATTCTTTCTCTCAATCTATCCACCCATCCATTTCTTCTCCAGAATTCGATCACATTTTCTAAGCTCACTTGTCATTCAGATTATTTTTTAAAACCAGTCTGTCACTAACACATGACCAGAAAATTCCTTGGACATATCTGGAAGCATGCCTAAGTCCATTCCTAAACAGACTGCTGTATTTTATTTATGGTCACTATAACCTGTTAGTTCCTTTCATCCTTTAAATCTCAGCACAGATATCACTTGTTGATAAGTACTTAGGTGAATTATCTGATTAGGTCAGATAGGTGCATAAGAACCTTATACACTTTCTTTGTAGTACAACCCAGTTATAACTAAGAACTATCAGTGTGAATGGACTTAATGCTCATAGTATACACTACACCACAATAAGCATAAGGATAGGAAGACTGTCTCTTTGTTCTTTTCACATTGGCCTTCAAATACAGAAGTACTCAGCTGATATTTCCTTAATGAATGAATGGAATAAAAGGCTGTTTCCATGTATATTGGTAGCCCATATGGAGTAACTCAGGGTGGAGATGTAAAAGACCTTTGGACCATTAAACTCTAATCTCCCCACAGTGTTAATGAATAATGAACATTTCTCTAAGAATTTTAATATTATATTTCCTTTTGCAACGCATAGATACAATCCAATAAAGTATTCCATTTTTAAGATAGTAAGACAATAATAGATTCAATGTATAGTAATTCTTGAAAAAATATGAATGAATAGTGCACAATCAATGATACACAGTGAATGAGCTATAGATCAATTTTATTTTACCATAAACTACCCACTTGATTATTTCAAGTGAGTAAGATGTAAATTCCTTATGGCAACACAAAAGGAAAATATATAGAGATGAAACTATTATCCAGCTCAACATCTCTGCCTTGAAATTCATATCTACAATAGAATATCAATGTGAGAACATAATTGAAAAACACAGGTGCAAATGTATTTCTCTTCTTTACCAACTCCAAATGAAAGTCACCTCTTACAAATCTTGTCTTTGGAATCTCTTTATGTTTGCTGCTAATAAAAAATATACCAACAGAACAAACTATTCATAGTTAATTTGAATGTCTTATTAAACACCTGACTTCTTTATTTTAGGATGTTTTATTAACACAACAGCATAAATATTCAAACTCTTGAGTGAATATGTTTTTAGTAGCTGCTGTCAAGAGACATGTTGAGAAACACAGAGGACCCTGATGAAACCCAAATGCATCCATATGAGGCTAACAGTAAAAGGAAAGGGAACCAGTATGGATGGAGATTTTATGTCCCAAATATGCTTCACTTCAACTTTATAAAGGCTCCAACTGTTGATAAAGGGCAGTATCTCCAGAGCAGCCAAGAGCTCAGTTGGTACAATTCATACAGAACAAAGCACAACAAAGAGCTGAATCCAAGGGGCAAGTCTATCAGTGGACTGCAGTGAGAAATCTCAAAGCAGACATTACATATTCTTTCCATTGTTTATTCACTTATAGCATATCTATTGAGGATCTACAACTGGCCAGGCGTACTTCACTAAGTGTAATAGTGAACAAAGCAAGCATAGTCCCTTTCCTAAAGGAATTTATAATTCAGGAGAAATAACAACTATTAACTAGTACTTCACAGGATCCCTATCCCCTTCATCCTCTGCTGCTGGAAAAATGAGCTGCAAATAGCTGACAATTGACTGCTGTGACAGATTGCCCAAGGGATGGGAACCCACTAACCCAGGAAATGTTGTAGCCTGTGTAGGATACCAAAGCCTGGCCCCCACCCAAAGGGTGACAATCTGCGCCTTAGAGCTCCTGAAGGAGCAGGAACTTTACTAGGCTCCTTCCTCTTCCTAACCAGCTCATCTCACAATGCCTTTTCAGAGAACTGTGAGTGATTCATCTGTGCAAAATCTCCTTAGCAAACTCTGCTTACCTTAAAAGAGTTCTAGTATGATCATAATTGTAGTGATAGGCTTTCTCTGGAGCTTCTCATTCTCTTTCACCAGACTAAGAGCTCAGCTCATTTGATTCCCAAACAATCCATCTTTGCTGTCTGACAAAGCTCACACTCTGTGCATAACTGGGACCTCATAGCTTTCCATTAGTTGTACACTTTGTCAGTTTGTTCTCTGATAGCAAACCCCTCCAGACTTCAGGCTTTATTCAACCACCACTATTTTCAATGCATTCGCATTTAACACATTAATAACTTTGGCTGAGGCTCAAGAAAGGCAAGAATATCCAGAGGTTATTATGGCTGACCCTAAATTATTTAATAATGCATTCTCAACAAGGGTTGGTGGTCAATATTAAATAAGAGGTGTTTACAAAGAAAGCAGTTGCCCAATGGAGTGCTAAATCTGATGAAATGACTTGACTCAGAAAGCCTCACTAACCACAGTCATCTCCTAGAAGGCTGAGCGTGTACCACATATTTGTGGTATTTTACCTACATCATTCTCCATGTGCAAATGCAGGAAGAGATTCTGCAGTGGTTATTTCCTGTAGCATCATCTGTGCAAATCAGTATTGGATGTAATATTCTTCTGATCCACACCATCATTATCATGGTCTACACTTTTATCTTCATGCTTCCCTACTTCTTTTGCTGCTAGCTGCCACAAAGCACCCAGCCTTCAGCTCAAAGTCTCTGAAAATGGGGGAGAGGGGAACCATTTCATTACTTAAATATTGAAATATCCTGTTGATCAGCAATGAGTGGAGACAATGATAATAGCATGTTGGGCATTGTTTTCTTTCTTAGTCTCAAGGTTCAGATTCAAAATGAATAGCACCTTCTATGACAAGAGGACAAACTAGCAAGAATTTATGTTGATATAGGATGCCAGTGGTTTATGCCTCTCATCCTCGCTACTCAAGAGGCTAAGATCTGATGGCTGTGATTTAATGCCAGCCACTCCAGAAACTGGAGATTCTGATCTCTAAATAAGCACCAAAACACCCAGAAGTGAAGAAGTGATTGAGCTCTAGTCCTGAGCAACAAAGCTCAGAAACTATTCCCAAGCCTTGAGTAAAAGCCCCAAGACTGGGGTGCACACATGTGTGCACGTGTGCCCCCACATCCCCACACACATGTGTGTATGTATGTTGAAAATTCTTTGGGCCAAATAATTTAAATTGGGATATGTGATCCACAAAATATAAATGAAAAAAGAGAAAGAACAATATGGCCACAGTTTACTCTCTGGGAAATAGAAAATAGTACATTTTATAATGTAGATAGCATGATATTGTAATATAAATAATGTAATTTATAAATAACGTAATAGAAATATTATATTCAGAATATCTATTGTTTAGAAGCCTGGAGTATTTAGAAATTTTATATGTGGGATTTTTTTCTGAGATGAGTTCATAGGGAAATTTTTATGGTAATTTTAAGCTCAATACGAATGGCACTCCATTTCTTCTCTGTCATCAGGGACAGGAAAAAGTACTTCACCCCTTAATTGAAGGCCACATGCTGTCTCTGCAGTGATCACAGGTCCCATTACTGCCCAGTGAGAGTTTTGGTATCAATCATATTAAGTAGATACTTTATATAGCCCCTTGTTTGTCATGCTTTTGTACCTGTCCCTGTTTGCAAATAAATTCTTTGGCTGCAATCTAATTTGTAGGAATTTAAGCTAGTATTAGCAATGCACAGTATTTTTTTTCCTGAGAGATGTGGAGGTGAAGAAAAGACAAGATATGTATTAGGCAGAGTAAAACTCAAGTAAAGTAATAATAACTGCCATTTTATGTTTGATATAGGATTTAATACCTTGTCTATAGATCTACCATGAGAACCTTGTGGTTCATGTATTTGTAAATAACTTGTGATCGACCTGTATTATCCTTTCTCCACCAATACTCTTCCTGTTCCATAAAGAAGATGAGCAAAGATTTAAAAACAAGTATTGATAACCTAATCTATACCTGACATACTTGACATTTCCCATTTTACCTTTTTTATTTTTTTTATTTTTTTTGTCGGTCAGGGGCCTGAACTCTGTACCTGGGCGTTGTCCCTCAGTTCTTCAGTTCAAGGCTAGTGCTCTACCACTTTAGCCATGGCACTACTTCTGGATTTTTCTGTTTATGTGATGCTGAGCAATTGACCCCAGGGCCTTGTGCATGCAGAACAAGCACTCTACCACGGAGCCACCTTCCCAGCCCTACATTGTTAATTTTATGTCATACTGACACTATTAGAGTATTTAATATTTAATAGAATAGTATTTGTATTTAAGTACAAAAAGGAAGCCATTATGCTCAAGTCATGTTCAATAATTTGTTGAAAATTTTTCTTCCATTCTCTTAAATAAATATCGTTTGATTCATACATTTTACTCTCAGATTGTCAGGATGAGATTTTGAATGTATTTTTTTAATTTTTTTCCAAGCTTATCTGACTTTCATATTATAGAATGAATTTGTACAAGGATTACATCTGACTAAACTTGGTATTTTAGCGGTATGATTCTCTTTCTTTTTCAACAAGTAAATGACATCTATATAAAGTAAGTACTGATTAAGTATTTATTGGAACAAATAAAGAATACTTTTCAGTTTGTGGCAGACAGGAACTGCAATGACAACTTACAAACAGTTCTCACCTCTTACTGCTCACACTCCATCTGACCCTCTCCTCCAGAGCACAAAGATGGTCTCACAGTCTTTCAGTGATTATGTCTTACAACACAGGAGGAAGGAACTCTCCTTACTGGTTTGAGGAGGTAAGCAAACAGATAAGGAATTCACAGTGAAGGTCTTTCTCTCCAGGTCCCACAGCAAGTGATAGGAGGAGAAAGAAACTCAACATTCCAACTCTTCCACACAGGAAGCTGTCATTCACCTCCAGCTTGATTGATGTGTTGGCCACAGATGACTCCTGCTTCACAAGGTCTGTTCATTGCAGTGATAATAACCTAGGTGTGGAAGTGTGAATGATCAATAATATGACTGGGCCCTGTATGATCAATGAATATGTATCCACTTGATTTATAACAAGCCAACTGGCAATATGCTCAAGAGTACCCAATAACAGGAAAAGATTTAAAAATAAGAAAGGTTCCAGTAGCTGCTTTTTCTTCTTAGAAAAGCTCAATGGCTATTGAAATGTTCATTAGATACCTGTGCTTGTTTACAATAATGTGAGGAAGTTATAAAATGCAGCCGAGTCATTAGTTTATCAAATGAAGGAGTGGTAATGTAGTCTAGTTATATATGTAGGTGTGTATGTATGAACATATGTATGTATGTATGTATGTATGTATGTATGTATGTATGTATGTATATATATATATATATCTATAGATATAGATATAGATATAGATATATGAAGGATTTCGATTTGGCCTCAGAGTATATCAAAAACATTCTCACTTGTAACCTTTAGTTTGTTACACCTTTAGGATGAGGCACCAAATAGCTAACAAAAATGAGAAGGCGCTGAGAAAACAGCTGGATGTTTCTTAATTTGGCAGACACGACACCTGTAATTTATTAAAAAATGATTAAGGGTAGTGACAGTCCTTTGAAGAAACTTCTGTTTCAGTCAAGTTATTGGTCCTCCATTCTTCTGGCACACTCATTTCAGAAAAATTACTTCCTTTCCTTACATATTAAAAATACTTTTATTGAAGTAATTCAGGCACATAAAGAAAACAAAGAAAATCAACATAGTTTAGGAAGGATAATTTTGGAAGTAATTATTTGCAATACTTTAACTTTTATATGTTATATATTTACTTTTATCATAATTTTTTAAAGGAGGACAAAGCTGATACCCTAACTCTGGTTCATAATTGAAGAAATCTGTTAAGCATTTCAGAACCACAGATAGGTATTTAAAAAAAAAAAAAAAGGATGAAATCTGAGAATCCGCTTGAGCCTCAGTTGCCCCAGTACTCACACACAGACACACACACACACAAATGTGCACACCACACATGCACACATGCACACATGCACACACACACACACACACACACACAAGGTATAAAGTTCCACAAAATATCTGTCAACAGAAATGGAATACTAATCTCCATAAAAACATCAAAAGCATACACACATGTCCATACTGTGTATGCATAGCATGTATGCATGTTTGTATATATGTGGAGTGAGAGTGAAAAAGAATGAAGTCCCCTATGCATAATTAAAGAGTCAATATATGTACATGCCTAGTGTATTTTAAAGACCATGAAATGATATGTGTTTGATTATTGGAACACTGATATTTGAGAAAGCCCCACACATCTGTGGGAGTCATCACTGAGCAGGCTTCAGACCTGACTTTTTGCCCATCTTGACCAGAATATTCACTTAGGAGAATTCAACTGGGTGAGCATGGTCCTCCAGCATTGGAATGACATATAACCACACAGGCCAATCAAAATATCTCACTTCTTTGGCCATTTTGGTGAGTCTATTAAGACTACCTGTGCCAGATCTCTATTCTAAAACCTACCACTGTCAACAATTCTGACACAGAAATTTCATTCATGCAGAGAATATAAACTGACCATGGGGAGATATGCTATCACCTGAAAAGATAAACAGTCCTTGAACATTATATGTAAACCCCAGAGAATAGAGTGACAAGTGGCCTGTTGGCCAGCAAAATACTTTAACCTCACAGGTTATACCAGATCACTATTTCAAAATGAAATCTATGGGATGAACTTTGACCTTAATAATATTATTTTTCCTTTGCAATTATGACAACATACAATTTCTGATGTGCTATTTAGAGGCTGGTTGAAAGTAGAACCTGCTCCATTATGTGAAAGGCAAGGCTTGCTCAATATATTAATCTATGTTTTATATCATATTTTATTGTTTTTAGTTGTAAAAAGGAGTTACCATTCAACAGATCAGTTTATAAGAGCATCTTGATGTCACTTCTATTATTCTCCCCCATCCATACAACCCAACTACTCTCCCTCAATTGTCTTAGTTTCATAGAATACACATTGACTATTATGACTGCATTCACCCCTCCCTTCCCTTTATTCATTCACCTCCTACAATCTCCCCCCACCCACATCTTTCAAGTGCCACCATTCTGGCATTTATTTGTTGGACTGTAAGGTATTACACCATTTGAATTCTTCCCTGCAAATGCCATACTTTGGCTGATACATCTATACATACTTTCATACAAAAGTATACAGGGTTTTTTTGTATCTCGCTATACTATTCCTTTATAGCAAATTTTTCCTTCCTTCCTTCCTTCCTTCCTTCCTTCCTTCCTTCCTTCCTTCCTTCCTTCCTTCCTTCCTTCCTTCTTTGCTTCCTTGTTTCTCTTTCTTTTTTCTTTCTTCCTTTCATTCCTGTGGTACAGAAATTGAACCAAGAGTTTTGCACTTGCTAGGAAATGCTCCACCTTTTGAGTGACCCCACCCTCACTCCCAGTCTTTTTGCTTGCAGTTTGCTTTTTAGATTCGGTCTCCTATTTTTATTTGCGTTAGACTTGGACTGCTATCCTCCTAAATATATCTCCCGAGTGCTAAGATTATATGCAGGTAGTACAATGTCCAGGCTTTTGTTTTTCTGGCATAAAGCCTCACTAACTTTTACCTGAGTTGGCCATGATTTTCCTATCTCTGTTTATAGCATATTTTATATAGCCCAGTTCTAGTATATTTCTCAAGAAAGTACAGTATTATGTGTTAGAAAGTAAAACTTCAGCTGGGCAGTGTGCCAAATTACTGGGTCTAGGCTATGCTATACTAACAGGTAGAGGGGACTGCAGTGAAGGCCAGCCCCAGGCAAAAATGGAAAGAGAAACAATATCACAAAGCTAAAAAGGGGCAGGAGTTGTGGCTCAAATGTTAAGAGTATCTGCCTAGCAAGTGTGTAGGCCCTAGTTTCAAATCCCAGTACTGAAAAAAAGGAACAGAAAAATGAATGAAAATAAAATTTTATCCTTCTAAAATGTATTAGCATACTGAGTTAATAACATTGGTTTTCAAAGAAAGCTTTCTGAAAAAAAATCAAACATTTATAGTCTTTAATTTGAAAGCAAGACAAAAGAAATAGTATTTCTCAACATATAAGACAGACGGAGGGAGAAGTATTTTTTGTCGTAGAGAACAAAGACCTCAGAAATACTGCTTTTTGATATACTTCTCAAAGTCATTCAAGAAATAATTAAGCAGTGTAGGTATACTGCAACTAAATATGTCATGCAAGGAAAATGGTGAATTAAAAATCCATGATATATCCCACCTCCTTGCAGGTGAAGGCTGCTACTGCATTTTCTAATGAAGTATCCTCTATCAGAAAGCTTTCAGCCAAACATAATAGTCCTTTGCAGATGTTCAGCAATAGGCATTATCTAAGTCTACAGGGAAGCAGCTCACAAGATTTTACAGAGAGATGGATATTATAATAAAAAAAACTTGTCAGTTCTACCATCACTATTTCAATTCAGCCCTGACCCATCAGCAGGAAATACACCTGCAGTGTCTTAGTTTGCCTCTGGCTTAGTTTTCAACCCCAGACGCATTCTGCATACCATCTCCACTACCATTTCTATTAACCAGCTCATTTCTGAGCAGAAGAAACACTACTGACAAATCTCTCATGCTTGGCCTCTGTTTTTATTGCTTTATGGCCAATTCATAATACCTTTCTAGACTATTAATTATGTCAATTTTATCAATCAATTTTATTAGCTTTATTAAGTTACTTATTAGGTTTTGCAGCCATGTTACTAAGCCACCTAGGATTTGTAGAGAATGAAATAAAGACCAATGCAGGAAGTAGCAAATTTTAAAATCAGTGCAAGATCATACTCATAACTTTGATTGCTGACTAGAACAGAACAAAACTATCAGTAGATTGGAAGATTAAGTGACTGTATTATATTGCTCTTGAAGGGGGAGACCCTGCTGCTGCTCAAAGAGGGACTTGCTTACAGGGTGGTGCTATTGGAAATACTGAGGAAATTCATTCAGAAATAAAAATAACAAAAATGATTAAACAAACCAATAGTAAGCACTAGCCAGCTTAGAATCCAGAATTTAAAAAAAAAACAGAACAGCCAATTCTTACTTCCAAGACTTTACAGATACTTCTCAGCACTCACTACCTATAACTTGAGACTGTAGTTCCCAGAGGGGAAAAAAGTGCTGATTTTTGTTACATTCTGATTGCTCATCGAAATCTAGCCTGTGGCTTTCCATGATAAGCCAATCAGGCTGTGAAAATCTGGGGAGCTGGCCTGAGGTTTTATCACCAAATCTGAGAAGGTGCTACTTTGCCATATTTCCCTCGCAGCTCTTCTGAACTTGCTAAAGATACTCACCCTCTGTTTCTCCATCTGCACATCAGGGAAATCATCAGGCACCAACTTAATTCATGTGGATATATGCATTTTTAATGAGACAATATTTATGTAGTGCTTTGAGTTTCCAGAAGAACTCAGCTATATAAATACTAACTACTCTCAGGATATTAGCACAGTCTAGTGAATAAAATGAAGGTTTTTATTAAAGAGAGCTAACAAGAAAAACGGTCCTTTAGCAAGAAGGAAGAAAACTATTGTGAGAATACCCCTGCAAGCAGCCGTCTGTCCTCTCTCATCCAGGTCTGCTCAGTAAGAACAGCAATGGGAAGGAAGTGGAGGCAGATGCAACTCAGAACATATTCACATCTGAGTGCTTACTTAGAATTTGACCTCTTAACGAGGAAAAGGATTCTTGTTTAGATTTAAAATATAAAAGCATAAGGAAAAATACCAAGTGGTATGGCTTTTTTCTTTTGAATTAAATCTTTTCTTTAGAAAAGATTATTTTTAAATCAAATACAGACAACTTTCAGCCAAATGTAATAGTCCTTTGTAAAGCTGCAGATGTGAAGCAATAGACATTATCTAAGCCTGCAGGGAAGCTGCTCACCAGATTTTACAGGGAGGATTTACAGAAATGGAGAACAGGAAGAAAAAAGTATAACTTAGTGGCTATAGCAGTAATTAACACCCACTCTCATTTTTACAGTTAACCATCATGTCAATTTCATTTACTCCACAGAGCAATAATTGAAATCAGTGCTAACATTTAACAGATACCACAGATTATGTAGCTAAAACAGAGAAAGTCATTTCCTCCAGCAGTGGATGCTGGAAGTATAAGATCAAGGTAACAACAGGGTAAATGTCTCCTGAGGCCTGTGCCCTTGGCTTGTATAAAAAAGGACAAGTCATACATGCTTGGAGTAAGGAAAGACGTATTAGTTATATATTACTACTTCTCATTTACAATTAACCCTAAACAGCTTCAAAGAGGCAAAGATGAAAATGTCAAAATGTCAAAAATGAACAGAAGTTATGCTCTACCATGGAAATAGATATCTGGTTATGTGAGCTACATTGCTTTCCAGTTCCAGACTTTTGCTGATTAATTGGAGATAAGAATCTCATGACTTTCTTGGTATACGCTGGTTTTGAACCTCAATCCTCAGATCTCAGCCTCCTGAGTATCTAGGATCACAGCCATGAGCCTTTGATGCTTGACCTCAAAATTCATTTTTTACTTCTTTTGCCAAATGCTTCTTCTTTCCTTTTTTATTTAATAATTTCTTCTGCAAGCTTTTTACTTTAGGACTACATCATTTTTTATTGTGTCTTTGAAAACATAGACAATAAGATATATTCATTCTCCATGCCAGAAGGTAAAGCACATTTCATTGGACCTGTCTCAGCTCTTAACATGACCACTCACTAAGTGGACCAAGCTTATTTTAATTTATAATCTGCAGGTGGCAAACTTGCAAGGCCAGTTTCATGAATGTGCAATTTGATAGCACCCTCTCTTTCAAAAGGTTCTATGCACGGTTTAATGCTCTACCATCATGGCTTGAAAGCTTAATCATTTTTTAACAAGAAGCCCACATTTTCATTTTGTAGCAGATCTCACAAATTCTATTGCCATGCCTGCATAATTGCTCTACTTACCTCACAGAGCCCGATGAACTGATTTGAGAACAAAAATATGCTCTGAATGTACAGGCTAACTCATAGAACCATTTTCAGAGCGTGAGTAGGACACAGTGAAGAAATGATTTCAAAGGAGACCAATAGTTTAGAGAACATATTGCAGAGGTTTCAGGACGCTCACACTCTAGCCCTGATCTACTCATTGTTCATGTGGCATATGTCACTATCCCCTGGGGACCTCTTCTCATCTCATCATCTGGAGAGATTGACACAAAAAGTAATTTTTGGCCTTTAATCCCAGAAATAATGACTTGAGTTTTCTGGAGTAGTTTATGGATGGAGCTTGTAGTTTATGGATGGAACAAGGAGAATTTGAATGTGGATTGATATGACCACTTCAGAAATAAGTGCTGTGTACTCTAAAATGAAGCTATACATTTTTAATAGTTCTATTTCTGAGCATGCACCCAGCAATGTGTTTACAAATGATCACTAAAATATTTGCAAACTATTATTTATAGAAAATCTGTTTGCACTAGGCTCAAGATACAGTGAACCTAGTCTCTGCAATAGTAGAATAGATAGGTTATAGTATATAAATATATTAAACAATAAAACATGAATATACTATTGATATTTGCAGAGGCACACATAGCATTGGGTTGGGAAAAGGCCTGACATATAACACAATATTATTCCATGGATATAATTTCTCAATAATTATAGAATATAGTAGAATTCAAAGTTGAGACAGGCTTTTATGAATAGGTAATAGCTAGAAAGAACCTGAATATTTCTGATGGTTAAGAATGTTCTGCTTCTGAAATTGGTAGTAGAAATAGGACTATATATTATGAAAATTAATTGAGCTATATATATTCATGGTTTATAGATGGATGCATCTCTATAATCATTTAATATAAAAATTCTTGCATAATTTTAATATGCAGCCATGTTTGGGAAACACCTGTGCTGCCATTTATAACATAGAAGACTTCTGTAAGACTTTTCTCAGACCTTTATG
The DNA here is from genome assembly GCF_024711535.1 of Dipodomys merriami. Lineage (NCBI taxonomy): Eukaryota > Metazoa > Chordata > Mammalia > Rodentia > Heteromyidae > Dipodomys > Dipodomys merriami. The sequence goes on from NW_027203382.1 coordinate 7,382,693, forward strand.
GTTGAGAAAAAGCAATGTTATGGTTGAGTACAAGCAATGCCCATCATCTTCATCTTGCCTCATCAATATTTTTACTTTCCTTATCTTTTCATGAATTTACTTTCAACATGAGAAGGTTTCTCTGCTTGTACTATACATGGTCTAATTTATTGGCCCAAAGGTCACTGATTCAATCCCACACAAATTATTTAATTACAGGAGCAAACATATTGTATGTCTCTGTGTTTATTCTTTTATCTAGCCATTGCAAGCTTCACAGATAATCATTGAAGAGAAGGAAGGCAGTCTTAGAGCAATAATCTGTTGCCTCTGGATGCACAGAGCTGACTCTAGCCCAGAGGTGAGGGAGCAAAGTGGCTGTGTTCCACTGTGGCAAGTATCCTGGAGATTGCTTGTCTTCTAGGAGCCTTACAGAAGCTGGTAATAGTCAAACTATTTACTCTCTGGCATAACAGATCATATTGACAAACATATTCCCAAAAATCAGCACTGAATTTACAAAGAGTAATACTGTTTCTTCCATGTTCTATGACATTGAGCTCCCAGTCTCAATATATAATTCAGTGAATGGTTTCATTGCTAGCATTATACTCAGTCAGCTCTTCAAACCATGGACAACAGAGTCTAAGAAATGTGTATTAATTAGATCTGAAACAAAGCCTCTGGTAGTCCAAGAATCCTTAAGAATACGGACTAATCTGTTGACCTGCCTCACAAACATTCAAGAGACATAATTCTATAGCTTGTTGAATTCTATATACTGATGGACAGTTTGGTGCAAATACATTCAGGACCAGAGTCAAAAGTTGATATATTTTCTTTAGGAGAAAAGAGGCCAATTACATCTACCATCTTTCCTTTGTAGTAGGTATAAAGTAATTTTGGTATGCAGTTTCATAGGCATAGAAAAAGAGAGGTTTGTGGATTATTATATTTTTATACTTTAACTCAGTGTGGCAACAATTGTGTTTGGAGATTCAAACTTTTAAAGGGAAAGTAAAAAATAACTGTTATATACCTAAGTTTCTAACAATGAACTAAAAGCATGAAGAACAGTGTACCATAGCTAGTTAGATCTAGGGTCTCTACACTTGAGCATGTAGGGATGATTTGTCAACTATGCTTTAAAACTTTAAAGTGTGATCAATCCGGTAACTGGAGAAACATCATAAAAAGGAGCATGTCATGAAGAAATAAAGCAATTTATCCCAAAATGTGGTCTGTGAACAATCTACATCACAATCACTGCAGCTTCCGTAAGTCTACTCCAAGTCTCCCTCTTACACACACACACACACACACACACACACACACGAACATATACCCCACTCCAGTATTTCTGCCTTACCAGTGTGTCTTTTTTTTAAAGTTTTTTATTGTGAAAATACAATACAGAGGGGTTAACAATTACATGAGCAAGGTAATGAGTGCATTTCATATCAAGCATTGTTGCCTCCTCCTTTGTTTTTCTCCTACCATCCCTACCCTCCCATCTCCATGACTACACTCCTGGGCCCCAAACACTCAGCATGAAAAATCAAAAGCAAACATATTCAAATTAAAGACTAATTTAGAGCAAAGGAGGCCTGGGGAGAGGCTTGAAGTAGCATATTGAAATACAGTGTGGACTGATTTGAATATCAGAATGAAAAATTTGGACTTTTTTTGGGGGGCAGTGGTCCCGTCATGGGGCCTGAACTCTGGGCCTGGGTGCTGTCCCTCAGCTCTTCATCTCAAGGCTAGCACTCCACCACTTAAGCCACAGCGCCACTTTCGGCTTTTTTTTCTTTTTGCTTATGTGGTGTTGGGGAATCGAACCCAGGGCCTCAGGCATGCAAGGCAAGTGCTCTACCACTGAGCCACCTTCCCAGCCCGACTTTTTTTTGTTTTTATAGAAGAGAAATGCACTGAAGTCTCCAGAGCAGAGCAGTAACAAAGTCATAGTTGTGTCCATTTATTGAGCAGTGCAGAGAGGAGCAGAGGAAAGTAGGTAGTCTCTCCTTATCCAGGCATGACAGGAGTAAGTTGGGGTATGTGTGGAAGATGAGGAAAGATAAGAATAAGTACAGAGAAAATCAAAAGCAGACTGTGATGTTCACGGTATGCAAGCACCACGTTCAAAACCTCCAGAGGAGGCCCCAGATGACCTCCAGAGGAGGCCCAACTGACCTCCAAAGGAAGCCCCGATGACCTCCAGAGGAGGCCCCGATGACTTCCAGAGGAAGCCCGAATGACCTCCAGAGGAGGCCCAACTGACCTCCAAAGGAAGCCCCGAATGACCTCCAGAGGAGGCCCCGGATCACCTCCAGAGGAGGCCCCGATGACCTCCAGAGGCGGCCCCGATGGCCAGCCCTGCCCTCTACAGGCCGGCCCTGCTCCACAAGCTTCCCCCCTGCCGTCCCTCCTCCACTCCCACTCCTTCCTCCGCACTGTTTTCCTCCGGACTCCCCTCTCCTCAGGAGTCTTGGTCCTCCGGACTATCTGTTTTCCCTCTAACCTCTCCTCAGGCCACTGGTTCCTCCCCGCCCCGCCCCGCCCCGCCCCGCCCTGCCCATGACCTCCGAGCATGCCGCCTATATCTACCCAGATAGGCTGTGCTCCCGCACTAACAGAAACCACCATTCATGCTCCTCTCCCAAACTGCCCCCTCTCCAACCCTCCAACCCCAATAGGCACCTTCTCCAATAGCACGCCCCTCCCCCTTTCGGCAGCACGCCCCGCCCCTTTCGGGGGCATTCCCCGCCCCTTTCCGCGGCATGGCACGCCACTCCAGGGGCGCCCCGTGGGACGGTGATGGTGACACGTCAGCTTCTCAGTGCCAGGCTCTGTCTGGTGGCCCCCGTGGTCAGTGAGGCTCCGACTCTTGATGCCCCGCCCCCTCCAGCAGGCTGGCCACCGGGGCCCTTGCTGACTTTTGGGCCCTGCTGATTATCAGGGCCTCGTGGGTTCTTACAAAGTCACTTTAAAATTTGAAGTCTAAGCAAAAAAATCGTAGCACAGGTAGAAAAAGAGGTGAAAGAAACCTGGGCTGAGCTGAACTCAGAAGGGAAATAGAACAGAAAGGTATGTGGGGGGGCTTCCAATGGGGATAAGAGATCTGCGTGAAGATGATTATTATAATTTGAATAGTAAGAAGACCCTGCATCAAAGGGTTCAACAAATGTGAAATAACACAGGTGACTAAGTATGTGGTAGGACTTGGGGACCTGGAGTTTGTTTTTTCTGATGAACTGCAGATGTTGCTAGCCACCTTTAGCCAGCATAATGCCTCTCCTTACCCAGCCTGCGATAATAATCAGTGATCTTTAGGAGAGCTTCCTCGGCCTTCTGTCACAACATCAAGCATTCTGTGTATAGACCAAATACCAATAAAAAGCAATTATCTGGTCTGTTTGTTTGCTGTGTCCCCAACACCATATCTCAATGGACCCATAAATATGTGTCCAGTGAATGAAGAAGGACACCAACAGAATCCACAAGAATTGGCCCACAGATGACAGCATTTAGACTCCTTCACTGACTCTCCTAGCTCTGACATCAATGCATAAGAATATTGGGATGGGCTGTACACAAGTGGTTATAAATGAATTAGCTGAAGTAGAATAGACTCTACAGAGAGCTCAAGTAGTATAATCTTTTAGAAAGACTATATTAAAGCTCAACACAATCAACACTAGGGCACAGGTACAGTACATCCAAAAAGGGAGGGGAGATAGGGCCAAGAGAAGAGTAGATGAGTGAAAACGAAGAGAGGAGAATGCAGCCAATAATTGTATATACCACAAAATTAAGAAATGTAAGAGGAGTAGGTCAACCGGGAGGTGAGACTGTTGAAAGAGGTGGCACTGATAAAGATGCATTGCATTCATGAACTGCTTCATTCTATGGCATCTCCTTTGTACAATTACTTAAACATTTTTTTTTGGTTGATCATGGGGCTTGAACTCTGAGACTGGACGCTGTTCCTCAGCTCTTCAGCTTGAGCCACAGCGCCACTTCCAGTTTTCTGCTGGTTTATTGGAGATAAAAGTCTCACAGACTTTCTTGCCTGGGCTGGCTTTGAACCTCAGTCCTCAGATCTCAGCCTCCTGAGTAGCTAGGATTACAGGCATGAGCCACCAGCACCTGGATTAAACATAAGTTTTTAAAGGATGATTTTAATAACTTCACAAGGAATGTAATGGGAACCTGAAACTAACCAAATGCACTGGATGGATAGCAGCATCACTATTCAAGGCGATCACCTCAGGAAAACAGATCTGAGTTTATTCCGTTTCTGCTTCCTACTCTCCCAGGAAATTCAAATTCCTTGAGTTTCTGTCTCCTTAATTGTGAGTTAGAAAAAAACAAAAAACAAAAACAAAAAAAGCCTACTTCAGTTTAGATAAAGCATTTAGCATATGGGTGAAGATTTATAGGCAAGAATAGGAAATGCAGTAACAAAAAATCCACAATGAGATACTACTTGACCCTTATTTGCATGGCTAGTTTCAAAATAAAGTTTTGATAAAAATATGAAGAAATATGTATGTAGTCTTGATGTTAATGCACATGATGTTGCTACTGTGGAAAGCAGTTCCATAAAATTAAAAAATTGAGCTATCATGAGATCCAGGAATTTCACTGTTGAGTATATATGCAAAAGATTTGAAATGAAGGTCTCAAAAGGGTATTTGTTTACCTATATCTACAGCAGCATTTTAGCCAGAAAGTAGGAGCAACCCATGTATTTAGGAACAGATGACTGTATTAACAAAATTGAAAAGTACCTCTGAAGATGTTACTCAGACTTAAAGAGAAAGGAAATCTTGACACATGCTACAACATGGGTAAATCTGAAGAACAGTATGCTAAATGAGATAAGTCAGTCATAGAAGGAATGAATTGCATGACCCATTTTATATCAGGTACATTAGGTATAGCCAAATTCAGAAACATAGGAAGTCAAGATGGTGTTGCTAGGGCGTGGACATGGAGGTGGAACTTTGGTTGTTAATGGGTTAGAGTTTCACCCTAGCAAAAACAAAGCTATAAAGTTTAAGGTCACCACAGTGTGACTGCATACTACTGAACTGTACACTTAAAATTATTTAAGTAATAAATGTTGTGCTATGCATATTTTATGACAATTTTGAAACAAACAGAAACAGCAGCAAAACTACAGGATGAGAGAAAACAATGTCCACCAGAGGTCACCCTCATTCATGCCTGGGTCATTGTCCACATCAACCCTATAGTAGAGTCTCTCGCAGTAATGCCCAACGTTGCCTAGAGCCTGCCTGAAATACGATAGTGACCAGCTAAAAGGGATGGCTCTTCAGTAACTTTTGAATAAGTCATTGTTCTGAGTTAGTACCTACAGGAAAGTTGTGTCTAGTTTGGAAACCCAGAACTATGTTAAGAAAAAAGCAAAAAAAGAAAGCTAAGTAGTTGATTTTTTTTTTTTTTTTTGTCAGTCATGGGGATTGAATTTGGGGCTTGGGGCCTGGGCACTGTCCCTGAGCTCTTTTTGCTCAAGGCTAGCAATCTACCACTTCAAGACACAGCAACACTTCCAGTTTTGTGGTGATTAATTAGAGATAAGAGTCTCACAGACTTTCCAGACCAGGCTCCAGGCTGGCTTTGAGACACTATCCTTAGATCTCAGCCTCCTGAGTAGGTAGAATTACAGGTGTGAGCCACCGGTACCCAGCAAGTAGTTGATTTTTATATGACACACAACTGGAGAGATGAACAATACAAATAGTACAGGAAGAAAATGAGAGGTTGGCATTGTGGCTTGTGTCTATTATCTCTGTCAACTCAGAAGAGAGGTCTACCCCTGGGGCAAAAATGTGAAACTCCCTTAGAAAAATAACTAATGCAGAACAACAAACTTAAAGTTTAACCAAATAAATACCACAAAGATGGAACATGTGTAGCTGGGGTTGTGGAGGTCAAGGAGAGAGGGACAAACAAGTGGAGAGAGGAAACATGGTCTAAAGCAGTCATGATATTCAGTGTACATGTGTGTTATGGAATCAGGCAACTTTGGAGGTGGGTGAGATGGGGGAAGATGATGGAAAGTACAGCACTGATTAAGAAATATTGTTCTCATAAACTGACATGTATAATTAAACCCCTTTGTATGACTACTTAACGACATATAATTTTTTTTCTTATTTTGCTGTTCAGAGTCCATGAACTCTGGGCCTAAGCTCCTTTTGCTCAAGGCTTTGCACTCTACCACTTGAGCAACCGCACCACTTCCAGCTCTTTCTGGGATTAATTGGAGATAAGAGTCTCATAGACTTTCTTTCCCAGGGCTGGCTTTGAACCATGATCCTCAGATCTCATCTTTCTGAGTAGTTAATATTTAAAGATAATTTTAAAATATAACTAAAGCGAGAAAGTGCTGTATGTATGTTTCAAGTAGTGCAGTACCTACCTTGCAAGTATGAGTCCTGAATTCAAACTCAAATACAACGAACATAAAAGAAGGTGGAAGAAAAGGAAAAGAAGGAATGAGCATGACCAAATAAAAGCTGAGCTTTAGGAGAATAAGTGTGAAAGTAGAGAAATTCATACAGGAAGTGAATGGTTGGGAAGACCCACCTCTCCATGAGTCCATCAATATGGGCCAGAAGGCCAGTTATACCTGGCTGTGAGTGGCGTCAGGGTCAGCATTCTGCTATCTGGATTCTTCTTTTCTGGTTGTCATGGGAACACTGTAGCTCTATGTTAGTTTCCTGGGCACATTTTGACACACAGAAGAAAACGATCAACATTATCAGTGACTAGGAGGTTAATGTCAGGCTTGAGGAGAACATTGGTGGGATTTAAAGTTGCATTAATTAAAAGAGATCAAAGGAAGGGTGAAATGAAAAGTGGAGGGAACAGATAGTGATCATTATTTTAAGAAAATTGTCATGAAAGGAAAGAGAAAAATAACATATTAGTTCAAGGTCAGGAGGGACAGGCATGAAAGATAGCAATGTTTTCTTTCATTCCATAGTAGGCCAAATAAGGCCTCTGCTCACTAAAACACTCACTCTCTAAGCTTCAGAATATGTGAATATCTTACCTTATATGGCAGAAGGGATTTTCCAGATGTGATTAAGGTTAATGAATTTGAGATGAAGAGATTATCCAGGTGGACCCTCTCTAATCATATAAAATCCTTATAAATAGAGAACTTTTTTTTTCTTGCTAGGCCAGAGATTGTTGTCACATTGCTGGACTTGTAAATGAAAGAATGGCTATGAATCATCCTAGAAAGGCAAGGATCCTATTCTACTTCAAGCCTGCAGAAGAAACTCTATCTGCATCAAGGTGAATTTAGCCCCAGTGAGACCTGTATTGGAATCTGATCTCCAAAACTGTAAAAAGAATAAATTTGCATCATTTAAAGTCAGTATATTTATAGTAATCCAATACAAAAGCAATAAAAATGTAAGACCCTCCTAAGAAGAAAGGTTTACCAATTTGTGAAAACACATTGCAATAGACTATAAAATCATATTAAGAAGCTTGATATTAACTAAAGCACTAAAGCCAGTTTAAGAAGTACATCTTCAAAGTACAACACTTAATACCAACTATTCTAATTATGGGAATACATGCTACTAATAGGATGTTTGAGAGTAAGAACTGGTAAGACTTTAATAACGAAATGCAGCAAAACAATGAAGAGGAAAAATATCTTTAGTAAAAAGCTATGACTTAGATCTCATTCATAATTTATTCTACATATATTTTAATTTCTCTTTCTGCATTCTGCTATACAGTAGGCTATGATGATGAAACAAAAACAAAAAACAATTAAAATACCTTTTCTCCTGTTCTGCAAGAGTTCACATTCTAGTACTAGATTGTAAGGATAAGGATATAAACATCTAAAATATGTCATGAGGAAAAACACTGGATCAAAAAGTAAAATGAAATTGTGAGGTACAGGATGGCTGTAGGCAGCCAGGAAATATTGAGGAGGATGTTAAGAGTAGCCACGGAAGGTTACCAAGGGTGTGTACACACCCTTGTGTGTTCAGGCAATAACAATTGCAAAGTCTAAGGTGTGTGTGCACATTTGTTACTCAATTAAGAGGGCTCTGTATTTAATAGTGAGAAAAGGAAAGATCTCAGACAGGAAGAGAAGTATGGATATAAGTTTGGGGGCTGGAGCTAAAAATACAATTGCCAACTTGGGGAGATGGCATGAGACCCCATGATTGGTTGCCATTTGGCTCAAGGACAACCTTCCAAATCACCTTGCCTCACTCCTGATACATGAAAGACACTTTCTCTCTGCCCTTGCACAGGGCACTCCTTGTGCTTAGCTCCAGCCAGGCTCTTGCCTGAAGCCTTCTGGGTTAATTCTGCCCCCCCACTAACTCTATTAGTTAGTCAAATGTTCTTGGTATTGCCTTCAGTCAGATCCATCATTAGAAGACAAGGAAAAACAATATAATTTCCTCCTTGCTAATTCATCTCAAATTAATATCATCTAATAAATAAATAAAACTGATACCTTCTAATAAATCAAAGCCTCTAGATTCTGGTAGTGGTGATGGTTCTCTGAAAAGACTCAAATCCTGATGCTGTGTCTAATTTGCTGTTGGAAACACAGTATTACATTTCCCAATTATTTTCAGCTTTGAGGCTAAACTAAAATTTGCAGCCAAAAAAAAAGCATCTATCTATATCATGCTAAAATACATGAAATAGCTAATATAATGAAAGTACAAATTAATGAAAAATGAGTTTTCCTCAATATTAAATTGTGACAATTAGATATGAGACATGAACAAAAGAAATACAAACATAAACTATGTAATAACTATATGAAAATAAAAACTAAAATATCAATAATGTAAGGATGTTAGGAATATGAATTAAAATAATTAGATATTCCTGCTTATTAAGGTTGGACATAATTACATGGATATGATTAAATTATTCCACATTTAGTATATGCTATGGGAAACAGTGAAGATATCTTGCTTGTTTATTCCCTTACATATTCAGAAAATGAGATTTTTAAAAAATAATTTAAATGGCAAAATATTCATGAGAATTTTTACTGCAGCACTAAATATAAAAGTAAACATTTGGAAGAAATTAAAAGGTTTAGAAAGGGATGAGATAATAGGAGAAAAATAAAAGAGGGGGTAACAATACTTGACAAGAAATGTACTCATTACCTTACTGATGTAACTATAACCTCTTTGTACAGCATCTTTACAAGAAAATAAAATTTAAAAAAGAAATTAAAAGGTCTAATATTAGAGAACTGATTAAATCATTAAAGACTGAGTAAATCATATAATGCTATGTATTTATTAAAATGTGTTTATTCAATAGTTTGTTTTCTCTTCAGATTATGTGAGTCTTTCACCAAAATGGGTGTACACATAAATACATGTAAGCATGTATATAGAAAGGGAGAAGAATATTCAGTGTATTTATAGGTAACAAAAATTATATTGCAAACTAATTAACATAACATAAACATATATGTAATGTACATAGGGCATACCAATAACAATTATGGTTTTTTAGTTCCTTTATTTTTCTAGATTTTTCTAAGAGTATAAATTCTGGTGATAAAAAATACAATAAAGGTTGTACATATAATTCAGCTTTATATTGAATTAAAATGTTTACAGCATCATGTTGAATTAAATGGGAGAACATAAACATTGCATACTCGACATGATTACAGGCAAGTAGAAAAAAATTGCAGTAGAGATGAAGAAAATGTATTGGTATTCCTAATAAACTCTTGTAATCTCTAATGTTTTTATGATTCTTCTATGTCAAAGATATCCTGACCATAAAAAGTCATTTTGTTGTTTGTACTTTTCTGTTTGTTTCCCTGGTTGGATTGGTTTTCAAACTTAAAACTGGGAAGAAGACAATTTTGTTTCCCTTTTTTTCTTATTATAACATACATGTCTTATTTTGAAAATGTTTCTAGCTAATTGACTTCTTACTTCATCTTTGTTTTTAGATCAAGCCCACATTCTTATCTTCAACCAACCCCCTGTGGCTACTTTGTTTCTGTCTCCTCTATCTCACTCAGGGATGATTGCTTTGAATAATAATTCATTATTCTGCCATATGACCATTAATTATAGCAGAAAAACAAAGGTATGCCAAGTAGTAAAAGGAAAACTTGGCTTTTATAACACAATGTCTGACATAGATATCTACAAAGAGATTTCTACATGGGAAGGATATTGTCTAACTAAACAAACAAAGATGAGGTCTTTGACATCCAGAGGAAGAAAAACTGGAGTCACAAGGGTTGCATCCTACGAAGATCTAGCTCTGAGTCACTGAACTAGATTAGGTCCTCAAGGAAATCTGTAAAATTAAGTCTATAAAAGCTGGCCCAGCTGGTTAATTAGCACATTATACAGCAGATTATGTTTTATAGGTTGATTTTTATAGTCAAGCCAATTACCTTACCAAGGACCTGATGACTTCTACTTCTCAAATGAACTCATCATGAGTTGCTAAACCTACATTTATATACCGTCAGAATGGTTTTTGTAACATGCTGATTTCTTAGACCTCCATGTTAAAGCATCCACAAGCAGTGAAATGTTTCCAGAACTGCTAACATACAGAATGCTGTGCTCAGACCCCAACTAGTGCCAGCCAAAGGAAATGATTCATTTATTAAGGTTGTAATTACAGACTATGAAACAGCTGGTTATGGGCTCTTTCTCCTGACCTGAACTACTTTTAAACATCTGTTAGTATGAGTAGAGTAAGGCACTGACATTCTCTTAAGTATCCTCTCCTAGACAGGAAAAATGTTGTATTTCAGAGGACTTAGAGTGTTCAGTCAGAACAATAAACAAGAGGTCCAATGTTGGGGGCCAAGAACTTGGCAAGAACAAGGCAAGAACTTGAATTGAGATGTATACTGAAGAGTTTGTCACATCTCTTCTAACTAAACAGAAACTCATGTCATTCCATTATTTTTTGTCTTTATGGTAAAGCATTTTTAGACACAAAACACAGATTCATTCATTCTTAGTATAATGTAAATCAACTTTCTAAAAATATTTTTGCTGGTTGGGAATGTGGCTTAGTGGTAGAGTGCTTGCCTAGCATGCATGAAGCTCTGTGTTCGATTCCTCAGTACCACATACACAGAAAAAGCTGGAAGTGGCACTGTGGCTCAAGAGGTAGAGTGCTAACCTTGAGTAAAAGAAGCTCAGGGACAGTGCCCAGGCCCTGAGTTCAAGCCTCAAGACTGGCAAAAATAGATAGATAGATAGATAGATAGATAGATAGATAGATAGATAGATAGATAGATAGATAGATAGATTGATTGATTGATTTTCCATGATCCTCAGAATATGTTGCAAAAGCTATAATAAACATTAAAACATGTCTTCTAGTTGGACTGTGGATTCATAAACCATTAGATTATGTGATTTCAATGTTCATATATATTATATGTTCATATATATGTATTATCTATATTATGCAAATAGCTAAGGCTATTCCTCCTCTCTCAACCTATTAAGTTCTGTTGTTATAAGTGTTGATCTGTATGAAATAGACATACATGTAGATACTTATGTCAGCCAACATTTCTAGAGTCTAATATTGTTTTGTTAGTGCAATCATCTCTTCTGTGAAAGAAATACAATAGCACTTATTAATCTGGTTATTAATTAAATCTGAGGGTTAATATTAAATGGGTATTATCACAGTCTTCTATGTACTCCCTCCATTGAGGTATTTATTTTATTATTATTGTTTTAGTATCATTAAGGAGTTCAGTTCAACTTGTCAGTCTGTGCGTATAATGCATCTTTTAAATTTTTTTTATTTTTATTTTAAGTAGGTTACAAAGTGGTTTCAATTCCACAAGTCAGATTCTCAGTACAATGCACCTTAATCAATATCACCCATTTCATCATTCTCTCCCATCTCTCTCAACCCCACCAAACTCCTGAATTTACTGTGCAATATGAACAATGAATGTGCAGTTAACATAATCAATTTATATCCTCCCAAAACAGTATTGTCCATAGGTTCTGATGATCAAAATGTACCTAGCTCTCCAGTCTCAATTATTTTCAGAATGTACTTTAATGTTTGGCTTTATATAATTCATTTGCTCTGTCACTTACTCTCTCTTTCTCCGTATCTCTCTCCCCTTTCTCCTTCTTTCCCTCTCTCCCATTTCCTCTCCATTTTTCTCTCTCTCACACACACAAATAAATAAATATGAGTTCGTTTTATATTTTTCATCAGCTAAAATTCCTGCCTTCTTTTACCCAGCCCACACTTCTTATCAGAATCTTTATCCTCCTGTACTTGCAACTCAAACAAGCCTCTTTCAGGAATACTTCCCTGTTTCCAAATGAACATTGTCATGGGGAAACAGTATCATGGTAATGTAGTTGTCAATCAAGGTTGTTAGGCATTGTGTGCCTGAAGTCGAATCTTAGTTTGCCACACTCGTATGACCATAAATTGGATATCTGTTTTTTGGACTCACTTTTCTGTCAATGCAGGACAAAGATAATATGTCTACTTTATAAGACTGTTAAGATTAAATTAATTCATACACTAAAAAGCACATTGACCATCTGACAGTAATGAAAAGAATGCTTGGTCTTTGCACTGGATATTGTCTTTGATTTGGACATAAGACCCTCTTGACCATTCCTCAATGTTTTTCTTTTCACGAAAGAGTTGTTTATCAGTGATTTTAAATTAGCAAACAAGGCATATGACCTTCTCTGCCTTTCCTCTTAGAAGAGAGGTTTGATCTGAAGGAGAATAGAAGGGCCCTTTCCATATTATAACTTCTAAGTGACATTTACCATTTAATAGAGTGTCATTTTGACAACTACCTTCTAATTAGTTTGTTTGTTTCTCAAATTTCTAAGTGCTTTGGGTAGGAACAGGATAGGACTCTTCCTGGACCTTCTTGAACACCAGAAAACATAGTCAACATCTAATACTTTATTTTTCATTCCCAGGAGATGTCCCTGAGCCTCTTTGTGCTTAAGGCTCTACCAGTTGAGCCACAATGCCACTTCTAGTTTTTTTTCTGAGTAGTTTATTGGAGATAAGAGTTTCATGGACTTTTCTGCTTGATCTTGCATCAAACAAACAGTGATCCTCAAATCTCAGCCTCCTAAGTAGATAGGATTGCAATCATGAGCCACTAGCACTTAGCTTCACTTAAATATATTTTAACACCACAATTCTTTCCTGTTAATGGTTTACAGGACTCTTTTAATTACATATTTTTTATTATCTTTAAGTAGCTGTACATAGAGGTTACCATTCAAAAATGTCAATTTGTTATGAAGATTTTTGTTTTTTTTTCTTATAGCATTAAGCCATATTTCTACTACAAATTTTGTCTTGTCTTATTCCCTATTGGATTGTAATACCAAAAGGAAAGTCTTCGATACTCCACAAAATATAGCATAAGCATGTGTGTGTTTGCATAAACATAAAGACACACAGTTTGAGGCTACAAAGTCTGTTGAGTAGTCTCATATTCTAGCTTCATAAGAAAAAGATAGAATATTATCGGAATATTAATATATATTGCTTTTATTCATGGAGGTTTCTTTTGCATTCTACTCAGAGAAGTTAAACTAAAGTTTATATGTATATGTGTAGGAATACAGAGTATATGTTTTATTATCACAATATGTAATATAATGCTACAAAAATAAGAGATGATGCTTAGAAACAGACATTTTATAAACATTCAGAAGAAACATTTTGAAAAAGAAAGATTTACTTTGTGTGGTCATATTGGTGAGGGCATGATCAATAGGATGAAAGGGACAATCAAGTAAGAATGCTTAGGCAGGAGGTGAGGCTCAGCAGTAAGGTCATCTGCTTGGGGAATAAAATAGTAAGAACATTGGATTCCAAACTACTTATGTAATTAACTGGTCTGATTTTGCTCATATACTTTACCTTTATTTGAATCCATTGTCTGACTCTAATGCTGTACAAGTACTTTTTCCCAAATGACAATGACTGAGCTATTCAAACTAATACTGGACCTCTTCTTTAAGAATCCAAATCTATACATAATAGAATGTATCAAATGTTATGGTTTAGAACACAGAAAGATTCTGAAATAAATTCCAGGTCTCATCAGTTTATCAATAAAATAGTACCTGATGGAAAATTAGGATGAGACAATACTTGTAAATTTCCTAAACTCATGGTTATGTTGTGTGTTGTGAAAACAGAAAAACCACATTTTAGTAGGTCAAATACAGTCTTTATTAGAGCACCAACAGTCTGCAGATGAACACCTGTCTCAAAGATCTGCAGCCCTGTGAATACACTTAACACTGTTAGACAACTGAGTCATGAGAGCCAGAAAGGAAAAAAAAGAGCAGAGAAACAATATCAACAAACCAGATCAGCTCCAATAGAGAGCTGACGTGGGACACCAGGGTGACCCAAGAGCACCAAGAGACACAGAGACATGACACAGGACACCAGGCATGGCATAACGGCTCCTGAGCTGATCTAGGCCTAAATAAGGTCAGGTCAGGGAGCAGGGTCATAGGGAGCATGAGAGTTCAGGACTCAAGACTGCTAGGTCCAGTAACCTATTTGTCCAAGTCCCTGCACTTGCCTCCAGGAATACCCATCATGCCTACTTCCACCATGAAGACAAGATGGCTCCAGTTATTTCCAATACACTATCGTCCACCACTTGACCAAGATGGCACTGGTTAGATTCAGCATCCCTATTTCAGTTACTGGTAATACATACTCAAACAATTATATTCATTGGCTTTGGAAGCACAAAATTATCTTTATACTAATAACTATGCAAAAATATTTCTACTGTTTGTGGAACTCTGAGACCATATAAGGAAAAAATAATTGTATCATTCCTTATGATCACTTCCAAATAGACTTATTAAGGAGATTCAATATTCCATTTAGGAGCTGTATCTACTATAAGTATTCATCCTTATGCTCATGAAGCAAAATTATAATTTGTTTCACTCTGGGTAATTTACAATAAGGATGATTCCTTTCATTGTTTGATCAAACTGTTTAGTCCTGTAGTTTGGAGAGAGTGCAACCTTTTAGAAGAGATTTTAATATGTAAAAATTTCCCTCATCTAGCATTAAATTCACAATAGGAGTTACAATGAGAGAAATAAATCAGATTTAGATTACATTATTAGAACAATTAGTAATAATTTACAACACTACTCAAAAGGAGGAATTTCACATTACTTTTTAAAGAGATTTGCAGAGATAATGATTCAAAATGAATTTCAAGGCTTGGATTTTTTTATCTGAATAAACCATTGGAAGGTTATTGAGAGAATTTTGCAAGTTCCATTTCAGATTATTTTATATGAAAAGGCACAATTGAGAGTTTTGTTCTTTAAAGGGTTGAATTATGTTAGGCAGTAAATTACCTAATTCTTAAGGATCAATAAACTACTTCAGGCTTTAGAACTTGGTTCCTGTTTTAACCACAAATGTAATGAGTGACATAGCAAATTGCCTAAGGAAGAAGATAACACTAACAAAAGGCAAGTCCCATCAACTGAATGTCAATACTGTTATTAGCTTTTGTTCAGGACAAAAGAAGAAACTATGGCAACTTACAGTTTTATTCTAATAGCTCCATATGTACTCTCTGAAGCATTCATGTCCTTGAAGCATTCTGTCCTAGGAGTTAAAAGAGTTAAAAGAAAAAGTATCAGGGGTTCAGATTTGGGAGACTGTTATTATTTGCTGGGTCATAAGGTAGTTCCATGTTTAGTTTTATAAGAAATTTCCATACTTCCATAGTGGCTGAACAAGCTGAAATTCCCACCAACAGTGTAGTATTAGATTACCTTTGGTCACATCCTCCACTATATCTGTTACTGTTAAGTTTTCCTCATAAAGGCTAATCTAACTGGGGTGAGGTAGAATCTCAGTGTTGTTTTAATTTGCATTCTTTTTATGGCCAGAGATGTTGAACATTTCTTCATGTGTCACTGGTCATTTTACTTTCTTCTGAGAAGTCTTTCTTTAAGTAATTAGCCCATTTATTAATTGGGATATTGTTTTTTTGAGGGCTTAACAAAATACCCCAAATAGCAAGAGCAGTCCTTAGGCAGAACAGTGTTGGTGGAATAACAATACCAAATTTCAGACTCTATTACAAAGCTATAGTATTAAAAAGAGCTTGGCACTGGCACAAAAATAGGCCTGTGAACCAATGGAAGAGAATAGCAGACCCAGAAATGAACCTTCAGACCTATACCCATCTAATATTTGATAATGGCGACAAAAATGTAGGCTGGAAGAAAGACAGCCTTTTCAACAAATGATGCTAGCAAAACTGGATATCCACCAAAAAAACTAAAAGTATATCCTCATATATCATCTTACACCAGCATCCATTCAAAATTGGCAGAAGATGCAATGTAAGAATAGAAACGATGAAACTATTACTGAAAGAGGTCGGGAAAACACTAGGGCTACTGAAGCATATCAAAAAAATTGATAAATGACACAAATAAAATAAAATAAAATAAAATAGATAAATGAGATTACATTGAACATAAAAGTTTCTGCATGAAAAAAGACATAGCTTAACAATCTAAATAGAAAATACACACAATGGGAAGGTTTTTTTTTTTACCAGGTATACATCAGACAAGGGCGTAATATCAAAAGCTCAAAAATTAAATCCTCAGAAACTATAGTTTTTAAATACGTTTTTATTACAAAAATACTGTACAAAGGGGTTACAGTTACATGAGCAAGGTAATGAGTACATTTCCTATCAAGAGTTGTTACCTCCTTCTTTGTTTTACCCCTACCATCCCTTCCCTCCTCCACAACTACATTCCTCCATCCCCACCCCCACCTAAATGGCAAAGTTCATTTTTCAACATAGTGTCTTGTACATATCATTGTTACAATGGGTCAACCTGTATCCTTAGTTTGCTTTTTCCCTTCCCCTCCCCAAATTAGAAAATTATATATACAAGATGCAGGGCACAGACATCAAATACAGTGAAAACAGTGGTTATACCATGGGGGGAGGAAAACACAAAGAAACAAAAAAAATCACATGGTACATTATAAATGTGTTAGAAACAATAGCAAGAAAGAAAAGACCACTTGTTTCCCTATCTTGGTGTTCATTTCACTTAACATCATCTTATCTGGTCATATGTACATAGTTTTTGACATTTCCTGCTTGTCCCAGACATATAGTAGTTATTGAAAATAAGGGAAACCATAGGACCTATGTTTCTTTCGGCCTGGCTTATTTCAATTAATATAATATTTTCCAAGTCTTTCCATTTCCTACAAATGGGGCGATGTCATTCTTTCTGATGAAGGTGTAGAATTCCATCATATGTATGTATATATATATGTATATATACATATGTATATATGCATACATATGTATAAATGTATATGTGCATATATATACATATATATGCCACATTTTCTTGATCCATTCATCTACTGAGGGGCATCTGGGTTGGTTCCTTATCTTAGCTATGGTAAATAATGCTGCAATAAACATAGTTGTGCTGGTAGCTTCAGTATGGTCTTGATTGTGATCATTTGGGTAAGTACCCAAAAGTGAGATTGCTGGGTCATAGGGAAGCTCTATGTGGAGTCTTTCAAGGAACCTCCATACTGCTTTCCAGAGTGATTGAACAGTAGGGTTCCCTTCTGGCCACATCCCCTCCATCATCCGTTGTTGTTAGAGTTCTTGATTATAACCATTCTAACTGGGATGAGGTGGTATCTTAATGTTGTTTTGATTTACATTTTTTTATGGCTAGAGAGATGGGAGCATTTCCTTATGAAAATGGCAATACTTCCCAAGGCTCTCTACAAATTCAATGTGATACCTATCAATACTCCAACCTCATTCTTCAATTAAATAGAAGAAGTAATCCAAAAATTCATATGGAACAATAAAAGACCTGAATAACAAAAATGATCCTTAACAGAAAGAACAGTACTGGAGGAATATCAATACCAAATTTCAAACTCTACTACAAAGCCATAATAATCAAAACAGCTTGGTATTGGCAAGAACAGACCTCAGGACCAATGGAATAGAATTGAAAACCCAGAAATCTACCCACAGACCTATAGCGACCTAATCTTCAATAAGGAAGCTAAAAATATAGAATGGAAGAAAGACAGCCTCTTCAGTAAATGGTGCTGGCAAAATTGGTTGATCACCTGTAGAAAACTAAAGTTAGATCCTTATATATTACCCTGCTCCAGAATCAACTCCAAATGGATCAAAGACTTCAGAGTCAAAGCAGACACTTTGAAAACATTACAGGATGGAATAGGAGAAACCCTAGGTCTCCTTGGAGCAGGCCAAAATTTTCTTAATAGAGACCCAGAAACACAACAAATCAAAGAAAGGTTGGACACATGGGATTTCATGAAGCTGCAGAGCTTATGCCTGGCAAAGGACATAGCTAGCAAGATCAATAGAAAGCCCCAGGATTGGGAGATCTTCACTAGCCATAGAACGGATAAGGGTCTCATATCTAAAATATAGCTGGAACTCAAAAAATTAAATCCCCCAACAACAAATCCTCAAAGAAACAACTGCCTGATAAATAAGTGGGCTAAAGACTTACAGAGAAACTTCTCTGAAGAGGAAATAAGAATGGCTAATAGACATATAAAGAAACTTTCCTTTGAGAAGACTATACCCAACTAGGCAAAGAAACTGTTGGCAATCTTGAGTTCATGTATTAGTGAAAGCAGGGAGTTTAGGGATGGGACAGATGATGACATGGAGCTACATGCTAAAATTACATCATACTTCATAGTCAATAAATTCATGTGTAAGATTTTATCCAATTCAATGATTAAGCTCCTTATGTTTTTATTGATTACTGTTGCAGGTTGAAGCAATCAGGGAATATGGATTCTCACTGGGCTTCTGACATTTGCTAATAACTGTTAGGAAACTAGAAGAGAAAGAAAGAGGATGGACTCGACCTCAACAGGCAAGGACTATTTATGAAGGCACAGCATCAAGGGGCAAGCAACCTTCCTGCGGGAATGGAGGTTGTACAAGGAGGTGTGGTTAGGGTCAGGCTTGTATTGGTCTTAATAAGGAAAGAGAAATTTAAAAGGTCAGGCTATTGCCTCTTGGGGGCTAAGGGAAGGCATCCTTGGCCAGGCACAGAATGGAACACTCCATCTGGGGTGAAGGAACTTTCTGCCAGGCCTCAGTCATAATGACTTGCCTGTGGTCAAGCATGTGAGCACACACCTGGTGTTTTGTTGACGTGGGGATATAAAGGATATTCTGTCTTTGGATACATAAAAGATCAGACCAAGAGGGGAGAGGTAAGCCTTTTAATATTGTTTCAGTAAATTTAACAAAAATCACATGATAGTCTTTTGATATTTATCCTAAAAAATAGTATAGTCAATATACTTAATGTAGCTAATTTAGCAAAATGTCTAAGCAACTAAATATATACAATTTATTACATATCATGTGACTCTTTTCCTTCAGGTAATTCTAATTTTCCTGACCTTAAATCAACATGTCATTCTTAGCATCAAACCATATGTTTAATTGCCTCTGGTATACTACATCTGACATCTGATGCTTCTTTCTTAACATATCTAAATCCCATTTAAGTAATTCAAACATAAAATTGCTTTGGTCTGTGTGTCATGTTTGGCCTTTAGTGACTTTTATTGTCATCCATCTAGCTGAAACTTGAATGTTAATTTTAAAGCTCACTCTCTCCCAGTCAATTTTTGTCCATTGTACCCTCTAAACAGGTTACAAACCCACCTCCTTTTTTCCATTCCCACTGCCACTGCAGGGATCTTAATTTATTTCTGTCTGGGGAAAGGAGATGAAAGCTTTAGAAGCTGGATGGTTATGTTGGCAGTTTGTAAATGAGGACACAAACCACCACTCATAGGCATGAATTATGTAACATGCAAAGGCTTTGATAGAGAAAAGACATTAAGTTCTAAGAGCATTTAAAAA
Organism: Dipodomys merriami; assembly: GCF_024711535.1. Lineage (NCBI taxonomy): Eukaryota > Metazoa > Chordata > Mammalia > Rodentia > Heteromyidae > Dipodomys > Dipodomys merriami. The sequence goes on from NW_027203382.1 coordinate 7,402,716, forward strand.
AATTAGATTCAGTTTCTCTGTTGAACTGGCCTAAAAGTTAACCCCCATAATAATATGGAATTATACAATGAGCAGACAAAAATAAGGACACTGTACAGGTGTAAGACCCTAGAGGAGCACAGCACACATAATCACATGCTGCTAACATGCAAACTTGAAATAATGATTTAATGTAAGATGTATTTATGATTAAACTAAATGGAAGTCTCTAGAAAATAGACATCTGCAAAGCAATAGTATTCTGCACTTCAAGGTACATGTTTTATAGAGGGCAGAAACTATATTTTAATGTTGCTTTCATGACTGCAGACTAGCCATGAGCATGGGCGTAAAGTGGGGCCACCCCTTGCCCACTGCAGTGTTACAAGGGCTTCCCAGAAGCTGGCATGATCACTGTAGTTTGTGTGCCAGATGCAAGAAGAGGATGTCAAGTCAAGAAGAGTAACACTGGAAATATAATATATGACTTTAAATTATGATACAGCGTCATAGTAAGAAAAAGAGCATGATACTGGCATATATCCACACAGCTACAGCCATCTGATGCTTGACAAAGTACCAAGAGCACACATGAAAGAAAAGTCAGCTACTTTAACAAATGATGCTAGCGGGAGCATATATTCAGGTGTTGAAGACTGAAACTACATCTCAATATTCCAAATATAAAAGGAACTCACAAAATATCAAAGAAGAAATAATACAAAACAAAATGGACAGTGAATTGAACAGATAATTCTCTCAAGAAGTACAAATGGCCAATGAATACATTAAAAAGTGTTCCACATACTTAACAAACAAACAAGTTAGTGAGAATGTGGAGAAAAAGTAACCCTTACACATAGTGTTGGTGAGAATGTTAATTATTTCAGCTCTATGGACAGTAGTATGAAGGTTCTTCAGAAACCAAGTTAAACAACCTCTGGGTATTACCCTGTCCCACTTGTGGGTGAATACCCATAAGAATCTATATTACCATACAATACAGATTCCTGAATGGCCAAATCTATTGTGACACTAGGTACATTAGTCAAGTCATGGAATCAGCCCACATGTCTATAGATAAAGAAACTGTGAGATCTATTGCCCTGCCTAGACATAGATATAAGAGAGCAATAGATAGGAATTATATCTATTATATATGTGTGTATGTGTTGTTATAAATTCATGTGCACATATAAGTTGTTATTCAGCCTTAACCAAAAACAAAACTACATTTTCTTCAACACTGTATATGTAAGTGTTCTTTTCCCCCTACATTCTCATGTTTGTTTGTTTGTTTTCTGACTGAGACAAGGTCAGCTCTCAAATTTTTGTTCTTATGATAGTTGAGGTTTGAACTAGGGCCTCTTATTTGCTCAGCTGGATCATTAGGCTGGCATTCTACCACTTATTCCATGACTCCAACCTGTCTTTTTGCTATTTTTGAAATGGCATCTGGTAGACTCTTCTATATGGGCTGGCTTTGAACTGTGATCCTCTGGATCTCAGCCTGACAAATAGCTAAATTTTCAGACATGATGTTGCACTATCAATGTTATTTTGATTTGTGTCTCCCCAATGAATAAGGATGTTGAACAGGTTTTCATGTACTTATTGGCCATTTGTACTTCTTGAGAAAAATCACCTATTCAATTCACCTATTCATTTGTTTTGTATTATTTCTATTTTGTGTTTAGTTTTATGAGTTCTTTACATTTTCTGATCTAGTTTCAGTCTTCGGCACCTGAATATATACTTTTTCCCAGCACTGTCTGTTAAAATGGCTGCCTTTTTAAATGTGCATTTTTGATACTTTGTCATGCATCAGATGATTGTACCCATGTGGATTTATTTCTGGATATTCCATCCTGTTCCATGGGTCAATTTGTGTGTTTTTGTGCCAGCACCATGCTGTTTTCTTTAGTATAACTCTGTTCTACAATTTGAAGTCAGATAATATGATAATTCTAGTATTATTCTTTGCTCAGGATTACCTTGAATATTGAAGATATTTGGTGCTTTATTATGAATTTTATGATTGTTTATTTTCTAGTTCTGTGGAGAGTAGCATTGGAATTTTTATTCAAGTTTTTATTGGATTGTACCTTGCTTTTAGTAATATGGCTACTTTCACAATATTAATTATGTTCATCATGAACAGAATTCATACAAAGCAGTTCTTTTCAAGAACTCTTCTATATGGATCCTACAATGAATAATGAGTTGATGACAGTAGATTATGAATTATTATGATAAATGATGATGATTATTATAGATAATACAAAGCTGTAAATGGCATCTTTCTCAATGACTGGTAAGTAATCAGACTTTTGGATTTGCCATGTGCCCTAGGCCTTGTTAAAGACCATCACTCCTCTACCCTTGCCATATCTTCAGGCTCAGCCGCAGGTACCAGTCCTCCAAGTTTCCACTCGGAAGTTAGTCAGACCTTGCTACATGTTATCTTCTCATCCCAGTACCAAGGGCTTTTTTTTGGGCAGGGGGAGGGTGTCCGGTCATGGGGCCTGAACTCTGGGTCTGGGCGCTGTCCCTCAGCTCTTCAGCTCAAGGCTAGCGCTCTACCACTTGAGCCACAGCGCCACTTCTGGCTTTTTTTTTTGCTTATGTGGTGCTGAGGAATTGAACGCAGGGCCTCAGGCATGCAAGGCAAGCACTCTACCACTGAGCCACCTTCCCAGCCCTGACCAAGGGCATTTAATAGACGATTAAGGCCCACCAGTACTATTGGCCTTTCCATTTCACCATTTATTTCGATAAGGCTCATCACTGCTTGAATCAGAACAAAATCTTCTCAGCAGAGTTCTGTTATAAACCTTACTTACCTCTGTGGTGTCCTGCTACCGGTGATTTTGAAAATAAATGGATTTTTTATTACTGTTAATCATATCATCTATAAATGGCATTTCTAGGGATAACAAAGAAAATATTATAACCCAACATCAAAATAAAATTAATCCTTGTTATATTTTCAGATAATAAGTAGGATGGTACCATTAAGCTCCCCCCAGTTTGTAGCTGGTGTTCTAGATAATAAATAGCAGGCCATCTTTATTCTCTTGTTACAGGATTGTGGCAGAAGCATTGTGAGTTCTTGAGTGTATTCATTCCCTAGGTCTGACTGTCTTTAGGTTACAGTATTAAGGGTGATGGGTACCCAGCACCCATTTGCATTTCCTTGACTGAAACCATAGTACATAGCCAGTCAGAACCAGATATATAAGGACAGTCTACCCAAGTTCTCAGTGAGAATTCACACAACACAAGTAGAGCTGAAAATGGAAACTCATTCATTACATCCTGGCCAATTTCTCCCTAAATTATTTCCTGAGAGCCATTTAATAGAGATGTTTGCAATACCACTCAAAAAATAAGGGGGATTGTTGCTTATTTTTGTGACCTGAAATAGTGATTGAATGATTTCTTAAAGGACATAGACTATAATAAAACAGCAAGATGTAGATGGCTAGATAGGAGATGGCTAGATAGATGATTGATAGATAGAACATGGGTAGAGACAAAGATGCTACTATGTCATATTGTCACAAATAACTGTGGTATGTCATATTGCCAATCTAATCCTGGATTAGAGACATACTAAAAAAGAAAAGGATGTAGGAATGTTCTATTAACTTCGAAAGAATGAAAATGCTATTTTCTGAGAATTAAATTAAGATAAAGTGAGGATTCCATAGTACTGTTGATAAATGAGAATGAACTGTCTTGCCTAATACTTTTTCTAGGGTAACTATGGGAAATAGGTTTCACTAAATTTAAATTCAGGTGAAGTTGAATTTATCTTATATAAGAATATAAAATACATTAATCTTACAGAAATACACTAACATTGTAACAAAATTTCTTCCCTAAAGGCTATTCCCTTCCTTTATTTAGAATATTTTTAGAGAAATAGTAGGAAAAAGTATCTTTTTCTATAAAATACAAAAATACTTAGTTGGTTTATTTGAAACACAGAGGAAATACACATTTTAAATTATATTTAAAAACAAGAAATCCGACACGTATTTTTTTTCTACATATGTGGGTTCAAGAAAAATTTGGACATAGTAATTTCCTGTTTTAGTATTACACATGATAATTCTTTCACATTACTAGTATATACTATATACTATACTATATACTCAACTTGGGAAAAAAGTATCCTGGTTTGTAGTGTTACATTATAAGTAAATGCATCTGTTTTTAAACATAGCAGATTTGACCAGATATGTATCTCATGTATGACCTATTTAGTTCTTATCAAACTGTTAAGGTTTGTCTTTTAGTATTTAATTGTTTGTATTAATATTTTTTGTTTAATACCTGTATCTAATTTTAGAGTACAGGGGGAAATTGTCAAGGAAAGACTATTTTCACTTACTAAGGATTTGCATGTTGGTAAAATTGTCAATCAAATACCTACCTGTAACTGAAATGAGAGGACAGATCTGTTGGGTTTGTTTTTTGGGATTTGGGTTTTGATTTTTGTTTGTAATATAATGACAATCCATGTTAGACTGTTAGAAAGTCTACTTTCCAGTCTCAGGTTGAACATTGACCTTTAAATTTCTTTGGCCCAGGGACTGTGTGTTACAGTGGCATTTATTCTTTCTAGGTGGAAGCATTTGTCAGTGCTTAAATCTTCAGAGCATTTCTCTTTTGTTCCCTGTGACCCAGACTTTCCAAGTGGCCAGGTTTCCATCAAAACAAGTCACAGAGAATGACAGAAAACAGAACTTTTCATCACTTTCCATTATTGACATTTAACACACATTCCCTGCTGTTTGATGTTGTTTGAAGAAATGTGAAGGTTGTTCTTTTACTGTCACATAATCTAGTTTATCATAGAAGAAATGAACACTTAGAATAAGATTCTTTTATTCTTTTGGAAATTAGTGAAAATATTTATTGAATTATTGTTCAATAATCATTACACACATTTAACTTTGAAATAGGTCATATGTTCAATTAATGCAGTTATGAGGCAATATTAAAGTTATTACATTCTAGTCACTGTCCTAAATTTTTTACATATGTTGTCTCACTTAACAATGATACATTAATATTTCAATGTGTAACAAAGAACTCAGATTATTTCACTCAGATATTCTCATTTGCACATGTTAAAATGGTGGGACTGTTTTCATTTTATTTCGAGGTCTTTGATCCATTTGGAGTTGATTCTGGTGCAGGGTGATATATAAGGATTTAGTTGTAGTTTTCTACAAGTGTTTAACCAATTTTGCCAGCACCATTTACTGAAGAAGCTGTCTTTTTTTCCATTCTATTCTTTTAGCTCCCTTGTCAAAGATTAGCTGGCTACAGGTCTGTGGGTTCATTTCTGGGTTTTCGGTCCTATTCCATTGGTCCTCAGGTCTGTTCTTGTGCCAGTACCAAACTATTTTGATTACTATGGCTTTGTAAAAATTTGGTATTGATATTCCTCCAGCACCATTTTTTCTGTTAAGTATCATTTTTGCTATTCAGGGTCTTTTATTGTTCCATATGAATTTTTGGATTGCTTTTTCTTTTTCATTGAAGAATGAATTTGTATTGAATTTGTAGATAGCCTTTAGCAGTATTGCCATTTTCACGATGTTAATCCTCCAGATACAGGAGCATGGAAGGTTTTTCCACTTACTTAGTTCTGCTTTAATTTCCTTTTTCAGGTTTTTAAAGTTTTTGTCATACAGGTCCTTCACCGCTTTTGTTATGTTAACTCCTAAGTATTTTATTTTTTGTGGGGCTATTACCAAAGGTGTGCTTTCCTAATTTCAGCCATATTCTTCTCATTACTGGCATACAGAAAAGGCATTGATTTTTGAGTGTTAATTTTATACCCTGCTACTTTGCCAAAGTTTCTGATCAGCTCAGGTAACTTGGGAGTGGAGTCCATGGGGTTCTTTAAATACAAGATCATGTCATCTGCAAAGAGGGAGAGTTTTACTTCATTCTTCCCTATTTGTATCCCCTTTATGTCTGCATCTTGTCTTATTGCTGTAGCTAGGTATTCTAATACTACGTTGAAGAGAAATGGGGAGAGTGGACACCTTTGTCTTGTACCTGAATTTAGAGGAAGTGGCTTTAACTTTTCACCATTAAAGTATAATGCTGGCTATAGGTTTGTCATATATAGCCTTTATTATATTGAGGAATGCTCCATGGATTCCTAGTTTTTCTAGAGCCTTCGTCATAAAGGGGTGCTGGATCTTGTCAAATGCTTTTGCTGCATCTATTGAGATAACCATGTGGCTCTTATCCTTGCTCTTGTTGATGTGATGAATTATATTGTTTTGTGTATATTGAACCAGCTTTGCATCTCTGAAATGAATCCTGTTTAATCATGGTGTATGATTCTTTTGATGAGTTGTTGAAGTCGATTGGCCAAGATTTTGTTGAGAAGTTTTGCATTGATATTAATCAAAGAAATAGTCTATAGTTCTCTTTCTTTGATGAGTCCCTGCCTGGTTTTGGGATGAGGGTTATGCTGGCTTCATAAAAAAAGTGTGGTAGTAAATTTTTGCTTTCAATTTCATTAAAGAGATGGAGGAGTATTGGAGTGAGTTCTGCTTTGAAGGCCTTGTAAATCCAGCTGTAAATCCATCTGGTCCTGGACTTTTCTTGGGTGGGAAGTCTTTTACTGCTGCTTTTATTTCGATGCTTGATATGGTGATTATACTTTTTCTGTAGAAAAATTAGTAGATTTATTTTTGCCTATTCAGTAAAAGCCTTTAGTAATTATATGATGACTAAGATTCTTTATTTCTTCTTTAGTGGGTTTAATATGTACAATTTTTCACATATCCATAGGAAAGAATATTTCATAAAAGTTTTCAAATGCATTAAAATTATTAAGTTTTATCTTTTTCTTTCATTGAAGATATGTATTGAATCATTTTAAATTAATTTTTAAGCTTTGCTTTGCTGCTCTTATACAGATGCCTGTTGCCTAAAGATCAGTGGTAGAGCACTTGCCAGCACATGCAAAGATTTGGGTTTGATCCCAAGCACTTCAAGGTCACACAAATGCATGTGAATGGAAAAAACACATCCTAGCATCACATTCCTAAATTCTATGTCTCTCTAAAAGAAAAGAAAACCTTCTTAATGCCCAAAGTAGTACAATCACAAGACTAATAATTTTAATAATTGTAATAATTGTTTCTTATCAGAAAGAATCGCATTGCCCTATTTGTTAGGAAATGGAAAGACTTGGGAAAAAATTATATTAATTTGAAGTAAGCCAGGCCCAAAGAAACATAGGTCCTATGGTTTCCCTTATTTGCAATAACCAGTATATGTCTGAGATAAGCAGAAACAATCAAATAAGTTGATGTTAGGCAAAATGAATCCCAAGATTAGGACTCAAATGGTTTTTCTTTCTTGCTATTGTTTCTAACATATTTATAAGATGATTTCTTTGTTGCTTTGTATGTTCCCCCCACACATTCGGTATAACCCCTGTTTTCATTATATTTGATGTTGGTATAATATGTGGAGGGGAAGGAAAAAACCAAATTATTTAAATAGGGATACAGGTAGACCCATTGCAACAATGAGATGTACAAGATGTTATGTCAAAAAATGAACTTTACAACTTTGTCGGGGGGAGGGGAAGGGGGTGGAAATGGGAAGGAATGGGAAGGGGAAACAAAGGAGGAGGAAACAATGTTTGATAAGAAATGTACTCATTACCTTACTCATGTAACTCCTCTGGACGGTATTTTCACAACTTACAAAAAAGAGTTTTCTACACCTTGCAAAAAAAAAGGCGGGGTGGAAAAATGAGATAAGAGGGAAGGGGGCACCATCTAAGGACAGTAAAGAGAAGGCAATGAAACTAAGCAAAGCCTGTTCTTTCAGATTCCTCTTACCCTCCCTCAGTGTTTGAAAACAAAGATGTTCCTTTCCTCTGGGTATAGGAAGGGTATCACTCACGAGACAGTCTTCTTTCAGAGGATGATCGGAAAGTACTTCTGGTACATGTAGTTTCCCCAAATTTTTCTGTTTAAAATAGTCAGTGTGTCTTGTTGCCATGTTTGGGAGAGTATGCCGAGAACTGTAACAACATCCTTGTCATTATGGATCTTTTTCATTTCAGGTACCATGGTGAGGGCTTCTTGGCATATCATTGTCTCTGGTCGTGGATCTTCACACCTTCCATGGACATTTGAATGTTATCATTGGGAAGAAAATAAAGACTGGCGCATTTTATTAGTTGTTCGTCCTTAAAACTCGTTCATCTGTTAAATTTTGTATAGTTTTTATAGGAGCCTTTTATATATTATAAATCTAAACAAAGTTTGGTGACTGATATTATCAGTGTTTTCTCACCTGTCCTTCCTTGCCCTTTCAGTCTAGGAACAAACTCTTTTGATGAACAGATATTACTTTTCTTAATTCAGTGCCTTGCTTTTATATTTGTTTAATATGTGTTTAAAGATACATGTGGTATCTTTTATGTGGCATTTTTATGTCAGGAGGCATTTTAAATAATCTTATCTGCCATACTGTCAGAAATATATGGCATTTGCTTCCCTTTACAAAAGAGCACAAAATCAATTTTTTCTGTGGAAAAAAATCAATGCATAAGGCATTTTCTTTTTCTTATTTGCTACAGTTAAGAAATTGTGAACAGAATTTTTTAAGTACACATAAGAATCTGTTCTAAGTCCTAGCCTTGACTCTACCATAGTAAGAGGGAAAGTCATTGGATCAAACTTCTTTTGCCTGCTAGCATCCTCACTTACTCTAGGACCCTTGGCCATCTTTTTCACCCTAGGCACAGCCAAGGCAAACTGCATATACTTCACCCACCTCCACTCAGTTGCCTATTACAAAGTTGCTAGTCTTCCATTTTATACACAGAACTCTACCATCTTGCCTCAAGTGCTGTTTCTGATGTAGCCATGAAATGCAAGAGAGTTGATATCCAAGAGAAAAACTATAACCACAGAATTGGAGGTAGAACCTCTTTCTCTGCCTCTGGCCAGATTAATTTGAGATACATTCACGTATATGTCCTCCAAGAATATAGTCCTAAACAGGACACTAGTGGCTCATGTCTAGAATTCTAGCTACTCAGAAGGCTGTGATCTGAAAAGTTGTATTTCAGAGCCAGCCAGGGAAGGAAAGACTGTGAAAGGGACTCTTATCACCAATTAATCACAGAAAAAGCAGATGTGGAGCTGTGGCTTGAGTAGTAGAATGCTAGCCTTGAGCAAAAAGAGATCAGGGACAGTGCCTGGGCCCTGAGTTCAAGCCCCAGGACCAAAATTAAATAAATAAATAAATAAAGGCCTGCAGAATCAAGTGACTGGTTTAACATAGGGTCTAAAAGTAGCTTTTGCTAGGGCTTGCCTTTTTTGGCCCTTCTCTCTCATGCTTCTCTCCTGAGATAGTACTTAATAAAATGACTTAATAAAACATAAATATTTGTTATAGGCACTGAGCATTCCCTGAGACTTTTGAGCAGTCACTTTATAGAAGACTCTTGTTAAGCACAGGGAATGTCCTCATTTCTTTTCTCCTAAGGTACAATGATTCTTTCTAATACCTCTAACCTGCTCTACTTGCCTGGTGCTATGTGGTGAACAGGCCTGGAAAACCCAAAAGGCAAACTAATGAAAAGAAAGGAAAATTGACACTTGGGGAGCATGGAGAGCAATTACTTGTTGAAACAGTACAAATTGGGAAGTGTTTATGATCAACTAATTTTTTTCAGTTACCTGTACTCATCAAAAAAATCCACCTGATAACAATCTTCAGATTTATCCACCTAGCAACAACAATGGATTATTTTGATTTATCCATTATTGGATTCAATAGATAAATAAATAATAAGTAAATATATGAATTATCTGTTTGAAGAGGATTGAATATGTTTCCTATCTACCTGCCTTGTCCTTTGACGTCGTATTTGAAGTTTCTGATAGCAGCTACTGAAAAAAGGCAGAATGAAATAACTGCAAAATTCGTTTTCATTTTTGTTTCAGTACTGAAGTTGGAGCTCAGAATCTTAAGCTAACTAGACTGGCCCTATGGCATTTGATGACACTTTCAGCCATTCTCTCTCTCTCTCTCTCTCTCTCTCTCTCTCTCTCTCTCTCTCTCTCTCTCTCTCTCTCTCTCTCTCTCTCTCTCTCTCTCTCTCTCTCTCTCTCTCTCTCTCTCTCTTTCCCCCCCTTCCTCCTCCTTCCCCCCTTGTGTGTGTATGTGTGTGTGTGTGTGTGTGTGTATGTGTGTGTGTGTGTGTGTTTGTGTGTACCTGACCTATGTACTTTAGGTTTCTCACTGTTTCCATAATGGCAGGCATACAACCACTGTAGTGGAAATGTAGTGTTGCAGACTTTTCTGCGCATGCTGGTATGAACTATAATCCTCCTGATCTCAGTCTCCCAATTATAGGCATAAGTTGCCATCACCAGTAACAAGATTTATTTCTTCAAGTACATTTTGGGGCATGGAAAATGATGCTCCAAAGTGAAAGCCGCAGAAGAAACCCCAGAAATAATCTGTTTCTTACCTTCTTTTGTGCTACTATCTCATGATTCTAGAATCTCCCTTCCCCAAAGCAAGTTCTAACACTTTAAAAAGAAAAAAAACCATCTTATTCTAATCTTCCCTCTACTCTCTGTGTAGGAGCTGGCCATAAAGTAGTTCTCTAACCTACTTTGATAGAAGATCACAAACTTTCATTTCAGAAGGGGTTCTGTCACATATTCACAGGAGGAAGGAATACTATAAAGGGGGTTACTCAGAGAGGCATGAAGAATCTTAGTTCCTCCCAGTCCGTTTTTTTCAATCATAATCCTACATGACTATCATGTTTCAACAAACTTAAGCTTAAAATCAAGTAGTTCACCTTGAGTTTTGAGGTTTTTTATCCTCAAGGTTTCAGTGGATATAAAACTTTCATTAAATAAATTTGTTATGCTATTTCTGTCATTAACCTGTCTTTTATTGAAGGGATGTAGAGTGTTAGTCTTTATGACAGACATGAAAGAAATCACCCCTTCCCTATCCCTAAACAGATAGAAACTTAATTGGTTTTCATCTTGACCCTAGAATTAATAATGGTATTAGTAATTGGATGAGCATTCTCTGTACTCATGGGATGATCCTGTGACAATAAGCACAAAGCTTCAATGTACAAAATAATTCACCCAAGAGGTTGCAAATGTTTATTTTCAAATTCCCCTCTGAAGATGCTAATCCTGTATATTGGGCTGGGAAATAAACACTTAGCAACCTCCTCAAGTCATATTTTGTGCACTAAAGTTTTTAAAGACCAACAAAGTATTTAAATATTCTTTCCAGTCATACAGGTTTTTATCATCTAATAGCCATGAGACAAAAGTTTGGTTCCTCTTATCAGAGAAGCATCTTCATAAGCTAGTGTTCTATGTACCTTTGAGGAGGTATTGTAGGCTGACAACAATTACAGTGGATCCCCAAAAGGCTTGGCACCTTACATCAAAAGAAAATGAAAATGGGGCATTTTTGGATCAGCTTCAGAGGATATTTTGCTAAACCAAAAGCCAGCCAGAATGCTTTTTATTGTGTGGTAGATGTACTATGCTTGAAGAATTACTATGCTCAGAGAAAAGAGGTCTTCTTTCAATGGTATTCATTTATTAACTATTTCAGTAAGATTTTTCTTTCAAAGTAAACTTTTACTGTCTAGTCACATGTTTTCTATATAAAATTAATTAAGTCATAAAGATTTCTAATCACATAAAGAGAGAGGCACACACACAAATAGAAAATGAGGTAGAAGATAATTTTAAAGGTCATTTTCCCTGATTAAAATTCATAATAAAATTACAACAGCTATGTTTTTCATCAAGGAAGTATTTAAGCAGCTAATTTTTATATAAATATAATCCATGCTAGTTCAATAAATTAGAAAAAGGAGTATAATCTTGTTAAGATGCAATTCAAAAGGAGGAATGGGCAAACAACTTTTTAACATGTGAAAGCAATGAATGAATATACTGAATAAATGAACCCTATTGGTTATTCACAGATAGCCAAGAAATTCAATTTAGTTATTTTTATAGAAATTAGGTAAGAATTGATTTTTGAGTAAGGAATTTCCAACTATGTTTAAAAGATATCAGGCCATGTCAAGCATTGATGGTTCACACCTGGAATCCCAGCTACTCAGAAGGATGAGATCTGAGGATCCATGGTTCGAAGCCAGACTGGACATAAAAGGTCCATGAGACTCTTTGATCCAACTAACCAGCAAAAGCTAGAAATAGAAGTATGTTAAATAGTAGAGCACCAGCCATGAGTAAAAAAAGCCAAGTGAGAGCAGTTCGCCCTGAGTTCAAGCCCCATACATACAAACAGATATCAGGCAAATTTCCTTCTGTACATTTTAATAGAGGCTGAGTTCTACAATAGTTTGGGAATGAGGATTAAGATTATATACCTATCCAAAATAGATTAAAAGATCATGTCATTATGTCAGAACTTGCTCTAATAACCTGTGCATGTGGATCTTTCCAGAAATACCTCACAAAGGATCATAGGTCACTACCAAGTGTCTAACAGCCATTAAAATGACAGATCCTTTACTTATCCTGTTTTTTTTTAATTATATTGTTTTTCTTTCTCAAAATCCACTCAATCTAAATTTTTTATGTTTTATTTTATTGCACAGAAGGGTTACAGTTACATGAGCAAGGTAATGAGAACATTTCTTATCAAGCATTGTTACCTCCTCCTTTGTTTTTCCCCTACCATCCCTTTCTTCCCACCTCCACACTACACCCTCCCCACCCCACCCCGGACCTAAATTGTAAAGTTCTTTTTTCAACATAGTGCCTTGTAAATCTCATTGTTACAGTGGGCCTATTTGTATGTTCCTCCCCCACAGTTTAAACCCTGTTTTCACTGTATTGATGTCAGTATAATTTGGGGAGGAGAAGAGAGAAAACAAAATGTTTCAATAGGGATACAGGTGGACCCATGGTAATCTAACTTTTTCTTGTGGTCAGTCATAAAACTTGAAGTCAAGGTCTGGAAGCTGACCATGAGCTCTGTTTGCTCAAGGCTAACCTGCTCCTACTTTGAGCCACAGTTCCACTTCCAGTTTTCTGGAGGTTATTTACAGATAAGAATCTCATGGACTTTCCTGCCTACACTGGCTTTGAACCTCAACCCTCAGATGTCAGCCTCCTGAGTAGACAGGCTTACAGGCATGAGCCAACAGCTTTACTGTGTTATTTTTAAATAGGGTCTGTTCTTGTCTGGGCCAATCTAGTCTATACTCCTTTTTATTCCCATTCTAGCATGGATGACAGGTACATACCACCACACTTATGCTTATTTTGTTGAGATAAGAGTTTGGGGAACTATTTTGCCTCTTCTGGCCTCAAACTAAGATTCTCTCCATTTTTTGTCTTGAATCCCAGAGTACCTATAGGCATGAACCACCAGCACCTTTGCTCAAATGTTTTGAGTCAAAAAATACTTCCTTGTTGCATTCACTTTAAATTACAAACCACAAATTGCGTTGAGCTTGGACTTGCCATCAGTATTAAGAACAGAAGAAAAGGGTGACTCATTTCTCAGATGGAAGGCTCCTTTTGAGCAACTTGGCTTAAAAAAAGTGCTTGCATAATTTCACCTCCCATGTACCATCATGTTTAGTATATCCTATTCTCTTTAAGGTTAGTCTAGATAGTAGTCTAAGTTTGGAATTGAAACCTTTATTTCTGCCAGCTGCCACTTGGATATTTACAACATCATTCATGGACCATTCAAAATTATCAGCAAAGGCAGATAGTTTCAGACAGCTAATAAGAAACAGTTATCTTTGTCTGTTCAGGTATTTTATGGGCCTTAGATAGCCTGTTGGCTGGAAGTTCTCCACCACTGTATGGGCACAATCATACCTAAGAAGAAGTATTACTCAATAGAGAAGAAAGCATCTCTAGGTTTCAACTTTTTCTTCAGTTATTTCTTGCCACTCTGAAGGAAGTGACACAAATAGTCCAATATTGGTGGGTTTTTTTTGTTTAATAACAACGAAGAAACTGCTGGACAATATTCTTAGGTTTTCTTCAGATGTCTCTGAATCTTTATTTTTAAGACATAAATGAGAGAAAAAGGTGACCAGACGATAGATACATTGAACATATTAATTCCTGACAGGAAATTTACAGCATATTGGTTTGATACCATAAGCAAAAATAGACCTTATTCAGACAAGAAATGGGAAATGGGAACAAAATTAGGTCAGCAAAGAGAGTTTGAAAATCAGAAATACGGTATTTGATATTTTTGTTTTGTTTTGTTTAGACAGTGAAGTTAGATTTTCCTTTGTTGCCTGATATTTCATTTTTGTGGTACTTGGGATATACTATATGAAATATGACCCCTTGGTATTTGAAAAACTGCAGAATCAAGAATATAACTTACCTTTCCTTTTACCTTTTCCCCTGAAACCCTCATTCAAGACACATTTTCTGATACGTAGAGGAAAGTAGTTTCTTGGCTCCAGAACTGTTCACTCATCAACATATCCAACATTCAAAACAAAAAAAAAACACCAAAAAGCTCAGCTAATGATTGTGATGGAGTCTCAAACTCTCAAGGTTTTTCTGGGCAGGCCTAAAACTGTAATCCTCCCATTCTTGCCTCTTGAATAGCTAGGATGGCAGGCATGAGCTACCAGTGCCTGGCCTTTCAAAAACAATTTTGAGTTATAAAGTACTTTATTATTTTATTCACTTGGGTAGAGGGAAGAGGTCTTATAAAGTACAAATTGAGTTTTATCTTCATTTCTGATAGCTTTCATGTACAGATTAAATTATGTAAACTTATTAATATGTCTATTTTTGGTAGGACATCAGTTATAAACCTAGCTATAAATATGAAAATAAATATCCTCCTCCCATATTATTGCTTTATCAGATTAATATAATTAACCTTAGTAGTGATTCTAATAACAGGCTGACTATAAAATCCATAAAATATTGGTACTTTTGTAGAACCAACAGATAGAAATAGAACTTTCAAAGTAAACACCATCAATGTAAATATGGTTTCTATTAAGAAAGTCTTAGCCAGGCACTGGTGGCTCATGCCTATAATCCTACTACTTAGGAGACTGAGATTTGAGGATCGCAGTTCAAAGCCAACCCGGGCAGGAAAGTCTGTGAGACTGTTATCTCCAATTAACCACCACAAAACTGGAAGTGGTACTGTGGCTCAAGTGGTAGAGCACTTGCCTTGAGCTGAAGAGCCCAGGGATAGCACCAAGGCCCAGAGTTCATGCCCCATGACCAACAGATAAAGAAGAAAAAAATTTTTATAGTGAATAAGTAATATACATAATCAGATCTTTGATTATTTAAAAGACATTTGTTTCTGTCACGTGGAGGCGTGGACAGGGGCTCAAACTTAAAGCATTGCCCATGCTAAGCAAGTACTTTACCTTTGAGTTACAGCCACAGCCCCAAGTGACAACTCACAATACTAAATCAAAAAGAAATCCATCATGTCTAGTATATTTTATTCTCTTGATGGTTACTAATGTGATTTCCCTTGGTTGATAATTTCTCACGTAAAAAAATCTAATTTATATTCACATTATGGTGGAAAATACTACATTAATACCAAGTACCACTATCGGTATCCTTTGATTTCATTTGTTTCAACGATCCTGTTTGAAGCTATACTAGAACTGGCTGTTGTACACAGTTCAAGGCATCTCTTACACTTTGTTATAAAAAATTATTATGAAAAGTGCTTTGATACCGTACTTACTTTGTCAGTACAACACTGGGCATTAAGATTCACAATATGGAGCATGAATTAAATAAACATATTGTTAAGACTGGTTTCACAGAGATTACAACCTATTAATCACAACTTATGAGTCCTTTAGAGCCACAGTGCTCTCACATACCAGTGAAAGTAAGAAAGATGAATCTTAGAAAACTTTTAACTTCAGCTGCTACTACTACCCATGATGATGTATGAAGTTTTAGAGGTACGACTTGGATTCTTGGTTCTGAAAGATAACATTAACTTTTAATGTACTGGACAAAATTTAGAGACAATGATGTTTCTCTTTATCTGAGAAAATGAGGGGGATATTAATATGGTTCCCTAGATGCATTTAGGGTCATTTCTTCCCAGAGTGTTAGTTGAAGTTTAAGTGACAGCACTGATATATCTCAGGCTGTGGAAAATTGGAGATTGAGGAAAAGTTAAAAGAACTTCCCCCCTCAGCTTGCTACCGTGAAAGAGCAGAAGAAATATTGTATCTTCCATTTTCATTCAGACTTTGATATCAGAAGCAACCAGCCAAATGAAGAATAGTTTGTGATTTCCATAAAGTCACTGTGAAGAACATTACTCATTGGACTCACTGGTGGCCTCAGTGGTAGATCACAAGCATAATGAATGGCGCTTCCAAGAGAGATATTTGTCAGCTGTTTTAGGCTGTCCCTGTAGCTTCAGGCAAGATGTGTAAAGGGGCCCAAGCACATTGCCTTCCATGTGGCACTGACCCTTCCTCAGGTCTTGATAGCTGAAGGGAAAGAAAGCAGAACAGGGTAGAGCGTGGTCTGTACCAACAAGCTACTCTTCTCTTATCTGTTATTCCATGAGAACAAATGAACTGTTCTTGGAAGTGTTCAGAAACACAAATGGCAGAGATCCTTCTTTAAGATCCATTTAGTTTTTCTCAAAGTTTTTCCATTTCCTAACAAATAAGGAGGTGTCATTCTTTTTGATGGAGGCATAGAATTCACCACATTTTCTTGATCCATTCATCTACTGAGGGGCATCTGGGTTGGTTCCATATCTTAGCTATGGGGAATAATGCTGCAATAAACGTAGTTGTGCTGGTAACTCTGTTGTCACTGTATTTGATTCCGGTGGCCTACATCTTATATATACATTTTTCTAATTTGAGAAGGTAAATAACAAAATACTAAAATAAGGATACAAGATGACCCAATGTAACAATGAGATGTACAAGACACTATGTTGAAAAAGAACTTTACAACTTTGGCAGGGTGGAGGAGGGGTTGGGGGGGGAGGCAGAGAGGAAAGGGATAGTAGGGGAAAAACAAAGGGAGGGGTAACAATGCTGGATAGGAAATGGACTCATTACCTTGCTCATGTAACTGTAACCCCTCTGTACAGTATCTTTACAATAAAAATATATTTTTTTAAAGATCCATCAAGTATAACTAAACAAACAAAAGTCAAGTCTGATATAAACAAAATGATTGTAATTATAAGATTCTCCATTAAGGTTGTCAAACAGGGATGCCTTAGAAAAAAGAGTAAAAGGATGACCTTCCCTTACAAACATTATATTCCCTATGTTGTGGCCAAGATCTCAGCCAGTACTCTAGGGATGTAAAGAGGTGCCAGAGAATGTTAAAATGGGAGTTATAAGTGTTTATCCACAATTGAATTATTTCCCATTTCTAAAAATAGATATTAAAAACTAGTAATGACAAAACATTCTCTTGTGATATAGAGAATGAGGAGGAAAGGGAAAACAGGAGAAAAGCAGCAGCAGGAAGGAAGGAAGGAAGGAAGGAAGGAAGGAATTGTAGATATATAATTTGGAAGCTCCTAATCAATTATAAAACATTGCACATTTATTCTACTTACAAAATTAGAATATGTTTTCTAAGAATTGGATGGACAAATGCAGTCATATTTAATGCATCTTACATAAAAATTAAACTACACACTTGAAGGTTATTATGGGGAAAAAATAGAAGGGATGGCATTGATCAGGATGTATTGTACTCATAACCTGACTAAGAATTGTAATATCTATCTATCTATCTATCTATCTATCTATCTATCTATCTATCTATCTATCTATCTATCTATCTATGTCAGTCATGGAGCTTGAACTCTGGGCCTGGGCTCTGTCTCTCAGCTCTTCAGCTCAAGGCTCTCACTCTACCACTTGAGCCACAGCTCCACTTCCAGTTTTCTGGCAGCTTATTGCAGATAAGAGTTTCACAGACTTCCCTGCACTGGCTGGCTTTGAACCATGATCCTCAGACCTCAGCCTCCTGAATAGCTAGGATTACAGGTGTGAGCCACTGTTGCCCAGCTTAATTTTACTTTTTTAAATTATTTGTCAGTTGTGAGGCTTGAACTCTGGGCCTGGGCACTGTCCCTTAGCTATTCAGCTCAAGGTGAACATTCTTAAGCCACTTGAGCCAAAGCACCACTTCCTAACAAATTTTCTTCTTATAAAAAGGATGTAACACTGATCAAGATGTACTGCATTCATAAACTGCTTTGCTAAATGGCACCCCCTTGGTACAACTACTTAAAGATATTTTTTTAAAAATTAAAGCAAGTACCAAGTAAAACTACAATAACATTCTCAAAAAAAGGAAGATAAATGACAAGATTTGGGGATTTTCTTCCTCTTAAAATATTGATATTAAGCCAGACTGAGACCACAATCTGAAGCCAGCTGGGCCAAAAAAGTCCATGAGACTCTTATGTCTAATTAACCACCAAAAAAGGCCAGAAATGGCACTGTGGCTAAAGTAGTATAGCCACTAGCCTTGAGCAAAAACATTTCAGAGACAGCGCCGAGGCTCTAAGCTCTGAGTTCAGCCTCAAGATCAGCACACAAAGAAATGTTGATATTAATATGTCTAATTTGTTATTAAATTTAAGACCATTTAAGTGCTAAGCAAATTAATAATAAATAGTAAATTACTCAGGATTAATTTAGGCTGTGAGTGACAGAAAACCTAATATATGAATGTCTAGAACAAGATGAAAACTTAGGAAATCTAGAGCTACTTTAGCAGGTTCAAAATCTTTTAATACTCATGTGTCTTATTGCTTCTTTTGTGCAGTCCATGGTGGCTAATCTAGCTCCAGTCATCATGTCCATATTTAATTCAGTGAGATTGAGAACAAAGGAGAGAAATGGGCATGCTTACCTCCTGAGTATGCTGTCAATAAGATAACCAGATGCTTACTTCCTATTGTTCTGAAGTTAGTAACCTCGTCACATTAAACTATAATTAGGCTAGTCGCTTGTATTTTGAGTGTCCTTGTGTCCTGGGAGAAAGGAAGAATAGTAGAGCACCACTTTCATTCTTAACCATCCAAGAATTGCTTGCACCTTTTGAATACATTCTAAAGAACATCAAAGTAAGAATTATCTACAAGGGAATGTAAGCCTGGAAAAATAAAAATAAAAACATTTTCTAAAGATCTCATAGATAATCACTTAGTATGAACTCCTGTGAAAGCATGTGTGCAATGATCCCAGCAGCAGCAACTGAACAGACAAGAACCCTGGAGACTAGCCGTGTCTAAAGAGTGTAGCCAGATCATACCTGCTTCAGGCAGTCATTACTATGAAGAAATTCATTTTAGCAGCTGGAGTATTCTGCCCTTTTCCATAACTAGAAGAATGTCATAGCAGAGAATCTTTGGAGATAAATGTTAGTAGAAATCCAAGGGACTAGTCTTGTCAGGCAGAATGTTGACTACAGGAAGAGCTGATAATTTTGATTGTATGGGCACAAATAAAGTTGGACCCATAAAGAATACTAACATAGTAGAACATTAAAAGAGCCAGAAATACTACAGAAAATGCTAGTCCATGGCACATGATTAGCCATCAGACCCAGGACAAGAGAGGATCTAGTATCCAATCATTTTCTGAACTGATTGCTTCTCTCCTTCATTGTTAAATTGTTTCATTCTGTATGATAATCACTTGAGAAATATTCTATTATCCCTTTCACAGCTTTATGAAATCCTATTAAGACCAAAGCAGAAGCTTTGCCTCCAAAACCTGACCCAAAAGTAGAAAGCAATATATTTACTTGGCATTGAAGAAGATTCTGCCACTGTCATAACAAATGCCTACAAGTCCAGCAGCTTAAAACAATGTGTCAGAAGTCTGTAACTGTTGTGCTTAAACTGGGTTCTCAGCCAATGTCCAACAAGGGTAAGATAAACATGCCACAAAGACTTGCCTCAGTTCAGTAGATTCTGGGGAAGAATAAGGTTCAAAATTCATGTTGTCAGAATTCTGTATCAATTTTACAACAAAATTCCATATATTCATGCTTGCTTTCAGTTAATGTCTGTTCCTGCTTTACATTTATCCTTGTATGAGATTATTTTGCCCATTTAATAAACAATTCTCTGTATTTCCTCTCTATAACTTTAATATGACTAGATGTTTTTGTTTTTCTAATGATAAAATTCATGTTTATTTTCATATCACTCATTGTTTAAATAGGAATAAAACACAACCCAATTTTAAATATATCCATATATTATAATTCTTTACAACCATACTTTGTGAATTTATTAGCAGTACTAGGGTTTGAATCAGAGCTTTGCACTTGCTAGGCAGACATCCTACCACCTCACCCAGTCTCCTAGGCCTACTTTTTGCTGGTTATGTTAGAGATGAAATGTAGTGACATTTTCTACCTGGGCTGACCTCAAATGACCATCTTTCAGCTCTTAGCCTCCTGGTTTGCTAGTATTACAGCTAGGATTACTATTTTGTAAATTTGTCTTATTACTTTTGCATTGAGTCATTTAAATTGTGTATACTTTCATATAGGAATGCTACATCTGTCCTAAGTGATGGTCTTTTGTTTTAAACAACCGCAATGTTTTCTGGCAAGGAACTGAGTTCAGATTTCTATCAGGTAGATGTAATCCAGTTCATATTACTGGTTATTATTGCAATAAATGCTTTGAAAGAAACTTTATATCACCTTATATCACCAAAATGCCTTGATGTTTTTCAGTGTTATGAAATTAGGCAATGTGCTACCCCATATACGTATTTCAATATTAGCATGTCAGATGATAAATCATATAAGATGCCAATGAAATTCCTCTGCCTTCTCAATATTTCTGTGTGTATGCACACCTATATTCAGGTGTTCCAGGACTTTGAAAGGAGACTTGCTGCCACCTTTGATCAAATAAAGCCAATGTTACACAGAGTGGCACTTAGCTCTAAAATCTCAGGCTGTTGTATGCTGCGACAGCCTATTCAAATCCCAAAGAATATGATTTAGTTTTATTGTGAACATAGACATTTCCAGCCAGGTGCTGGTGGCTCATGCTTGTATTCTTTAGATACTCAGGAAGCTGAGATCTAAAGATCGTGATTCCAAGCCAGCCCATGCAGGAAAGTCCATAAGACTCTTCTTGCCAATTAGCCACCAAAAAGCCAGAAGCAGAACTATGGCTCATGTGGTAGAGCACTAGCCTAGAGCAGAAACG